>NC_091395.1:43753983-44451483 GCF_032191515.1 Phaenicophaeus curvirostris
AGCAGTAGAAGAGGATACAACAGGTAGGCTTAACCCCAGTCAGCTTCAGTGCAGTGTCTTCTGATGTCTCCTCCTGCAATGTCTTCTCCTGCATCGTAATGAGGAGGATGTGTCACGTCCATTTAAGACTTCCATTACAAAAGCAGCTCTTGGACTGTGAAGCAGCATATAGCAGATAAAGGTTGAGAAAGAGAACAGGTATTTCAGAAACTACACCTTCTCACGCTGCTGAGAAAGGTGTTTGTGGCTGGCCATTCTTATTGGAGACTCTGAGTAAACAGAATTTTTCTCGCAGCTTGCTTGTGCGGCTTATAATCCGTATTTTATATCCTAGTGATTCAGATGCAGTTCCACTTTGATAATTTCACCTGCATTTGTAATAGTTTTCAGTGTGTTTTGCATTGCAGTTTGTAAGCGGTAGTAAACTGGCGAATTTGCCTTGTACATGTGAATGTTTTCAGGACCTCAAATTAAGAATCAGTAACCTTCCTAGGATTATGTTATAAACTTTGGAGAAATATGAGGAAGTGGATTCATGCTTACAATTTTTAAGAAATAAATAGAAAAATCACAATTCCAAAAGGTTTTGATTCTGCTTTGTCCTTTCTGCAGCCCTGGTTTGGAGGAATGAAGTGCTGCCCTACTTAAAGAACTGGGAGGTCAAATCCATCAATACTAATAATATATTTGTGGGACAATGATTTCTACATGAAGCCTATGCTCAAATTCCTATTTTCTCAGCTGGATGAAGAATTTAATTCAATGGTTTTGTAAAGTATTTTCTATCTAGTGTTTTCTACACAAAAAACCCAATTAATTTTAGAGAAGGCAAAGTATGCTTTTCTTTTCTCTTTCATTTCTCACAAAAATGTCGATAAAACAGTTTCTTTTGGTTAGAAAATAATTGAATAAAAAATACTGAAACACAGAAAAGCATATGTGAATTAGACTGTTAGCTTTTTATTCATATAGAATTTTAATGATGGCATGAAAAAACAGTCTTAGGCAGGAATGAGCGAACAATGTGATGTTCATGTGTCCCACAAGCTGCTCTTGATAATCGTACTCTAAGGATTTTTTTTTAAACTCTCGATATGTACTAATCTTATTGTCACCATGGTTACAATAAAACCTTAAGTCTCTTGTTCTTCCTGTTAAATACATCAGTATATCAGATAGGGCGTTTATCTGTGGGTTTCTCAAGAAGAATCTCAATACTTATTTCTTTAAAAAAGGTGGGGGGGCTGGCACAAGATAATGATGTAAGGCTTCACTTAGCTTCAGTTAGAAAAGAGCCCATGTATTATTGCTATGAATCTATTTCTTGTAATAAATAGGTGCTCTGTTATTCAAATTACAAAACTTTTTTTACCTGTCCTCCTAAAAAAAGCACCACGTGAGCATCTAAGACCCATTAAATGTTACTGATGAAATGTTTATGCTGTGCACACTGCTGCTTATTTTGTTCAAGTATGCAGATTGCTAAGTGCCACTAACTGCATCTTAGGTGATTGCAGTCTCTTTTCAGAGTTCCTTGTCTGTAGTCATTAGGGAAGATGACCTTGAAATCTTGTGCTGTCATCATAGACTCAGGGTTGAAGAGTCCCGTTATCCTGGAGACAAATAGTTGTGTACTTTTTTTTTACAAGCTATAGGTTATTGTTTAATTTTAAACTGTCAAATGTGAGAAATGTTGCAGTGAATTTCTCACTTGAGTGCTTATGCTGAAAAATGTTTGCAGTAACTTGTATTATGTTCTTAGAGTTAATGAATTCAGAAGGATGGAATAAGGGAAAAACAACTGAGAACCTAAGCTTTGAGAGGGAGAAAACACCTTGCTCTCCTTTCTACCTGTTATGTTTTCTTTAGCTTCTGTCATAGTAGGAGAAAGTGAGTAACAAAGATATGTATGGAAGAGAGAAAAGCTACACCATTAACTTTTTCCTTTGTTTTTAGGTTAACAAAGCCCTTATCATTTGCGGATTGTGTTGGGGATGAACTCCCATGGGGTTGGGAAGCTGCATATGATCCTCAGATTGGTGTGTACTATATTGATCACATCAACCGTAAGTATTTTTTAATTTACCGTATTGATTGTATAAGAAGTCTCATCATGATTAGACTTTCCTGAGAAGCTTTTGAAGCATGACTGGGAGCAGGGGAAGAGAGAAGTGTGGTTGAAGTAACAATTTCTGATTTTCAGTAAACATATTATCCTATTTGTGTGCATGGGTTTGTTGGGAATGGTCGCAGATGTATTATAGCTGGTTCAAAATTACTCATATGACTCTTCATCTTTTGCTGTGGAAGAAATGCGTGTAATATGTAGTAAATAAATATGGTTGACATCTGTTGGTATCTGAAAAAGCGTATGATGTTTGGTGGTTATTGAATATTCAGCATTGCACACTAGCAGAGATAGTCTGATACAAGTAACAAAAACTGGTTCAGTATCACTGCTGAAAGGAACTATTGCAGATAAGGTAGGATGGAGTGTGCCCACGAGTGTTTGTAACTTGTGTATGAGCTCTGGTAAATGTACTGTAATTCTAAGAATGTTGTAGAATACATTGCAGGCTATAAATAATACTATATTTTGTAGTAATTGGAGAGGGAATGGCAAATCAAAATGCTGGGGAAAACTGCCCATTGGTATAACATTATTGGCTTTAAAAGGTTTACAAGAAAATCCACTAATACAAAATGACTGCGTCTGTTTCTACAGTTGCACGGGAATTATGTCTAAACCATACAAAACTACAGCAAAATTTGAAATACAGTGCATGTTAGACTTAATGAAACAAATGTATTCCTGAAAACATTTCTATCTTCTTTTTCTGTGTTCGTTACTCCATATTAATTGATAACTTTTTCTATTTTCTCAGAAATTATTTTTAATTACATAGAAGAAGAGATTCCCTTTGAGATCAGTATGTGAATATAGGTGCCTGTATCTGTGCTAGCAGTGCTGTGTGCTTATTTAAAAAATAGCGAGGTGCCTATGGCCATTTGAGATGCTTTAGGTTAACAGAGACAACTGTACAAGGTCAGCACATACAGCATGGATGCTAAGAGGCTGGTGGCTTTGTGGAGCAAAGGTGGAGACAAAACTAGTTACCCTATGGCATTTCAAGTGTATGGGCAAGTGAATAAACTCTGAGATGTCTAAACTGCTTTTGTAGTCAATAGCTATCTAATCAGATACAGCCAGTGTAACGCAAAGTGTGATGTAGCTGCCTGGTTGGGTGTCTGCTTTGAAGATGAGCTGATTTAAGCTCGTTTGGTTGGGTTGGACTGTAACTCTGATAACTCAGATGAGATGTTAGACATATACTGTGCTTATTGAACACCTGCAGATAGACAACTAATCTCGAACTGAATTCCATCCAGTGACCTCAGTTGGGGTTTTATAGCCTTGCTATTTTGGAATAACAGTGAGACTTCTCTGATCTTATACATGGTGTTAAATGTTTCTGAACTTTAAAAAAATTAGGGACATATCTGACTGAATTTAAAATGTGAAGAAAGAAATTAATTTGCTTCTGAATTCTCAGTTCTAGGAGAAGTAAGGAGAGGGGTCAGTAGAATTGTCACCTTGGAATTTCGGAGGGCAGACTTTGGACTGTTCAGAAGGCTGGTTGATAAAGGTCCATGGGAGACAGTCCTCAAGGGCAAAGGAGCCCAGGAGGGCTGAATGCTCTTTAAGAAGGAAATCCTGACAATGCAAGAGCAAGCCATCCCCATCTGCCTGAAAATTAGTTGTCGGGGGAGAGAACCAGCTTGGCTGAGCAGAGATTTGGGTCAATATCAGAAAAAAAGAGGAAAGTATATAAGCTTTGGAAGAAGGGATAGGCATCTTGGGAGGACTACAGGGATGAAGTGAGGTCACGTAGACAGAAAATCAGAAGGGCTAAAGACCAATTCTAACTTAGATCGGCCAATTCTGTGAAAGATAATAAAAAAAATTTCTACAAATATATTAACAACAAAAGGAGGGCCTTTGACACAATTTTTCACAGTATTCTGCTTGAAAAACTTGCTTGGACAGGCAGACCCTGTGCCAGGTAAAAAACTGGCCAAATGGCCAGGCCCAAAGAGTTGTGGTAAATGGAGCTAAATCCAGTTGGAGGTTGATGACAAGTGGTGTTACCCAGCGCTCAATGTTGAGTCCAGTTCTGTTTGATATCTTTTTCAATTACCTGGATGAGGGGATTGAGCATATCCTTAGTAAAGTCACAAATGGCACTAAGCTGGGAGGAAATGTCAATCTGCTGGAGGGTAGGGAGGCTCTACAAATGGATCTGAACAGGCTGGATCGACAGGCTGAGACCAATAGTATGAGGCTCGACAAGGCCGAGTGCCAAGTCCTACACTTGGAACACAACAACCTTGTGCAGCACTACAGGCTTGGGGAGGAGTAGCTGGAAAGCTGCCTGGCAGAGGAGGACCCGGGGGTGTTGGTTGACAGCAGCTGAACATGAGCCAGCAGTGTGCCCAGGTGGCCAAGAAGGCCAATGGCATCCTGGCTTGTATCAGGAGCAGCGTGGCCAGCAGGAGTAGGGAAGTGATTCTGCTCCTGTTGTCAGCTCTGGGGAGACCACACCCCAAATACCATGTTCAGTTTTGGGCCCCTCACTGCAAGAAAGACATTGAGGTGCTGGAGTGTGTCCAGAGAAGGGCAAGGAAGCTGGTGAAGGGGCTGGAGAACAAGTCCAGGAGCAGCTGAGGGAACGGGGGTTGTTTAGCTTGGAGAAGAGGAGGCTGAGGGGAGACCTTATCACTGTCTAAAGTACCTGAAAGGAGGTTGTAGAAAGGTGGGTGTTGGTCTCTTCACCCAAGTGACAGGCAACAGGACAAGGGGGAATGGCCTCAAGCTGCACCAGGGTAGATTCAGACTGAACATTAGGAAAACCTTCTTGACTGAAAGGGTTATCAAGCACTGGAACAGGCTGCCCAAGGAGGTGATTGAGTCCTCATTCCTGGAGGCATTTAAAAGATGTATAGATGAAGTGCTTAAGGATAAGATATAGTGGTTGACAGGCACGGTTGAACTTGATGATCTCAAAGGTCTCTTCCAACCTATAGATTCTATGATTCTAAATGCTATTATAAGAGGAAATTTGTCTTTAACTTCTCCCTTAGCTAAAACTGTAAAATGTAAAGCTATAAAATTTGGAGAAGGCAGTCCACTTTTCTGGACACTTTAAAAGTGCTTTTAGATCATTGCTTTAACAGTCATGGTTTTATTCTCTACATGCTCAACATTTTTAATCAGTTTTAAAAATTTCAGCTTTTTAAATATTAAATATTTTCCTTACGTTTTAAATGATGTTTCTGTGCATTGAAGGTGAATTCCTGAATATTATATGCTGTTTGTGACTTGAAGTTCTGCTTCAGACACATGTTATATGTCAAGCCCTGGACAGCATTTTCTTGGAATTCTCTTGACACTCATTAATATACTGCAGACACTACTACCTCACTTAACAGACAAGAATTGTGTATATCCATCTGTACACATCTTTCTGTGGCCAGGGCAAATAAGTGTGATTAGCTAGGTTTCTTTATATTATGTTAATGTACACAATGGATAACATAGTGGTGTACATAAAGTGGTTTCCATCCATTGTTCAGTAGTGGGTTTGGTTTCTGTAATAGTAATACATGTGTTGCTTTGTAGCCATTTCTCTGAAGCTTCTTATTCTGTAAAGTGGTATATTTTAGCTTTACACACTGTATTTTGTGCAGTATTTTAGTGAGAGCACTTGAGATGATGGCAGGTAACCTCCCTAAGTCTCTTAAAAGCAGGTCATTTTTCTGACATGCCAAGTGTGGAGATTATAACTTCTATTTCATCTGACTTGGGGGTGGAGATTATAACTTCTATTTCATCTGACTGGGGGTGGATATGTTGTTTTGTTGAATTGAAATCTGTAGTATGGAGATGACTAATAAGGGGGGGGGAGCCGCCTTTCTAGAAAATGGTTTTTGTGCTTCTAACTGCTTTGTTAGCAGTGTAGTAATTCAGATGTGTTGAGTATACTTTCTGGATTTGAACCCTTATAATTCTGTTAGGACAGCGGATATGTTAGAACAAGGAAGCCTCCTTTACTCTTTCATCTGAATAGTTTATAATTTTGTTAATTCTGTCTTGTACTGGAGAAAGAAAAACTGCACCCATGGCTAGGAGGAGGACCAAATGAGTAGGTGCCTGAAAAACACATGGAATAAACTGAGATTTCAGGAGCTGTAAATGGCAGCTTGAGGGATAGCAGCTTGGAAAGAAATCTGCTCCCATGTTTTAAGTGGGAAGAGGTGACTAAATACATTTCATGTTAAGTGCCTTCTGGCTGGGTTTATTTCAGCAAAATGTTTGCAGAAAGGCCTATTGATTTTCTCCTCTCACATCCCAAAATTATTTATTCTGAACAACTTCTCTATTGTCTGTCCTCTTATCATTTATTTTTCTAGTTGTTGATCCTGTTCTGTGCCTCTGTACAAAGCTACATCAGATACAAATGTGAAGGTTCCAGTTGCCCACAGGACTTGGCGTGGTTGTAGTAAAACTGGCCAATCTCGTTAGATTTCTCAAACAAACCAAATAAACAGCGAGCAGTAGGCTAGACCTTAGTGCAATAGACTGTAAATTCTGATGGTCTTGCTCGTGGTTGTTCCCTCCTTTTCTGTTAAAAGATGAAGGCTGAAAATGTTAGAAGATTTTCTGTTAGTGTTTAGTGTGGGACTTATTCTGCTCCTCTTGAAGGTGGCAGATACTGACAAAACTCCCACTGATTTCAGGAAGGCAGTACTAGACTGGACCTTGCAAAGTTCTAAAAATTCTACCAAATTTCTATAATGAAAGATTAAATTACATAAAAAATATTTTAATCAGTATATTTTCAGAAAAACCCAACCCCCTAAGTATTCTCCCCATCTATGTAATTGTCCATCTTAGTCCTTTTACCTCCTCTTCTCCCATACAAAACTGAGAAAAGCCTAATTTCCTTAACTACTGGTTGAAACAGTTTTCTCTTTACAGAGGGGTAAGAGTTGGCTGTGAGCCAACTGCAATTGTAAACACTCCCTCAGACTTGAGGGCCTTGCTTTAGGTGTCAATATGTTTAAGCATAATTTGATTCTATTGTCATCACACATTTTCGATAATTTTATATGGTTTTTAGATGCTTTTCAGATACAGTGTAGGCTTGTGGGGTTTTTTTCCTAGCTCTTACTGATTGCCTTAGAGCTTTCTCATGATCCTTTTGCATAATGTAACCTGCTTTGAGACACGCTGACTGAGGTCATTACTTTATGAATATATTACCCCAATTAGGAGTTTTAATGTGATGCTTTCAGCTTCAAGGGCGACCAGATTACAGGCCATCTGGCAAGGCACGACATACATATGATGTGGGTAGCTAATACTGTAAGAACCTAAATGCTTACCCTGAGGTTCAGTATCATGCTTTGTTAGAGGGATGACTGAAGGGATATTATGTGGTGGTCAGGGACTGGCAAGTTCCTTTTGTGCAGGATCCTTCTCAGTGTGGTTTGGGGGAGTCTGAAGATTTCATAGCTTATGCTGTTTACTCTTATAATCATTGTTGCACATGCATACTCATGTGTTCATCTAGTCCAGCTATCTGATTTGCTAACATTTACTAATTTTGCTAAACAACACAGTTAGGAACTCAAGGCAATACCAAAAATAACACAAACCTGTTACTCCGCTTTATTTTGTGTATCTACGAGCGAAATCATCACTTCCACATTTTTCCAATTCTTCTGCAGGTTATTCAACATCAGGCGCTAAGTGACAAGATGCAAACATTTATGCTCTTAGAGCTTGGATTTTCAAATACTTTTAAGCTGATAGAATCTCCAAAAGAATTGGTCCTATGCTATTGCTACCTCTCTGGCTTTTTGTTCTGTCCCTACAGTGGTTTTGGTTATACTGGCATGAATGTTTGCATGGCCAGACAATGAATCAGATCAGGGAGCTGATTTAACTTGAAACTAATCTGGTGTGGGGGCAAAAAAAAACCAACGTTATTTGTTCTCCTTTCCACACCCCTATTTATGCAAGCGAGAGAGGGAAGGTGACCTGGGGATATGAATGAAGGTGGAAGACAGGGGACAACAGCTTTTTGTGGTAGCACCAATTAAAGGTATTTGGAAATTACACCCTTGCATTTTCATCTCTTCTGTACCCTGTGCTGGTTTGCCAGGAAGCAGTTTTGATTCTGAGCCTGTGATTTCCAAGTGTGCTTCCCGAGTGGTGGTGGCAGCTGACGTAGCAGTCATTGCTTGCTCTTGCTCCTGCTCTCACATTGTGTCAGCCACTCTGTACTTTGTATTCAGTGATGATTTTTCTCCCTGCCCTTCACTCCCAGCACTTTTCTTCAAAACAGAGTTGGGACATCTACCTTCCCTGCTTCTGCAGCTCCTCCTCACTTCCTCACTACTGGTTTTAATTTTAATTGTCCACTTTGGAAGGATGAATGCACTTTTCCCAGAAACTGCTTTATACCTCTGTTTCATCTACACAGAAAAGGAAAATTGGAATGATGCTAAAAACGTTGGGAAGCATGGAGGTTGAGGGATTTGTGTCTGCTTAGCTTACAAATAGAATTCTTTAGAGGTCCCCATTTCCCTGCTTAGTCTCCTTCCTTCTTGAAATTTCAAAGCCTAACTATTTACCTATGCTGTTTGACACTTATAACACAGTATTTTAACTATGGGTACTCTATTTGTTGTTGTAATCTTAAAGGCTTTCATGCCAGTTTATGCCTGTCCAACTAGTTTATCTAACACAGGTATTTTGGGGGTAGACTGACTTCTCTTTGCTCCTGCCTGGGACTCTAGTATATCTATATCTATGAAAACATGCCACACTATAACTTCAGTAGAGAAAGAAATCTGAAAATTCCACCATGAGTCTGCAGTTGCTATTAGCTTGAGGGAGTCAAATGGTGTATCATGATCATAAATATGCACTGTTTGTTCCCCAGACCCATCACCATGTTCTAAGCAAGTGGTGACATGCAAGCATTTGGGAAACAAATGTGAAGACCCTTTATTGTTAGCAAAAACAGATGGTGAATACCCAAGCACAGTCTATCATCTTGAATCTTATTTACAGGTATCTTCTCTGTGTCCTGGCTGTAGGAAAGGATTTGTGTAATCCTGTAAATGCTGGCTACAGAAGGAGGGGTTGAGCAATGAAGTCTTTGGGTTAGAGATGATTTTTAGGTGCTGACTTTTATGTAGAGATCATTGCATGTTTTTCTTATGTCTTAGTTCCAATAGGCATAGCAGTAGAACATTAACCACTTACTGGATAATGTAGAGCAAAATGCTCAGAGTTTCCACTGCATTTGAATCTGAGATATATAAGCATATGCTACCCAATATCTGGAGGAAACTAATGTGCCATAAGGATAACATGTTCAATATTTCTTCATAAAAATCTCTGAATAAATATTTCTCAGAAATCTGCTCATGCTTGCACAGTATAGCGGGAAAATGTTCTCTTTTTCTCTCATTACTCAAATTCAAGCACAGAATTATTATATGGAAAAGTGAAAAAGGTGTCTGGAAGAGAGGAGGCATTTTTTGTGTGCAAGTTCTATGGCAGGAAACAAAATATATAGAGCTCAGTTCAGAACGTACTCTGAATAACCTAGTTTTCCTCCATATCTCTCTTTAGAACTTCTATTCCATCCTGTGTGGTAGAATGCGATTTTCTTTGAGTATCCAGAAATGTGTTAGATAATTTTTAAAACACTGTGTGTGTCATCTTGCTGGGCTGCATGGTCTTACTGAAACTGCTGTCTCACTAGTATGTTATTCCATATTTTTATATACCATTGAACAACCAAACCATTGTGCAATTATGTAATATTTGTTTGTGAATTCTTCCTCAAATGTTTGGGTACAAATTGCTTTTATTGTTGTTTGGGTTTGCATTTTAAAAATTGGTGGGGAAAAAAAGGAAGAAGAAAATAGATTCAGAAAGCCTCTGGTATATAAACAATGAAGTGCATTCCTTAAGCCAGTCTAGTAACACTTCGAGTATTCTCCCTGAAACTAGTACTGGTATATTTACTTCTTTGCTGTTCGTTACAACTTGTATCTCAGTTGCCTGCAATATTTGCTATACCAGTTGAAGTACAATGAAGTAATATTTGCACTCTTTCTAAGTGTATTTTTGTCTGATTGCAGGCAAAAGTACTGTCAATTTGAAGGCCAGTTTGTTTGTCAAGAAACGTGGGATATAATTATAGAATAAACACATCTATGGTGATTGTGTAATGTTGTTGATAAATTGCTTTTACCACTCACGACTAAGCTAACTTGTGTTATCCCGTGGTGGTTGGTAACAGACACCATTTTTCCTCTTCTGATGTTGGATGTCAAAGGGTTGGGTTTGGTTTTAGTTGTGCTTTCTTGTGATATTTTTGTGAGATACAACTGAAATCTTGATTCTCATTCTCTGCAGCTGACCCCAATTTGGCTCGCCTGCAGCCCTATTCCAGGGCTTTGCCCTCAGCATGGAGTAGGCTGCTTTCCAGATATCCCCTCCTCTTCAAACCACCTCTTTGGACTAGGATGTAATCCTACCACAGCATTGAGGGCTGTTTAAAAACCAGTCTAGATTTAGCCTGTGCACCTTCTTCAGCCACTGAGGTTCAGGAGAAGCACTAGTGATGAGGGATCCTGAATGTAGTCAGCTGTTGGGTTTGGGATCTTCAGGCCTGTGCTTCTCTCTTGAAGGTAGGGTTCTATTTGGTTGGAGGTAGTAGTCCTGCAATTATTATGCAAGGTAACCAGTGATGTCTGATGTTATGGAGTTATCTTTTCATCACTTGCTATTTCAGACAGAGAAGCTGCCACCCTGACGAAGGGTACCTAGCCGAGTTGTGACATGGGGCTCTGCATCAGTCAGAACCATCCTATTTTCAGGGCTTAGCCACTGGAGTTTTGCCACCTCTCGTCTAGTATCGTAGCTCTGGTTTTCACGTCTGGAAACTTTTCTGTAAGTTAGCATATGAGGAATAAGGTGCAAGATACTGATGAGTAGATCCGTGTTTAAGATTCTAACAGATGAACAGATCCATAAGTAGGCTTGCTGCTGCCAAAAAAAAAAAAAAAAAAAAAAAAAAGGATGTTTAGTTCCTTCCTCAGCTGGGTGGTTCTTTGTCTTCATTGGACCTTTGGTAACATGGCACAACTCGCCTTACCTACCAGAACATGACGTATCTGCTTTCACGTTCCCTTTTGGAGCCAGTTCAAGTGCGTTTAGTGTATCAAATACACTGGGTTGAGTGAACACCAGAGACTGTGCAAAAGAGAACTTGCAAATGTGTAACATAGGGGAGTGTGACGTGATGCAACCCATCACTGCTAGAATGGAGGGCTATTACAGCAGCGGTGGCACGCATCTCCCCTGACTCTGGTCCTTGTTTCTAGCCAGGTCAGCTAGTTTGCCTTGAAACAGCCTTTCTTGTGAGACAGTGAGTCTGTTATGTTTACAAACTGGTATTATATGCTATGTGTTTAGACAGGTGAGAGTTCTTTAATGTATGCAGCCTTCTTGAGTAGCAGTGTAGCATCTGCAACTTTTTTTTTTTTTTTTTTGTGGGAACCCTTGAGGGTATTTGTTCTCTAACTGTGGTGCCTGAATGCAACATGTCTGACTGAAGATAGCTTACATGTGGGACGCTCTAGAGCCAATCAACACTATTATTTTGTTTGGCAAGGAGCGATGTTGGAAAACTATTGCTTCCACATATTGTTAATCCTGTAGTAAAAGGTCCAATTCTCTCATGTCTAGCAGAAGGGCGTCAGGGAGCTGTTCCCTTCCCTGTGGGATTTTCTAGTGGTATTTAAATTTCATGTGTTTTAGGGAAATACGATCTACTGCTGATAAGGTAATAGTTTCCTTCTGTTCAAGTAGACTGTAAAAAAATTTGGCAGAGCTTCTTTATAGTGGACAGGAATATAACATGAAAATATCTCATTTAAAAAAACCCGGTATGCATAACTGTCGACTGTATCCTGTATATATAATATATATCTTATGTATAATTACACAGAGCATGCATAACATTGCTGCTCTTGAAGCAAGTTCTAGCCAAAGGAATAAATAAAGCTTTCAAAGCATTTGGGGTTTGATTTATTGTTTGGGCCAAATTCTTTGCTGAGTTTATGTGCATCAAACCTGGCTGGCAGTGACCCAGGAAGAGTGTTTCATGAATAGCAGCATGATTAAAGCCAGCACAGCTTGCTCTTCTATGTTACAGGGCTGTGATCATTTCAGTGCACAGGAATGTCCTTGGGTGGAGCGTGCCATCCTGCTGCTTGTGCAGTTCCGCTGGGAGAGACCTCAAGTTTTTTCTGTCTCATAGAACTTCCCCCCCCAGCATGGGTAGTCACTTGAAGCTTTAAAAATAAGAGGAAATAAATAGCTCATTTATATTTTTTTTTACAGATTTATTAACTATGCACTTGCAGTAATTTGTTTGAAGTTAAATTAATTGGTTTTAAATCAAGACCTCTTAATAGAATTGGGTAATTTTGATTTCCAGGTGGCTTTGCCAAATAGCACTAAACCCACGTCCAACTATGAACATGTAACTTGAGTAAGCACAGCACCACTGACCTCATCCTGTTACTATAGGTCTTTATTTTATATTGTGATTGGGCAGAGGAAGTTTGATGTATACAGATTTTAAAAATCTAAGCCATGCTTGTGATAGGGCCTGATTTAGAAGTCTTAGTTGTTTAAAGATCCATTATAAGGAGATTCCTTTAGTTCATATCTAACCTCTTACCTTGGAAGATGATGGCAAATATATCATTTTCATTTTCTCTACAAGAAACAGCTGAACTCTTGAATTTGTCTAGTGCAGGAAGTGTTGGAGAGGTCATGCTCAGGAAGGTGGTTTGTTCATTCTCCACGGCTGATGACTGAAGTCCAGTTAGCATTTGCTAGAACAGGTACAGCCCTACAGCTCTATCTATTGTTCATAACCAGTGCTTGCTCCTCACCTGACCAGCAGAAGTAATATCTCCCCATCTGTTCCGGCTAGCAATATTTGTTGCATGATTCATACCTGCCACAGACAAGTTTGTAAGTCCTGTTGCACTCACCAGTGGAAACATTCATCTGCCCTAAAAAAAGAAATGACATCTTCCAAATTTATTGTACATCAATTTTCAAATAATAAGGCTAATAAAATGTTTGGATGTTCTTTGTGGTTTAAATCTCACTCTTTGGTTTAATCGTGAAGGGTTTCACATCTCATTTTGAAATGTTCAGCAAGTGTTTCCGCAATGACATGCACATAACTATCCCTATAATTTTCTTGTGTGTACGAGAGTTTGACCTTAACAGCAGGTGCTTATAACATTCTTGTCCCAGGGGAAAAAAAAAATCCCTTATCTCTGAGTTTTTACTCTGGGAAGTATAAATATTTGTTTTTGAAACAAAAATTGGCTCTTGGAAATTAACGTGCTCAAATGAACGTACTTTTCAAAATGCAGCACTACAGTACGAGAAATATTATCTGTAGTTCTGTCTTACTGCTTTTTTTTCTCTGTAGGGTAAACCTACTGATTAAAATTGAGACAACTGAAAATTATAGATGAAGCATATGGTGCTGCAACACAGACGTGTGTGTGTATATATATATATATATATATATAAAATGTATGTGTGTATATATATATAAAATGTATGTATATGAACAACTTGCCAAACAAGTGATCCACTTTTTTAGGCTTTCCACTTCATAATGTTTAAGTAGATACAGAGTGAAAAATCTTCCAGAGCCTTCTCTACTTGGCAAAAGTTAACTAGCATTTCTGGAGTAGTTATTCTAGTGATTCTTTCCATTTTCCAGGATTGTATGTTTTCCTGAGTGTGCATCCATTCTGGAATAAAATACATGCAGATAGGATTGGCTGAGAGTAGTTCAGCTAGTTAAAGTATCTACAAATACCCAAGCCATAGCATGCTGCAGTTAGTGTGCAATTTTTTAAATGCAAGGTCACCTTCAAATCATTTACGACTGTCAGTATAGAAGATATTAGTAGCTCACGCAATCATAGTATTTCACACGTGCAGCTTGGAGAGGCAAAAAGAAAGTGTTTGATTGTATTTGTCAGCAATACAAAATAATCTACTGTTGATGAGCTTTGTCCTTCTCTCACAGTCACAAGGACAGGGCATCTGTAGGCCACATTTTAGGACTCTGCAGGCTGCATTTGGTATTTGGGCTGCATGTTGAGCAATCTTCACTTAAAACCTACAAGGCAATTACCTACAACGTGCTCGAAGATGAGACCTTCCAATCTTGTAAGATTATTTGGTGGCTGCCGGTTGCACTCTTGAAACACAATCACATCATTACATTCTTCTAAAAAAAAAAAGAAAAGAAAGAACATAACTGCATTTATCGTATTTGATCATTGACCCATGAGAATCATGCTTCATGCTCTTCATCCTGCTTCACAAAAAAAAAGGATACCTCTGGAAACCAGCACTTCTTATCTTGTGTAAGCAACTATGAATGTGGAGGTGTATTAAAGCACAACAGCAATAAGTGGCCACAGATGGGGGACATGTGTTGACCATTTAGGAGAGAAAAGGTATTGATTTGCTTCTTTGTGTGCCTGATATCTTTGTGTAAAAGAGCAGGTGGTTACAAACATGGATATAGGTGTGCGTGTCTAGCTATAGCTATTTTTTTGGAGAGAGTATACCTGTTGGGGTTATTGGAAAACCAGCTGTGTATAAAGCTTCTCTGCTTTAATCTTTTATGCAGCACACTAGGGTTTATGTGATTTATACTGTCTGTGTATCCATTGTGTACATCTAAGAAATACCTTTCCCAAGCAGAAATACAAAAGAGTGTCATGTTTGTAAATGGTGAAGGAGGTCACCAGTGTGTATGTGTATTTATTTCTATTTATATTAACGCCAAAAAAGGCTTTTGAAGAACTGGTAGGTAGTCAGTATCGGAAATTTTTGTTAACCAGAACCTGTCTTTATCAGCTTTTGCTGTTACAAAATCTGTTTTCATATCCGGAGTTGAAGAGAGTGCCTTCTCCCCAAGAGTGCACACCAGCTACAGTTTAGAGCAATCAAAAATGGTTCTGCTGCAGTTCTTCTTCCCTCCATGTCTCCAGCTACATATTCCCGACCCCCTGCCCCATTGCTCCTCACAGGAAAGCAGTTCAGAAGACTAAAGTGGCAGAAATCTAACCCAGAGAATGACTTTTCCTCTTTCTTTTTTGCAGAAAAACTGAAGTAAATACTTAGTATTTTAATATTTTGGTACTGTACTGAATGTTACTTTATATTTTTGTAGATTTATAGTATGTAATTTGCAAAGAAAATTAAGCGTGGTGCACATTTGCATTTAGTTTTCAGACTTCTCGTGAATACGTCTTATGAGAATACTTTTGTACTTAGCACAGCTTTAAAGGAAGAATATTCGTGGTACAGCTTCAAAAAGTGCTGAAGTAAGTCAGGAAATATTAATTATAAGATTGAACATTCAGCCTTAACTCTTCCTTTTTGCATGCTTACATGAAAAATAAAAATCTTAAACCCTACAATTAGGTTGATCTCATCACATGCTTTTTAATAGATACCATTGCATTGGAGCAAATCCTCTTGTCTACGTGTTTTATGCAAGTCTGTGTTCTGTGTGGCTTCTGGAGTTAAAATGGTTGACCTGAAGCTCTTTGTGAATTAAGGACCTGTTCCAGTCTACTCGTTCATCTTAGCTGGGTAGTTAGTGGAAAGAACTAGGCACCTCAAAAAGGCAGTTTGGTCCCCTCTATCTCGGTCACCTGTCTTCAATGGGGTGAAGTGCCCTCTGAGGGCAGATCTGTCTGTTGACCATAAAACAAAGTTGTATCTTGGATCAGATGGCTAGCAGGGAGAGGGATAGCGTTAGACAAGGTGGTCTGGAAAGCTAACATTCTATTAGGTCAGTTACAGGGGAAAAGATAAAACTGTTTATGTAGAGGGAAAGGAGAGAGATAACCTTTATAAAATGTGAATAATATATGGCTGTAAAAATTAATGAAGTGGGGAGGGAAGGGGTTGAAAAAATGTAATGGCTAACTTATCATTTTTGTTCAGAAAAGCATTCAATTTTAAGATGTCATTGAAAGACTTTATTGATCCAATTATTTCTG
This sequence comes from Phaenicophaeus curvirostris, assembly GCF_032191515.1. Lineage (NCBI taxonomy): Eukaryota > Metazoa > Chordata > Aves > Cuculiformes > Cuculidae > Phaenicophaeus > Phaenicophaeus curvirostris. Next base: position 43,770,199 of record NC_091395.1, read on the forward strand.
AATACTCTGATGCAAAAAAAATGGTTTTTTTCTTTAATTTTAGGACATTATTAATTCAAGATTGAAGATCTGGGAATGACCTACATCAGCATTTTTACCTATTGCACCCTGATTCCTAATTTTGCAACTGATCCCTTAAATACTTTCTTGCACACACTATTGTGGCAAAGAAAAACTTAAATAAAATTTAGGATCTCCTTAGTAACCGAAGACAAGCTATGGTTTACACTTCTATAACTGTGGATTACACGCAAAAAAACAATTTAGTTGTCAACAGATTTCAACAAAGGTTTCTTTAAATCCTTTCTTTTTCTCCCATAAAGAAACAACACAAATAGAAGATCCCAGGAAACAATGGAGGCAAGAACAAGAGAGAATGTTAAAAGATTATCTTATGGTAGCCCAGGACGCTCTCAGTACTCAGAAAGAACTGTACCAGGTGAAAGAACAGAGGCTAGCACTTGCACTGGAGGAGTATATACGGTTGAATGATGCCTACAAAGAAAAATCAAGCTCTCGTACAAGCTGTAAGTACAGTAGAGAATACAGTATAACTTTGATCTGTGCCTTGCAGGGGATTCTGTTTCTCTTTAGGATGAGTTTTCAAGGTTTGCTATGAACAACTTGTACTCTGGCTTTTTTGGAGATAGCATCTCTACTTTTTTTTTTTTTAAATATATATAAAGGTGTTCTGCTGGAGAGAACCCTCTTCTCTCTGCTACAATTGAACTCCTTTGAGCCGTGGTTTAGAGCATTTGGCTCTGAAATCTATTTTGTCATGCAGTTTGTCAGAACAAAGTTCTGCCAAATCTAGTTTCAAAGTAAATAGGGTCTCTTGCACTTCATGGCTGCAAACTGAAATGACCCTACTGTGTTGACAGGTGTCTGCAACAAATGAAGAAAGGAATTTGTTGCTGCTTTATACCAATAGTGTACAATAATTATTTTAGCCTGTGTGCAGTGATCAGAGATGAAGTAGAGAAACATTAGTTAGAGTGTTGGGCAAGGAATTGGCATGCAGTAAAGTGCTGTCAGGGGCCTGTCATTGTCCAAACATCTCTCTTAATAGATGGTGTGATAAAAGTAACGTGTGCAGCTGTGGAAGAACTGAGCGGCAGACCTCCAAAGCTTCTGAATAAATCTGCTTTTCAGAAGTCTCCTTAGAATATACAACTTCCAGGTGGAGGTGACTGCAAGATGGCTCGGATAGAATAGGATAAAAAAGCAAAGGATAGAAAGCCAGGGAGAATGAGGTGCTACTTTAGGATACCGGGATAGGCAAAGGAGGAGAGATGCCAAATAGTGGTAGGGGAAAAAGGGAAAGATTTTGATTTTTTCATTAATTACATCCATCCTGCTCTGCTGGCGACTTTATAAAAGGGTATCTATATATTTTAAAGTATTATATGTTTTTCTGCATGCTAAAGTTTTAGATCAATGTGGATTCATCAAGGAAGAAGGGACTAATTAATGATTTAAAACTACTTAAATACTTTTTTCTTTTTTGTCTTTTTAAAAAAGTATTCTCAGGCTCCTCATCAAGCACAAAGTATGACCCTGACATTCTGAAGGCTGAAATCTCCACTACAAGATTAAGGGTGAGAGTGATTAACTCCTATTAATTTCTATTCTGTGGGCAAAGTTTACGACTGTAGAATGCAAAGCCTCAACTAGAAGAGGTATCTTGTACCCTGACACTGAAACCTCCTAATAGTCTCATTAAATACCATTCAGAGGTTTTTAAAGCTGTCTCTGTTGCTCTCAAATAAAATATTTTGAGGAAACTTTGACAGATATTCTAGTTAGATGTGGATTTAAATAAAACTGATAATTATTTTCACTTGTTTGCTTCTGTTTTTAAAAGCAAGAGTAGAAACCTTTAGGTGAAAATAAAGTAATAGGACAAGATGAGCTGCAGCTAGGCGATTTGGTTTTTACACTATTTTTCTTCTGCAAGAAATGCTACATGAACTGCAAATTCACAAATTTCTGTTGGTTTAAAAAGCATTTCTCAATAATGGTTTGAAACTTCACTCTGTTGTCAAAATGGAACAGTTTGGATCAAGAATGAAAGTTTGTGTTCACATTTTGGAATTGCTAGTAAACAGAAAACCATTATTTGGTCAACTCTTTAATATTGTTACTGACAGACTCCATGTAAAGAACTTGTATTCATGGGTTAGTCTCTACTGAATTAATCTTGAATAAGAAGGAAATGCCGTGGAAGACATTTTAAATCTATATAGAGAGTTCATTTAGTTAAGCAGTGGTGTATAACGCTCTGTGGTTAGCCTGGGTTTTCTGTAGTTAGTAATGAAAAAAAATCAGCTCAAACCACGCAGGTCAAAAAGACAGCACCCCACAACATCGTCCTTCAATGAGGGAAGTCTGTGGGAGCAGAAGCAGCACAACCAACAGCAGTTCCTCAGCTCTTCCATTGCCCCCTCCTGGTTTCCACACAGAGCAGCACGCATAGAAGCCTCCAGTAACAACTATCTTCACATGGCCTAAGAGTTATGATTGGGAGTCTAATTAATGTTTAAAAGGAACAGTGGAATAGCTCGTTAAAATTTTAAAATCCAGTATAAACCAGGGATGGAATACACCATAAAACTGGCGTCTGGATGTTGCCCTCCTGACTGCTTGTGTACACCTGTTCAGCCTTAACTAGTCTCAATTTGTAGTCCCTTATCCTTTAAGGAAAAGCAAAGGTGGTTATTTGAGAGAACTTATTTCAGCAGTGGAGGAGGTGGGAGGAAACAATTTCTAAGTTTAGTTAGGAGAATTAGCAGCAGTACGGACCCTGTCAGGAACAAGAATGAAAAGAGAAAGTAAGAGCTTCTTCCTAAAATGAGTGGAGCAGTAACAGATGTTCCCTTTGACAAGGGGATAACTAGTATATTTGGGAGATTAACAGTGTTGTTGAAGAGCAAAACACATGACCAGATTTAAATATAGTTAGCTGAAAGTCAAAGAGGGGGAAATTCAGACCTGATCCTGTGCTCAGTTTTTCCCATTATTTAGCTCTGATCACTTCCCAGCTCAAGATGCAGAAACGCTGAATCACTTCTTGGCTACAGGTCTACAGTTTGCTTGTTTGTTCACTGAGGAGAGAGGCAGATGTGTTAATCAGAATAATTCATTTTTGGAGGTGCTTTCCTCTCTGTTGTTTCTTGGAGTCAAGGAGCCTGATATCCTTCTGGTTCCCAACACCTGATTTATTGGCTTTGCTGAATCCAAGTTGCATATGTGCCTAAAAGGGATAACCTGAATCTTGTCTGCAGAGTTTAGAAAGGTGCAGTCCAAGAATATCTGTGTCAGCATAAAGTATGTTGTCATCCAAAGTCACCGGATATGAAAATCCATTGAGATAAGAAGTTGAGCCCTGTGATGCTAGGGCTGAAAGTGGTTTTCATGGAAGGTGGCAAGAGAGGTACCACTGTTATCATAGTTTACCCTTATTTAAATGTTTGAGGATGCTTGCTAATATTCCACCTTTTGGCATTTCATGGTATGTGCATGCATGGACTCAATGGGAAGCAAAGTTAGTCATTAGTAAGCTGCTAGCCAGCTAGTTAGAATTTGCACATTGTTAAAACTATTAAGTCAGGTGTACTAAATTAATTTCTTTCACACTGGCTGAGGTTTACAGGTATCATCAGGTTAATGGTGGATGGAGGGGGAAACTCAGCATTTGAGGAAGTTCTGAATCAGCCTTGGTCCTTTTCCTTGTAATCTGTGCCTAATATATACACGTGGGGCCTTTTGGATACCTGAATTGCCTTTTGTGCAATGGGTTTTGGAGAAAATATGACAGAAATCAGCTGTCAAATAAGCAGGAGAAGAAAGACCTTTCTCACAAGTTTCAAACTGAAGGATCTGATCCAGCAGTGGACTTTGAGTGGAGCCATTGGAGCCTTTATTAGTAATCAGTAACATAATTCAAACAACACAAAGCATATGCGATCACAGTATGTTTTATGCGGAAGCAGCAAGTAGGGGATGTATCTTTATAAAATAACAAGGTGAGGGTTTTTGTGCTGTTCCATTAGCACTTGAGTGCTGGGAAATAGAAGGGGGTTAGCACAGGAGCCTTCTTGAAGACGCAGTTAGAAGGAGGAAGCGAGACGCCTGTCAGGAGACTTAAGATGATATGCAGAAGCAATAGGAAAGAGGGTGAAGGATAAAACAAGTGAAGAGTTGTGAAAAAACAGGAATTATATGAAAGTTTTGAAGGAGAAGACAAGGAGCACGAGAACAGTTTAATGCAAGTATAATGCAGTAAACACAGTGTATATTATGATGTAGGTCACGTTGTTCTAGGATAATGTGCCTAACTCACATTTCTTGATAATGAAATGATGATGAATTACAGCAAAGGACACTCAGATGATGATCTTGAGGAAAAACGTAAGGGTTTCTGAGAGATCCAATCCTCTAAGTTGAAATTACGTGTGCCTTCTGCTATTAATATGAATTCACATTTCTGATTTAAAAAAAAAAAGTTCAGCCATTCTGCATTTCTCAGAAGTGTTGGCACTTCTTTTGCATTTTACACGTTACCTGGAACACAGAGGTGATATCTGTCCATTAATCAGAATGCTTGAGAGATTATTCTTGGGGTTTTCGTACTAGTCAGGGAAGAAATAGTTGAGGAGTGCTGAATGTGTTACTTGAGAGCATTGCCTGTTTATCATGATAAACATACTATTTAATATGGTCAAAATAAGAAGTTTTCTCTCAAGTAAATCAACTAGTGGTAGTTTCCAAAAGCCTGAACCTAACCCTTCGTCTAGAGAACAGATTTTGCTTCAGAGAAAATAGAGATTGAAAGCATTTTATTTCTGTTACAGAAGATTCATTAGCCAGAAGCTATAAACTTGAACGCCTAAGTATCATTCACAAACCCATACAAAGACCCTTCAAATCACTGGTGATTTTAGACATACAAAGCTTTTTAAATCTCTGGAAAAGCTCCAGCAGCTGCTGAAACTCTGTATTTTTAGTCACCTGGCATGTTGAGAATATCACCTTTTTAAAATTTTTTTTATTTGAAGAATAGTGCTAAATAGGAAACCTGAGGAGATCTGGATACAAAAAGTCTTAGAAACATTTTGAAATTAATTTCAGTTAAATTGCTCAAAATTACTCATTTTTATAAAAAAACAATCTTCAAGAGAGTTGAATATCCAAGGACCTACAAGAAAACAGGCATGAATTTGACAGTAGTAGGTGAAAGCAGGGGACTTCCAGCAGTCTTTTCCTTTTTCACTTTACTGATTGGAAATTTAAAAACCTTAACAATATCTGGCTAACATGTAGAGTGCAAGCAAGCCATGTATAGAGGTATAAATACCAAAATTTGTGACTTCACATTTCAAGGAGGCATTTCTGCCTCTGTATATGCTGAAAATGAATTTTAATATGTGTTAAAGTGCACTCCTTTGTACGTGATCCAGAAACTTTGATTTAGTATGTTTGTGAAGTATGACTTAAAAATCATATGGAGTATTTTTTATTTAATCTTCATAGATACATATTTTGTAGTGTACTCGTGTCTGCTTTGTATCTGAAATAGTAATATTAAGATTGAAAAGCAATTGATCATGCAAATTTAGGGAAATTGAGAAATGTTTTCCCAAAGACATTTCTGTTAAATAGACGCATGTGATTGCATTCCCAGTGTATTTGGTGATTGCTGTCTTTGAATTAAATGAATGTGAATTTTATGTTTAGGTATCCAGTGTCTGCATACAAAGCTTCATAAGAAAGGATGGTTCGTGGGGCAGGGGGGAAAGAGTCCACGCTTTGTCTGTTACAGTGCAAATGACTTGAGAGCTTCCTGGAATGAAAAAGTGAAAATATAATAAGCCTAAAAATAAACAGGCATGTCCCTGTAGGACAGTTGGAATGCATGCTTAACAAGTGAGAAGTAAATGACTTGTTAAAGTCCTCTCAGGTTTAATAACACAGTGTGGTACCGATACAAATAAGGAATGTGATTTAATCTGCTTGTGTCCCTTTAATACTGAAGCATGTTGCCCATAGACATGAGGAAGAGAACAGATCCTTTTGTTTTTAATATGTGTCAGTAGAGCAATTTACTCTCTTTTTCTTTTTTTGTGTTTCATCTGAGGTAGAGAATACATTAATTGTTCAAAGCCATGTGTTATGCCGTTTAACAAGAGGAATTTTCTAACTCTTGCTTTGATTTAACACAAGGTTAAGAAGCTGAAGAGAGAACTCTCTCAGATGAAGCAAGAACTGCTGTACAAGGAACAGGGCTTTGAAACACTGCAACAGTGAGTAAAAGAAAATAGTTGAAACTGACTTAATTCAGTCACCCAATTTATTTTCTTGGCATGGAATTGAATCCATCTTCTGTGAGAGAATTATTGGGGTTGGGGGGAAATGAGAACCTAATAACTCTTTTTGTTGTATTTAGGAAGCAGGAAATATGTTGAAATGGCAAACCTATTGTGCAAATGTTAACATGAGAAATCTGTTCCCCCTCCAATTTATTTTTTTTCCATGAGGTAGCCTGTGTTGCAGAGAGGCAGAAAGAAGCGCAGTGGTTAAGAGTCCTGAGGAAGAATTTATCATACGTGCTTCGTATGTCCTATTTAAAAATCTGAAAATCTAATTAGGTCTGTCTTTCTTCTTTCCCCATCACTGCGAGAGAAAGGGGAGGAAGGGTGATCTTCTCAGAGGTGTAAATGGTGCACAACTGTGCAGGGTTTGAAATGAGTCACAATATGAGGATTAGAGACCTGACTTTCTTTGTTCCAGTTGCTGGCATGCCTGCTGTCCAAAGGGCTGATGCTGAACTGGGTGAGCATTCTGAGGGTTTAACGAGTTGGATTATTAGGGAATGAACATTTTTCAGTCTGAGCACTCCCTGCTGCTCCTGATTTGCAAAGTTGGGCCCTGAAATATTAAACATTGCTGGAACTGTCACCACAGAGAACTTGCTGCAGAAGAAACCTCATGAGCAAGTGTGTTTTCTTGAGTAATGTGAACAGAAACTTATTAATGCTAGTTGTTTTCTGTATTTTGGTGTGTACCCAACATATTAAGGCTACAGTTACACCATAAAATGCTGAGCTGTGTGCTCTTAATACATTAGTCCTAGTTGCAGAAGCAATGTTGCGTCATTAGCGTAATATTGTCTTCATTAATTTACCCTTCTTCTCAGGACCCCCTGTGTATGGCGTCAAACTGTCAGATAAGTTATAAACTCTCTCCTGGAGATCTTGCAGAATATATAAGGAAGGTGGATAAAAGGTGGGAGAAGGGAAGTGGGTTTCTATCTTCCAGGCAGAGTACTAGAATGCAGAGAAGTGATTTGCAAAGGATGACAGAACATCTGTGTTTGGAGATGAGACATTGGGTTTCAGTTCCCATTTCTAACCAAAATATGTTGTAGGCTATTGCCTGTGTATTTTAATGGAACAGTTCTATACAGTATAAGATTTCTTTTTTAAGTGGGAGAAAAAAAATCTGGTCCAGGAAATGACCAGTTGTAACTAAAGACATGCCAAAATGAAAACACTCTTCTGGTATGAAGAATTTGAAGATAATTGGGAACTGAAAAGCCTCAGCACCTTAGGAGGATGCTAGTCAAGTGTCTATCTTTCATTTTGACTGGGACAGAAATGTAAGGTTTGTTTATTATTTAAGTGCATAAAGACTAGCAAGGAGTGAAGAGAGAAAAGGATAGTTAATTGAATTCATTTAACCATAAATCAGGTTTCATTTAAAGCAAAATTTAGAAGAAAGACGTATTGATTCTAAAGCTTAGGGTAATAAAAACTCATGCTGCTGTCCCAGGATTAAAGGTTAGCCAATCATGCTGGTTTTATTATATTAATTCAACAATGAAGTATTGTTTTAAAGCAGCTTGCTCACAAGCCATTTTGATAGGAATCCAAAGCATGTTTCAGAAACTGTCAACAGCATTCCACAGAAACACAATGGACGTTTGTTTTTAGAATTCAGTCAGCCACTTTCAAACAGTCCTAATCCCATTAATTCAAAACAGGAAGATGGAGTATCTTATATGTCGGAGATCCTTCTTGTCCATCTTAATTATATACAGAATAAAGCAGTTGTGATTTGAATGTGACACATCATATTACTAGGCAGCATGTGGTGCATTACCAACTGTTCATTCATGATCTCTATTGTTGGTATATCCTGTATCTGTTTGACCTTAGGAACCTGATAAGTTACCAAAAATTTTGTGTTGTCAGACATTAAGTGCCTCCCTATGAAAGAGTTTCAGGAACTTTCAAGGTGAAACAAATCCTCCTTGAATAGGAATCTGAGTGCTGAGTCACACAGGTAATTTTCTTACACAAATGCAGTTCTAGTTTGGACAAAAACTGAACTACGGAGAGAGAAAAAAAGACAAGCTCACAGCTTTAAAGACCACTTTAGAACCTTGATGTCTTTGTGCACAAAACTGGAAATAAAATAAAATACCGTTACAAGCGTTCCATGCGAGTTTGTTCTTGCAGGGAATGCTTGAGATCACTTCTGATCGTTAAAATGTTTGTTCATTCCTCACTCACAAGTTAATATCTTCTAGCAAAGATGATGACTGATGATAAAAACAGAAATCCAATTGCATTAGAAACAACAGCCATTTTCACAAAAGTCAAGCATCTAGTATAGAGTACATTCTTTTAAAATATCATGAAGCGCAGCTGCAGTCATTTCTATGGTGCTATGAAATACTCAGTTATACCACAGGTCAGAGAAGTGTGTTTACAAACTGTACTTAGTGAAGTAAATAAGGAAATACTAAAATGAAATACCTCTAAGTTTGGGGGCTTTTTGTTTTGTTGTTTTCAAGTTCCAGATTTGAAAATCGTTGATAGCCCAGGAATCTAATAAATTGTCTGATGTGTGACATATGGTATTAATTATCCAGAGATTTTGTGAATAAAGAGAGCCTGGCGACTGGCTAAGCAGAACAGCTGTTCTAGATTGTTAATGCCTAGGATTACTGTGAACAAGAGGAAGCTGAGACAAGAGAGAAGCTGGTTATGCTTCTTCTCTGCAAGGCTGATTAGTACCAAGAAGCTTGCCTGTCTGCCCACGTGATGGTGTAGGTCTGGGTAGAGGAATACTATGAGTAGTAAATTCTGATTCTGTAAGGATTACAAACCATTAATAGTATGAAAAGTGTACCCGAAAGCTGCTTCTGTGCTGCAGAGTGTTCTGGTGGGGATGGGAATTTTGACTGTGGTGTCAGCGATACTGCTGTGCTCTTGGTAGCATGTGTTGGAGTCTTTAGTGCTCTGTGCCCCTTATGTCTTTAAGACTGGATCAACTAAAATTGATTGTGGAGTCTCTGCCTCTGGTAAGGACCCAGTAGTTTAGCTGAAGCGGTTTTAAACTTAACAGAAGTATTTTTGCATTAAATTTCCTTATGTCAGCAAGAGCCATTCACTGGGCACTGTGTGTGTGTTAGCTTCACATTTTTGCCAGGGGTTAAGTATTTTAATGGAGACTTCAATGTCCTTTTTCCCCTTTGCATGTCTATTACAGGAAACGTTATCTTTTCCCTCCTTCCCTTCAGTTCTCTATGCTTCTGCTTGAAGCAGAACAGCAGAGGTATTAGTATTATTTTCTGTATCTGGTGTTAATATTCTCTCTCTCCACAGAATTGACCAAAAAATGTCTGGAGGCCAGAGTGGGTATGAACTGTGTGAGGCCAAAGCCATCCTGAGCGAACTGAAGTCGATTAGAAAGGCAATAAGTTCAGGGGAGAGAGAAAAACAAGATTTAATGAAGGTATTTTGAATGGTTGATGTCAGTTTTGTGTGGATTTGTTTTAGCACAACTCACATTCCTGATGATGAATACTTTCCATTTTATGCTTCTTAAGGGATTCTCAAAATTCTTTGAGCCAAACTAGTATTAAAATTGATTTGGAGATGCAGAAACTGAATCCTGTGACATTCCTAGTTCAAAAAACCACTTTATGTCAGCCAGAAAATGCAGATTTCTGAACTATGTAAGGTACAATGCATATGTTACTTCTAAACCACAATTTAAAATATTAACTGGACAAAATTCAGTTTGTGTTTTTCACTCTCTTTCCATTTCTGAAAGCAGATCTTTTTTTTTTTTTTTAATCATCCAAATATTTAATTGGTTGACAACTTAAAAGAGGCACAAAACCACGAGTAGTTTTTACATTGTCACAGGTGTTGGTCACCCCTAGTGTCACCTACTAACTAGTTGATTAAAAGGATAGTTTACTTAATAGGAAGTAAAGCCAGAATTATTATATTTGAACATTTTATGTAAACTTGTTCTGGAGGTAAACTGGTGTAAATATGGTAAAATGTAAAGAAACTTTAACACCACCTCCTTCTCTGTTTCCTGGACAGAGTCTTGCAAAGCTGAGAGAGAAATTCAATCTTGACCAGACCATTGGGACCTCTGAAGCAGACTTGAGTTCCAGCTCTGTAAACTCGCGGCTGTGTTTTTCTAGACAAACTCTGGATACAGGGTCTCAGACTGACATTTCTGGTGAGGTGAGCTTTTTTCTGTTTTGTCAAATGTAAAGAGAAATTGAATCGCAATGCCGCAGTTAATGGACTTGGAATCAAATGGTTGTTTACTGTTGCTAATGGGTATATATGATATACATGTTTGAGAGAATTACTTAGAATCCCACTTAAATTTTAAATCAAGATTCAGATTAACTGGATATGTTTGGCGTGAAGCATTTATGACAATCTGATTTAATAGAATAGTTCCAGTACAGTGAAGATGAACATAACTAGACAGTATCTTTCAGATCTGTTTATAGGATACGTTTCACCTTACAGACTTAATTCAATATGAAGATGTTTTTAATTTACAGAAACGAGATCTCAGAATTTAAATGTGCAGTTGCATTTCATGCAGCTGAGAAAGCTGTTAGTGGGACACTTGTTTAGTGATTCATTTAAACCTCTGTTTCACTAATGATATATTTACACACGCGGAAAGTTATGCTTAATTTTGGTAACTTTAAGTTCTGTGAGCTGAGTTTATAAGGAAGAGGCTGTACAAGGTTTTCCAAACAAAGAGCTAAGCTTGTCTGTGTTTTGTAACAAATTTATTGAAGTCTTACTTTGAAATGCACTGACTTAGTTCCAGATTCTGAGTTCAGCAGAGTTCAAAATATGAGATCAAAATTTTGGGTGCAATCACTGCAAGACTTCTTTGAAAAATTCTCTTATTTTACTCTCATGGAATATGGATGACTGGTAGCATAGTAGTTAAAAATCGATTATTGTATCACAAGAAAACAGCATTCATCTGTACATGTGCGAAGATTCCTAACTAGACATTTAACAGCAAATGCATGGCTGCAGGCGAGTATAGTTTTATTTTTTAAGTTGTAATTTTTCTAGCCTGTGCACAGGTTCTTGTTGATTCATTTAAAAGCTTCACACGGTAATAAGGCTAATATTATTTTTTTTTCTCAACAGGTTGGAACAAGAAGTAGATCAAATTTAGCAGAGAGGGTCAGACTAAGTCTTCAATATGAAGAAGCTAAAAGAAGGTAATAGGGTTAGTTGCTTTAAGTAGCTGTCTTCAGTTGGCAAGGTGCTTTAGCTCTGCAGCGCTAACCTTGTGCTGGCAGTGACATCTAGTGGTGGCTTCTCTGTGGGCATCGCTGCAGAGCGTTCCTTTTCCTTCAGGATGCAAGCAGACTTTGACGAGCAGTTGGTGCTTTTGAACAGCAGGTCTTGCATTTAATGCTAAGACGAGTGCGTTAAGAATATGTGGACACTGACAAATTAATGGCAGTTGTAGGATTAAGGGAATAGAGTGAGCAGGCTTTCCACTGAAAGGAGTAGCCGGGTTATTTATGTTCATTATATCCTTCTTTGGGATACTCATCTCAGTTCACTGTGCCACTGAAGGCTCTTCAATTTTAGAGGTGCTTCAGACTTTCTGTGCAGATTTAGTAGGTTTAATTATTTCTTTTTTTTTTTTTTTCCCCTGGCACTTTGGATAATTTAAATACTTGTTATCACTGTAGGGTTGGGGTTTTTAATGAGTTTAACCTGAGGAGAAAAGAAATCAGGAACTGCTCCACTGATGAATGTGGAATGCCTTTCAAATAAAGTTCTTCAGCAGTTGCTCTTGAAAGCAGTGCCATTTTGATTAATTGCCACAGCACTGAAGGACTGAGCATCAGAAAGCAGAACATTTGGGGTTAGAATGACGTGTCGTCTGGTGCACCAGAAGCGCTGCACAATACCGGGGGAGACTTGTTATTTAAGAAAAAAAAAGTAAGCATGTGTGGGATCTCTCTAATAATGTATTAATAGTATTGTATTATCTTCTGATACTTTTCTCAAAATTAGATGTCAGCTATTCAGAAGCCTTATAGGGTTTTTTTAATGGAGGTGATTAAGGAAAATGGAAGTCTAAAAGGATATCTGACACTCAAAGTTGCTCTTTTACTCTAAAGAATGAAACAAGGCAATAAAAATAAAAAAAAATAGCACTTTTCCCCAGATTAAAACTGTGTCTGCATGTCATTTAATCTGAGATTTAAGTATTATTTCAGTTGCAATACCGTCACGTGGTCAATTACAAAACTAGGAAAAGAAATTTGCAGGTTATAAATATCATGTAAAGGCATAGCTAGTTTTTATGTTTAAAAGGTAAGAGGCTGCCCAATCAACATTTATTTTTGCCTGATTTCAAATACATACCCTCCTCATACGCAGTAGAAGCTGCCAGCCTTGCTGGTAACAACAGTAATCCCTTATATCCTCTTTACAGACCATAAAACTTTATTATATAATCAATATATTCATCAAAGAGTGCTAAGGCTGTTGTGTTTGTTCAGCATTGAACATGTATGATTGGCTCAGAATCATCATGTATATAATATTAATTGTCAGATAGTGTTTTAGATGCAGATAAATGGATTTTTTTTTTTCTTATCAGGAGTGATTGATCCAAAACCAAATCATCCCATTTTAACAATGTCTTGATACCAAGAAGTCCCAGCATTGTGGTTTATCTCTCTTTTGTAGGAAAAAAAAATTCCTGGCAGTAAATCAGTTTACCATATCTACCAGTAAACCCAGAAAAAACTCCAAACCACCACCACAACAACCACAAAAACAAACCACACACAAAAAAAGCATCAGCAGCAATAAAACTGCAAAGCCAAACCAAAAACCCACCAGTACAACATTCAAAGTATGTGGAATATATCTCATGTATGTACCTTTGCATAAGTAGGTGTATGTTGTATATTGCATTAATATGTTTCAAGGTTAAATTATCTCCTTTGAAATGGTATCGTTACGATGCTATGATATGATTTGGTTTCGTCTGAAAACTGCCCACTAATGACTATTCCTTTCAACTTTAAATAAGCCAATCATGTGTCTTTAAGACAGTTAAAATCTTTGAAGTGTTTGCACATACTGGGTTTGTGTTTCAAGTGTTTCACTTATTCTTAGCTTTGACCATCAATAAATGCCTTAACGTACTGTAAAATTAATACTGGAGGTGCCAAATAAGCATGATATTATTAGTTTTATTAATCACAGAAAACAAACTGGAAAGAAGGAAAACATTTTCCCAGAAATCTGTCAGAACTAAAGAAAGATTATACGTACCAAGTTATCTGAGTGTATTTATGAAGTATAGCATGGGTCATTACCTTAGGGTGTACTCGGTAACACTGAAGTTGCACAGACTTGTTATCAGTTGTTGAGCTGACTTAGGTGTGTGTAACTATGGCAGTTGCATGTAAATAAACGCAACAAATCAGTTTGTCTTTCCTAGATGGTATGGAATGGGAGCATCTTTCTGGTATTGTTTCTCTTCTCTCTCCCTTTTTCCCAGTCTACAAGAAAGGTGAAGAAGGCTGCTACGTACTTCAAAGCTTCCATATCTTTAGCTCTGCAGCTGGTTCAGGTGTGGCTAAGGCTGGAAATGACTGAAAGTTATCATCTTATTAGATACGTGGCACCTATAACAGGAAGTTTTAGGCTTTCCCAGTGGACAACGAGTCTTTATTGCAAGACCTGCACTTCTTAAGCTGTGCTGCTGAACCTGTAGACAGGATGATTATGGAGACTGACCACTGGAAATTGTCTTGGATCAGGACTGAGCTATAGTTCAATGATAACATTAGGGAAGTTTCTGCTACCATTCTATGTGTTCATCTGCTCAATTTGTATGGATAACCAATGTCTATACTGGATGCTGGTTATCTTAACTGTGTGGTTTTCCCATCTATAGTGGGAACAGCAGTTGCACAAACACAAACTTTTGAGTTCATAATCTCCTTGCTCTCTAGGTAGCTGCTGTCCTGTTACCTTTTATTTCAATCACATAGAAAAGCAATGCTTTTGTCTTTTAAGATCTGCATACATGCATTGTACCGAAGTGAGCACCTTGCTCTGGTGCGTTCTCTTTCACTGTGGTGTTTGCTGTCTCTGAGGAGCACTCAGTTTCCAACAGCTTAGGACAAATCCGTCATACTCCTCAGTGAGTAAAGTATAGTGCCTCTGCTGTGTTACCAGGCAGATTGCTTTCAATAAAGCTTTTATTAACATCATGACTTCAACTCTGTGTTGGAACAGGAACTTGTTTCTAATTCTTATGCATCTTGCTGTTAGCCTGGATAGGTCGCTTGCTTTTCTGGCATAGTCTTCATTCTGTGAAGCAAAACTAATTCAAAGTATGGCTTTCAGTAGAAAATGTTGTTATATGCTGACACCTTTCAAAATATTGTGTTGCTGCTCTCTTTCCTGGGATTTGTGTGCTCACACAAATCTGTGTTTTATTTTAGCATGGCAAACCTGAAGATTGAACTCTCCAAGCTAGATAGTGAAGCCTGGCCTGGGGCACTGGATGTGGAAAAAGAAAAACTGATGTTAATTAATGAAAAAGAAGAGCTTTTAAAGGAACTCCAGTTTATTACACCATGCAAACGTACTCAAGATGAGCTAGAGCAGCTAGAAGCAGAAAGGAAGAGACTTGAAGAAGAGCTGCTGTCTGTAAAAAGCACACCCAGTCAAGCACTTGCTGAAAGGTAAGAGGTTATCTTTTGCTAATATTAAATGCTGCTTTCTGCAATCTAACCTTTGTACTCATTACAGACCCTGAACTGTGCCTTGATGGGCTGTTTTCCTTCAGTAACTGTCCTATGTAGATCTTAATTAAATTTGTTATAAGCCCATTGGGCAGAAACAGAAAGAAGGCTTCTGTAGTGTGAGACAATGTGAACACCCTGATATCTGCTCTGCAATATCAGTTGCTCTGCGTTTGATGCCAGCATGAAAATCCCTGTGACAGATGTTAAATAACTGAGGAATGTCAAAGTACCAGCAGGAGGGCAATATATCATTCCCTTGTTTCTGATAATAGCTGTAAACTATTTGAACTCAGGTTACAAAGATTATCTTGATTGTTGCAACATCTGAAGCCTTTCATTGTGAGTTTTATTACATCTAAAAATGCAACCAAAAGGGGAAAAAAAAGTACAGAGAAGTTTAATTGCTGAAAAACTTTCCTAACTTGCTGCTACCAAACTGTTAACTGAAACAACTGCCACAATAAATTGTTTTAGCCAGATTCAGAGTTCAAAAAAATCAAAGATGACTGTCACGAATGGGCTTCTTATCAACTGTAAGCGGAAATAAATTTATGGGCATCTCTTAGCACACACACATGCAATAAATGCAAAGTGTCATTAGGTGTATCAATGTAGTGTGCCTTATTGAAGTAATACAACCAGCATTGTAAGCCTTTCCTAGTTTCCACTGCTAGGGAACACCTGCTGTTGCTCTAGTTTCACTGAATGATGAAGTTCCTGTTAGTGGCATAAAAAGCTGGGTCCTAAATAGTAGCTGATTAGTAAGGAATATTTTTTCCTCGTTGAGTATGTATGTGTGTATCAGTCATGATTTTTAAGCGTATTTGTATGCTTCACAGCAGTTTAAACTGCGTTACATTGATAATCCAAACACGTTTTAGAAGAAAGGTTATGTCCTACTGGAAGTATATTTTTTCAGGAAAAGTTACTTGTCTGTGTTGGTAGTATCCAAAGTACCATGGATCTGTTGCTTTCAGAATTCTATAAATAAATAGAGAATAAAGAATCAATAATAAAATAGCAATCACAAATAAATAACTTGCATCTAAGATTTTGAGATTCTGATAATACGCTGTTGTAAGTAACAGATGAACCTTGACTCATGCTGTGAGAACAGGTAGCTGGTTTCTCAGTCTTGTAATTTGGATTTCCTTGTTTAATGCCAAAGAATTCTGCACCTGACCATTTTCCCATACATGCCATATACCAAAGTTGGAGTATCAAGGGCAAGTTGAATTGTCTCCTACTGTCAAGAAGAAATTAAATGGAAGTTTTTTTCCATGTATAGTTGTTAGAGCTTGAATTTTTATCCCTGCTTTCATTTTCTCTTCCAATTCCTATTCTCAAAAATGTGGATTTTTTTTTTTCCTGAGGTTACTGTAAGATTTCATTACACTGCTGGTTAAAGTAGCATTTCTGGTGGCTTGTGGTTTGCTTTTTTGCTGTTCCAGGGAATCTCTACTTAATTTCTACCTTCAGCTGTTTATGATATTAAAACTGTCTCTCTTGGTGACTTCAAAGCACATAAATTCTTTCATGCCAGGCTATTCTGAGAATTATTTCTGGTGTGCCTGCTATAAACAGAAACAAAATCTTCATTTTGTAGGATTCAGATGGTGAAACTTTTCCTGAAGTGCTAATTTCAAAAAAGGATACATAATTGTATCAGATCAGCCCTCAGCTTTTTTCTTGGAGATGAGGAAGATTCTTCTCTCCATTTTAAGAAGAGGAGCCACACCATCTTCATAGTAGTGCACTGTTGTTGCATTACTCTTTTCTTTCATGGAGTTTCATGAAGGCTTTTTTTCCAGTGTTTTCACAGGTACTGTGAAATGAAGCCACAGTGTAAGAAGCTATGGATTGTGTCAGAGCTTGATGCGACCAGGGGTATTTGTTTGCATCTTTGTTTTCAGTTGGATCTGTGTGGGGGTTTCCAAGTTTTTTTTCTAAAGGAGGAAGAAACAGAAGACTTGCTCTGACTTAAAACAAAAACATTATAGCATGGCCCTGGGTTATTTTGGGAGCGGGATGCTGAAATTAGCACTAGCAGAAGGACTCAGAATCAATTTACCAAAGGAGGATATAAATCATAACATCTCGGCTTCAAAAAAGTAGACGGTGGGCATATTCAGCCTGCTTTAAGAAGCCTTCCAGCAGCTATATAGAAGTAACTGGGTGGTGGAACTGTTGACAACTATTTGCTCCTTTCCGGCCTCTCTGTTCATGTCAGGAAGATTCTGTCACAGCTTTAGTCCTTGGCAAAATCATCTAAGTAATCACAGGCATTTAAACGGATGCATGATTTAACTGCTTGATTGTGCTGTTGTCTGCAAAACTGGTTGCAGCTCTTGTGCCAGTCATGAACAAACGTCCAAATAAGTTTCCACTGAAAGGTGAGGTAGGTGCACTTCAGCTTTTTAATGTATATTTTTTGGATTCCATGCCCTTCCCAGGAACGTAAAAATTTAGGATCAAAACTGGAGAAAGATGCTTCACTAACATTCAGTTCACTCCTGCAGCGGGGTAATTTAAGTAGGAAGGGTGCAAATAGGAGAGATTGAGAGGCACCTATGTCAGAAAGACAACACAAAGGTTGTTTAGGTGTTTACGTGGTTTTGGGGATACTCAAATTCCTGCTTATGCTGTAAGGAACTTTCATTGTTGGAAGGTTTTGGGGTTGTTTTTGTTTGCCTGTTTTTTTTCAGTTTGACCTGACATAAACTGAAAAAAATGCCCATGAATCTCAATTTCTTGTCAGATTGTAAATTATTTCCTGTATGTCCTGGAACTTCCAGGAGGGATTTAATAATCTAGTTTGTGACTTGTGACTAACATATTTCTGAAATTTATCCACAGGTATTAATACCACTTCTTTAATTACTAGTAGATCAAATTACATTCAGGATTGATTTATTTTTTTTCCCCCAGAAGCTAAATTATATGGGAAAAGTAGATTTTTTTAGCAACCTGCTATCAAAAATACTGGCAAATATACACTCTAAGACTCATTTTGGAGTTTTAGAAAGCAAGCATCCTTTATTACAGTGCTGGACACATGGAGGAATAATTCCATCAAGCATGCATTATGAGACAAGAGCTGGTTACAGAGTCTATTTCCCACCTACATGCATATATATATATATATAACATTTCCCAGAAATCTTATGCATATTCTGTTACTTTCCAAGGACTAATTTCAATGTTTTTATGAACTTCACAACAGCCAAATCTCCACTAATTGGGACAGTACCAGTTCTCTGTCTGACCTTGCTTTTTTTAGGTAGAGAAAAACTACAAAGATGATTATAGAAGACACACCCGTTCCGCATATCATACTTAACGCAAGACATTGTAATTTATTAAGTGAAGTGTCTGTAAAAACATTGTTAGAAAAAAAAAACCCATGTGCTATTGGAGGGACATATTCTGTCTGTGACTTTCAAAAAATATTTACTTAAATGAGACTTGAGTGAAGGTAGAAAACCGATTCTACTTTATCTTAAATCAGAATATTCCACTTTTTGCAGTAGTAACTACTTCTTGTATCATACCTAAGGTAATAAAGGAAAAGAAACTTTTGCTTGTGCTTCAGAGAGGAGAAAAACCCCCCAAAACTTAAACTTTCTCTTTTAATAGTACAAATTCAGTGGAAAGCTAAAGGTGTAGGGTTTGAGGGCTCTAATCAGAGAAATTCCCAAGCTTTTCATTTTCTTTCTTGCCTTTTGCCATTAGTAGGTGAACATATACAGCAATTTTTGTGCCTCTTCCTTGAAGATAAAATGATAGTTCACTATTGAAAAGCCAGAAAAGAGCTAATTAAGAGCACTTTTGCTTGTGAAAAGCGGGATAGATTAGGCTTTAAAAGAAGACAGAAGACATTGATACATAGTTAAATGGTAGGAAAGAATGTCTGATGCAATAGATGAACATAATTCTTGGTTTGGAAACCCATGTGTATGTCTTTCTGAGTAAAGAATGAAATACCGTGTATGCTTTTAACAGTGTTAGCAGGTATTGGCTGATGAACACTTACTGCAGTGTAAGAGCTCACCCAGCCCAGGCAGTGGAGTGGAAGTTCACACCCTGGCTGACCTCGGAGTAACTTATTCACCTTTGCATAACCCAGACTTTCTCACTGAATAAGCATGGGTGTAAGCAAATGCTTTTCATGCTTTGCTGAATCGAGGACTTAATGTCTTTTTGCTGGTATCTGACACTCAAAGAGAGTGAATTCTGGGAAGTCTTGAGTATTTCATTCAGTTTGCATAATAAAGCAATGGTTGATTTTTTTTTGGTTTTGTTCTTTGAAGTGTTCTCTGCATTTGAATTTAAATTTATATATCCTTGATATGCACGAAAGGCCAAAAGAAAGGTTTCTGAGAATGAAGGTCAACAATTTTTTTCTTTTTAAAAAAAAAAGAGGGAAGGAATGGAGGTAAATTCTTGCCTCTCAGATTAGTTGCTTGAGAACTTGTGACATGTATCAGTTGACTGAGCAATGGCTGGAGGAGAATATACTAATCCACAATTACAGGAGGGATTTAGCTGAATCCACTGAGGGAAAGTAATTTATTTGGTGGTGTAAATGCAGTGATAAAAGGGAAATCTATAAGGAAAAAGTCACTGAAACTGTTAGTGAATCCTTTCTGCTAGCAGCTAGCTCAAAGAAATGGGAGTGTTTGACCATTTGTGGTTTTAGAGCTACGCTGGATAACAGTGCAGGAGGCAATAAAGGCAAACCTTGATAACGAGCGTTACAATGCCATGTGGCTCTGAAGTGATAACAATGCTGTTGGGGATGTAAAAATCTTTACCAAGGACTCCTAAATATGGTCTGTCGTCTCAGAACCTTGCATTTGAATGCTGCTTTGATTTACTATGTCTCTATATGAAGACTCTGAAATCAAAGAAAGTGCTTTAATTCTAACCTTCCTGCACTGCTCCCCAAAGTTCTTCCATTATCAGACTGATACTGGTATTAGTTTTCTTTTTGAGTTTTTTTTCTGGAATTATATTAAGTGAGGAGACAATCTACAGCACACCTCTTTAAAACTGCATTAGTACAGTTCTTATTTTCCTGAAGTTGTAGCTATTTTCCCAGTGTTCCTCTGTTACACTTTTATTGCGTGCGCATTCCCCTTGGTACAGTGTGAATGTATCAACACGCTACTTGCTTGTACACTCAGCAAGTTTGTCACAGTGCTTAGTATTCTGTAGGTAAAGTCACTCTGCTGGAGGGGTTAGGGTTTTATGATAGGACTGAAAGCTAACACAGTCTCTTGGATTTCAGTAGGTAGCAACCAGATGAAAATACGAAGGATCTTCACTTTGTTCCTGTCTCCTCTATAAAGTATTTTGGCTTCCAGATTATTTTGTAATGCTTTCCTATACTTATATGTACCTCTCTTTCCAGACTGAAATCGGAGGAGAGAAGAAAAGAGTTGGTACAGAAACTTGAAGAAACGACAAAGTTAACTACTTATTTGCATTCACAACTTAGGAGGTGAGACTGTAGTGCATAACGTATAACCTGTATTCAGCAACAGTCTAGTGGACCTGGATATCTCAATTTCATTCTTAGGTTTTTCTGTTATCTGGAAACCAAACAAAATATTTTTGTAGTACTTAAGTAAGAAAATGGTAGTGTAAGAGCTTCAAGTACTTTGCCACCTTGCATACCTGGTGTACCTTTATTATTTCAGTAAGCACTCAAGACTGGATTGAATTGATTTTTTGCACAGCTTCCATAATTAAGCAGGCAGACGTTATTGTGCTTCTGTGTAAATAAATAAGGAAATCTGGAATTCTCTAATTGGTCATATCTTCAAAATCATGTCATTGAGGAGACCAAATGGTTTCTCAGAGTTCTGTCTAAACTGAGTTATTAGAACTGTAGCTATTAGTCTATGTAACAACTGGAGAGGCTTAACACATACTTGCGTGCATGTAAACACTTAATGTGAAAAGCTGATTCTGATTTTATTCTTCAGCAGTGACTTATCCTTTCTGTAAAGGGAAATGTATCTTCAGCAGGATGGTTTTTTTCCTGAACAGTCATTGATTCACAGTCTGACACTGAGTTTATGAAATTCAGAGTGATAAAAAAATAATCATCTGCAGCAACTATAAACTCAAACTCATCATTGTGATGGGAATTCTGATATTTAATGATATGTGTAACTAGCCCTAGGGAAGAGTTTCTCTCACTTCTGGACTGTTACCCTGGACTACCAAACCATGTGTCCATTATATTTATTTAGAAGATCCTGGACATTTTTGCATATCCAAGTGGATACACCAATCAGACTGTATTTAATGTTTACCTATTCTCTCTGAAACCAAAATGAAGCTTTAAGAAGAAAAACGCTTTTAAGCATTCTATAAAGGTCCTCTCACAATAAGCCTACCATCCTAGTCCTGGGATCTGAGATAGATCCAATGAATTGCATCTTGATTGGTAATTTGTTAGGGAAAGGATCTTTTAAATAATTTTTTCAAGTGTTTTGTGTTCAAGGTTTTTTTGACTTTTAACGGACAAAAAGACTCCCCAAAGCAGATTTTAGCCTCGTGGCAAAATTATTAAAGTTGATAGCTCTGTCATTGTTGAGTCAACATCTCTTAAGTGTTTAGAAGGGGCTGTCTTGAATTATTTTTACCCTGCAGAGTCGTCCTGAGCCAAGGTAGTGACACTCTGGCCTGGCAGGGCTCTGTATCTCCTGTTATTAACAGGAGAATGTTGCACATTATGGCTTTGCCATGCTTATGTAGTTGAATGTACTGTGCATGTAGAGTATAGGTATGAAGCAGTTCTATTGTAAGTTGTCTCCATCTAGCTACCCTCTTTCCTAGGTGCTTGGGCAGAGGGCAGGCTGCATAAATTGCTGTAGAGAAGGTACCGCTCCTCTGCAGCCATGACCTCCTTCCTGGGGATCCCTTCCCTGTCACGTTGACCCCCATGGGCACCCACATGAGAGCAGAGCAGGTCTTTGAGGGACCATCGCAGCTGAGAAGGCTGCTGTTACTGCTGAACCAGTCCATCAAATCGGCATCCTTCTCCAGAAAAAAAAGAGACTTTGGCCACAAGCTGTACGGTGGATAAAGTGTCCTGATAGTGTGCAGGCTGGCCATGCTGATCTAAGCCAAGTGTGGGTGCATAATGCCTCAAGTAGCATTTAGTTTCAAATTGTTACAATGCAGCTCCAGTCAATCTTATCTCTCCTTGTACTGGTTTAGTTTAGTAACATCAGTGTACATGTTTGTGCTTTCTTTGCAGTCTCTCAGCTAGTACGTTATCTGTGTCTTCAGGGAGCAGTTTGGGATCTCTGGCATCCAGCCGGGGATCTCTGAACACATCAAGCAGAGGGTCGCTAAACTCGCTCAGCTCCACGGATCTCTACTATAACCAAGGCGATCAAATAACAGATTTGGACTATCAGTATAAACTTGACTTCATATTACAAGAAAAAAGTGGTTACATTCCTTTGGGGCCTATCACTACTATTCATGAAAATGAAGTGGTCAGTTCCCATGGGAGACTGGGTTACAGTGACTCTCCTTCAGCTGCAGACCATCCCAAACTGACTGAACCTCCCAAATCTGTGGCATCACTGTCTTCCAGATCCTCACTGTCCTCCTTGTCCCCGCCAGGTTCCCCTTTGGTTTTAGAAGCTCAAAATTCCCCTCTGCATCACCTTACTACAGACTTTGAAGACTGTGACCTTTCTGGTGATTTTGCAGGCATTAGTTTCTGTGAGAACCAAATATTACTGGACTCTGAAGCCAGAGCAGGATCTCAGAATTCTACAGATGATAAGGAACTTAATGAAAGCATTAGGCAGCCTCTGCCTTCTCTACGTGCAGGAAGATCAGGTAACAAAAAAACATGTCATCTCAAAAGTATATGTAACATTAAAAATTTTGAACTAACAGCCAACTTTTGAATGGGGAGGTATCTCATGTAACTGAACAGTATCTTGATGGGCATCCATTTACAGTAATTCTGAGGGACATCACATAACTTGTAGCTTTGACTGCATAGAGCTACGATCACCCCAATTCCATCTGCGTTTTTCAATAGCTATCTCGGAAGGAAAGTTCATGTATTGCAGATCCTGTCATGAAAGTACATCAGGAAAACCTGAAGCTGGATTTTAAAAGTGTGGAGGGTGCGTGGTGTTCCTAGGTATTGTCAGGATGTATGGGGATAGACCAAAAATACCCTCTGCTGGGTTTTGGTAACTTTGGGTTTTGGGGTACTTTGCTTCTCACTGGAGAATAAGTTAGAAACTGACACCCTTGGTAAAAGATTTCTGGACATAAGAGTTAGAATTTTTGTGTGTATGTACATCTAGTTATGTGAACCTGCTGCCACTGAAAGAGCTGCAGTTCATTTGGGGTTTTTTGTGAGTAAAGACAAGTGACCACATTGCCATGTGAGTTACAGTGAGACTCGCCCCATTTGTAACACGGATTTCGTAGCTTTTAGCTTTTTATCCATAAGAGTTAGAACAGAGTCTGTGGGTAACTTCCAAAAGGGCGAGTCCTCTCATACTTCCCTTTAAGGAAGATGGGATGAATGACCTTGTGAGTTATTGAGGTTTCCTTAGGTAACTACTTAACTTTAACGTTGAGATGGTTGAATTGGGTGTAATGAATTCTGCTTCTAGTCTGCAGTAAAAGCCACGCAGCGTACTTAGTTGTCTTATATTGTCAAAGCCTTTGGCGGAGTTAGAATTTCAAAAATCCCAGCTGTCAAGAATAGATGGCTCATCCTCAGAGCTTTGACTTTGCTGCCTTTTGTTAGGGTTGACAGCATGTTGTACTTTTTCTGCATATTTATTGACTTTTTCTAGTGTCATTCTGTGTCATAGTCTTCATCTTGCAAACCATTTGTGTGTTTATGTTACACAGCGGCTCTGTTTTTCCAAGGAAGAACTGAGTGAGCTAATTTCCACTAGTGCTGAGCACTGGCAGCCCTATTTTAAACCTGATAAGCACCTAGCATTTCCAGCTCGACGTTTCTGGGCCTGAGTTGATAGTGAAGCAGCTAACTGAGGAGTTTGGGTGTCAGAATAAATACAGCTTAGCTCTAGAGAGTGCATTGTCCAGATTTTTATATATATATTTTTTTTAATATCTCTGTCTTGGAATTGTTGTAACGTGCTAATTAATTAGACTAGGTTACTGTAGTACTGTAGTAATTCCAGTATTGACCAGAGCAATGTGGCACTGGAAGATAAACGTATAGTATGCATTTATAATATAACCTGGGAGTCCCTCCTGTTCAACTGTGCAGAAATAAAAAAATGAAATTGACTGGTCTGAACCTATGAAATGAAGAGTGGAAAAACATGGAAGGGGATTTGAGGGGCCAGGGAGTCATTTTGTGCTTTGTCTTTTCAGTATAGTGGAACACAGTGCCTGTTTTGCTTTAAAGCCGCACTATAAAAGACGCAAAAACTAATTAATTTTCCTGACCATATTTCAGCGGCATATCTTTTCCAAATTAACAACAACTTTCAGTCTCTCTGTCTTTGCATCTGGCTGCGACTCATTTAGTCCAAGGACCAAAGTTAAGATGGCTTGGAATTTGGGAACATATAGGGGTATAAGGAATCAGAATTTTGGGTTTTTTAAATTAATTCTTTAGATCATTATTTTCAAAGGCATCACGTGATTGTCTTAACAATTTTGAGCTTTTTTTTACCTGTTATTCCAGATAGTGTCAGGGTGTTTAAGTCTATAAGTGGTTACGGTTTTAAAATATCAAATTCATCCTGTGATTCTTCATACTGATACTTCCTCATGTAGGGTCATATATACGATACAAATTACCTTCAAATCTGTATTAAGACTGCCAAAACAAGCACTCAGTTTTTGAAAAGACAGGTATTAATTAATTATGCTTCATTGCATCTAGTTTCCACAGTAAAATGGGCCTCATGGTGAGGCTTCAGTACATTAGCAGTGAGACACAGACCTGGGGCTGCTTCAGTGTTTCTAACTCCATTTTCACTCCTGGAACTGCTGCGATGCTGAATTGGAAGATTTTCAACAAACTCAGCTGGAGGCAAAAAAATTTGCATGGAAAATTACAGCCCCCACACTTAAGTTTTACAAGACTACAGATCTGAATGCTGCTGAATCTTAACTTGGAGGTAGAAAACATACCTGACAACAGTCTAGCTAGTATTTTTATGTAATAATCTGCACTGGCTTTCTAGACACTCACCTACTTCTCTGTCTGTCTCTGACTTTTCTGTACAGGTGAACCATACAGATATTTGCTCCTCTGCACATGTCCCTGCTGTCAGAAACCAAGTTGGAATATCATGTAGTTCTTCCACAGTCAGTCTCTGTCATTGTCAAAGTCAATTCAGGCTGCTGTGGTAATTCCTAAGGGTAATCAATAAATCATGTCATCACCTTCACCCCTCATATGGTGGGGGGGAAGTGAAAGAGCACTTCATCATCAAGGAAAAAGCATTCCTACTGCCATAAATAAAAGCACAAATGCATCAATCAATCACCTAATCTGAAGCCTGAAATTTTAAACATCTTAACAAGATGTAAAGTCATGATTCAGGTGGGGATGATAATGCATACCAATATCCTCACCCCTTGGCAGATAAAAGTACTGCAAAGGCCCTCGACTAACTGTGCTGCAGAACGTGGCTTTCTGCGAATGCTGCTGCTTCAATGTAGGACACTAGCATATAAATGCAAATTGAAGATTAAAGCTAAGTAGTAGTAGATAGTAGAGAGAATGTAGCATAAAAAGTTTTTGATGATACGAAACAAGAGGGGATTTTTCATTTCTAGCAGTTACATTGCTGGGGAGAGGGTGTCTGCCTGACTTCTGAATATTTAATAAACAGTAGGCAAGAGCTTTGCTTGTAGCTGAAGTGTTACTACAGTCCAGAATGTGAACATGGCAAGTGGAGGTTTAAAGATCAGGATAATGAGGGTTAATAATGAAGGTAGTGAAGGATAATAACTAGCTCAACAGATACGGGTGATGACAGGAGCCTGTATCTCTGGGAAGGAATAATAGTTACACGCTTTCAAGTTCATCAGTTTGGTTATGTCCCTAGCCAGAATATGTGATAACAGCTGTACAGTCTTGGAAAGTTTAATGATGTGGAACAAAACTACTCTGATACTCAGTTAAGGGTCACTGATTTCAACTTGACAACTCTCTAGGCTTTCTCTTTCTGTCTATTAATCTCTTGGACTAATTTTCATTCTTCTTTCTTCTCGTAGGTGTTGACTTACCAAGAAGAACAGCTAGTCACTTGCTTGAGGAGAAAACAGCTTGTGTATCTGCTGCTGTGTCTGATGAGTCTGTAGCTGGAGACAGTGGTGTATATGAAGCTTCTGTGAAACAGTAGGTTTTGAGAAGTAATACAAGTCTTTCCACCAAAAATTTAAATACATCTATAAGCAGTTATAATACCAGCATAAGTAGTTTGTCAGGCTTGCCCATTTTTTAAGTATTTAGTACTTTCATATTGAAAGGAAGGCACATCTGCCAAAGAGTGAAGTTTGATTTGTTTTTTTTTAACCTAATAAATTTGCATTAGAGTGCTTGTATAACTGGACTGAGTAGCTTTAATATGCTGCCTTCTAATCTTGAGGGTTTTTTAACTTGCTGTAAGTGTTCCTAGGAGAAAAGCTGAATTTAAACAATAAAGGTTCTGCCATGTGACTATATTGACTCTATATCTTATATAGAAAAGATACAATACTCAGTTGTAATGTTGGTATAAAAATAATCCAGGTTGGGGCTTAATGTTCATGCTTCACTGTGGTGAACAGGGTACAAGAAATGTCTTTGCTGTTGTTGCTTTTTGACAAGACAACTTCTACAGGATTCTTCATACTATTTTATATAGTATTGTCTGTTTTCTGGCAGTGAAAACAATGAACTTTAAATTGAATGACAGAAGATTATTGCGAACTGTGAGAGAAACCAAAATCTTTATTTTTCACCTCGATTTTGGCAAGTTGTTGACATTAAGAATTTTTGTCCTTTTGAATATTCTGAAAGATGTTTTAGCAGGATAGTTACAAAGACAGATGCATGTTTTCTGTTAGGACAAGTAGAGTTACGTTATGGTGTGATAAATAGGTTTTATTTGCCTCTGATAAAATTACTTCTACTTGTCAAGTCTTTCACAAAGTAAAAGGTGATAAAAATTGATAAGACCTCTATCTCACCTTAAGGCAGACACATGTTTTACCCTGAATTCTGAACCCTAGTTTTAATTTGCTACATATCCTAATGCAACTTCTAATGCAACTTTTTAGGCTTAAATAAACTCCCATCTACTTAAAAACTCAACCTTCACTTGACTGAGTGGCAGTGACTGTATATTCTGTCTCTCCATTTTGTTTCATTTCTGAGCTGCTGTGGTTAAAACTTCCTGTCTGCTCCCATTCTGAGTCCAGTGGATAGAAATGAACAGACATTGGACCAAAAGCTGTGGAGCAAGTCTTTAACTGTTTGTGTCTAATGACTGAGTGGTGGAATAGGTGGAAAACAGAACAAATTCCTGTCCTTGCTCAGGAAGAGAGGAAAGAACCAAGTTGCATCCCCTGTGTGCAAAACGAAACTGTTGCCTAAGACTTACAGACTCTAGTTGTTCCATAATAGCTCTGGGTGTGCGAACTCCGGATTATTACTGGTTAGTAGCGAACAGGTAGAAGAGAGTTGCCTCTGTGTGAGTTGCTCATGTTTAGTAGAAGTGTCTTTATGAGCACTGCATGTGGAATGACTTACAATTTGTCGATGTGCTCCTGAACTTACAGTACAGTGATTTCTGCTGTACAGACCATTCCTTCCTACTGAGTAATTTAAAGCAAGGAAAGAAATACACTCTATCAAATTAGCCATCAGCCAGGAAATTAATAGTAAAAAGGAAACCTCTGAATGCAGAGTCATAAAGTAATGCTGTCCTGTCTTATCGGTTGTCTGTGTCATTCTCCACATTTCCTATCTTTACGTTTTCTATCTCGATCTTGTTTATTGATCCCAGCAGTCTAGTTTCAAAAATCAATGAAACACATTAATACCACATCCTCACTCAAACCTCTCAGAAAATGACTGGAAATTATTTTACCACATGGATTCTCTGCAATTGAATTCAGTGCTAGAGTTGCTTTTCATCTGCCAGACTTGAGTCCCTTCGGTTCTTTGAATGCTTCTGAAAATGGGCTCAGAGGAAAGATGCTCCTTGTTTGCACAGAAACCTCTTTATTTTACAGAGTTCCTGCTTCTCAAGTATTCTCCAAAGCAGTATTTCATATTCAGTTTACATGTGCTCTGATGTTTATTAAAAATTTTAATTTCCAACTTTGTATTTAGGGGGGATAAAGAAGTACCAAGTATGTGTATGGGAAAATGTCATTTTTGTCTTGCCTGTTAGACTGGCCTGATTCAATAATCAGCTTAAGCCCTTTCTGACTCACCACTGGAGTTATCGGACTGTTCAGGCAGTGACTGTCCCTAAACCAGGCATTGCTATTGTGTAGGCTCCAAAATCCTCATTTAGAGAACATGCTGTAATTAAATCAGCCGGTTCACAAGAACGCATATACGTTCTGTGTGCGCACGCGTTAATTATTGTGGAAAGCTAACTATAATTTTCTAAGTTTGAGTATTTGCCTGTTTGCCTTAGACCAAATGAAACTGAGGACATTGTATATAGTGAAGATGATGCAACAACTCTAGAGGCTGCCCAGCTGCAAATAGGACTCAGGTAAGAGAGGCAAAGGGGAATGTACCTGTTCATACATAAATGCAAATAGTAAACTTCCCTCACGTTGTCCTTTCTTTAACAGATATGACCACAGCAATTCAAGTTTTGTGATAATCGTAGTGCGGCTCAGAAATCTTCCAGCATTTTCTGTCCCATTTGGCTCTAAAGTGTAAGTTAAACAATTACTGAGCAGTAGTGTTGAAATACGAGAGTATAATAAGAAATGGTACAAATTCTCCAAAGGAGTGGATTTAGTTACTACTTAACGGCACCAACATGTATAAAGCTTCTCATGCTGTAGCAGTATTTAGCTTTTACTTAATCCAGCAATTCTGCAAGAAGAAGTAGTTACCAGGAAATTTGAATGTTCTGCTAAAGTGGACAAAAGTGTTTTTTTAGATGATGCTTCATATAGTGTTTTTAAACAATGTGTAGCTTTGTGAGTGCAGAACAGCCATTCTGTAGTTACTAAAATTATTCTTTTGGTACTTTGCTATTCTTTCAGCTCAGTGTTGCCTTTTTACGTTTATATGGCACTTTTAATGAAAAATTGTGTTAAAATAGTATCTGTCTTTTAAGTGAACTTTTAAAGGTAAGGAGTAATTTGGTAAACTGCAAGTGGACAAAGCACAGCCACACTGAGATACTCCATCCCTAATAACTGCAGCTTGGAGATCTGTTAAGAATCAGTTCTTGTGTTAAATGGGATTAACAGGCAAGAAAAAAAAACATAGGAATGTATGTAAGAAATGAACATGCCTGAATAAGAAAACATTACCACTGAGGTTCTAATCCAAAACTCATCTGTACAAATAAGGACAGTGCCTTGACTCCTTCAGGGCACTTGTACTTCAATGAGCTTTTTTCCAGATAGAAAGCTATCTTAAACTGTTGAGAAGCTTAATAAAATTAGAGTAGAACATAATCAATCCTTGGAGAATTTGTTTTTCTTGCTAGTTCCTTTCCCCTTGTCCCCCATCAAGTTGAATTTGATTGGCAGATCAATAGGAAGCCACTGAATATGGAAAGGATGTATAGAAATACAGACCTGGGTGCTTGTTAGATTTTTTGTGTTTGCTTTTACTAACAAATGGTTGTCTACTATCATCCATCCTTCTCCGATCTCCATCTTTCCCCTGCTGACCTTTCAAGTCAAGTAGAATTTAGCACAAGAATACAGAAAAAAAATACAGAAGAGCAAATTGAAAGAGCTGAAAGGAGAAGTCGATAATGTAGAATATAAAAAGAATGTCAACAGAATGAAGATGAAGTTAGATGAATCATAGAATCAGAGTGATTTGAGTTGGAAGGGACCTTAAAGATCATCCAGTTCCAACCCTCCTGCCATGGGCAGGGACACCCCCCACTAGATCAGGCTGCCCAAGGCC
Organism: Phaenicophaeus curvirostris; assembly: GCF_032191515.1. Taxonomy (NCBI): domain Eukaryota; kingdom Metazoa; phylum Chordata; class Aves; order Cuculiformes; family Cuculidae; genus Phaenicophaeus; species Phaenicophaeus curvirostris. Next base: position 43,800,489 of record NC_091395.1, read on the forward strand.
CCATCCAACCTGACCTTGAACACCTCCAGGGATGGGGCAGCCACAGCTTCCCTGGGCAACCTGTGCCCGTGCCTCCTTCTTATGTCTAGTCTAAATCCGCCCCTCTCCAGTTTATACCCATTGCCCCTAGTCCTATCACTACAAGCCTTTGTAAAGAGTCTCTCCCCAGCTTTCTAGTAGCCCCTTCAGGTACTGGAAGGTCGCTATAAGGTCTCCTCAGAGCCTTGTCTACTCCAGGCTGAACAAGCCCAACTCTCTCAGCCTGTCCTCGTACAGGAGGTGCTCCAGCCCTCTGATCATCTTTGTAGCCCTCCTCTGGACCCATTCTAACAGTCCTGTATCCTTCTTACATTGGCATCTTTTTAGGAATTAAAGTCTGAAGTTGCAATTAGTAGTCAAGCATCTTCAGTGCAGAACTCCAGATGTGCTGCTGCTAAAAGCATATCATAAAACTAAACCTACAAATAACAAGGAAGAAGAGAAGTCAGGGTAAAGGAAGGACTTGGCAAATACCATTTTTTCTATCACTTGACATTGCGTGCATAGACAACTATATACTGACACATACAATGATGAAAATTTGTCTGGAAATTGTGGTTATCTTATAACTGTATTTTCTAGAACATCAAATTGGATAGATTAGTACATTATTGAACCTCTACTTGCAGAGGAATAGATGTGACATGAGACCTTCCTGATGCCTGTTTCCGCACTGTTTGCAAAAGCTGTTCACTTTTAGACTAGGTAGAGCTTAGCCAAATGCTTATTATTTGTGCCAGGATAATTTTTTTCATCAGTTGAGAAGTCATAGGTTTGTCACTGCAAAAATATGAGACACTGGTTGAGTTCTTAACTTTTTTAATTAAAATGAATTAACAATTAGTATAAGAACGCTTCAATGAACCACTTTTTAAACGTACTTTTAATATACTTTATTTTCTATTCCTACCACTTTTCTAAATGTCTCCTAATTGCTTTATCTATTAAAATGGCTGTTTTCAGTAGACCATGCAAATTGCTCACCTACATTTATGTGAACACAGCAGCAGTATTACTGGAATTGCATTGCGCTACCACTTAACTTTGGGGTTTGTTTGTAAAAATGCTCAATATCTGCTATCCAGGCTATACCTGCAAACCAAAGCATAACTGGGGACGAAAGGCTATGCCCAAATGCAGGTAACAATATTAAATTTCTCACAGTCCTACTTTCTCTTGCTTTAATTACTGTAAAATTAAAATTTTTAATAATAATAATAGTGGTATGTACGAAGTCATTACCAGAAAATATAGCGATAGTGCCTATAGACTTGGGGAGAAACATTTTTCAGACAAGTTTTCACAGGATCATAGAATCACTCGGTTGGAAAAGACCCACTGGATCATCGAGTCCAACCATTCAAGCATTTCTTTAGCTTGCTTTTTCTTCTTGCTTTAGCTAGCTTCATTGCATTCTGTGACTGTCAATTATATTTAAAGGCAATACCAGAAATAAGTTAATGCATAGATACAGAAAAGATATAAACTATTACTGTGCTCATTCATGTGTATGAGAAACAGTGCAATAGGTAAATAACATGTACAAGTTGCATTAGGAATGTCTTTATCAAACTAGACTACTAAAATGAGACCTTGCAAGTTAGCAAGTACTTTATCCACATAATATTCATCTGTATTTGTTCTATAAAAAGAACGCAATTCCTTAACAATTTCAAGTTATTCCCTGTGCTTAAGTTTAGGCTTGCAAGATGCAGTCTTCCAAGTCTCGCTTAAAATACTATTAGCTGATCTTAGGCCTAGCTTAAGATGGGCCTGCCTATTTTTTCCTCATTTTTCTTAGTTTTCTGGTTTATTTGGAGTTTTTTTGTGTCACTTTAAATGATTAAAAGATATCACTGCTTTTTGGTGCTGCTTTGAATCATTCCAAGAGTTTAATTTTTACATCCACCCAAATGTTTCTCATTTTGTTAAGTAACATTAAGATCATGTTTCCTCCTATCTGTGACATGATCTTCAGTGTTCCTAGTATTAAACTAGAGGATAAATTTGGACAGAGAGAGAAAAATAGCTACCTCTCTTGCTACTGCTTTACCAGGCACAGAAATTCCTTTTGGGGAAGTGTTTGTGCAAGGGGCAGGAGGAATGTCTCTCTCCTGTTTTTCACCTCTTTTCCATTCCACTTCTGTTGCTGTTTTATTTTTCTTGCTATGCAGTCCTTCAGCTGATGGGGTCAACTTTTGTAATGCATCACCAGCAGGTGCTAGTTTCAATACAGGTAAAAATTTTGTTTTGTTTCCGGCAGGTATGTTAGAGTAGCGGTGCTTCCATCATCAACCGATATCAGCTGTCTGTTCCGCACGAAAGTTCATCCTGCCACGGAAACCATTTTATTCAATGAGATATTCAGAGTAGCCATTTCCCAAGTCACGCTGCTACAGAAGACGCTGAGAGTAGATGTTTGTGCTGTCAGTAGAAGTCGTCGGGAGGAATGCTTGGTATGCAGTTTTATTTCTAGCTTTTTTTGGCATGCATTTGATTATAGTGTCCCCTCTAAATTTGATAGTCAAGGATGCTAAAATTCTACAGTACTTGGAGACAGACTCTGAAGCCTTGGTTGTTGCTGTAGTACTTGAAGTAGTACCTTTCTCTGAAATTCCTGATACAGATTCTAATCCTGGATGGAAGTTTTGGGAGGTGTTTTGATAATGCTAACACTGCACTACCTTAACCTTTAATTACAGATTGATATTCCATCTTTAGAGTTTCATACATGAAAAAGACCCATAAATAAACTTCATTGCAACCTTACTGTAACACTAGATTTTAAAGTAAATGCTGAATTGTCCAAGAAAAGAGTAAACTCTTATTATCGCAACTTGTCACAAAGAACAAGCTAAATTACTATTTTGTACCTTGTTGTAGATTATATGACATCCACCTTTTTAGTCTTTGTGATCTGTAGGAATAATAAAAAGGCATGACATTCATAGACGAACCTACTGGAAACTGGCACTTTATTAATTCTGTTGTTAATTGTGGTCATCATCTAATTAGTGATGCTTCACTTAATTTCAAATTGCTTTTGTATGGTCTGATAAAACTCAGTTTAATTTTTCACCATGAGTCCGACATAGTAGCACAGTGAGATTTTTAATCACAACATGTTGAAGAGATGCTGGAATCTGGTGAGGCTCATCAGCTCCAACTACTGGCAACAGCCTCTCGCTTCCAAAAATGTATAAGTTAACTTAAATTCCTAGGGAATGCTTTGGCCTTTTCAGTATGTAAGAGGTTTCCCCTCAGGTAAGGGAAGGGCAGCAGAACAAAAATGCAACAGAATGCAGGATACAAAGATGAAGAAAAAAAACCAACAGCAACAAAAATCAACCACCAAAGACGTAAGGTTTAGTCATAAGATCAAAAGAAAGAGCTGAGAGTACCACCCCCAGCAGAAAGCCCTGGGCAATATGACCAGAGTCTTGGCAAGAGCTGTGTATGGAGCCCAGTAGCTGTGAGGATGATTTGCTTTGCCAAGAACAGAGGATTTTAATCTTCAAGGCACAGCCCAAACATGAGTACTTCATAAGTTTTCCCAGAGTGTCAACTCAGTGGATGTCAGTGCTTGTCCAAAGGAAACGGTTTCTTAATCTCTTTTACTGTCTTTTCATCTGCTTCTTCACTGGTTAGAGCAAACGAAGTCATACATTATTGTTTGCCATATTGATGATTTTTGTGGTGGAACAACTGAAAAATTGACTGAAACTTGCTGCTCCATGAGTTGATGCTGCAGGTTTCATTGACACAGTTTTTCATTATTGAATGCTACAGAAAGATGTGTGCGTTACAGTGATCGAGGGGTTTGTGTGTGTGTGTGTGCGGGGAGAAATTCCACAAACTGAAATAAAATATGGCAGAATGGACAATAGGAAGGACCTTTCCCTGTGCTACTTTTTGTTTATTTTAACTAGAAATAGGTGGAAATAGAAGATTGTAGAGTTAAAAAATTAAGATTCATGTCAAATTTGTACCTGCCTATTTTACCTGATAAATGCTGTAGAATTTATTTTTAGCTGTCTTGTAGAGGGGAAAAAAAAAAAACTGTTTTATTCCCTTTTCTTGCGATGTGCAGGCTGGAACTCAGATCAGCCTGGCAGATCTATCATTTTCTGATGGGGCTTGTGCTCTGTGGTACAACCTATTGCCCTGCAAGCAAATTCTGAGCAAAAAAAGTAAAGAACAAAATGAAGAATCCGTGTTTCTTCTAAGCAAGCAGTCATCGGACTCATTGGACTTGGTGAGCAGTGTGTTGGCTGTTACTGTAATAGCAGGAAAAAAGCCACAGCCTCTAATTGTGCTGTTGCACTGTGGTTACTTGAATATGTGAATTGTCCTGCCCTGAAGGTCCAAGGCCGTGTTGTCTCACAGGCACTTTTGGCTGTTGACTTTGCGTGTCAGTAGCTCTACGTGGGGTTTCAGACTTGGTAGGAAGTGTGGATAGGGGTGATGCTTCTAAGTAGGATACAAAACTGCACTCCAATTTGAAACACTTCAGCTGTGTTTCATTTTAAAGAGAATATTATTGAAGAATGTCCTTAAGTTCCTATTGTTATTCATATGCACAGCTTAAAAAATGCTATTTATTAATTTACCTGGGGGTATTACAAGTGTGAGAGGGAAATAGACGCAAGACATTGAAGGATGACAGGAGCATATTTGATGGCATTATCAATTTACAAACAATCTATTTTTGATTGAGATCTACTCTGTCTAAAAACAATCAGTTGACATGCTACAGACTGACAGTTCAAACCCCTTATGCTTGTGATGTGAGTCATGTTTCTGCTGGCACCAGGGAGCAGCAGGGTAATGCAGCTCTTGCAGTAGTTGTCATATTTTACCTCTGTTATGTATCACTCAATTCTGGTTTCATCTTGTCTTTCCTCGTGAGCAGGATGCTGTGTCAGCTCTGCTGGAGAGGACATCTGCTGAGCTGGAAGCAGTAGAACAAGAGCTGGCTGAAGATGAGGAGGAACAGGAGCAAAGGGGCTCCGAGGAAGACTGGTAAAGCCACTTTTCTTCCCTCGCTGTTCATGCTTGGATTGTTCCGCTTGTTCCTCCTATTCTCAGACAAATGAAAGGAGGAGATCGTAGAATCATAGAGTGGTTTTGGTTGGAAGGGGGCTTTAAGGATTATGTAGTCCAGCCCCACTACCACAGACAGGGACACTTTCCACTAGATCAGGTTGCTCAAAGCCCCATCCAACTTGACCTTGAACACTTCCAATGATGAGGCATCTGCAGCTTCTCTGGGCAACCTGTGGCAGTGTCTTGCGACCACTGGGGTTGGGGTAAAGCCCTGTTCTCTTGTGTGGTCAATTCATTCACCTTCTTTGAGGTTTACAGTGTCTTGGCTGCTTTATTGGCTTCTACTTGCTGATGTTCCTCCATGCCATGTACATCTTCCTATGAAACCACTTGAGAAGTCTAAGCCACTGGAGGTGTACTAGAATGTCTCCTATCAAATGTTAATTGCATTAACTATAATAAGCAACGAACAGGATTTGAAAAGACAGCTGCTCACTGACAAAGTCAGTGTGTGTGTCCTTCCTTTGGTGGTCTTGTTTTTGAAGTTGTGAGGTTTCCCAAGAAACAAATTTCTTGCTAAATTGCTATGCTCAAATCTGTTCCAGTGTAATTTCTTAGTTGCAGTGTAGAAGTAAATACAGGCTGTATTGTGGGGGAAGGGGAGATTCACTCATTTGTTTTATTTATTGCAACCAAAGTCCTTCAAAGTTACAACCATACAGCTGTTGAATGTAGTGCAATGTTGTCATAATGACCTTGAAGGTGAGCTGTGATAGAGCTTGATGGGTTTTATTGGAGCATACAATGAAATTTGTCTTCACGTGAACTTAAAGGAAGCATTTGGGTTGATACTCTTGTTTTCCCTGTCAGGAAAATAAGTACATTATATGTGAGTGAAAGTCTATGCCTTCTGATGTCTTTCTCTGGTGGGCTTTTTCAGTTTGAGAGTAAGCCTGGGCTACTTCTGTTCGTACAGGTTAGAAATGCTCACAGAAGCCTCTGATGAAATTGGGGATGAAGAGGAAGATGGCATGAAGCTGGCAGTGGAAGGCAGCTGTACTGATGACATGGGGTTACGCACTGGTGCACCAGAAACAAATGAAGACAAGGACAGAGAGAACAGTGATGAGGCCCATAAAAGCCAGCGAGCTGCTGTAATACTAACACTGGTGAATATCTTGAAATACACGTTCCTACAGTATCTTACTGTGCCTGAAGATCTGTTTCTGAGCAGTTAATGTAAAAGCCTGCAGCATCTGAACATTTACAATTTGATGTGGCCTTTGCTGTAGCACTTGTCAGTATGTACTTTTAATGATATTGGTGTGGTCACTTCTGAGCTATGAAGAAGGCATTTAACAGACACAGTAGGCAAACTTCTAAGTCAGACAGTTAACTAAAAATGTCTGTCTTCAGTTTTGTAGCATAGGGAGAATATTTAAGATATAAGTGCGGTTTAGTAGCTTCAACTTGTGCATGTTTAAAATATTTCTGCATATCTGTTTCATTGTTTCCTTTTTTTTTTTCTGATTCATCTGATAAACTGGGGAAAAGACAGAAGAGAGGCCAAGATCTTGAAACCAATGAGGGGTTTTCCTTATGTCTTCCCTTTATTTAGGGTGTGAAATACAAAAACTGGCTTAGCAGAGAAGAGGAAGAAAGATTAATGAAGAGAAAATTAAACACAAAATGTGTATTAAACTCTGCACTATTGAACTACCTACACACTCCACATAACAAATTCAAATTCCATGTTCTAGTTAACTGTTGACTTTAAATTGTATTCCACCTCTCTGAAAGCACTTTCAGTAAATTTCTAGTAAATGTATCCCTGGTGTAGTAGCGCACACGCTAGAAATAAAAATTTTTATAGTAACTTCCTGCATCTTAATGAAAACACTGTTGCGTGGGTTAAATCCACAAGTTCTGTAAAATAGCAAAGTTAAAAAGGCAAAGAATGATATCTGGAACCTTCAAGTTTGTGACAATACAAAAGTTTAACATCTCAATGGGCTTGCTGGAAACTGTAATTAACTTCCAATTAGTGTGGCAATGTGCCAGATGAGCTAAGGCCACGGTATTAAAAGGACTGACAGTCTGCTGGGTAGCAGGCAAATATAGATCAAAGCTTTAACTTGGCAAGGGGAGACATCAAGGACAACATCTGAAGGTTAGGCACGCACACAAGTGTTTTGCTAAGCCTGTGCTGGACAGACCTGGACAGTGAGTGAAAGATGTAGCAGACCTAATCGTAAAGCCAGCCACGGCGTGTATCTTTTGTCTGGCAGGTCCTCTCAGGGTTGCAGTTGTGCAATTTAGGTCATTGTATTTATCACATGCACACTGAAAGCCATGAACCTCATTAAATTACCCGAGTTGAAGAAAATGCCCCAGTGCACATCAGTAACATCAGAAGTGCCAGCTGCTGCAGTGCTCGTTCTGTTTGGGCTGTCAAGATGATTGCTGCACGTAAGCACAGGCTGCACCACCTATAGGGATGCTGGCACCTGAAACTCTCTGTGGCACATGTGGGGCAACTGCAGCAGGACCTTCTGAGGGGCAGCAGCTAGCAGTGTCTCTTCCCTGGCTTCACAAGGCTGGTGCAGCTCTGCAGATTGTCACCAGACAGCCCCGTTGCTCGTTCTTGAGGGACAGGTGACAGTATGTCTCAGAGAACCTGGGCAATGTAACTTCACCCCTCTCAGTGTGCATAGGCACCATCTCTAGCATGGCAGAAACTTGCTGATCTGTAAATGCAGAACAAAATAAATATAAATATGCAGCAATAATAATAATAATAATGCCTGCAAATGGCAAAGCAAAACACTTATATCGTGATTGCATCAGATCGTCTGCAGGGCAGCCAAGGCCTTAACTGCAGAAGCTTTGGTTTTACTGGGAACAAAGAGTACCTTCAAAGACTCCCCAGACACTGTTAAGCGCAAGATGCTTTTTGCTGCTGGTCTTTTTCCATCTCTGCAAGGTAACAAGAATGCTGGTAAAGTGCAAAGACACAAGAACTATGTAGTGGCATGTGGCTAGATGTAGTAGTTCTTATAAACTGAATTCCTTTTCATAGGTTGATAAAGAGACTAACACAGAGGAATCGGTTAATGAGAATGCAACAGTCCGACCCAAGGACAGAGCCAGCTGGAGCTCAAGACAGGGTCCTTTTGTCAGGAACAGCATGATAGTGCGCTCACAAACCTTCTCTCCAGGCGAGCGGAACCAATACATCTGTAGGGTAAGAGGAAAAACACTTGAAACGAAGAGCTATTAACTAAAGAGTCATTTAACTTCTTGAGAATGATGCATTAATGACAGTGAGTCATGTACCATTTTTCCTTGCAAGAGTCAGAGCCTGTGCTTTCTCTGGGTTCTTTCCCTCACTGACCTGATGCATAGTAGAATTGACTTTCAGCAGACTTGCACACTCTTACAAAACACCTTTGCTAGGGCAAAAATACATCCCGCTGCAGTGAAGGAATATGGATTCTTTTGCTGCCTTTCTGCAAAAAGTGCTTTTCACTGCACATCAGCAACTACAGTGCGCTCACAGCAAAATAATTTGTTAAACGTAGAATAGAGTTCATTGTAAACTGCCATTGCATTACCATATTTTAATAATGTAACCATTTAAGGGTAACAGTGCAGAAAGAGTTCAGTCATCAGTTTTACATCTCACTTTGTATCTCAACTGGTTTTAAACCTGGGCAGTCCAAATCCTGCTGTAATTACATCTTTGAAAGATGTGCGAGTGCTGCCTAGGAGCCAAGTCTTAAAGATGCCTTTGGCAACAACATTCTCCAGTCTCTCCATATCTATGGCAGCGTAGAAAAAATATTTAAATTATGGACCCTGTTACTGCTAAACTAACTGTCAAAATCAGGTATTTAAAGATGTAGGCATAGATTACCAGGTCTCTAGATTTTAATTACAAAAAGGCAATTGTTTTTTGATCACAAGTTTCTAAAGGTTACTCACACAAGTACAACTTTTTAAAAAAGAAGTCTTGTACTTCAGTTCTTCTCCATTTCAGGTGGTTGCCTTAATGTTTTGGGAACATTTAAGCTGATCACTTCTCTTGATTATCACTGGCTTAAAAAAAAAATTCTATAGTCAGTACCTACATACTTAAATAACTGTTTTGTATACCCTCCAGAATGAAACACAGTAGAACATTTTTTTAACAGTCTTTATATACTTTGGATAAATTATTGGCTGAATTCAGAACCTAGCCTTCATCTTTATTCCTGTACATTAGAAATTAGTTGTATTGGCAAAAGTGTAGCCTTGGCTTACTGCCTGTGGAGGTCTTCGACAGGAAGTAACACCACTTGCTCTGATAGTTTAGTTAGTATAAACTCCTGGATATTTTGCATCTGGAAAAGTATTGGGCTTGTGTAACTTTGAACACTGCTATGTACCTGCTGCCAGAAGCCATTATCTAAAACAAAATATCCAGAATAAACTATTGTTTTTCTTGTTCTGTACAATATTTCCTGGAAGCAAAGTAGTGTAAGAAAAAAACATGTTTGCACTGATGAATGTTCTGCATCTTCAGAAATATTTGCGGGCCACTGTTGAGGCTCAAGAGTTGGCACTCTAACAGTATCTGAGTTGACAGAGAGAGCTGAACAACTCTGGTCTCCCCAGTCCTAGTCCCCAGCTTGCACCACAAACATATCCAACCTCACTTGCTTTGCGACACTGTGCTAGAGGAGAGTGGTGCTGGATACGCTCTGTCTCACTGCCAGCTGCTCTCTTTTCAGAAGAGAAAAGAGGAAAAGTAGTCTTATACGATGTTACAGCAAACACAAAGATGTTTGAGGCATGAAGGACAGACCTCAAGTCTATTGGTGCCTTTGAAAATAACCCTTGCAAAGCGGTTAAAAACAATCAGTGATGATAGCCACCCGTGCATATGCAGGGGTAAGGGCTCAGTACCAGCTCCGTGGTGAAAAAGATCTGTCTCTTGAAGTTGCGTTTCTCACCCCGAACTCCCAGTTGCTTAAGGCTCTGGCTTTGGTTACTGAACTGTTAGCAGAATGATTCTTTTTGTCTTTCCTTTTCTGAAGAAGTGAAATAAATATCCTGCAGATAGATGCTTCTGTTTTCTCTGAAGGTTACCACCACGCATGCTGATGCATCTAGCAGTCAGTCTGCACTGATGTGTGTGGAACTAATGCTATAATTAGGAAGAAACTACCGCCGAGCTGTAGTGTGTATTTTTGAGAAGCAGAAAGTGTTTATGAAGGAGGCTGTAGGCACATCTAAACTTGTTACAAGTAACAATCCAAAAATACCATTTTTCAGACAGATGCGTGTCTGCAGTAACTTACCTTCCCTGTAGTAGATTTATTAAATCCTGCCCCAGGTAAAAAAAAACCCATCGTTTACAATCTGCAGTCATATGAAAGCCTGACAGTGATTTGGCAGTACTTAATAAGCATAGTTAACTTCTTTGCATTCCTGAAGAGGCTACTTGCTATTCATTCTTTAAGATCAATGGTTGTCTTGGTTTAGGAATAAAATTTTAGAGTAGACACTTATTCTAGTTGCAAAAAGGTTTACTTTATACTAAGAATTACATCAATGTATATGAACATTGAGGTTTTCTGACTGTTTACATCAATACGGATGTATTTTTATACGAAGGTGCTTTATATGTGTTGTTATGTATGTTTTGACAGTTGAATCGAAGTGACAGCGACAGCTCAACACTAGCCAAAAAGTCTCTCTTTGTGAGAAATGCCACAGAACGACGGAGCCTAAGAGTTAAACGGGTATGTGCTACATGACCTGGACATGGTTTAAAAGCATGGGGAGAGAAGGAATAAGAAACAACTTAAACCGTATGCTTTATTTCAAGTATTTCAGCAAAAGCAATGCAAGTTTCTCATGTAGTCCTCTAGTTTCAGGGTGAAATCTCAATGCAGTTGTCCCAGTCATTCATCTTCTAGGTGAACTAGCAGAACTTATGTTGTTCTAGTTTGTGGCTGAAGGCAGCAGCAAGGCACTGGTGCTCAGCATCATGGCATTTACTGTTGAACTTCAACCCAGATCCTTCTGAAAGGAACAAGCTAAAGAACCCACTTATTACAAAGTCACCAACGGTGGCTTACACTGCACAAAATTCAACAGCAGCACAAATGTCTTGAACAATTTTTGGTGGAAATTTTAAGGATTCAGATGTCCTTTCAAAGGGGACTTCCTCTTCTCCAAGAGTGTTTGAGTAGCAAAAGGACTTGAGGAACAGGAGAGTAAGATTGTATTTCTCAAGCATGGAGTTCATTCTTACATGAGTTGAGACAGGTAAATTTTAATGTTGGTTGCAATTGAAAAAAATCCTTCTGCGAAGGGGATGTTATGAGGTAGCAGATTACATTTGGCATAAGAAATAAATACTGGAATGGCTTCTCCTGCCTGACTTACTAATGTGAAAATGCATAGTCAAAGGACGATAAATAATGTGAAACACACTAAAGAAATGCATGTTTGCAGAGTTCATAACCTCATGTGTTTGCTTAGGCCTTGAAAAAGCAAATGTTTCTAAAAATTAATAATGTAGTTGAAATCTATGGGGAAGTCTATGTAGTGTTGGTCTCCTGGCATTGTGTTGTCCTGGTAAATATATCATTGTGCGCCTGGTTGGAGAAACCTTTGGATTTATTTTTAGGTAGCGACTGAAGAAAAATTCGAGAATAGATGAATTTTTAGACTTGGATCTTATTATAGTAGCTTTCTGCTAAAGCAAAACAGAAATATTTGAGCTTTTTTGACTGTATTATGTCAAACTCTACTCTAGCTCCTCCAGATATTAATTCTTATTGTACTGTCTCCCGAATGATTCAGCCTGTTTGCCAACCAATCATGAGAAGAGCTACACAAGAGTGCCCCATACGCACTTCTCTTGACTTGGAGCTGGACCTCCAGGCATCACGCACAAGACAGAATCGTCTGAATGATGAGCTTCAGGCCTTGCGGGATCTAAAACAAAAGCTCGAGGAAATGAAAGGAAGAGGAGAGACAGACCTTCCCTTGTGTGTGCTAGAGGACGAACGATTCCAGAAACTCTTGAAACAAGCTGAAAAACAGGTATGAACAGCATACAGATGCTGTGTGAGTGAATACACAAATGCCCCTACCTTTTCTATAAATTCATTAAGGAATTTGTTCTGTCGTGCTAAAGATTTTTACTCAACCTCACATTTTACTCATTATGCCACTGAATTACATAGTATAAACAATTGTTCTTTATTAGTCAATAGTACAGCATCTAAACCTAGAATTTGAGGTTGTATTTTTCTAGTGCCCCCTAAATATTTCGGTAATTTGGAGTAAAAACTATTATTTGGAGTAATAGTTGTGGTTGGTGTAGTGAAAAATTATAGACAACGACATAAAGGTTAATTTAAAATTCTCATCCTAACCATAATTCTGCAGAGCTGCATATGTGTTTTGTCCTTCAGCATCAGCTGATTTGCAGTCTGCACAGAGCTTGTAGCTGATGTTTGTGACACGTGGAGAGAAGCGTTAAAGGGTTGGATGTTGTGGGGATTTTGTTATGTTTTGGGGAGGTTGGTGGTGTTTTTAAGTTGTGAGGGTGATTGTACACTGGAATAGGGACAAAGAGATGTCATTAGGGTAGGGAATAACCCAACCAACCAAAAAAAAAAAACCACTTCAGCCTCCACATTTGGAGATACCCAGAACTTAACTGGATAAGACCCTGAGTACCCAACTCTAGCTTCGCTTACTCTGAGCAAGAGGTTGGAGTAGGTGCCCTCTGGAGCCCTCTTCCCATCTGTGTCAGTCAATGTACATCAGTTTTCAATGAGGGATGTTGTTAGTAACATCCAGGAGTAATTTTACTATTTAGCTGTTTATGGTTGATAGAGATCAGTGTTTTAATGACACAGAGTTCCTCGGAGTAGTGAAATGGCAGCAATTTTAACAAGGTGCAAATTGCATCCTAATGCGTACGCAATGTTTGTTTGGTTTTTTGGTTTTTTTGAAGCTAAATGTCAGTAAATAGCCGTGTGTAGAAGAAGGAAGAGATGAACCTGATATTTACAGTATACAAAGCTGAATGCCGAGTTAGATGTTAGGCATGAGATACTCCACGTAGAAGAAAGAAAAACATCAGCAAAACCATCACAGTGATCAGCAGACATCAAAAAGCAAATAAAAGAGGAATTACTAAAAAAAGAAGCTGGACCAAATCAAATTGTTGTTTTATGTTATAAATGCATGCTATGGCTGTAACTGAAATATTGTTCAGTTCTGGTTCCCCTTCTCAAAGCGGATCATAAAAATATAGAGGATCGATAAGGATGATCAAAGGAGGAAACGGCTTCCATGTTAGGACTGGCTAAGTAGCTACAACTGAAGTCAATAAGATCACGAGCGAGGTGGAGGAGAGCAATTAATCATTGCCTTTAATAATGCAGGAAGCAGGGAATTGAAGAGGTGGCATTTTAAATACGAACAAATATAGCACAGCATTCAGAAACTGTAAAAATGTTTTCCACAGAACATTTGAGTGCTGCAAGTTTGCATAGGTTTAAAAAGCCGTTTGATAAATTCCTGGAAGAAAAATCCATCAGAAGTCATTAACCATAATGATACCACCTACGTGAAGAAGTCCTTGACCGTCTGATAGCTTAGGACAAAACATTTTCCCAGTATGTTCTCCCAGCTCTGTTTATGCCCCATTCTGTTCTCTCTGTCTTCTTGTCTCTTTCCTTGACATCTGCTGTTGCCTATAGCGAGTGGCTATAATGCTAGCAGAGTTCAGGCTGAGCATTGACAAGTGTCCTGAAAAATCCTTGCGCAAAATGGGATAAGATTGCACAACCTTTAAACATCACACAGTGTAGCTGTCTGTGTTTTTACTGTGTGAATTCACTGTATGAATTCAATCTTTCTAAGTTTTAACCCATAAAAATAAGGGCTTATATAAAAGAGGCATAGCTAAATTTCAGAAGGTCATAGTTTATGTCTAAGGCTGAAAGCAGGATAGAAATTATAATTTTTAATTGTTCATTTAAAGCTATTCACACTAGACTAGAGTGTGCCTCTGCAACATTTAATATTATAAATCCTTTGGATTTGTGCTTTCTTATTGCAGCTTGCTCTTTCAAGGCAACATATAGGTTTGTCATATTTTATATCTCTGGTGTCAGTGATCAACATCACAACACTCATTGTAATGAGGAATAGGAGTTATAATATACATTCTTAAAATATATGCAGGCTGCAGCACAGCATTTAAGTTCTCCTTTTCAAGCTAAAAGTCAGAACAATGATCGCAGGCTCTCCACCTCTTTGAAGATCGCTTACGAAGTTTCTAGAAATATTTTTTTTATTCTTAAAATCATTGCAGCCTTTCCCTGTGGAGAAAAACAACTCTGAGAATGCTGTACTCTGCTGTCACTGTTTCCTCTTGGGTTAGCGAAACGCAGCAGCCTAGAGAACATTGTCATAGATTATTTTTTAGATCCTGCAGGCATTATAATGGCACAGACTAATGCAGCAGCTGGAAGTGCCAGAGAAATTGAGAGTGTCTCAAGTGAAAAATGAAACGGCAGATGTGGGTGATGTTGAAAATCAGTGGCTGCTCGCTAGCACGCAGTTACTCTGCTTGAAGTCAAATACACAGACTCCATACTTTACCTCCCCTTCCTACCACACCTTCCTAAGTACAGCAAGAACGCAAAGCCTGCTAATACCTGCAGATCAGAAAACAGGAGGTAGATTCCGTGCACCAGAAGCGTTTTCTCTTGTTTGGATTTTATTTTTGTGAGACATCATGCAGTATTTCAAAGTTTGAGTCTTAAATCTTCATAAAAGTAACTTTTCAGACTTCCATTGTCCTCTGAAGCACTTCCTCTTTGTGTATGTCCAACAAAGATTCCTGTAAATATCTGTAAAGATTCTTTATTTCTTTTCAGTACATCTACTGTGTAGAGATAATCTGTAATTATGTTGCTAATACTACAGATATGTCATTGTTCCATTGTTTTGGCGTTTTGCACAATTAACAGTTATTCTTTAGATTTGCTTTCATTCTTCCATAAAAAACCCGCTGAAGAACAAGACGGGAATTAGTGTTTCAGCTTTAATTTTGGTGATGTTTCTTCTCTGTTATCTCATACTTAACCACAGATACAGAGATTCCTTTCTGGCACTTATTTTTGGCAGGTAAGTGCCAGGTTTTTGGCACTTATTGAATGTACAGCCAATGTATTTGTGTGCTTTTCTGTATTTTATATAGATCGAAGAATCATAATCTTTATAAATCACTTCAGAAACATGACATAACCATTAACTTGGTCGTGCTCATACCTTCTCACGTGCTTACTGTTAGAGACATTTGGCTGAAATTAAAGTTTTCTGAAAGCATCCTGAAAAACTAAAGCACATGGTAATAGAGAGTATGAAAAAAGGAAGTCATCTAAGCTGTTAATGTGAAACGCAGCAGTCACAAGAATGTCGTGTATAGTTAGGGAAAAGATAAAATGAGAAAACTTTGAAAATATTGTATGTTTAGTGCTTTGATTAAATATTAATTAGGGCGCTGATAAAACATAGAGCTAGTGACATATGTAAAATTAGTTAAAGCACTGCCAGTTGTAGATTGCAAATTTATGTTTGCTAATAAGGAAAAATATTATATGTTAATTTAATTTTAAAAACGTAGCTATTTTGGCATCAGGGATTGAAGAAGTTAACAGCAGTACGAGCAGATTGAATTTTGAGTGAATTTTGGAAAGGGTGGTCATGTAAAACACTTGAATATTAAACAGTGGAGTGCATTTCAACAGCCTGGGTACCACTACACGGCTGTGAACAGATTTCTGTAAATACCTAGTGTGAAACTGATAGTATGGACTAACTTATTTTGAATTGGTTGGTTTTGTCATTTGGGACTGGGTTGAATTCAGAACTGGAGACGTGAACTTCTAAGTTACAAACCAACTTTGAAGATCACTGTTTCTGGCTTGGGTGTGTGTTTTAATTTGAGGTAACCGAACAGCATTTTCAATTCTGAGTGCCTAAAGTCAAGCATCAAAAATTAATCTCTAAAGAACTTTAAAAATTCTTTAAGAACATGAACTGTTTCTATTAAATTTTGATGCCTGGCAAAATTCAAGATGCAGTAAATAACATTTGTCTTGAGTGCCCCGGCAGTCTAGAAATGAAGCGAAGTGCACGCCACACAGGGTGGTTTTGCTCATGCCCTGCACCCCACGTGTGATAATGCAGCTGTTGTGGATCCCACCAGCACATGGATAGTGGCCATTTCCTGAAGAAATCCACGTGACTGCCCACCCAAAAGAGCTGCTGTTCATATTATTGGGCATTCAGAAACCCTCGATAAAGTACTTTAAAAAACAAAATACAACTTTTAATAGCAGTCTGTCACTGAAATGGTGGATGGTACAGCTTCAGTCGTCCTGTTGATGCAGGGTTTCTTAGTAAAGACAGACCTAATAGAGCCAGCATTTCTGAGGTACAGAAATACTGTTACTGGGGCTGAGCTTGTTCTATATTCCTAAAAGGCTGTGGACAGTGAGTGGCAGGCTAGCAGCCCAAGGGCCACGCTTCTATATAAAAATAAATATGAGACAAGTTACTTACTGTATATTTGGCTGCTAAACAATGTTCATGTCATGTCAAGAAAGATCCTTGACCTATTGATATCAACCTGGTGTTCTGTTTGCTTGCCTCGACTTTGACACCACTACAATGCAAATGAAGGAAGCGAGTCGCCCATGCAAAACAGGTGTTGTGTCATGAATAAAAGCAGAGGAGTTCAGGAATATTAACTTTGCTAACAAGGTCAACAAAACTTGAAAGTGTATTTTGAGAGGATGCCTTCTCCATCTTTGTCTGTCATTTTAGATTAGATGTAGGCAACTTTCCTAAGAGCTTTCATTAGGAAATAAGAGAATCACTGTCTCCCAGTTCTACAAAGATATTTGGATAGACAACATTTGTCCTAACAAGTTTAAGTATTGTCTAACTACGGCCCCAAGAAATATCTCATCAAATTTGTAACACCTAGTAGCTGCCTGTGATGGCTGGGATTTGTTTGTTGTATTTGGTTTTTTTTTTTAGGAAAAAGCTCTGTTATCTTATTTTGTGCCCATGATTTGGGCTTGTGATTTGTCAGTCTTTTGTCTTTCTGAGACTTTGTATAGAGATTTTTGTAGAATCACTTAGGGTAGAAAAGATTTCTAAGATCATAGAATCCAACTGTTAACCTAACGCTGCCAAGTCTTTTGCTTGACACAGAAGAATTTGTCATTTCTTTGAAACGACTAGTTGTTCATTATTAGCAACATATAATTATTTTTCCCTGTTCACAGGCTGAACAGTCAAAAGAAGAACAGAAACGAGGTTTAAGTGCTGAGAAATTGATGAGGAAAGCTTCTAAGGATGTATGTCGGTTACGGGAGCAGAGCCAGAAAGTGCCACTGCAGGTGCAGTCATTCAGGTATGGTCTGTCTTGCTTTTCAATCAGTAACATTAATTATTTGTAAATATAATCAGACATACAAGTAACACAAGTCAAAAATCCGTGTGCCTTTGAACAGCAAGAAATATCATACATTTCTAACATAGCTCCAAGCTAGAGTGCCGAAGGGCCGCGCCTCAGTAGCAGAAGAGGCTGTATGTCAGCTGAGCTGCGGTGGTGAGCGAGCAGAGTGAGAAGTTTCAGACCTCTGTGTGGCATCTGCTGTGGGCGACCACATGCAAGACCATCGCTGTGGCTCACCTCACCCACAGCAGATGGACAGGAGGCTTTAAGTAATGGGGTCTTTCCAGGGGATGGCAGGTGCCTGCAGCAAATCGCCCCTCAAGGAGAAGTAGAACAGTCTACATCTCATCAGGAAACTGATTAACTGCTACTTGTGCCTTGCTCAACAGTTATTATTCAAGAAAGACCTTGAATCCCTCCTCCTTTTTGTTTCCCTCCTCCTTTCGGTTGTGGGAACAGCAACAGATTACATGAAGCAATCAATCAAGTGTTCTAGCTTAGCATGAACCAAAATGAAAACTTTATATCACAAGTCTTAATTCTAACTGGTCAAAAGTCCGAAAGGCCACTCAGTAAGTGGCAAGCCAGCAGCCCAAACACCACACTACTATATAAAAATAAATATAAATGTTGACGGAAAAATACAGTGTTTACTCTTCCACCCAGAAGCAGTACTGCAAGCTAATTTAATCTGCATTGCCGCTAACACTTTTTTTAAGGTTTGATTTCGGAATCCCTGTCTAGGAAATTTAATCCACTCTATTGTGAGCAGTTTGAGATGTCGATCTGCTGGAGGGTAGGGAGGCTCTGCAAAGGGATCTGAACAGGCTGGACCGCTGGGCAGAGTCCAATGGCATGAGGTTTAACAAGGCCAAGTGCCGGGTCCTGCACTTGGGGCACAACAACCCTATGCAGTGCTACAGACTAGGAGAAGTCTGGCTAGAAAGCTGCCTGGAGGAGAGGGACCTGGGGATGTTGGTTGACAACCGACTGAACATGAGCCAGCAGTGTGCCCAGGTGGCCAAGAAGGCCAATGGCCTCCTGGCTTGTATTAGAAATGGCGTGACCAGCAGGTCCAGGGAGGTTATTCTCCCTCTGTACTCGGCACTGGTGAGACCGCTCCTCGAATCCTGTGTTCAGTTCTGGGCCCCTCACCACAAGAAGGATGTTGAGGCTCTGGAGCGAGTCCAGAGAAGAGCAACAAAGCTGGTGAGGGGGCTGGAGAACAGGCCTTACGAGGAGTGACTGAGAGCGCTGGGGTTGTTTAGCCTGGAGAAGAAGAGGCTGAGGGGAGACCTCATTGCTCTCTATAACTACCTGAAAGGAGGTTGTAGAGAGGAGGGTGCTGGCCTCTTCTCCCAAGTGACAGGGGACAGGACAAGAGGGAATGGCCTCAAGCTCTGCCAGGGGAGGATTAGGCTGGACATTAGGAAAAAATTCTTCACGGAAAGGGTCATTGGGCACTGGAACAGGCTGCCCAGGGAGGTGGTTGATTCACCTTCCCTGGAGGTGTTTAAGGCACGGGTGGACGAGGTGCTGAGGGGCATGGTTTAGTGTTTGATAGGAACGGTTGGACTCGATGATCCGGTGGGTCTCTTCCAGCCTGGTTATTCTGTGATTCTATGATTCTATAAGCAAATAGGGGTGTGTGAGGCACACGCTGTAAAACCCAACTCTTAAGTGAGGCAGAATCAAAGCCAGAGACAAAGGGAAGGGGTTTCTCAGCAAAAAAAAAGCGTTACAGCTGAGCTGTTTATCTTCAGTATGAAACTCAGAGCATCTTCAAACAGTTAACTTCCTGTGCTGGTCTTGAGAAAGAGTTTTGGTTGGTGCTGGTCATTTTATCAGTTGCCACAAACAGGCTGCTGCACAACTTTACATGTAATAGTGCTCCAGACATCATTCCTCTGCAAGAAGAATATTGTAAGACTCCTTTCTCCTTTATCTTCTAAGCACCACATGATTAGCTGAGGAATCCAGTTTGCATAGTTGATTTCACACTGAGCTACTGTTTCTGAAGGGCGCTCAAGCTTCCCCAGTGGAAAACATGACTTAGTCTACTGGGCAAATAGTTACCTCCTAAGGCTGAATTGTACTCGCCCTGCTACTTGGACTTGTTACAGTGCTCCGGCCTTGAAGACTAATCACACAAAGGCATTTTTGAAGCTCTTGGGGAGAGTGACTGTTCTGAGCTTTAATTTTTAAGCCCCTAGTACTTATCATCAGCTTTCTAGGCTGCTGGCAGACAAGCTTGTGCGAACTTGTTATGCCTCAGTAATCTCTCAGTTCATAGGAGACAGAAATGGGAACAGCACAGCAGAAGCAACTTAGAGAATGGGCTGACAACTCTGCTCCTTTAAGTCTTGCCCAGACCACATTTTTTTTTCACCTCCCTTTTCCTGTGTCAGGATAAAATGCTTTATTTTGCCTCCTCACCCCCCGCATTGAAATATCATCATAGAAAATTCAGAGACTAGATCAATATTTCAGTCTCATCACTGGAGTTATTAATGAAATATTGATATTTTTTCTTTTTTTCAAATTGGAGCTGCTTTTTACATAACTCTGCCTAGGAAGGGAATTATGGCAGAATGCTCGGGCAACCACATTTGTTGTAAATAAATTCGCTCTGTATTTTCCTCACCTTAAGTTGTCCAATCCTATATTTTAAAGAACTATGCTGCAACATTACATCTGTACAGCAGATGACATTGGACTCATGCCATAAATAGTAAAATAATGTGTTCTCTTTCCCAATTTCAGGGAGAAGATAGCGTACTTCACAAGAGCAAAGATCAGTATACCAGCCCTTCCAGCTGATGATGTATAATTATGCATTTTCATTGAAGTGTTTTTCCACTTGCTCATCTCTTTTCAGATGAACTTTGTAGTTCTAGTGACCTGCTTATAAAGATCTTCTATCTTACATTCACTATCGATATGTTTATTTGTAAAATATAGTGAATTGAATTGCTGTGTGCTTAAAAAACGCAGAACTCAACAACAACCGGAAAACCAAAGTAGATTAATTTTGGTATGCTGATGCTGATTTTGTACAGTTTGTATGTATTGCATGTTTTTGTTTTGTAAAGATGGAACAAAGGAACCAAGGCAGTACTAAGCATGTATCCTGTTGAACCGCACTGTATTGAGAAATATTACGTTCAACAGAAGATTGTTAATCTTTTCACTATTTTCATGTGAGCAGACTGTGAAGATGGCTGTTTTGCCATGCAATATTTTTGTACGAGTGTTGACTTTTATAGTAAGCTTCTTTCCAAAACATCAAGGCTGCCTCACAACAGCTGCTAATTAGATTCACTCACCTTGTTTTCCAAAACAAGTTTCTTCTGCTTTGATTGTAATACTTCGTAGGAAGAGACAAGAGTTCAGAGTTTAGTTTTGTGAATGTACAGTACTTTAACCTGCACTAAAAGGTTTCTTGCATCTGCGAGAGAGAGAAAAAGGCCAGGCAGACAAGTAACCCTAAAAACTTGTAACTATGAGACTACCCAATGGGGCAGCTGCTTTCTGAACTGGAAACCGAATCAAATTCATAATACTGACATTTAAATCCACTGTACCCTTAAAAATGAGAGCATCTTTATGTTAATGTTTAGGTTGGAGTGGCTGTCCTGTTGCCAACTAGGAAGACGTAGAAGTATGTGTTAGGTTTACAAATATAAAGATGTTTTCATTAAAGTATTTGTACCAGGAGAAAAAATATCATGTGCTAACTCTGATATCAGTAGTCTTGGTGGTAAGGTAAACCCTTCTGAAGAAGAAAAGTTCTTGACTAGAAGTCTTCACACATTGCAGTACAATAAGCAACAACTCTAAAAACACACAATCGACCCCATACGCCGTTAAGGGTGCACAGTTTTAAGAAACAGATGTGAACAGCACACTTCAGATTGGTCATGCATGAAGCAGTCTGATAGGAAGAAGCATCAACTTGGATTCATCCGTAAGAAGTCCAGAACATTAAATGTAGGTGTCTTGGTGAAGCACTTGGGGTCTCGTCTTCTGCGGGTACTGTGTAAGTAGATGGACAGTGCAGCCAACAGAATTATCTCATTTTCTACTTAATATGTTGCACTCAGTTGAATTTAATTCACTGGCTGAAGTTTTCTTCCTCAAATAACAAGCCACATATGTGTGGACTTCATCTTTTAAAAAAGGCTGTAAATTACTTGGTGAGAAAATGGAAGTAAACATAACCACAATACGGTAGCAGCTGCCGCAAATTCAAAGTGACAATTCTGCGATGAGAGGTCTGTGTAACACCCAAGGGTTTTCTTATGCACAAATACATCAGTTCGCTTAAATGTATAGCCAGGCGTGCTATTTTGGACAAGATGACTGATTGAACATCCTTTCTGAATGCCCCATTTGGTCTTTGTTTCTTGGGTTTGAGATAACATTCATCTTTGAAAGGTCAATTACACAAAAAATAAATCTGGAATTATTTAATGTAGAGGTGAAATGAAGGTTGACAGCTTCAACTTCTCAATTTGATTATATAAGTTGTTGGTAGAATGAAGTTTAGAGGTGTACTTTATGATTTTTCTTTTATTTATTTACAGTCTTATTTATGTTCTGTTTAATATAGTTCAGTTCTGGCCATAACAATGTTAGGCATTAAGGATGCTGTTGTGAAAAATATTTAGAGCCGTCTAAATTCTTGTCAGATTAGCTGTTTCAAGACAAGTGTTACTGTCTGATTTGTAAGCATGAGGTGTGGTCAAAATTACAGGATTGCTGGCTTTAGCTTGCAAAACTCATTTAAAAATGTGAGACTTAAACAGATTCATTTTCCAAATCGGTAAAGTTGAACATATTGTTAGGCAGCTTTTAACAATTCTGAGTTTGGAGCTTTGGGGTTGTTTTGGTTTGGTTTTTTTTTTTACTAATTCAGATTACTCACACTTGAAACACTCAATAGAATAAGCTAAAATAATACATACAAATAAACCCCCATCAGTATAAAATTATAAATATCACTCTTGAAATGGAATTTACGCTGCTCAGCAGGGTATAACGAATGTAATTAGTTCTGTTTCCAGGTACCAATGTCACTAAAGTTGCATATATCAAAATCTAAATATTGCTGGTACAAGACTATTTAGCCAAATGAGTGAAGTTTAGCAGAAATTGTAATAGAACGCAAATCAAATAATTTTAAGATTTTTTTTTTTTTTACTATTGCTATGTTTATACTGTATGAAATATCAAATGCTCAGGACTGAACTAAATATTTAATCAGGTTATATTCTGAATGTGTTTCTGTTCTAATTTTGTCTGTAAGAGTATGCAAATACATCACATAGATTAACTTGTCTCTGCACTTTCCATGTGTTTCAATGATTGGAAAATACATTTTTTTAACAAAGCTCTTTTCCAGACTAGTGTTTTTATTTAATTCTTTTATTGCTGTTCTATGCCTTTATGTGTTCTCTGCAGAAACAGATGGCTGCTACAGCTTTGTCAATGTAAAATCATTGCAGTTTATAGAAAGGTTACATCAATCACTGACAAGTCTTAGGGTAAGTTATATAGAAAGTGATTCACATACTTGAAGTTAGTTCTTTCTATTCATTAAGTAAAAACTGCACTAACAGTGACCACAGTCAACTCTGCACTGCACAGTATCTCATCATTAATCAGAAATACTGGTTTTGCTTAGAGGGAGACTGTGCAGGGCTACATTCAGTCAGATATTCTCTCTCTCACACACACTGGAGAATCTTGTATTACATGACATCATGTCTGAGCACATTTAGTTCACACTAGTGTAAATGATACAGGGGCAGGGAACGGTATTCAAGGTTGCACTGTATTAGGTTTTTCTAGTGATTGTTGAACTGGCACAACAAACTGTTTCGGGACTTAAACTAATATCATTTCTGTAAGAAGAAACACATTGTTTAAAGCAGCCCTAGCAGGAGATGTGCCATTTAGAAGATGTCAACTATCCGTGCATGCCTAGAGATTAAAAATGTCATAGTCACTTATCCTTAAAAAAAAACCCTACAAAACTAAAATCTGCAGTTGATCAGATTTTTGAGAAATACAGTGGTGACTTCAATCTCTGTAGCTCCATCAATTAACATCATTAAAATTGGAGGTAAGTAGCGATTAAAGGAACTACTTAGTAAAGAATAATCCCTCCCCCCGATCTTGTAAACAGTAACCTGTCTGTTCAGCAGGCCTTTCTTACTGTAATGCAGCAGTAAGAAATCTGAAAACCTGGTATCTACCCTTTTTAAAGTCATCTACTTCCCGTTTCCAGCTGTTGATGGGTGTCTTGCAGATCTGCCATTGCAGATTGTGGAGAGGAGTAGAGATCCTCCTACAATTATAAAATATCCACCAGACCAGCCACTGAACAGCACATCCCCAGTTTCCCATCTGAGCACAATCTCTGGGATGTCTTCATCCCAAAATTCCTGGATTATCGCATGGGCAGCCCAAGAAACTGGGACTAAGGCCAGAAGTCCAGATATCCACAGGAGTATTCCTCCAAGCAGTAAAAGCTGTTTCTTTAGCTTCTGCTCTGTATCCTCCATCTTGATGAAGTCCAAACCAAGACTAGAATTCACAAGGCACAGAAGTCCTAGTCCATTTGCTATAGATACTAAAATCCTGGAAATCTTGAACTCTAGAGGCAAAGCTAGGAAAGAATCAAAATCTTTGCCCTGTGTTCCTCCTACATCTTGCACTATACAGGTTTGCAGAGTCCCCTGGTCCAAAGCTCCAAAACATTTAAGTCTAAACTGAGATTCTTCCTGGTAAACAGTTACAGGTACCACTTAAAATCCATTCTAGTGGAGACAACAAAAATCCAACTGACTGTAGCCTGTGGGCCAAGTTCATTCTTAGCAGTCAACAGAAGCACTAAACCGTTTGCTTTTGCAGACGGTGGCCTGGTCAATTCTTTGTCATACTGAACAAAAGCAAAAGTTTAAAAAATGCTTTATAAAGCATGAAATATTCCTCCCCCTCCTGCTTTGTGTTGCCTGGCTCCGTGTGCACTGCTGGGGGGACTAGGAGGCAGTGGGGTAAACCAGTAGCTGAGGGAGTGGCCGGGCTCACCTTTAGTTTTGGGGTTGGTTGTTTTGTCTATTTTTTAAGAAAAGCATACAGTTTGCTTTCCATCAGTCTGTTAAAGTATTACATTATGCGTTCAGAACATGTTGCTCTAGATGAATGGAGCTTAAGGATAGCTCTATTACCCAAAGATAGTGTAAGCATTTGTTAAAGCAGCATTTCTCAGGCTATTTTCGATGCATAAAGTAAGCAGGTGCCAGAAATGCTTAGAGGAACTTGCACGGGCAGCTCAGTGTGCTAGACTGGGCAAACCCAGCTTCCTGGGTATGAAGCATCCACAGCGTTAACATCACACGCACAAAAAGTCACCTGCAAAGCTTGCTAGAATCTCAGAAACCTACATTTTCTTAACAATTTTTAAGTACACAGAAAAAACATTGGATACAACACATGTATTAGGACTGTTTAAAGACGTGAAACCTCTCAACTTTGGACTCATTTAATCGGTTACATATGAAAACGAGGCATGCCTTCATTAATAGCCAAGCTGTAAGGGAACATGCATATTCATTTTCAGGATTTTACGGTGCAGTTGAGAAAGCAAAAACACCTTTTCTGCGCAGTCTATGAAAACTTCAGCATTCTGCTGTGAAATAAAGTTTTGAACAGTTCTGCAGGTGAGAAAACACACCACCTTCCCATACAGGCATACGTTTAGAAAATCAGCTAGGTAACAAAGCGTCCTTTGAATTAGTACTGGAACAAGCTTCTGGCTTGCACTGAGGCTTGAAAAGGATAGGGTGCTCTTTCTGTACCGCTTAAAACCTTCCTTTTTAAGACCTCGTTTCAGTTTCCAAGTGTTGACACTGATCTTGCTGTTCTGCTACTGTGTAACGGACCGAAGATGGATGGAGTTCCGTTGAACAGACTGTGCAATTAAGTAGGGATCCTCCTAATATAAGGCAAAATCCAGCAAGCCAGCCAACAAACAACGCTTCCCCAAAATCCCACCTGGGAACAATATCTGGTATATTCTCATCCCAAAATTCCTGGACTGTGGAATGAGCAACCCAAGAAACTGGGACAATAGCTGTAATCCCCGATATCCAGAAGAGCATTCCTCCAAAGAGCAACAGCCGTTTCTTTTGTTCCTGTTGCCTTTCACCAATTTTCAAGCAGTCCAACCCAAATCCAGAGAGCAAGAGACCCAAAAGCCCTGATCCATTGGAAAAAAACATCAAAATCCTAGAAAACCTGAGCTCTGGAGGCAAAGCTAGGAAAGAATCGAAGTCCTTACACTGCATTCCCCCTTCTTCCTGGACAACACAAGCTTGCCAGAGTCCCATGGTCCAGATCTCCAGTTCATTCAGTTCCAAGTTAAGATTTTTCCACTGGGGTAAGTACGTAGTGAGACAGGATAGGACCCATCCCACGAGGGAGAACAGCACACCACTTAATTGCATCATTAGACGATAGACCAAGGCCATTCTAAGAGCAGAGTCCTAGAAGCTTGACGAGGAAGGTCTCCCCAGCAGCTTTAACAACTGCTACCTTGAGCGATGGTGGAAGCTATGATGATTTTGGTTCTCTGCTGCCCAAAATATAAGCCCTTGCTTTTAACCCTTTTTAAGCTCTGAAACACTTTTTTGTTCTTCATGAATATAAAGTTTCACATAAAGGACGAAGGACTTCACTAAACCATGAGTTAGGCTTTCCGATAAGGATTTGATCTGTTACCTTCCAATTTGCTTGGTAAAATTATATCCCAATGCCTGATGATTACAAGCCTGAGGATGAACAAAGAGGGCTCTATGACCCCTCACCCTAAAACACAACAGAAATCTTTGTGCTTCGATACGGATTAATTAGATTTTAAGTGGTGATAAAAAGTCAGCTCTGTGTGCAACAGGACTTCATTGTAATAGCTAAATTTGAGATTTCAGGGATGTAAATCAAGGCCTTGTAAAGAAAGGTAGACTGTTTGCCTATAATCTTTATTCTTAGACTTCCTCAACATACATAATGGCTTATCTTCCACTGCCCTGTTTTATGTCCCCTGCACTGTAAAAGACCCTTTGTAAAAGATCCTTACGTTTCACATTTTCTACATTCATTTCCTTTAAAATGGGCTTTGTTTTGACTGACTGTTAAGGGGAAAAGGAGACGGGTATGGTGAAAGTACCGTAGAAAATGAAATCCTAGACATCCCTCCACCATAATGAAGCTGGGCAGATCACTGGCCAGCATAAACTTTACCTGCCCCAGGACTTCAGCAACACCACGGTAGCGGCTTACACCAGCTCAGAGTGTCCCCTTTCCTAGAGCTCATGTCCCAGATGGCACAGAGTGTATATGCTTAGTGTCTAATGACATTTGGCACTCAGTGCTCCCAGGGCCAGGAATGCCTAGTGCCTTTTTGATCAAAACAAGATCCCATAGCGCCCTTACCCCACTAGGTAACCCTGCGTTCTTCCTGCTCTCATGTCAACTACGCTTGTACTTGTCTACAGCGTCAGCAACGAGAACGTTTGCCTGCTGTTCCCCTCCACAGATGTAGCAGCAGAGCCTGTGCAGGAGGGAGCTAAGCAGCAGGAACACATACACACATGTACAACCCAGAGATGCTTTCCAGTCTTTCTTGGCTTCATTTCCCAGGTGTGATAAAGTGCTCATTTGCATCTTTTAATTCTCAGTTGCTCAAAATGGGTTATCGGGTGATAGAAAAATATAACACTGCTTTTGAAGGTTTCCGAAATCCTGAAAGGTATCATTAAGAAATTTCACTGTGAGAAGGTACCTTCTCTCTCATTTCTGTATTCAGTCTTAATTTCTAACCCTTGTGTTTCTGCTGTCACAAGCTTTGAAGAGCCAATACCAGGAAAAATGATCTATCTCCCTTTAGCTCGTGTACCAGCCCAGTACAACAACTCACAGCTGGTCAAAAAATTACCATGCGTAAGAGCTGGAACCACTAAGGATATTAGTGACAACACTGGGAACAAACTAATACAAGCAAGGCTCTAACTTTGGCCATCCACTAGGCAAAACAAGAAAAAATACAACTCTCTATTCATTCAAACACTAGATTATATTTTCAGATTTGGCAGCATCGTTTCTCGCCCCTTTCCCCAAGCAAGAATTCTAATTCTGGAAATCATCACAACATTCAGTGAGAAACTCCATAACACTATTTGAATAATTTTTCAGATAAACAACTACAATTCAGGACTGCTTCTGCTCCTTCAGGGGCTACATGCTTATTTGACTTTTAAATGATGGTTACTGCCAGACTGTTACTGGAAGCCTGTCGTGCTTATCGTAGAATGGTTTGGTTTGGAAGAGACCTTAAAGATCATCTAGTTCCAACCCCCCTGCCATGGGCAGGGACAGCTCACACCAGACCAGGCTGCCCAAGGCCCCATTCAGCCTGGCCTTGAACACCTCCAGGGATGGGGCAGCCACAGCTTCCCTGGGCAACCTGTGCCAGTGCCTCACCACTCCCATGGTGAGGAAATTCCTCCTTATGTCTAGTCTAAACCTGCCCCTCTCCAGTTTATACCCATTGCCCCTAGTCCTGTCACTACAAGCCTTTGTGAACAGCCTCTCCCCAGCTTTCTTGTAGCCCCTTTCAGGTACTGAAGTTCACTATAAGGTCTCCTTGGAGCCTTCTCTTCTCCAGCCTGAACAAGACCAGCTGTCTCAGCCTGTCCTCATATGGGAGGTGCTCCAGCCCTCGGATCATCCTTGTAGCCCTCTACTTCTCTCGTCTGTGAGCTTTTCACATTTTCTTCTCTGCTCTTAATTCTAACAGTCAATACGGTGTGAGAGCACAAGATCCGGCATGTGAAGTTGTCATTCATTTTGCTTATTTTGGCCACAACTGCAGCAGTTTGCCAGCCTTTAAATTTTAGCAATCAGAAGCATTGACTGCTGCATCAGTCAGATCTGCCAATTAAGTTCTGCAACTTGCTATTAACCGTGCCCTAACTTAAAGCAAGCAAAGCTTCTTTATGCTATCCTGTGCAAGATTATAAAAGAATCCTTGTTCTTCCAGTGGAAAAAAAAATACAGGTAGGACTTGCCTTGTTGCCTGGCTAGTGACAAGGTCTGAGATGCCTTACCTTTGAACTTAACTACTTTTATGAAAACTTCAGCAAACCTACAAAAACACACGTCTAACTGACCCTAGATGTGTAAATTCTTAAAGTCTTAATCCTTTTTCCCTTGTCCTTCTTTCATATTTTTGCTCTCCACCCTTTTCTTTCTCTCTCACAACTAAAAATGTTTCATTCCCAGAATTATTTCACTTTGGTAGACTCGTGCCTATGCCAAAGGTAATAGGCCAGAGTTCCTGCAGATCCTAAGGGCAAGAATTCAGTAATGTACAGCACCCACAACATGCACCCCAGCCATTCTCAGCACCAGCTGAATGGCCTTCTCCACCACTGAGCCCAGAGCTCCCAGCAGTTCCTGCTCTACTGTTTGGGCTGATTTGGAAGATAAACAACATTCAGGAGAATCAACCACAGCACCATAAGCAGCTACAGTAATCTGAATAGCAGGAACTGAGGTACAAATAAGAGAGACTTCTGGTCAGTTTGCCAGTGGCTGCCTCATACAGGAGCCAGCAGAGACTCTCTGGAGCACCAGGCCCCCTGAAGCTGGGCACTTGCCATAGACACCCAGACTGGTACATCTTACACTTGCTGCTATTGCCATTTGACTATTCCAGCAGCCAGTTCTGCAAGACATTAAGGTTTTGTACCTCTCATTACAAATAATGCCCGCAAAGACTATAGTGCATGTCACAATCAGGTTCCTACAGTTTCAGTAATACTGTTTAAAGCATGGGAGATCCCATTGTTCATTCTGACTAACTCCAAGCATCATTTTGCAGACTGATTTTGATTAGACTAAAGCAGAATGAGGATGGTCAGTATGCATATCATTTTATGCAGGTAAGTGCATTGAATTTTTACTCCCCCATAAACCATTTTCAGGCTGAACACAAGGGTTCTTAATTTTATTGCAAGTAATACATATTTTCTTTAAAAGCCTTACCACTACAATAAGTCTCCTGGGAATCTCCATGGCCAGAGAGAGATACTCTAATACATTACCCCCTGCAAAGAGTATTAGGGAATTGTCTTTACACAGTTCTGCAGCCCACACAATTATCCAAATGTTTTCTGTTCAGCATAAGCAGGAAAAAGTATCGGGTGCAGCACTTTGGGAGCTGATTAGGCAATTTAATCCCACAAAAGTAGTCAGTGTATTATAGGAGATTGACTCTTTCCTATGCTCTCACAGTTCCTTTGCAAGGCATAAGCATGTACGTATTGTAGGCTTGCTTACTCTCCTCCAGCAGTCAAAAAAATGTGCTCACCTATGAAGTTCAAGTGTCTCCAATAACATTACCCAGACACCACCATAATTTTTGCTAATCTGAAGAAAATCATAGAGTTCTGTAAATATTTTTCATTGCTCATTTAAATATCTAGTATTTTAATGAATCATTCACAGATCTCTCTTACCTTCGGATTTCCATCTTATGGATCCATATGCAAAAGATAAAGAAAGAGCCAGTGTATAGATTTCCTATAACTCAATCTTAGTCATAGCCAGTAAAACACAGCAACTGTCAGGAGTTGGCAAGGTAGTGCCTTCAGCATCTTACTACAAGTGAGTTAATTAATTCAGCTTGGCAGTCTTTTGCTTTCTACCTTATTGCTTGCACTGGAAGTTACGGGAGTTAGCATTTTCTTACCCAAGCTGGTGACGCTGGAGCATCTTTTGGTTTTACATATGCAATGTGCCCTTAAGTGAAACCTATAGAAACATCAAGCAAAGAACACAACCCATACTGCTACCCACACTGACTCACTCTAGCTTGCACTAAACTGAACTTTGGAAAAAAATTATTTATATTCATAGATCCTAAAGTTTCAGGGTGCTTCCAAGAGCATTACTATAGAGACAGGTTGACTTCTCTCTGAAAAATTCTTTGTGTGCCTCCAACCACTGAGAGTCGTAAACTCTGCAACAGAGTGATAGCAGTTATGTTCTGGCCTGCTAATGAAGAAGACTGATCGGTATTTTATTCATTTATTACTGAAGTTATTATGTTGGTTCTTCTGTTTGATTTCCTCCTTGTTTCTCCAGCTGAAATTATAGTACCAAGTTAGGCAGCCTCAAACAGACCTGGAAGGGTAGATGCAGTGTTCGTGTGAGAAGTTCAGTGAATCAAACTGACACAACATCCACAAATATTCCATATTGCAGTGTATGCGGGGCACTTGTTGTTATACACCTGCCTGAACCCTAGTGCTATCCCCAGCAGCGATCCTTAATTATGGACACTTAGAGGCCACTCTGAAAGCCAGTGACAAAGATAATGACAGATTCCATTTTGGAAGGGGAAGAGAGAGTAACTCTTAAACACACACAGAGTTGGCTCATGGTGTGATTACACTTTCTACATCTAACTAATCTAACTACATCTAACATCTAACTCAATATTTAGAGGTAATGATCTATGACACCACATTATTTGTTTCTGCATTACGTCTAGAGGTAGTACGTGTCAGTGAGTGCTAGGATGCTGCTAGAGCAAAGAAGTCACCAAACAACAACTGAATATTTTATGAAGTTAACAGCAGAAAAGGACGTTCCGGCAAAGAGAAAGGAAATCACGATGAAGGCCATATAGCCTCTTCTAGTCCACCCTCCCTGACTCAGGCAGAGAATACACCGCAGCAGTGCGGCCACTGCTGATGATTTTACATTGCTGGTGCACCAGGGCCAGCACGCAGAGAGCTAGGCAAAGCTGAGGTGAGGGCAGCAGTGGAAGGGGAGGATTCAGCGAGCATGTGTCACCTTCAGAAGAACCAAGAAGGAGTTGCAGATCCTTCTCCTGGGTGAGAAAGACAGACATCACCGACCGTCTGAATAGGACCTCCCTCCACCAGCTTTCAGTATTGCAAGGACTGTCCAAGGCTACATACCTTCCCTCTTCAAACACTGAGTGAAATTTACTAAGCATCTTTACCAAGAGACTATTATGTATGCAAAAGAAATGTACTTCTAGGTGTGAAAGGCCTTTCTAAGAGTTTCCCTTCTATAAGATTAATCAAAAGTCTGAAATAAGATGTCATGTAGGATCAATGGCAGTTGGACAAGATCTCGGAGGGAAAGGGACTGAAAGAGTTAAGCATGGCAAGGTGAAACTGCCTATTCCTGCTTTAGGGACTTACTCAAAAGATTGAAATGAGAGAGGGTAGATTTGCCATAATTATGCTGGAAGAATAAAGAATGCTTTAAGGCTCAGTACTTCAACCTTTGCTGAAACTTTTCCATCACCATCCCAATCCAGACTTCAAAGTGAGGGTTGACTGAGTGAGAAAATTAGCCTTATTCTTCAGGGGAATATTTTTCATGTACTGTCAATACAGGAGATTACTGTAAGTACGAAAACTCATGTCACTTGAACAGTGATTGGAATGTAGTTTCCTTGAATGATGGAAGTCTAAGAAATTAATTTCTGAGCTGCGAAATGCGTAGGCTTCTTTATCGTTACCCATCCCTTATGATTAGATTCTGGTTGAAAAGTGTTACACACACACACGCACGTATATAAAGCGCTCTTCATTAAACACCTGCAAACAATCATTATAATAAGCTTTCTCTCATTCCTTAAGATGTGTTTCTTACTATGTGTAAACTTCAGAGAAATGATTTGTAGTACTCAGCTGAATCTACGTGAAGAATTGTTATTGCATGACATTACAAAGATAATATGGACTTGTTAACCATAAACTAGAAGACTGCATACACCTTTTAACATCAAGCTAGCCAGAGTGTTAAACGAGCCAGGAGAATTTCTGACAAGTGAAGGAAGTGAGGGTCACCTGTTGCATTTTGTTCATCTGCTGTTACTGAGATTTGGGGGGAAGGGAGAAAAGCAGCTGAACAAATTTTTGGTAGTTGTTTGAAACATGATTGTTCTTCAGATTCTAGTGGGTTAAAATGTTCTAGTGTTTCACCTTTTAAGGTGCAGGGAGCTAGGAGGTGCAGAAAGGGAAGTTCTTTCCTAGCAAGCAACTGTTGTCTCTAATGTTGTAGAGCTTTTCTTCCCTCCCAGAATGTAACTAGGATTTAAATATACACACACACAGCTGAAATCCAAGAAAGCTTAGGCATCCTGTCATTAACAAATTAAACCATTAACATTTGTCAGTATTAGTTAAAACTTAAATATACACCTTACTATCATCCCCACCCCTTCTCTCTACTCCCTCTCACCTTCCCTATGCGAAAAAAAAAGCTAGAAGGCCTCTATATTTAGGTTCTTTTCAGGGGTGTGGGCAGTAAGGACAGAGTCAAGCGGAGATGCCTATGGCTATTATTGAGGAAGAGATGGATGCACGGAGGGAAGAAGGAACAGCAGTTTCCTCACTTTGCTTTCCTCTGGCTCTCCCTCTGATTGCGGCCACCCAGCAGCATCCTCAGATTTTTGAATACTGCCTGCAGAGGTGAGAAGGATGATGCACAGAATCCACTTACACATCTAATGCATGGTGTATTCCAAAATACAGTGTAGCTGAGAAGAGTAAGACTGCAGGAGTTCCAATTAGTTCTATAATAGTTGATTGAAATAACGCCTGCCCATGTTCAGTATCAACCCAGTGAGAGGTAACTGCTGAAGGCTTGTAATATCATGCCTCTGCAATAGTTATATAATTGTTATTTCTGTTTTAACTAATTGATGAAGACTGTATGTTGGAAGGGCATTAAATATCTTCTGCAAAGTATGATGCACTTTCTAGACACACTTAAACAGAGTTGAAGGCAACCTTTGTATCATGGATTCAAACATTTAAACAGAACATGCTTTATCCTAAATGAACGACAGTGAAGAGGCTTAGATTCTGACTGCAAGAAAACAATTCAGAAGATTATTACAAGTGGTATTTCCCAATTACAGATAACTTGTTTTCACTTGAGTAGACATCTGCTTTGAATTCTTTGGCCAGTCACAAAAGCCAACTTTTTCTTTTACATAGTACCTAGCAAGAGATACTGGGAAAGTGACTATTCTGCAATATACTCAAGCCTTTGCGTTGTTTTGTACAAAATCCCTTGAAGACAAAAGTTAGCAATTGCATTAGTCAAAGGAGACAATTGTATAAAGACAATGCAGACATACGCGTTACTGCATTTGCTACAGATTTGCAAAGCTAGATTTGCCAATACAAGAAGGCAGTATTAGTCCGGGCCTGGGCAAAAGTTTATCTAGCCCCGAAGAAAAAATTACATAAACATGATACAGATAGATTGATATTGTGTCCATCAGTATAAAAATCCCCAAACCTGGACTTCACATCTACATCATCACATTCAGTAGTCTTTGAGGGACCCTTCCCCTACGAATTTGCCACTAAAGCACAGGCTTGCTGTATCCAAAGTACCTCACAACAATAACTTCCACAGTTTAATTTTGCCTTGCATCACTTTATCCCCTGTAATTATAAACTCACCGGTAGATAATTTTATCTACTAGTCCCTAGTTCTTATGTAAAATTCACTATTCTTCCTAATCCACTATCTCAAAACTATTCTTTTTGGTATATCCCTATTTAATATCCTTATATAGAGGTCTTGTTCGTGCTAAAAACCATCTAGGTTATTACATACACAATTATCTCTAAACAGATGAAAGAGTAGTAACCTCTCTTGCGGCGGTCTTCCCCTCCCATTGTCAGTGTTCAATACAGCATGTATGTTATTGTTCCAGAGAGAATTAATTTTTGAAAATAAACCTCTTCTTTCACACCATGACCATCATGATGGTCATAATTATGTTACTGGTCACCATACACTTCAGGATGAAAAAAATTTTGTTAAAATCTTTCCTGAAGTTGGAAACAGTGTGAACAGCACTATCTTGTTGGTTTATCGATATGTTGGTATCTGCATTTTGCCATTTGGGGAAAATAAGAACTCTAGCTCAAGAAATAAAATGGAAACAAAACTAATTCTCTCAACAGTAGCCTGTTTGAAATCTAGTATCTTCCATTGTAAGATATGATGTTGAGCTTGGGTTTTTTTAAATAGGAAGGCAACAATTCCACATGGATGTACGAATGAATTTCCTGTAATAATCTGCCAGATGCACAGATGGCAGGAGATTAGGGAAGTGCTCCTGGCACCAAGCGCCTGATGATTCTCATAAAGTATAGGTTCAGTGGTTGGGAGTAATGCATCTGTATTCACGTGAAAACCGTTTATGCTACATCATATTATCATGCTTTCTCTTTATCTAATTATCACTTCTCTGCAGGACAACGATTACGGAATTTGCTGGTTTTTTGGGAGAGGGAAAAATGGGACATTATGTCCCTCAAGGAGTGCAAGTGAACTTCTCTATCTGATCCATATGTCCAATTACATGAACCACAACTCACAGGAACACTGCTGAAGCAGAGTGCAGAAATATTTCTACCCTGGGCAGGCTGCCCACAAAGGTGAAAAAAATTACATGCTGTTTCCATATAAATTGAAAGAAGCATTAAGAGTAATTTTTGTCCATTTTCTTACAAGATAAAATAAAGCAAACCTAGACAGTTATTAGGTTGATGCAAAAATAATTGTTGTTTTTAACCATCAGCTTTAAAGCAGTGTATCTCAGCTTAGAGTAAAGTTTATTTATTGAAATAAGAACCATTAGAATCTACATATTTTTGTGAATAAGAAACAAGTCTATTCTGGTAGCATAGAATTCTGGAGTCCTGGAGCTGATGAATCCTTTGAAGGCATTTTGAGCTGCTGCTTGGTTGTGGAAAACCTTCTCTTGCAGAAAGGTGTCAAGATGCTTGATAATGTGGCAATTGGTGGGAAAGAGGTCTGGTGAGTAAGTTGGGTGAGGTAGAGATTCATGTGCCAGTTTGTGCAGCTTCTGCAGACATGTGACCAAGCATTGTCATGGAAAAGAACCAATCCTTTTCAATTCAACTGTTGTTGGACATAAACATTGCAGTTCTTGGTGCATTTGTTGATTTCCTAGCAATACTTCTCTGCTCTGATGGCTTCACCAGGATTCAAGAAGTTGTACTGGATAATTCTACTTGTCAACCACCAGTGAGCACAACCTTCTTTTGATGCAGCTTTGGTTTGGGGAAGTGTTTTGGTGCCTTGCTTTAGTCCACCCACTGAGATGAACGCCATCAGTTTTTGTATAAAATCAATTTTTCATCACATGTAACGATGCAATCCAGGAATGCATCACTCCTGTTGTGCAAAAGCAGTGCAGAGCAGACTTTGCAATGGTAATTTTTTTATTTTCATTCAGTTTGTCAAGCTTGTTTGACATCTCCATCAAAATGAAAAAACTGTTGGATGGTCAACAATTAGTTCTTCTGCAACCTTCTGCACGGACCTGCCTTAATAATAGCCTTCAACTGGTTGTTGTCTATCACAGAAGGATGTCTGTGACCCTCCTCATCTTCAGTGCTTTTGATTCCATTACAAACTTTTTGGAACCAATGTATGTTCATTGATAGTTCCCTGGCCCAATGCTTGGTTGATATTACTAGCAGCTTCCGCTGCTTTACATTCTCTTTTGAATTCATACAGCAGAAGTGCTCAAATTTGCTTTTTTCCCCAATCTTTAATTTGAGAGTGTAATATAAAAAAGAATAAGCAGTGAATCCAAAACCATTAGCATAAATAAGTAGAGTGAAATTTGCACTTTAAAATGGTATGCTACATCAACACAGTTTAATAAAACTTTAATCCAAATTATCTTAGAGGTCTTTTCCAATCTAAGCAATTCTGTGATCTGCAACGACAGAAACAGCAATTATTTCTGCATCAACGTTTGCATTTAGCTTTCCTTTAGAAATCTCTAGTGACAGAAATAAAATAAAAATCACAGCCTTCCTAAGCAGCATTGTCTGCACTCTTACAAACCACATTCCTCTTTTCGCAACTCCAAAAAGGAAGCAGCTGCTTCTTGTTGTCGACGACATCATTAAATCACACACAGTTTATGACTTCCTGTAATTTTGAATTCTAGTATGATGTTCACATTCCCTGCAGCACACACAGACACATTCTAGTTTATGATGACGTTGAGGGGATAAGGACCTTTCCCAGCTCCTAGCACAGATATGGAATAAGATGGAGGCTGATAAGCATCTCCCTTCCTCTACTCCCCAGTGGATATGGTGGAGAATATGTGGGTATCCTTCCAAGTAGCTTTGACAGAAAAGCATTTGTGTCTTACCTCTGCGAGTGCTTTGCTTTTAGAAATGTTTAATCACCAAGCTCCCTGATGAACTCTTATTACACCTCCAGAAATGCAAGAGAGAGGCAGCCTTTTTCGAATTTCTGAATCACAATCAAACTATGTCCAAATTGTGAAAGGCTGGAAGTGGGGTGGCTTGAGGAAAGGGAAGAGAGGGGAAAGGACAGAGCTTGGGAACATCTTGTTAAAGATCTGGAGCTCAGTTCCTAAATACTATGTCCACACGAGCCATAGTGTTTATCAGAAGAGAGTGAGTCAGCATGAAGCTTTGACACTTTCTCCCTCTTAATTACAGAACCATCACATCTCTTGGACTGTTTTCTAGGGCACAGAAAACATCAGTGTGCTTGAGTCACAGAATCATAGAATCACCAGGTTGGAAGAGACCCACTGGATCATCGAGTCCAACCATTCCTATCAAACACTAAACCATGCCCCTTAGCACCTCGTCCACCCGTGCCTTAAACACCTCCAGGGAAGGTGAATCAACCACCTCCCTGGGCAGCCTCTGCCAGTGCCCAATGACCCTTTCTGTGAAAATTTTTTTCCTAATGTCCAGCCTAAACCTCCCCTGGCAGAGCTTGAGGCCATTCCCTCTTGTCCTGTCCCCTGTCACTTGGGAGAAGAGGCCAGCACCCTCCTCTCCACAACCTTCTTTCAGGTAGTTGTAGAGAGCAATGAGGTCTCCCCTCAGCCTCCTCTTCTCCAGGCTAAATAACCCCAGCTCTCTATCACTCAGAATATTTACCTTTCTGGTCAAGAGACTGTGTTCCACAAAACATAGCAAATAAACTGGTTTCTCAGATGTGTACAGGGAAACAAGGTTCTATTTCCAGCTGATCTGGGGTAGCCCAGGCTCCAAAGCCCACGATACTCATAGGGCCCAGACCAGCTGCAATAAAACCAGTCAGAGGAGGGAACAACTTTATCAGCATACAGCAACAGTGCTGCATAACAGCCCCAAATTCTCAATTCAACAGGATCTTCTGATGCACTGTTGACTACAGAGCTACGCTATTTGTGCAAGACCAGGAGAAGTGAGCCAGGGAAAGCTTTGGGAGGTCTCACAGTGAAAAGGTAACAAAAATCCTGGCTCCTTTGTCTTTTGTGTGATTTAGTTCTCTGTATCAGAGAACAGCAGGAGTGAAAATACACTGTTGGAGCCTAGTAAATGACCTAAACAACCAATAACAGCTAAAAAAGATCTTGGAGTGTGATGGAAGAAAGATATTCAACTTTTAGTAGAAGGATTTACAGTGTCAAGTACTGCAGCACAGCCTGAGACTGCCACAATCCCCAATGCCAGTTGGAATAGGAATTAAGGGCAGAAATGAATGACTCTTGCAAATGAAACAGGACATACAGATGCATAATTTGAGAGCTTCCAACAGCTCAGGGAAGAAGCAGTAGTTGATACAAAGCTGAGAGCTGCCTACTAATATTTCAGCAGTAATGGCAAGGAAGACTTACAGTCAGCTGGGCAAATTGGGACAAGAAGCTTTCTTCGAATGTGCCTTGCAGAAATGCTGCAATCTAAAGCAGGAAAATATCTTTGAAATGCAACATGTATTAAGTATTAGATAATTAATACAGAAAACTTGAGACTCTTCACTGCCATGAGCATCTGATATAGATACAAAGCTAATTTATAAAGGCATATCTAGGGCCCTGAAGGAGAAAATTAAAATAATTTCTATCATAAATGGTTAGATTTTGGTATGAAAAGCAGTCAAGTAGGTGGGTTGCCTAAGGATTCAAAAGAGAATTTGTGTCTGAATACATTGTGAAGTGTCTTTGACTACCTTGCTTTGTTTTTAAACAGGTGGGGGTTGGGGAATCAGTTCTTTACAGAGCTCAAAGAGTTTCAACTGTACTGACAGCCCCAAACAATAAGAAAAGTCTTTTGTTGCACACAGAGCATGCCAGATCCAAGCAGGTGCATTAAGAGCACAGATTACAGCCGTACACCAAAGTGCTGCTTAGCCAGTATCCTATTCCTCTCAGGTAGTAGATGCTAGGGAAGAGCAGAAGAACAGGGCAAGCAGATAGTGCTATTTCCTCATCATCTTTTCCAGCTTCCACCTAAATGCAGGTCAGGGGTTTCCTAAGTCTAGAGGTGGCGTCTTTGCATTCAATAGACTCACACTATTCTTTTATCATTTTGCCCAAGCACTTACTGAAATCATGTTCAACTACAAAAAAAAATTCTCACCTCAGACCAAGCCTACAGAAAACTCTTGCCAGTGAAACAGTGTTAGCTTGTGGAGAAAGTCAGTCTCTTTCTCCTTTTTTTAAAATCTGCACCTAAATAATTTTTTCTGCTTGTATAACTTATTCCCTTTTGTGGGAGTAAAATATATTCAATAAAAAGACATTCTGGAAGGGTTTTCTAGTTCAGATCATACTAGCAAGCCTATTCTAGCCTTTAGAAAGATAGCCAGATGCAGGAATATATATTTAATAGTATCTACAGAAATTAAACATTAAAATATAAATGTGTATTCCTTTTGGTATGTTATTTATTTAAACAAAAAAAAGAAAAGAATGCCAGGCTGTTGAAATTTCATTTTCTGTGAATCAAAGCTTACACTTTACTTTCAGAAATTGAATGCTGTTCCCAGTAGCCTCATCTCATCTATCCTTAAAGCATAATACTTTCGCTACAAACTATATCTTAGGGTTCTGTAATAACAGTTCTTTATGCCTTCTCTTTGCTTTGTTGTATGTAAACTAAATGCTAATCCCCTCCAGGCAAAACCCAGACTTACTGGTTCTATGGAAGAGACAAGAACTTCAAAAGGTAGCATAAAGTTATTGTACGACAGTAATGACAACCATAAAGTCAGTTTTAACCACTGAAATAAGCAGACCAATCCCCAAAAAGCATTAAGAAGTAGAGCTTACAGGAGTGACCATGAGAAAACCTGAGCTCAGATTCTGATCTCCACACAAACTGGACTGGACTGCTGACAAATAATCACAATTCCCAGTTCCATAATATAGTCTGGATTCAGTGGCTCTCTAGCTCAGGCAAAATAGTATATAACACGCAGAACAAGGAAGACAACCAAGAGCTGGCTCTGGTCTTTTTCTCAGTTCTGATAATGGACTTTTAAGAAGCAGTTTAGCTGTATTTTTTGTTAAGTACTTTTTCTTCACCTATAAAATGTGATTCAGAGCAGGGAAAGGCATCTACTACACATCTAAGGTGGCCATAAAGAACAAAACAGATACTGTGCAAGATATTTGTACAAGAAGCAATCTAATTTTGCATATTTATAAGGCAAATAATTTCACTTCCAAAAGAAAAAAGACTATATTGGATAAACATTTTAGTGCATAGCACATTTAGGAATAAGCCCAACAGTGTCAGTATTCTGATGAAGAAAGCGGTCTTAAGGGTTGATACATCTTGTGACTACAGGAGAATTGATAGTAGAAGAGAATTCTTTGATGTTTTATTTAAAAGTTTTGCTCAATAATTCAATAAAGAGATCCATTATAAATCAGGAAAGAGTAACAACGTGCCATGAGTACAATCCAGTAATGAATAAAAAACAAACTAACACAAGGATAGAAAGTATCTGTAATTTAGGAAGCATATAATTCACTATTTAACCCTGGGTATATTTATACCGGGGGTATAAACCAGCATGAAGTCTGGGATCTAAACAGTAACCCTAGTGTAACTCCCTCATCCTGCAAGAGTGAATAGATGAAGATTACACAGCAGTGCCAATGTTTTTATTAACAGACAAGCAATGCTCTAGCTTTTTGATCGCCTATTGACGGCAGATTTTTTTTCAGGATTCCAGGTGAGACAAACATAGAAAGGAAAAGTAAGATGTATGTGTTTTGTTCCTTATATCTTTCCCTCTCATCCCTGAACAAGTACTGTCAGGTCAGTTAGATAACCCGATGTTTATTAATTAATCAAAACTCTGTTGAACACAAATCCCAAGAACACAATTCAACAGGATTCATCAAAAAAAGACGATTTACCTTTACTTCATTGAAAGATACATTGCCTTACTTCTCCCAAGTGTCACAAAAAACATCTGGCACAGCAGGATGGGATTTCTAGAATTTCTGACGGACACACTTTCATGCACACCTCATTTCCCTTTGAAGTTGCCTGTATTTAGTTTCACACACAGAAGATTAAAAATACTAATTTCTTACATTCCCACACCTGCAACGTATCTTGCCATTCCGCATTTTCTAGCAGGAACTACAAAATGATTTTACATAACCTCACAAGTAATCTGCTAGCAGCAAGGCAGCCAAACCAAATTAGGAAATGCATTTCCACAAAGAGTCTTCCATCAAAACACAGCAAATATGGAAATTTCCAACAACTCAGCATGTAGCTACATTGCCATTTGTCCATAAATTCCAATAATACATAGTTCTGGGATCCCATTAGCATCCTAGGGAGTGAATAACAAGTGAGCTATAAATCTCAAGTCCTATAATCACACTCAAGGCTACCTATCCCCAATCATTGAATCCAAAAATACATTTTTAAATTGCATTAGCTATTTTTATTTTGTTCTGTGCCAAAACAAGCAATTCTTAACTGAATGGCACCTTTTATCAACCTCAGCTGTAACCCTCTCATCTATCACTTTAAACAAGACATACAGGCACCAAAAAAAACCCAACCAAAACCAAAATGTCAACTTCAGGATCTGTTGTTACAGCAGAAACATCAAAACTAGATATAGAAGGCTAAGCATTTTGTGCTTCTTTCCTTCCCAGGAAGTAATATTTCTACATCTTGCTATTCTTGTATCCCCCTCCCCACCCCTGCCTCCAATACCTATTCTATTCCAGATAGTCCCGACTGTCCCTTCAAAATAATCATAATTTGTCCCAGATGCTCCTCTTCAGGTATTGATTAAA
This sequence comes from Phaenicophaeus curvirostris, assembly GCF_032191515.1. NCBI lineage: Eukaryota > Metazoa > Chordata > Aves > Cuculiformes > Cuculidae > Phaenicophaeus > Phaenicophaeus curvirostris. The sequence goes on from NC_091395.1 coordinate 43,842,383, forward strand.
ATAATAATAATAATAGCCATCCTTCTTCTTGACTCAGGTACCACTGAGGCACCCAAGGTCAATATCAACACAAGCCAGAACTAAGCAGGACGTGACAGTGGTAACATTCACAAGGAAACAAGACCTTGCTTTAATCAATCTCCTGCTGCTTTATATTCCTAATCTGAAGGCAAATGCCACTAGGCTGATATGCCTTGAGGTAAAGAATAGCTGCCTTCATTTTAATATCCTAACAGGATTGGGGGAAAAAAATCAATTAAAAAAAAGTCTATGTGTCTAAGAGATTACTTAGGAAGAAGCTCCGAGAATTATATAAACCTTCATTATGCTATGATGTCAGGCATAAGTGGAAAGCCTAAAGAAATGGGAAACATAAGCCTGAAGAACTAAATGCAAGTGAAGCAGAACTAAACCTTCTCCCCTTAAGCGTCTGTGGTATCTCTCTCAGTTTTGGAGAGCTATACTAAAAACCCTTGTTCCTCTATGGACATCCCATAAGCATTCAAATGTAAAACTTCCAATATTATGTAACAAGTCTTCAACCAGAGGCATGGGCTTACATATATGGCAGTGGAAATTAGAATTTGCCATACTTGCCACTATTTAAGTTCTAAACAGTCAGAGCTGACAGTCATCAAAATTATGTTAGTAGCTCAACACTAAGAAGGTGTGTGTCGTAAAGGGTTCTAATATTATTTTTAAGCTTATTTTATCTGTAGGATAAAATAAAAAACTGTAGGTTTGTTTATCTTCATGCTGCTATTGTTTTTAGGTACTCATTTTCAAGAGGGCTAGAATAATTTACTGTACCATAGACTGCCCCTGAATTGCCAGATATACCTCTTTTTAAGTAAGGCTTGTTCTTTTAAACAAATCACACAAAAAGTTATTCACATGCACAATGTTTTCTGTTGCTATGTATATTAATATCCTTTAATTGCATTTTTAAACAAGCAAATTGTAGAAGTGTGTTTCTGCAAAACCATGATCAACAGTAGTCATGTGATGAACAACAGTTCCAGACAGTTTCCCCAAAAAGACTTTTCCTCTCCACTTAAATGAGAGACACTTAGGGACATTTCCAGACAGAGTTTATGTGTATTCATAAACCAAACCAATTGGTTACGTACTTCAGAGAAAGTTACTACAGACTATTGATTAACATTATACTTACCTCTTAGATTACAACTTCTCTTATGCTACAACCTGAGCTGAAAGTGTTTTCAAAGACTGCTTTCAATTAAATGCAGCTTGAATTCTTTCTGAGCGCCTAACTGCTAAATGTCATTATTACGCAGCTTACAAACATTTTAACACTACTGCAATAATGTAGAACAAGTTTATTGTTATTGCTCTAACACAAGAAAGGACATATGGTTCCTGTCAGACTATTCTGTTTATTTCATTCTTACAGCTGTTGTGGAAGCAAATAGAAATTTTAGGTAGACCTCTCAAAACTTTAATGGGTTTCTGTATGTGTAGCTATTTATGCTAAAAGCTTTCATTTAAACAAATACCTTAGTGAAGTCAGCACAAGGCAAAAGCAATAGAGAGTCATTCACCATTTGTTTTTCCTTTCATTATGTGACTACTCAGTGATCCTAGGCACAAATGGAGCAGTGCTGCAAGACACACTATGACAGCATACAAAATGTTAGTGCCTGGTCCTGAAGGACTTCCAGTCAGAAAAAAAGATTAAAACCTTCTGTAACAGTTTCCCTGCAGGCCTGATGAAAAAAAAAAAACCCACATCTAATATTATTGCAAGAGTTCACTGAGGCTCCAACTAGCACACAATAAAACTAGATGCTGTGCTAAGTAGCAACACTTGCCTCAACTTTCTTCCCCTGCTCTTAAGTTAGGTCCCTACTCTTACCAGGAGCGCAGCCCATGATCAGATGGGCAGCCTGGGGCTAGTCAAAGAAAACACTCTTTCTCCTCAGCTCTATGACAGCTTTTAAGCAAACAGTAGTTTCAAACTGCTTCAAATTTTGGAACCTTGAAATGGCCTCAGTAAAAACAGATCTGCGATGCATAGAAGACTGCTGGCAGTGAGAAACAAGCTGAATCAATAAAATTTACTACCTCTCCATCTGATGAAATCTAATACATCTCTTTAGATTGTAGCAAATACATGCAAACATGTTCTATTCCAACAAAATATTTATTTTATCACATCTGGGAATACAGCATTGTGCCTTTCCCTACCAGTGAACAAAAGCAGCAGACTGGTGTAGTATGGTCAGAGTAGGTTTGAGCCTGGAGTACCAGATTCTGGAGTCCTGCAATTGCATCCAAATCTACCCTTCCAGTGTTTGATCATCAAATTTAGCAACGCATGCCCAAATTTGCAGAAAGTCTGATTCAATTGCTCTGGCAGACACAAATCACTTTTTGACCACGCATGGGTTGTAACCTCATGACCCACTGCTGGACCCATAGAATATGCACACCTCCAAAACGAAGCTGCACAGACACAATGGGCTTGGCCAAAATTGTTGCTCCACAGTCCATATATCGTATTTATCTAAAGAAAAGCCTGTTTGCTACCAGCACCGCTCTCCAGGGATGTTTGGAAACACAGAGAGGCCTCACTGCTGAGTATATAGTCAAGTTTATTGGACAGCACGTTCTTGTGAATTTGAGCATGTCCAACAAGATTCTGGGTGTAGTTGTCATCAGCACATATCTAGCAAGCAAGTAAATCGTATGAAAACATATCTGTGCCCAGACAGTAGCATTAATAATCAGGAGGAATAAGTGTGCTTTGCATTTCTATTAGTAATGTATTACCTTGCTGTAAATATTAACTTTGCTGTAGTTTAGACCACTAAATGCAAATTAATGGAAAGCTTATGGGAACATAAAAAGACTATGCTCTTAATGATCTTCTTAATACTACCTTTCAGCATACCAGTGGGAATTACAGAGATCCATTGTTAGATATTATTTCCAGTGCCATTAGAGCCTCAAGACACACAGATAAAAGTGTAAGATGACATAAGAATGCATAAGGAGAATTTTAGTGACTTTTTTAATAACTTCTAATACAATTGTTTCCAGCGTGTAATTTAAATTGAAAGTCAATATTTAACAGGAATAGATGTGACGAACCAGTTTTAGTAGGATTTCTTATTAGAATATCTCAGTTTTACCCAACAGCAGAAGCTAACATTTTAATGTCATACACTGCCACAGCAGAAGGCTCTGGATGGTTAGAAGATAAATAACACTGCTTCTTTGTTCAGCCCTGTTTTGCGATAGAGACCAAATACAATTTCTAATACATGCCATTTTAAAGTGCTGAGGGTCAAAAAATTAGAGAGAGAAAAACTCCCATTTACAAGTTGGTAGGGGATAAGCAGCTGAGAAACATTATATGGTGAAACAGAAATTTGTACCATAGCTACAGGGAGACAATTTAGTTTTTGCAAAAGAGACAATTTCTCAACAAAAGATTGAGATAGATCATCTCTAAATCAATGAAATACTTTAAGCACAGTAACTTCTAAGTGGAGGCAGAAAAATCCAGTAAAACTCTGCTGGATAATGTACAAGTTTAAAACAGCAGCCCGTAAGATTACCAAGGCAGATCTCCTGAATTTAGATTTATCCTGGACAAGAGCTTTGTGACAAGATTCAGCTCTTACACCACACATACGGTGAAGGCCATGCTCTGTGTCACCAGCAGTAACCTCTAAAGCTACAAAAAGGCCTCAGGTAACCTACAGATTTCTTCCCAGTGCCAATACAGACACAACTACTTAGATTAAGAAATAAAACCTTGTGTCATCAGTGCCTCTTCTAGAGGGTTGGAGCTAGTTAGAACTATGCAGGTGAAAAAAAGATGTTCCTTCCTAACATTCACTGATGGGGAATCCAGGGGTATATGCCACTAGCCCTTTTAAGTCAGCAGTTCCAGGTTCAGGTAGGCCTACGGAGCAAACAATTCCTATGGTCAAATCTCCCAGTACTAATGATCAAGTCTGTCAGCTGTGTTGCCTGTACTCTTTCTGGAAAGTAAAGTTTCAAACACCTCCATCTCAGCCATTAGAAAGAAATCCATAAGCACTTATTCACATGGGTGGATGAGGTGCTAAAGGGCATGGTTTAGTGTTTGATAGGAATGGTTGGACTCGATGATCTGGTGGGTCTCTTCCAACCTGGTGATTCTATGATTCAATACCCTTGAGAACTGCCAGACATTCATATGAAGAGGATGGACAGGACATCACGTACAAACACCAGGAAGCAACGGGGAAAAAGCAGTGAAACATGACTACCTAAGCTATATAGCACCCACTGCCCTGCCATAGGCATGCATAGACCTTGCTGTCTTTCCTTAGGAAGGGAAAAGGTTAACTTCTGAGCCAATATATCAAAAGTATTAGCCTCTTTCCAAGCAACCACTCAACATTTCCCTTTGTTCAATCTAATCTCTGTCTGCAAACAAAAACTGTCCACACCAGTGCTGCCATACAAATCCTGCTAGACCTTGCAAACTTGAGCTCCAGTCAGGATTTAAGCACAAGGCTCATAAATGCCAGAACTTCCTTCAGGGTGCTCACTGCAGCACTTGTGCAGGGAAGCACAGCCTTCTCAGCTTTTGCATCCCTTGGTAAACACCACTGCAGAGCAAGTAGGTCTGCCTCTCACAGCACAGTTCTCTGCAGAGCTCCCACTTAATCCCAGCTTTCCCTCACTCAAAGCACAGACCATAAATTTAGTTTTCTGCTTTCACCTGGGTTCCTCCAGTTTGCTCTTCCAGTTCACACGGACGCTGTGATTTTCCTGCAGCCGAGCACTGTCCCCACAATGAGCTTTTTCCCTCCTGTACCTCTTTCCTGCCCACCTTCCCTTGCTGCAGCCAGAGGTTCCTCACGCCCCCAAGCACAGCTGAGGGCTAAATAGGTCCTCAGGTGCCACTAAGTCTCCTTCATCTGATTCAGGGTTATACCTCTGCACTAGGCACCCCATCCCTATGGCAAAAAGAAGGCAGACTTCAGTTGCTGTTGTGTACAAAAGGAGCTTTTGGGTTGCTTTTAACTTGGAACAAGGCAGGAAACCGGCTGCTTTCTGCCATTACAAAGAGTTGCAGCAGTTTCAGGAAAATATTTCAGTTTGCTTTGAGATGGACCCGTATGCTTTAAAAACCTGCAGGAATAAAATAAGATAGACCTGCTTGCTCCAGAAAATGGTTTTAGTCATTCATCTGAGATCAAAGAGACTTTATTCAAACCGATTTTGACCTCTATCCCTTAGATTTCAAATGAGTGTCCCAATCGCTTTGGTTCGCTCACAGACGTGCACTTGCTGTTGACTAGGAATGCCATTTACACTGGAGAAGGTTTCTGTGAACAGGTATGTTACTGTAGAAACTGCTATTTACCATACGAGCACTGTATACAAACAAACAAAAAACACTGCCCTTTCCCACAAAACATGCCTTTAACAGAGAAAACCTGAACACATATTACTCCTGCCACCATACTTCACCAGGTTTAGGAACAGCATTGAGGCGCTGCTTCTCAACCCAGTGTGAAAGTACTCAATTGAATGGCCCAATTTGTATTTTTTGCACGTAAAGACGGTAACCTCTACAGCCTACTTAGTTAGATCTGCACAAGGGATTTCATTCCCCCTTTTGGCAACTATCCTACACCAGTTCTTCATAAGAATCAGAGCCCTCTGCCTTCCCTTTTCCTTGGGGGCAGTCTCATCAGCAAGTGACACACTCACTCCTTGTGATCCAAAGCATATTTAATCCACTAAAGGGAATTCAGTAAGCAGAATACTAGAACACTTTATAGCCTGGCAATTAGGGCATTGCCTTTTGAATTCCTGTAAGCAGCGAATGGAGTGGACTTTGTGTACCTACTGTCCACATGAAAGCTCTAATCGTTAAGGTCTTGGATAAACAAGGAGAGAGTATAGGCCACTCTAGTCTTTTCACCAGCCTAAGATAGCAAATAAAACTTTTCTATCTCAACTTCATTTTAAACACAAACAAAAAATATCCATAGGATGTCAACCCACCAAAGCAAAAAGTTTTTTCTAACCTTTCTCTACTGACTCTTCAGGCCAGAGTGTAGGAATGGGCCATCACTGCACAGGGTCACCTGGATACCCACACCCACTGAATTTCCACCCCTTCCAGAGACACTCAGATTTAGACCACCCACTTCTCTTTCTGGGCTGGCATCCAATTTACACAATTGAGTATGAATCTGGCACCCATGGGCAGTTTTATTAAGTATTATGGCTGCTGTCCCAGGCCAATAGAGTACCCCTTTTTCCATAATTCCTCTCCTAAAAAGTATCATTAACTGTTCCTGAGATACCTGTGTTTGGCATGGAGCCTGTGCTCATTAAGTCTAGAATTACATGTGGATTTATTTTCACATATGAAGGAAGCACCTCACTGTGAACCTCAAAGGAACCTATATAAATGAGAGGCACTGAGCAATCCCGCACCACCAAGTCTAAGACACTCCAGGGCATGGCAGAGAACCTGTGGGAACTTTATTTTCAGAGAAGCTGACACCTGTGGATTGCAGATCCTTCAATGCAAAATAGCACCAGAGTGTGAATTTTAACCTCACATACATAAATACCATTTTAATCCATCTGCAGATCTAACTTTTAGGCCTTTTTTAAAATAAAACTAACCTCAGCAGGTATTTTTCTGTCTCTGGTACTCTTCCCCATCTAACCTCCAGTTCACCTCAAAGCTCCAAACCAGAGTTTGGAAATAAATAAGACAGAAGGCCCATTTGCTTCATATCTACCCCATTCAAATGAACCCCAGTTTTGTGGGGCATTTATCCCTAAAGCATTATTGTCCATGGGAAACCCAATGCTGAAATGCTCAAAGGCAAGACTGTTCTGGGATAATCAGTTTACACGCATGCAGAGTGTGCCATTCATTGTATGCCCAATGCAAAGCCCTTTACTGTGCTAAAAGAAAGGCTCCAGAGGTTTACTGGTCATAAATGAGAAGTCTCACTCTAAAGCACAATATAAGCTAGCAAATGTATCATGAAGCCATGCTAATGCATTACAGTGTAGCATAAAATAAAAGAAAATTATCAAAATACCTCTTTAAAACAATGCAGATTATAAATTCATAGGATAGCTTCTTCCCAGAGACTGAAAATATGGGCTAAATGCTAGTTCCAAATCTGTGCAGCAGGCTCCTTGACTAACATTTGGCTCTCAATAAAGAGATTACTGTAGGATTAAGCCTTACCTTGGGAGGTAGAGAAGAAACAAATCTCTAATTATCTCTGCTCTTGTACTCTGGCCATGATTTCTTTTTCTCCGGGGAAAAATAAGCTTTGTATCATCTACAGTTTAGTGTGTATATTCTTTCAGTTAGTTTTAATATATTTTAAAGTATTAATAAGGTAACTTGCAACTTCTGTTTTCTAGCTGTTACACATACTTTTTAATAGGATTTTTTTTGTAATTGTTCTCGCAGCATATATACATGTTCATGCTAAAAAGCCATCTTTTAAATACTCTACTCTATAAACTGAAATTCCCTTTTATGTATGACCTAAACCACCTGAACAACTACAGGAGAAGGAATTTTGAATTTGCAATCAAACAGTTTACTTTTCGTTACTATTTAACTAAACTATTGACAAATATTTGCAAAGCAAACTCTCTTTATTAATGACTAAACACCATCAAGAACAGAAATAACCTTCCTCATTTAGAGAGGAATGCCATCCAAGGGGTAAAATTTACTATCTTATTGTTCCTCCTAGGGTCAAAGCGGAAGATAAGAAACTGAAGGAAAAACAAGACATCTTGATCTGGAAAAATAAAATCATAGCTCTGCTGGGTGGAGCGAGGACGGATGGAAACTGAAGGGCCTCCTTTCTAATAATGTGAGAGAAAACATATCTCACTATGTGGCTCTGAGGGAGAGAATGAGAAGCTACTTGTGGACAGAACCTGCAGTTTAAAACAACTTTAGAAAAGCATGCGAGATAGTGCCTTTGGTAAATTTGGTGAAGAGGAAAGACAAAGATGAATGCATAGAAGAAAAGGTGTATAGGAATGAAGGAGACTGACAAGACATCACAGGGAGATACAGGATGAGAGTAAGGAAAAAGACTGAGGAAGATGTGAGTGAGAAACACAGATTGTTGCATGAGAGGGAAAACCAGGATAAGTATTGATTGCACATATGGAAGAAATTAAAATCACCAGGAAAATTTATTAAGCTACTCTAAAGGAACAGAACCTACAAAAACAAAAAGAAAAGTGAAAAGTGAAAAAAATCCTAAAATATCTGTCATTTTCTCTTTTATACAAAACCTACTCTAAATTACACATACTCTTGTTTGATTGAGAGGAAGTCAGGAAAGCTGTACAAAATGGGGTTTTTCCTCTGGAAAATAAAGTGTCCTAACCACAGTTTTCCCTGAAATGTTTTTATTCTGTTAGGAAAAGTAGAACAAAATACGTTATTATGAGTTAAACTGAACTGGTGTTAAGTTTGCCTAACCAATTACACCCCCTGATTTAGGGTTAATCTATAACTACATTTCTCCTATGTGAATTGTTGCAGGATTTCTGGGGAGTTATTGTTCAACTACCACACTCTATTCAAAGGATTAACTTTCCCAAGGCAGACTGCAGCCTCCCGTCTGCCAAATCTGTTACATTATACACTACATGCAGGAAAGCTGGTACCTCATGCCTAAACAAACACCTAGTCTAGAGACAAAAATGGGAATAAGACACAGAACGGTTTATTTCATATAGCTCTTTTCCCACTTGTACTCATTATTTGCTTCCAGTCCACAGCCTTACTATGGTTTTCTCTTTCCAACTTTCACCTCTCACAACCAAAGATATTTCCTCTACACTCCATGCTCTTGCCATTACTACCACGTCTCTTTCCACATTACTGCCACCTTCTCTCTGCCCTCATTCTTATTCAGTAGACAGTCTGCTACGAAGACTAGTATGTCTGCTATGAAAAGTAATATGCTCTCCTTAGTATTTCAGGCACATCGTCCTGTCCAGGAATCTTCATTCTCAAATGGCTGTCACTCAGACCTTTTTCACAAGCCCAGAAAACAAGCTTCTTAGCTGATGCTAGTTAAGGGGTTGATGGAAAATGTGTGTTTGTAAAACATGAAGTCCTTGGTGTGTGCTGACACAAAGGATACACATTTGTAGGTCAAGAAAAAACCCAAACAAAACCCAAAGAAACAACCCTCAGTACCAACAAAGAATTTCAAGCATTAAAAAGAGAGTATGTTTCAATTATGTGTTGTGATGTATATACCCAGGGGTGTAACACGTATGTGCACATGATAGGTGTGCTGATGATAAGAAATGTTTTCAGCTCCTGCTGATTTTTTCCTTACCCCTAGGACTTGTTATAGAAGAAAACTGAATCCCAAAAATATATTACAATATATATAGTAAGATGTACAAAAGAAATTTAGTCTTGGATCACAGTTCAATTCTAACTTTCTTCAGGCTTTTTTAAAAACAGGTTTCTTCTGGGTTTTTTAGAAACAGCAACTTCATGTGTTTTACAAACTAAATAAGCTCATATGCAAAATTAACTACTATGTATTGGAAATTTGTAAGGCATTTTAGCCTTTCCCTCTGGAATCAACTAATCTCACTGATTAGTCACACAGGAAAAAACCTTTTCAGAGCTTCCCTCCGAAGAACATTTCTGTCTGAATTATGAGAGACCTAAAGGATGAACCAGTCAAATGTTCTCCAAATCCTGAGTAAATCGGCTTTGTGTTGGAGAGGAGTCGTCTTCCACCCCCACAAAGGAATTTCAAAGGTGTGAGTTACTCAATGTACTTGTATTTTTCAACAGAAATAACAGATGTTCTCAAGTTTCTCCAAGCTGTGACTCCAACTGTTGTGCTGAAAAAAGTCATGACCCAGCTCTGACAAACATATTAAAACCGATTTTATTTCACTTTACATTTTATTAGCCAGTTGCTTTGTCTATTTATACCATTACACATGATGATTTCAAGGACAAAGGGACTCATCACACACTAATTGAAACCAATGTCAGCACTCCAACTGGGTGCCGGAGTCCTTTCCAAACATTGGCAAGCACATTCAATGAACTCATGTTTTTAAAAGTCTAATCTTTGCATAATCTCTAATGTCTTGTGATATTTAGAATACCAAAATAATAGGCATGGGAACTAAAGCAGTTTGTCAAGGATCTGTCTATTTACACCCCAAAATTATAAGGTTAGACCTGCCTGAATAAAAGAGGCATTATTGGATGCCTGCTTGAATAAAGCACATGAGAATCATGATGTATGTAACCATGTTATAAAGCTCATGATCAGCTAACTCAGTGCGGGACAGGTCTCATAATCAAGTTCACAGTGGATAAGTGTACCTTTAAAAATACACAACTGTAATTTGCCTGTAGTCTTCAGTCCACCTCAGCCCCTACCTGTGAGCTTGACAAGCAGTGGCACATGATGTGCAATTTCTGAATTAGGTATATACCAACTGGTCATCTAGCATACCTTAGGGAAATGGTAACAGCCGACCTCCTTCCAAAACCTTTTTGCCATGGGAGCCCTTGTGTGAGTTTCTCTTTACCCACCTGTTAATAGTCACAAAATTTGCATGATTCCAACCGGTTTTGATATTTAAAAACAGATTTCTTCTCAAACTTGGCAGAAATTGGCCCATAGATTCAGAACTTGTGACAGACAGATTGGTAGACAAATAGCATGAAGCCAGGTAAAATAGTAGTACTGAACAAAATCAATGCAGCCCATGTGGAATACATTAAAACTGCCTGATTGACAGACCCTAGAAAGTAATTACCATGGTGAAATCATTAACTAGTACCATGTTAACTCCACGGAGCTCTGCAAACAAAGATTCTCTCTTAGTTTGCCAGTGACCTATGAGAATGGTATCTCTCTCTTCAGGATTTATGGGCTGAAATACTAAAAGAGTTTGTTAAGAGTCTGAACTACTGAAAAAAACCAGACAAGTCTATTGCATTCAAGCCTTCACTTAAAATCTTTGTTGGTAATACTAGTCGCTTGTTACAGGCACACTTACAATCCCAAGAAACTTTCATAAACACATACAGGTTGCATTTTGTTACTTTATGAGATATCGGATGACTACAAGGCACTAAAAAGTATATTTAGTTTTGTCTCTCTCACAGCAAATTACACAACTTTTAGTTTGATAAAGTCAGATAAAGAATGCTGTCTTCTTACAGAATTGTCTCAATCAAAATATACTTTTGAAGAAAACAAAATATTTTGACTGCTGACAGTTGAACTGCTTTTATACAAAATAATTTCTTTAGTGCCTTGTTTCCTACACACACCAGAGAAATATTCAGAGCCCCAGCTTTCTACTTGTTCATGGCTAAAAAGAGATGAATGAGTAGCCTTTGAGACTTTTTCACATAAAGAAGGAAGAAGCCTCCCTTACCTGTAGTCAGAGAGATTTTGTCTGTGTATGATTTATTCATACAGTGTGTACGTTATTTGGATGACTTGAGTCAAAGGCCTTATTACTACATACCTGCTAGAATCAATACTTAACACACAGATGATTAATAGCATTTGCAGCTTGGGAATCAAGTCTTTCTGAATACTAAAGAGTCAAATATCTAGAGGTGTTTATAGGGTATATAATCCACCTTTTTAACGCATGAATATTCTGAAACTTCATGGCCTATCACCTTAATTAGCCAAACTACTGAACAATTATAGAGATATTCTATTATGAGTGCTGTTCCTGAGCGCTAGAAAAAAAGCAAACAATTCTGCCTTTCAGTGCCTGCATGGAGAAATTGCTAAGAAATCTACTGAGAATTGTACTGAAATCACAGAGATTAAACTTTGTATGACTTAGTATGAGTGAATGGCTTCAGGGACTAACTGCCATCCCAGAGGGATCGAAGCTCTCTACTCTTAACTGGCATCTGTGTTCACACTGCTGGGGCTCCAGTCTTATTGAGGGCTTTGGGAGCAGTTTTCACTATTCAGTCCATAGACTTTTGTGGAGGTTAGTCCAACAGCATGAAAATAATAGGTGGATATTTTTAAAGGTATGTATGTATCCACTGTGAATTAGATGGAGCCATGCCCTGCACTGGAGTAATTTCAGATCAGCAGTTCCTGAGCTTGATTCCATGGCTGCATTGCTAATTCATAAGTGTTTTCATTCAAGTAGGAATCTGATAATACTTAACTTTATAAAACAGCAAAGACATATCTATGTTATACTTCTGGAGCGTAACTAGAAAGTGACAGATTCTTGACAAACTGCTTTGTTCTTGTACCCATTATTTGGTATTCTGAATCCTTCAAGATGTTAGAGATTATGCAAAGACTGGACCTCTTTAAACCAGAGGAATTATGAGGTAATAAAATCATGGAAAAAACAGAAAGGAGGCAGGCTTATTACAGAGTAGTATGATATAGCAAACAACCATATAGGAAAACAGGTTTTATCTGTTTGCTTCCCATACATCTCTTTTATGTAGGCTGCCATGCAAAATAAAACAAATGCCCTACATAAACTCTAGTGTATTATGTCAATAGAGTCACCTTTATCAAATGTACTTGTAATCTTGCCAGAGAACATCAAAGTTATTTGACAAGACCCATTTTTCCTGAACGAAACAGGCATTTTATGGTCATGAATGAAAATGTGATATTCCAGCTGCTAAATATTGAAAGCGTGTAGATCTCTCAGTTTTCTAGCTTTCTGTTCACCTCTCGGTCATGTCTTAAGTCTCTAAGAATCTTAAATTGCATACCCTAGTTATTAGCCTAAATTCTCCTCCAGTCTCATCCCTTCCAATAGCATTTCAGATGGAATAACTTATAACAGAATATTTACTTTCCTCTATGTACACGAGATGATAAAATAACAGAATTTTCAAAAGGACAGAAACAGGGAAAACCCGCCAGTTTATACTGGCTTCTCCATAAAACAGAATTGTGCAGAACCACACGCGGCCTCATTCTAAAACCAAAATTCTAAACACTGTGGGTGAACTTGACTGTGGTGCTGGTAAATGACGTGTAAAAAACACCACTGTGCCCCCAGCACAGCATTCTGAGCATGGTTCTCACTGAGTGAGACAAACTGGGTGACTGGAGCCCCTCAGGGTGCAGGCTGCTTATACTCCTAAGCCACGAACGGTGGCTTTTCACAAAAGGTGCAGCTTCCGTCTCCCTCTTGCTTTTAGTTGCTATGGTAAATTTGTTCCTGGAATCACCAGATATAAGAAACTTTGGTAGGCAAATTAAACATCCTAAACTGGAATACCCTAGAAGTTTGTTACAGACATAACAAAGAAGACAAATTATCTGCTTTATTCTGTTTTGATTAATATTGCGCTTAAAATTACTCCTAAGCCCACCCTCACCGTAGTTTGCACAGGCATAAACCAAATAGTCTGTTTTGACTCTAAAGTACTTATTATTTATTACTAGGCTTATAGAGAGAAGAGGAGGAAAAAGGTGTAATATCAGTTCACATGAAAAAGTCCATCTAGCAAACCAGTTATGTAGCTGTGCTTGGACTCCCACAAACCTTGGGGCAGAAATGAGATGCTTGAAAAAGCAAAGGAAGGTGGGTTTAGGGGTATTTTCACAGATTTTGTGTTATGCATAATCAGCGGCATGGGTAAAAGCATGAAAGTGAACATACAAGAGGGCTTGAAAAGACCAGCCTCGTTTATGGAATGGCAGTGAGGGACTACTTCTTGGTGTTGTAGATGAGGCATGGCTTGAAAAGCAAAGAAAAGTCACTTGTATTTCACACAGTGAAGAAAAGGGAGTTGATGGTGTTGTGCAAAAAAAAGAGGAGTGACAGGACAGGGACTAAATGCCAAGAAAATTACCTTTTTAATTGGATTGAGAGACAATGAAAGTGTTGTTAAGTGCATATGTGTTATGCACATAGCTCCTAGCAGGTTGTTCTGAGGGGAGGGAGGCAGGAGGCCACGGGAGCTGAGAAGGGAAGAAAGACATACCTGAAAAAGACAAAAAGCAGTAGCAGAACAGAATTCAACTATTGAAAATAGACTAGAGTCCACAAATTAACAACTTGAATGTTTGGTTTGGTGGAAACAAGAGCCAGCAAAGCAGATCCTACCATTAACTGTCCTGTAATTAAAGGTTAGAAATATTTCGTAAGAAACCCACACAAACCTGGCACTGCTGTCTGGAAAGTAGCAGTAATGAAGACCGTAACTCAGGAACAGTGTCACTGAAACACTTAAGCACATGCTGAACTTTAGGTAAACAGAATAGTTGTGGGTATTTGTTTTCTTAAAACAGAGGTGAAGCTCAATTAAGTTTAAAACAGTTGCTTTATAGTTACAGTCTCTCTCTGCGTCTCTACAGTTTTCCCACTGGGAGTTAAAAACTGAGCAAGCAGAGATGAAGGACAAGTCTTAAGAAAAGGCTTGTCTTCTGCCAGAACCCTTGAGCACTGATTTGGGGATACAAAGAAGATGTGGATTTGTATTAGCAGGCTACCCATGGATTCTCAAAGCGTACTGAATTCCCCTGGAATGTAAGGGTCTGGGTATAGCATAAACGGTAAGTCAGTTCCTGCTTTGTCCAAGAAAAAAATCTTTATTTTCTCATTCTGTCCAGGCGTTGTTCTGCCAGGGAAAAGGGATTTGTCATAAGCCTTTAAGTGTCGTACACTGATCAAATTCTATATTAAAAAGTTCCACGCGGACAAATCAGGTTACAACACACATTTAGGGTGACTTGGGAGACCTACAGGAGTACTTTCATGCAGTGATAGCAAAGAATACTCTGACAGCTAGCAAAATACAGCTGTGAACTGCTAATTATCATGTGCTCCAAACCTCTTTTCACAGACTAAAACCCTCTGCAGTTGAAGATCTGCAGTCTTTGAAAAGCTTATCTGGCATTTATCCTCTGGAGGCTGTGGGTGGAAGGGAAGTGACCCTTCTCTTTCTAATTATGTAGCTTTATCTGCCTTCAGATGGAAGGTGAAATTACAATTTTGAAGCCTTTTGTATAGTATTGCCATATTTTTTGCTGCTTTAATAAAATAGTTACTCAGTTTTGCACTTATCAACAGGAATGCTTTTTGAGGTATAGGACTCTATGAAATGGTCCCTCACCCTTTTCCCCAGAGGAAAAGAAGTTGCCCTGGTATAATCAATGACTCTCCCTGTGCCTGCATACAGCCTGGTGGTTTAAGCCCAAGCTGTATCTAGCCAAGGAAGAGATGGTACCGCCCCAGCGTTGCCGTATAGATGGAGATGTGGCACCTTTCCAGCATGACCAGTAAGGAATCAAAGACAGGATTAACCTCACAGCTCACAGCACTAACAAGATAAAATAGTCCTGTAAATCTTTAATATTCTGCATCCTGTGCCCTGTTATGGTTTCCCCCCTTCCTCTTCTAGGATGAGAGTCAATCTGTGTTTCATTCTGATCTAGAAGTCTATGAACTTCTAAATACACAGCCATCAGGTCTCACACTCAGTTCTCTATGACACTCTGTCTGGGTTGTCTGGCAGGCTTTCACATGACACTGTCTTCTCAACATTGTAATGTTTCATCTGGTCTTTGGTGAAACACAGATAGTTTTGACATCTTTGTTCATGATCTGCTGAAGGCATTTACTGAGCAACTCCTTTTATCTTAAAAAAAAATAAAGCATTGCTCTACATTTGGCATTCATTTCTTACCAACAGATTCTCTCTTATTGCATTATGGAATGGCTACATTGTCTTAATTCTTTCCATACTGTTTTCAGTTGTAGTGTTTTTCATCAGGAGGTTTGTTTCCTCAGTTTGGGCTAGATTAAATTTCAACACTTTTAAGCTACTGTTCTGTATTTAAATATGAGGACACGTAAAGAGAAAGTACCTTTCTAGAAACTCATCAGGAGTTTGGATCTTGGAGATCTTTTATCTTACTGTTTTACTGTATTCTGCAGACTTGTGCTTAGGGTATCAGCAGTCAAGGCTCTAGCTTACAAATAAAATTAATAACATCATAGCCATAAGTTTAATATTTTGTTCATGTTGTTGCTACCTCCCTCTTGTTTGTGTAAATGGTCTCCATGCACTCACTGTAGCAACAAACCTCTGGTGCTGGCCCAGAATAAGAATGTATTTGATTTTTGTCCCAGTGTTAGATTTTGAGTTCCTGTCTACAGTAATTAATTATCAACCATTGCTCCCAGGCCGCCTTCTTTGCTATTTTCTAAACAGTAGCTCCTGATTTTGCATTATATAATGATTGTTATTTCTTCCCAGGTGTATTACCTTACGTTTATCTATATTAAATCTTATTTCTCTTTCCTCTGTCCATCTCAAAAGTTGCCTCTAACCTTATTCTCCAGTGAGGAGAGATCCTTTTTCAGAGCTGCTTTGTTTATGGGATGCATTGCTGGAAGTGTGTAATAGGTAAAATAATTGTGTAGCTCTCCTAGATGTTTCATTTCCTCTTTTCTGCATTCCAATTCTGCTCCCTCTGATGTAGTCAATGCCTTCAATTCAATCAAGAACTAGCATTTAAAGAGCTGGCCCATTGTCTGGGTAATGGCAGTAGTCCAGTTATTGAAATTTCTTAATCCTTTGTTTGGATTAAATTTCTTGTTCTCTTCTCAAACAGGCATGGGGGATGACAGAAGAGATTAAACTATATTACACTGCATCCCAAGCCTACAAAATATATTTCATAAGAGCGACTTGTAAATGCTGTCAGTGTCCTCTGTTTTGCTGTACCTGTAGGAAGTTGTTTAATTTCATGCCAGCACTTTCATTTTGGCCTGTTTGGATTCAGTTGTGTCTCGACTGGATTTTACTTTGATTTTTAGCTGACAGATTTTTGGTTCTGGGCTAATTTTTGGCACAGTAGCTCCAGTATGGTACTTCATCATTGATTTGTACCCTGATGCCTCTCAAGTCTTCTATAATTCTCTCTGCATATCAGCAAAATGAAGGTGAACCAGCCGAGAGCAACCCTTCAGGTCTTAGATTGTCTTTGACAACACCTTGCCCAGGAAGATTTGCCCGATCCAAGCCAGACACGTAATTGGATCTGGGCAAGCCCCTCACACAGATGAGAAAGTGAATCTTTTCCATCAGAGTCACTTGAAATGTTCTTGAAACACTCTGTAGATGCCAACAGTTGCTGCAGCAGCCTACTCAGGGGTTTGGGAGTTCCTGCTCCCTTCCTGGCTTTGGCACTAATGATCCTGCAGTCCCGCAGGGAGTCAGCTCAGCAATGATGCTAATTAATTACTGCAGACAGGAGCTCAAAATGTAACATTGTTGAAAAATATCAAATGCCTGTGCTGTTTTGTCTGCAGCCGGTCTCTAGCGGCTGCATTTGGGGAAAATCTTTAGCACAGCTAAGAGCAAAAGCTCTCACTCTCTCTCACTGTGCCATTAAAGAAATATAGTAGTGAAGGACAGAATAGAAGCAAATGCAACAAATTTCAAAGTAGCTAAAGTGAAATACAGAAAATGAAAAATTAGTTCTCAACAGTTTTAACAGCAGGGTGCTCTTAGGAAGGTTACTGCTAGAAACATAAGACCAGGAGAGACCATCTGGGTCACAGAGTCAGTCCCTGCAAACACAAGCTGTCATTCAATAATAAACACTGAGTCCAGAACGATTCACAGAATACTGACTCCACATGCCTCCATACGCAACAGGCCTCTTTCAACATCTCACAATAATCTTAAGACCTACTGTGAATACAAAAAGTCACATAAATAATGTGCTTTAGGAAAAGAACAAGTGAAATCATGGACATTGTCAGTGTTTGAGGACACAGATTCACAATCCAGAATTACACCTTTCCTTTTCTCATCACACGTACCAGCACACTGCATCAGATCAGGTCACAAGCTTGGCTGAAAACTCACCAGATAAAATTGGGATTCATTTTCTGTCACATCGGTCCCCTGAAACCAATCAAGAATGAGCAGCTCTTTTTTTTTTTTTTTTTGGCAAGCTTAGTTCTTGGCTGCAAAGCTCCCTGGACCAACCGACAGCTCAGCTGCACAAACACCAGGAGGGACCATGGTAGTTCTGACTTAGATAAGGAAAACCTGCTATGGAATTGCACTCCAGAGATGAAACTGCAGCAAAGCCAACCACATGGCCAGCTGCCACTGTGTGTTGGGTTTGCGTGGTAGGATAGCCAGGGGCAACATGGGTGGCTTCTGCTGGAGGCTGCTAGAAGCTGGCTCTGGGGCAGACCTGCCTCTGGCCAAGGCTGAGCCAATCTCCACTGGCAGCCTGTAGACCCCAAGATGGATCACATAGAGGTATCCCAAGAAGGCCATGTCCCTGTGGAAACCCATGCTGGAGCTCCAGTTGGTGCTGCTACTCAGTAAACCATTCAATGCCTACTCACTTTTTATGGTGAGGTTTGTTTTCCTCTAGTTCAACGTGTCATGGCCACCAGAAAAGTGAAAATGCATGGCCAAGGAGGCAGCGGAGAAGTAGAACAAACTCACTTTTTGCACTGGCAAACTGCTAGAGTGGCTATGTGGTTCCATTGCAAGGCTGTGCACTTGAGCAGTTCCCGTTGAATGCTCATATCCGATCCTGTCCCATTCCTGTGCCAGCATCCACAGTCATTCAGCCTTGTGATGGACAGGATTAAAGACGTAATTAAACTCAAGGAGTCTGAAGAAAAAAAAAAAAAGCAGAGTTTTTTTTCAGCCAGGCCTGTTCCCTGATCAAGTTCATGGTAGGGCTGAACAAGATTTGTCTGTCTGATGGCAGAACAAGAAAAAGTGGATAGATGCAGTACATAAGGAGTTGGAGGAGTTGGTGGACAAAATTTTCAGATGATCCATTCTTGAGTGAGTGTTGGTGATAGCCTGCTTCAAGCACAGAGTTGGAGTAGATGACTCCCTAGATATGTCCCTCCCAAACAATGTTTCCGTGTCTTTATAATTCCCTACTTCAAGAACAGACCGGTACTGCAGCCATACACCAGTACTCGCAGTAAGTTTGGTACACATGCTAAATTAACTCTACTAATAAGTGTATTTTAAACCTTCACAAGCTATTAATGATGAAGTTTCTCTCAATGATTTTTTATCTGTCCTGACTTAAACCAGCCAGCTCTGTTAAACTTCAGCTTTTCTTGGGGAAAACTCCTAACTGGATGCTATTTCCACTCTCCAGCTGCCCAGCAAAGCAATCACTCAGAGCTTTCTCAGAAGACTGCCACTGCATTCCTTCAGTGCTTCTCTGCACTTATTCCTTCTGCTCTGAGCACAACAATAGAATAGTGACTCTGCTTTTCTTCCTAATGTAGGAGCTCTCCTATGGAAAGGACAAAATTCACCTTTTACAATGTAGCCTTTCTGTCTTTATTTAGAAAATGTGGGATTACGATTTATAAGTATTAGTAGTGCTAACGGATCACCAAAGCAGCAAAACGGGAAATAATGTGACAGAAGATCTGGCAGGCACTGTTCCTTTAATTCACAGCACGCATTAGGGTAACGCAAACACTCTCAGAGTGCACGTGTCCACAGTTCCAGGGACTGTATCTACCAACATATGCAATGGATCTAGCAAATGTCAGCTGTAATATATAATAACTGTTCATTGGCTGTATGAAAAAAAAGGGAAATAACTATTAGGATGTGACCTTGCTTTACACACAGCATCAGAAAATACAGTGCCCATGATTCACCAGCACCAGGGCAATTTGCAATTTCAGTATAGGATGGGGGGATGATGTGATTGAGAGCGGCCCTCCAGAGAAGGATTCGGGGGTGCTGGCCAATGAGAAGCTCGACATGAGCCGGCAATGTGCGCTCCCAGCCCAGACAGCCAACTGTATCCTGGGCTGCATCAAAAGAAGTGTGGCCAGCAGGGCAAGGGAGGTGGTTCTGCCTCTCTACTTTCCTCTTGTGAGACCTCACCTGGAGTATTGTGTCCAGTTCTGGAATCCTCAACATAAGAAGGAGATGGAGCTGTTGGAACAGGTCCAGAGGAGGGCTGCAAGGATGATGAGAGGGCTGGAACACCTCCCATACAAGGACAGGCTGAGAGAGTTGGGCTTGTTCAGCCTGGAGAAGAGAAGGTTCTGAGGAGACCTTATAGCAACCTTCCACTACCTGGAGGGGCTACAAGAAAGCTGGAGAGGGACTGTTTATAAAGGCACAGGACGAGAGAGGTGGCTTTAAACTAAAGAGGGGCAGATTTAGACTACACACAAGGAGGAAATTCTTCACTGCGAGAGTGGTGAGGCACTGGCACAGGTTGCCCAGGGAAGCTGTGGCTGCCCCATCCCTGGAGGTGTTCAAGGCCAGGCTGGGTGGTCCTTGGGCAGCCTGGTCTGGTGGGAGGTGTCACTGCCCACAGCAGGGGGGTTGGAACTAAATGATTTAAGGCCCCTTCCAACCCAAACTATTCTGTGATTCTAGGATTCAAGAAGGATGTGTAAGCCCTAGAAAAAAAATAGAGGGCAGTAAAAATGATCCAGGGATTGAAAAACAATCCCTAGGGTATAAGGTTTAAAAACTCTATTAAATCAGAGAAGAGTGGTGACTGGATCAGTGTGCACAGATATATACATATGGAGAAGATACCTGATAGGAGAGCAAGCTTTTCAATCTTGCATACGGAAACATAACAAGATCTAATGGCTGGAAATTGGATTTAGACAAAATCAAGATTGAAATAAGATGCTATTTCTTAGCAGTGGGGTTAACTAAACAATGAAACAACTAAGCAGGGGAGGTGGTAGAGTCATCACTGCTTGGAGTCTTTAAAGGAAAATGGGACATTTTCCCAGGATACATACATCAGTCCACCCTCCACGAAAGCTTCTAAAGGAGACCGGACAAAGTTATCTCCAAGGTTGCTTATGGCCTACTAGCTAGGAAGCCCTTTTGTACAAGTCTATGAGTGCATCCCAACAGAGTGCCTGCTATGCCATTTGAGTTGGGGAACTGGGGCTGGGCCTACAGTATCAAATTTATAAAGTCCCTTCTGGAAGAAACAGTGCCCTCATATCTCAGGCACAAACTTGAGCTAAATATTTATCATCTGCTAGCAGCAGATGCATTTTTTAAATTAAAAAAAAACAACCCAGAAATAAAAATATACTACCCATAAATATTTACAAAATTTTCATGGATAATATTGCCTTTTGTGTATCTCTCTTTAAAAGCATTTTGCTAAGTGCCATGACTTCAGAAGTCAGAGATATCTAGCTGTGCATGCATAAATTTTCCTAGAAGACACAGTGGAAAAAAAACTAATTGAAGATAGCATCAAAAAGGATCTTTAAAAAAATGAAAAAAATACCCAACTTTGTTTTCTTGACTACTTACTCTGTGTGTGCCTTTCACTTAGCAGTATTATTTTCTAAAATCTATGTTTCTGCTATGATGTGTTCACTGTTACTGTTACACACTGGATTAAAAAAAAAGGTTGATGACATTATAAAGTTTTCAGTGATTGTTCAAATCTTCAGGGAATTGGATCCTTCCCTCTGACATTAAAAAATTTACAAAGCACCACCAACAGATTTGAGACCTACTGTTCAATCTAAAGGGTGAGAAGGAAATGCAGGAAGCAGGGACAGTTATCCTGGGAAAAGTATTGGGACGCTGCCCAGTCGTGTATGGATGTGGTCAGGAAGACCGAAGTGCAGCTGGAGCTGAACTTGGCAAGGGAAGCAAAGAATAATAAGAGGAGCTTCTACAGGGATATCAGCCAGAAAAGTACATGGTCCTCCACAACATCCTTCTCTCTACATTGGTGAGAGATGGGTTTGATGTGTGGACTGTTCAGTGAATTAGGAATTGGTTGGATGGGCACATGCAGAGGGTAGCAGTCAATGGCTCAATCTCTGGATGGCGATCAGTCACAAGTGGTTTCCTTCAGGATTCCGTTTTGGGAACAGTACTGCTTAATATCTTCATCAGTGACTTAAACAGTGGGATCGAGTGCACCCTCGGCAAGTTTGCAGATGACACCAAGCTGAGTGATGTGGTTGACGTGCCTGAGGGATAGGTTGTCATGAAGATGGACCTAGAGAAGCTGGAGAAATGGGCCTGTGAGAACAATAAGGCCAAGTGCAAGGTCCTGCACACGGGTTGGACAACTCCCAGTATCAATAGAGGCTGGGGGATGAATGGATTGAGAGCAGCCCTGCAGAGAAGGACTTGGGGGTAATGCTGAATGACAAGCTAGACATGAGCCAGCAACGTGCACTCACAGCCCAGAAAGCCAACCAATCATGTCCTGGGCTGCATCAAAAGAATTACGGCCAGCAGGTCAACAGAGGTGATTCTGCCCCTCTGCTCTGGTGAGACTCCAGCTGGAGTACTGCATTCTGCTCTGGAGCCCTCAGCACAGGAAAGACATGGACCTCTTGGAGCAGGTTTAGAGGAAGAACAAAAATTATCAGAGGAATAGAACACCTCTCCTGGGAGGTCAGGCTGAGAGAGCTGGTGTTGTTCACCTCGAGAAGAATAGGCTCTGGGGAGACCTTTCCGTGGCCTTTCAATATTTAAAGGGGCCCTACAGGAAAGATGGGGACAAACATTTTAGCAGGGCCTGTAGTTATAGGACAAGGGGTAATGGTTTTAAACTATAAAAGGGTAGGAAGATATAAGGAAGAATTCTTTTACGACAAGGGTAGTATAATACCAGAACAGGTTGCCCAAAGTGGTGGTAGGTGCCTCGTCCCTGGAAACATTCAAGGTCAGGTTGGACAGGGCTCTGAATAATCTGATCAAGTTGAAGATGTCCCTGCTCATTGCAGGGGAGTCAGAATAGATGACCTTTAAGGGTCCCTTCCAACCCAAACTACTCTATGATTCTAATATCAAGAAGATATTAATTTTCATCATTTTCATAATTTCATAGATGTCAAATCTTAATCCATTATGCCCAAGTATATTATGCTGCATAGTTCCTTCCTGACTTGTCATGGGCTAATTATCGATGGTTCACTACATTCTAATAAAACCTTTATCTAATCTGTCTGTCAAATGGAAATGAAATAACAGAGAAAAGTTGCCAAAATGACTACTTGAGATCCTTCAAAAAATACAAAAGCGGAGAAAGATGTTCTATTACCCTCCATTCCATAGGCCATTCTGAACTGCCTCATGAACAATGGTTTTGTTTTGCTTCTTCAGTTTACCTTTTTCTTACTAATAAGCACCAGCTTTCATACAAACATCAACTTGAATACTGGAATTATTTTGAAAGAATGCTATGTTTATAGATATATTAATCAGTTATTTGAGAAGGCAGCAATTCTGCAGTCAGTGCTTTGGGAATATACTCTCCACCCACTTACAGATACAGAATTACGCTGTAGTCATGATCGTATCTCTAACTTGAAACATTGCTTTGCCTCGCTGAAGGGGGAAGGCAGGTCTCCTGATAAACGTACTGGAGGAGGCTGTGCTTTGCTCTTTGCCATGCTGCTGTCTGCCTCCGTGACCTTGCAGTAGATTCACAATTTCTATAAAGTTATGGTGGATGAAACAATTACCATCCTGTCTTTCCTGCTCCTCTGTCAGTACTTTATAGTCTTCATTAAGAAGTAAAACAGAACAGTTTTAAGAAGCAGCTACGTTGGATAGCCATTATTCCACAGCAACAGCTTACAGCCCAAAATACACACTTAAATGGGCATCTTCTATTTTTACCAAGAGGGAGGTAGTCCCTGGCACAACGCCACATCTGACACCTGTATATGGCAAACGCATCTGTTACTGCAGCTAAACCCTACAGAGGTAATGAACAAGAGGCCACGGGCAAACCATTTCTCTCTGGATATGCACATATGGCTTGATGCTGCAATATGTGCAGAATCCTCCAGCCAGGTCTCAGCCAGAGGCAGAGGCACTGTGTATTTGCATGACCACAGTGTTGTAGCTAACCTAATTAGCACCATGTCCAACCTAATTAGTACCACCTACCAACAGGGTTAAGTACTTGGGTGCAGTAGCATTCATATGCAAGTCTACAGCTGCTGCTTCCTATTCTGCGAGTAACTCGAGGAGTATGTACTCTGTTAAGTCCTATGCTCTCTTACATGGTGTAGAGGTGCCCTCTGTCATGTTTTTTTTTAAATAGCAAACACAGATAATTTTATTTTATTGCTTCCAAGGCAATATGAAGCTTCACTCACTGCTGTTTTCCCATATATTTTCTGTTTAACTGAATGGGAAAGAAATGCTTACCATACTAAAATACTGAGATAAAATGTGTTTAGGATATGCTTGTACATGTGTCTAAAAAGAACCGAAACAATGAAAACAACTAGGTGAAAAGAAATCCCTAAGCCTCTATGCTCAGCTGCTCATGTAAGTGCTGACTCTCTGCTATCCTGTCTCTGGGGCACTAATTTACAATTCTGTAAGATGTTACTGTAAACTGCTTAGTAGCAATGCTACGTCCATTTGCACAAGCATGAGTGATGATCCAAGGTGTGAAGCAACAGAAAAGCAGCCTCTGGTATTTATATATGACCTTAGGGAAGTGCATCTCCTTCAGGGGATAGCTTTGGGAATTTTCTTTAAAAAAAAAAAAAAAAGATTCTGTGGCAGTTTAATTTCTTTTATCTTCTCAAATTAACTGACAGAGTACGCCCATTTCAAGCTAGCACATGGATGCATTAAGTGTAGCAATGAATTGCAAAACTCCTATAAGCAACTAACCTGGACATTACTAGTTGGCAGCTTATCATATGTGTCATGGTAGAAGTTTTGAAAGATTTGAAGGATGCGGTGATTGCTTCAGGAAAGGATACTCCATATGCTGCGGGTGACCAAAAGGACATCATTAACGCAGCTACAAGAAAAGCAGATGGAGTAGATATGGAGACCGAGAGAGAAGGGGACAGCAGATGACAGGAAAAGGCAAAGTTTGTGAAGTGCTGTGGTGCGATTGAGAAGGCAGCTGAGCTGACAGAGCACCCAGATACTGCTGAGTGGGTGGATTCCATGGGCAGAACAACCAGGCAAGCCCCTACAAAAAGCAAGTACTTCTGTGCCGGATTAGCTCCCACAACTGGCTCACTGGGGTGGGCATAAGCACCAGTGTCGACACAAAGGAAGTGACAGGAACCAGCCCATAAGGACAGGTGAGGAAGGGGGCACAGTGCTACCCTTTTGGCAGCAGCTAGCTATTAGCTTGGCTTAGCTCTATCAGCAAAATTAGGTCACGGCTCAACAGCTCGCAACAGCATGACGAAACCAGCATAAGCCACTGCTGTGCTGCAACCTTGCATCTCTCGCCACTCGTCTCTGCCCCAGTCCCAGCCCCCAAACTGCATCTGCAGAAGTGCTGCCTGATAGACTAAACTAGATAAATAGGCTGGTTGAAAAAGGTGCCTTTCCTCCCTCCCCCATGCTGCTTTTCAGCCAAATCAGGTTCCTAATCTGGTTTACCACACAACTGAACAAAACAACCGTGCCAGCAAACTAGTGGGTATATCAAAGAGACAAGACTGAATGGCTGGGAGCAGAAACTGTCTTAGGCCAGCACAGCTGCCAAAAGAATTGTCAAACTGCACTCTCGGAGGACCAGAGGGCTTGCAGAGACAGGGAAATGTATGGAGATATACTAAAGAGGTAAGTACAAAAAGAAGCCACAGAAATAGGCCAGAGAGATAAGTGCAAGAATAGTGTTTCAAGGGACCTTTTTGACAGGTCAGGTCAGGCATAGGAAAAAAAGCTGTCATAAGCAGGACGAGAGATAACAAAAGCCTAAAAAAAGCACATCAGTGATGTGGACAGAGATAAGAAGAGACTTTGGAGAAGAAAAGGAAACAAAATTCATATACATCAAGATAAACAGGTCAAAAAAGAGAGTGGAGTCAAAGATGACTCCCAGGTTACAGGTCTGACTGACAGAGAGTAATGGTGTGCCTTCCAGGCAGGATCACAAAGTCCCTAACCAGGGAAAAACAAGGGTCCCTGTGTGGGGACTGCAGATGGAGTTTCAAATCAGGACATTTTCTGAAACACTATACGTTTCCTCAACAGGTGGAAACTTAATTCTGAGTGAATTCCCATGGTTTTTTTTCAAGTGAGCTTAAAAGCTAACACACCTACATTTGCTCATAATGGTAGAAGTGGCTGGTATCGACAGCACTGCCGTGGAGGACAAGGGCCAAAAGTTGTTCAGATGTTTTGCAAACCTTCACATAAGAATCTAGAATGGTCCAAAGCCGCATCTTTTAGCCTTTACCTTTCTGAAGGGAGAAAGGCTATTTAGATTCAGAAGACTTGACTCTGCCTCCACTGTAATTCTGCTACTGTCAAAACCTAGAACTACAGCTAGGAGTGTTTAAGAGCTGGGTTTGATGACAAATTATTACATCAAGATGGAAAATGAGTCCACATTTGTCTGCTTAAGTAATGGAATGAAAAAGTAAACCACTCTCACTTCTTTCGATTTACACTCAACTTCTAGAGATATTTCCACGCAATCTTGTCTCCTTCAGTGCCATCCAGTGGAATTAATGTGAAATACCACACCTCTGCACAAGGAGAACAGAAAAATACTGCAGCACACAAAACAGCTCTATATTTTCAGAAGGTGCTGTTCACACCAGGTAAATTGCAGGTTGTCAGGGATATTGGTATAACAATAATGAAAAACAGATCCATGATTTTCAATAGCAATAATTCAAATTAGATCTGACATTGTTGCCTGGAGTCTCAGGAAAGCTCCCTATATAATTTCTAAAATAGTTATTTGTGTCTGCAAAATATGTACCACATACAAAATTCATACTGGTACAGCGTGGCATAAAGATTTAATAGCCTCCATTTGTGCAATACACCTACCCACAACCCAAGCCAGTAGTTGTATTTTTTCTTTTTCTCCGAGGCATTAATAGTTTGACTGAAGGAGCAGATTTATAGGTACTCACATTCTCAATAACAGAAGTATTTTAAAGACACATTCACATACATTTGTATTGTATTACATATGCATGTGCATGTAGACATGCATACATGTTATAGACAAATATACGCATATATAAATGAAAGTTCAGTATGTTATAGCCTCATAATAGATTCTTTTTCAGATAAGACCTCTTTGCCCTTTTAGTGCTTTCCCGAATCCTCTTGAATTACAATGAACTCATGCCAATATTTGCATTAAGATTCCTAAGGCTGTTTTCTTGCTTTTTCCAGCTCTAGGGTAGAGCTGTCTGCCAAAGGCCTAAGGCTTTCTACCTAAAAATTCTTTAAATGTGGCTTGCAAGATGGATTTCTGCAAATAAATGGACTTCTATCCCTTTTATTCCTTTATAACACACAGAAAAGACAAGAAAATATCTCATACTAAATTAGAATGGCAGAATATTTCCTTGGTCTTACTTCCCCTACCAGATGCCTGCTGCAACAGAAAAAAACATTGAAATGCTAATGTGTCTGTGCTCTCTGAGTTTTAACTTCCCTTTCTCCAAGTCTTTGTTCAAATCCCAGTGGTTCCTCTGTCAATGCTCCCCTTCCCATCACAGCTTGTCCCTTTTCACAGAGCCAAGACTTGATTCTGTTTGATTTTGTCTGCTCTGCCGATGTGCTCTTATTCTTCTGGTTTCCTCACTGGTTTCCACATCTATCCTCTCTCATTTCTCTTAGTCGGAGGCTCCTGGGATACAGTCCCTCTCCAATTCCTCATCTATATGTACTTGTCCTCTTTCATTGAACTCATTCTCCTTCATTTCTCCTTGAGAATTTAATTTTGTTCCTCACCTAAATCCCGGCATCCTACCCCTATTACTCTCACATTAAGCTTTTCTACTCCCTAGTAGTAGTTTCAGTCTGACCATCTCCCCTGCCTCCGTACTTACTATTTCCCTGCCCTCAGTCAAATCCTTATCCCCACATCATTCCTATTGTATACAATCAATCACTTGTTAAGAAACAACAACAGCTTTTTGGGAGCACAGGGAATTGTGCTATAGCCTCACTCTCAGTCCAGAGACCCACCCAGTCCAGAGCAGCGAAGAGAGAGGCCCCTTTTGGTCCCTGCACCCCAGTAGCAGCAAGGATGCTACCACTGCACAAGCTAAATCATGAATGTGGAAAGTTCATCTCTGCAAAGGCGTATAAATTACGGTGAATGCAGTCATGCAGATCAAACAGCCCCCTCCCAATTCAGTTTTTCACGATAAATTCCAAGTCTGCTCTAGAGCAAAAAGGCATTTAAGCACTTCAAAGATAAGAACTCCATGATATTTTATCTGAGACAAAGCCCCTTTCTTTTCCTGCCTTTGTTTTTAGATCATGTTTGTTAGCAGTAAAGTCATCCTGAACTTCCATCTTCAGGATGGTAAATTTCATGCCAAGCCTTAAGCACAGCTTAGCAAACAAAATTCAGCAAGCAGTGTGCTACCTTCAGCTGTAGTCGAAGTTTAAGAAACTCACAAAAAAACAACTCACAACCCGATTGTAGGCATTGTCACATAGTTCAAGTCTAACATATTCCTAAATGCAAGATAGTGTTTAAGCTAGTAATAACAGCACATATGTGTAAAGGAAAATGATCATCAGTGAAGCTCTTTATTCTTATCTTTAGTTTTATCCACTGTAATTACACAACACGTTTTCTTCAGTTGAGGAATCTTGGAAGACTGGATCATTTTAGTAATCCAGTGCTGCTTACAGTAGCATAACAACAGCTGTGTAACTGTGGTGAATCAAAAACACAGATCTACTCTAACTTCCCTTACACAGAGAAGCCTACATAGTCATTAATGTTTTTTTCAGCAAGTGTTTTCTTTTATTCCAAGGATTAGTTTACTGAACAGCAGTGACTGGCTACCTTGGCACATGCAGACACATCTCCCTGGAAGTGCTGTCCCTTACCTGACTAGGAGGCCTTTAAAGCTCTGCTCCAGCAGAACGCACACGTTATCTTAGGATACAGCAAAACATCTCATCCCCATCCTTCTTCAAGCTGCATTTCTAATGAACTTAAGCCAGGGCTCTCAATTGTGTACTTACTCCTTATGACAGGGAGCAACCCACAGATGGTGCTCAGAGGATTTATTGTGCCAGGCCAGTAAGATCCCACTGTTATTACCTTTCTGTGGCAATAACTCAGAGCTTTATCTTTGCATGCTATGATGTTAAGGCCACACTTCTCATATTAAGCTGAATAAAGAGTGTCACTGTATTTTAACCTTAACTGCACAGAACATAATTGAACTCAATGGGACTACTGCCCTCTGTGTTTCAGCAGGACTCAACTTCGAAGAAATAATAATTCACTAGTTTACAAAGGCAGAAAGAAACTTTATTTATTATACAGGAAGTGCAGGTGCAATGCTGTGATTACAGACACCGGTGTGATTCACCTTGAGATTTTAGTTATATCTTGCCAAAAGAAGTTATTATCGAGCCTCAAATGACTCTAACAACATTACTGTCAATGTGGCATTTAGAAGTTCCTTCCCCAGTGGGAACAAAAACATCTCTCCTTTCAATGTTGAAAATTAAATGCACAGTATTAGCACCATCAATGAGGTGTTTAACTTCAAAATTGCCTTTCCTGGTGAGAATGAAAACGCTACTTGTTTTCTGGTTTTTTTTTTAAATTAACAGCAGTGTTTTCCTCTCCTTGCTACTACACACACTTGTTTAATCAACCTGAGACACCATGTACCTCCAGTGCTCCTAGAGCATTGCAGGAATACAATTATACTTGTTTGTGCATTCACGTGCGTGACATCCCACAGTTTGGGGCTGGGATCTAGCCTGTTTCCAGTATGATTCAAGCACACAACAATAAACTAGAAAGAATATGTCTGGGAAAAAAAGGTAGGAAGAAAAAAGGCTCAATTTTGGTTTAAGTTACCTTTGTACCAACAGCAAAGCTAAGTTAATGCAGAAGGAACATTAGAGAACATTACAGAAAATTAACCAAAACTAACAGCATGAGATACCAGATCATAGAAGCTGCTCACTACAGCCAAAAGCTGTTGTGAGCCATTCCAAAAGCATACAGGACTGCCCTCTGACTTTTCTCTGTCACCTATGTTTGTGTTCACACATATAGTCAGTGGGCAAAGAGATGAAATGGCTTTCAGTTCCTTTGTCCTCCAAAAACCAGGCAAGAAAAAGTTGTTCTGATCAGTCCTTGAGCCACCCTAGGACCAGATAACACACTAAACTTTGTAGCTGCACTGAGTCTCCAGTGCTCCCTAAAGCAATGCGCCCTTGGACTAGTTCAGGACTCACAGCTGAGTCCCTATACATGTGGGGTGACCAAGAGCAGACGTAAAACTCTGAGACACAGAGGCCTACTCAGATGTTTGGCATCGGGAACTGATGTTCACCCAGCAACTCCAGAATATGATTTCTGGGGACCCTTCTGGGTGTACAGGATAACCCCTATAGCCTGCTAGAGTCTAACCCTCTTCAGTCCTTAGTCACTTCACTTGGAAGCTTAGATGGTTGTGGAGGAGAACACGACATTCAAGACTGTGATGTCTACTCTGCTACCATTGCAAGAGTACAGGCCAAGCAGTCCTGCAACAGCTACTCATGCCTGGCTGAATTCCTGCTGCCCTTGAGGGGCTGATCTCAAAGCCAGTCCCACTGGCTTTATTAAAAAACAAATTGTTTCACTGCAGAGTATGAACAAACAGGCTGGCAGCATGGACAATCTCACTCGAATGCAAACTCAAACCTGTATTTGCCAGGAATTCCATTCTCTGTTCCCTTTTAGGGTCTGTATTGATAATGAAGTCAAGAACTGCAGTATCACAGACTCTGAGGTCTAGGAGACAGGCACACCTCATTTCTAGGTGAAAACCTTAATGTGACAGATCATGCCCTTCATATATGTCAGGCTACATTACCAGATAACCACGTGCAGGACTGCTACAACAAATGGCTGGAGACAGATGGGTAGCACTACACCCTTAGTGACCACAGCGCTGTTTCTAAACCTTCTGATGGTGTTCCTAAACAAACCTAATGCTCCAAGACACCCACACCAGAGAGTGTACAAACTTCCTGCCCTTTTCTTCCTCTACATGCAAATACAAAACAACAGAAAATTTATCAGGTCCCATCCCACTCACTACCACTCACTCACCCTCTATCACTGAATTATTCTTGCCAATGCACAAGACTGAAATTGTGTGGGCTAACCAAGAAAGTGAAGGAAAAGCACTTCCATTCTAGCAATGGAATCCGAGCAAAAGTGTGTTGGACTATCTTTTTCTGGCTTAGTTTCCTTAATAACTTGGGTTTGCACCACAGAGGTAGGACAAGTTCAACCATTACATAACAATTCTAATGAAATAAGACATTAAGTTGCTTAAGGAGAAACACTCCTCCCTTAAATGCTCCCTGTTTTGTAGTTCACATCATGATGACATGCAGGTGTTAAAAATTGAAAACTTAAGCAAGCACTGACTTCTAATTCAAGGGCAGAAAATCAATACAGGTCTCCTGGGGCAGCCCTTTGGAATTCAAAACTCTCTCCCCTGTTGCATTAATTCAGCAAGCGCCATCTTGGCATATTGAAACCTGGGATATTTCCAGTGTGTTTATTACTTTTTCAAACAGAATTCTCCAACTGGTTTTGAATAAAATCTTGGGGTAAATTTTTGCCATGTGAAGACAGCCTATGCAGCTGCATGAGCAATTATCTGAACGCTTTGTAGCCAGCAGGCTCCATACTTAGAAGCCCTCATTTATTAATGTTCCCTCTAAAATGCTACAACCCGTTTTCTTGCCACTGCTTTTCCTATCACACACCAAGGGGGCAAAAATATGAATTGATCCCATGAACTCTTACCTCAACAAGGCTGGAATGAATCCATAAGCAGAAAGATCATAGAATCATCAAATCATTAAGGTTGAAAAAGACGTCTAAGATCAAGTCCAAGTGTCAGCCCAACAGCACCATGCCTGCTAAACCTTGTTCCAAAATGCCATGTTTAGACCTTTTCTGAGCACCTCCAGGGATGGTGACTCCACCTCTTCCCTGGGCAGCCTGTAGCAATGCTTCACCACTCTTTCAGTAAAGAAATCTTCCCTTATATCCAATCTAAACCTCCCCTGACACAACTTGAAGCCATTTCCTCTCATCCTGTTGCTTGTTACTTATAAGACCAACACTTACCACACTGCAGCCTCTTTTCAGGTAGTTGTAGACAGTGATAAGGTCTTCCATCAGCTTCCAGACTTAGTCTGGGTTCCCTCAGCCTCTCGTCATAGGATTTGTTCTCCCGCTGCTTCACCAGCTTTGTTACTCCTGTCTGGACATGCTCCGGGGCCTCAATGTTTTTCTTGTACTGAGGGGCCCTAAAGTGAACACGGTATTTGAGGTGCAGCCTCACCAGTGCCCAGAACAGGGGCACAATCACTGTACTTCTGATCACACTTTTACCAGGCAGAATACAATGTGGGAAGCTGTGCCCACACCATTTTTTTTTCCCCCTTTCCCACCTCAAAAACGTGGCAGAAAGATGGGGAATCAGGCAGCGTGACCCAGGCTCAAGGGCTGAAGATGGCGGGTGAACAGCTCTCCAAGGAGCTTATGCTCCTGTATGAGCCGGAATGCATGCGCGCACAGGGTGCCAACCGCATCCTGGGCTGTATCAAAAGAATCGTGGGCAGCATGGCGACAAGAGATAATTCTCCCCCTCTACTCCACTCTCATGATTATCCTCCTGGAGTATTGTGTCCAGTTTTGGAATCCCCAGCATAAGAAAGAGATGGAGCTGTTGGAACAGATCCAGGGGAGAGCTACAAAGATGATCAGAGGGCTGGAGCACCTCCTCTATGAGGACAGGCTGAGAGAGTTGGAGTTGTTCAGCCTGGAGAAGGCTCCCAGACCTTATAGTGACCTTCCAGTACCTGAATGGGCTACAGGAGAGCTGGGGAGGGACTGTTCACAAAGTCTTATAGTGACAGGACTAGGGGCAATGGGTATAAAGTGGAGAGGGGCAGATTTAGTTTTAAGATAAGGAAAAACTTCACGCTGAAAGCAGTGAGGCACTGGCACAGGTTGCCCAGGGAAGCTGTGGCTGCCCCATCCCTGGAGCAGTTCAAGGCCAGGTTGGATGGGGCCTTGGGCAGCCTGGGCTGGTGGGATGTCCCTGCCCGTGTCAGGGGGGCTGGAACTGGGTGATCGCTAAGGACCCTCCCAACCCAAAGCTCTCTCTGATTCTATTGCTCTGGGATTCGCACGCGCCTGCGTGGCGTCACCGAGAAGCCCCGCCCATATACCCCGCCCTCATGATGAGGCCACGCCCCTAGGGCGCTCTCTCATCCCGAGGCCACGCCCCCTCGCCCTCCCGCCGCCCTGAAACCCCGCCCCCTTTCTCCCGCCCTCTCCCGGAGGCCCCGCCCTCCTCCGCGAGACCCCGCCCCCTCCCCCCCGAGGTCCCGCCCCTCGCCCCGGGGCGGTGCGCGCTGGCGTTCGAGATCACCCGTCGCGGCCGGAAGTGGCCTTGCGCGGCGGTTTCCGTTTCCTGGGTGAGAGGAAGGAGGAGGAAGAGCCGTTGGAGGAGGCGGAGGAGGAGGGGGCGGCCCCGCGCGGCGGCCATGGCGTCGGGCAAGGCGTCGTCCGAGCCTTTGGGGCGCACATCGGAAGAGGTGGCCTGGGCGGAGACGCTGCGCGGGGCCTGCGAGCCCGAGCACCAGTGGCGGCACCGCCGCGAGTTCCTGCTGCGCAACGCCGGGGGGGAGCTGCCGGCGGCGGACAGCGCGCAGCAGCAGCGCCTCGTATCCCTCTCCATGGTCTGGGCCAACCACGTCTTCCTGGGCTGCCGGTGAGTGCGGGGCCGGGGGGGGTTTGCTGGGGAGGAGCGGCCGGCTGAGGGCGGCCCTCCCGTCCTGTTCCCCTTGTCGCCCCTGCAGGTACCCGGCGCAGGTGATGGGGAAGGCGCTGGCAATGGCCGAAGGCATCCAAGTGACCGGCGCGCCCGTCCACACCACCAGAGACGAACTGGTTGCCAAGGTGAAGAAAAGAGGCATATCAAGTAGCAATGGTTAGCAGATCATAGCTGTGACAATACATAGGAGTCTAGAAAATGCTTGTTTATTTTAATGTTGTTGCTTTACCTCGTGCTTAAAACTAGTCGGGATAACTGACATTTAAAATTCTTTGTTATGCGTGTCCCTTCTCCCTGTTCTTTTCTCCTCATACAATACCTGTGAAGTAGATGCAATGCATAAATGTTCCATCAGTGATGTGGAGCTCTTGATTTGAATTTCTGCAACCAGTGTGCTTTTAGCTGATTTTTTTCCTATGACATGTAGACTGTTGAACTCCAGCTTAAATGCACTGTTCTTACTTTGCCTTTAGCGCGAATCAGATGTTGTTGCTTTGTGAGAAACTTGGTTTCTTAAAGTGGTATTTTAAAGGTGTCCTTATGATATTAGTAGGCAGAATGCACTCTTTTTTTTAGGTGGGATAGTCTATTTAACATACTTTGGTCATTTTTGGTTTGGACTTCAAGAATATAAATATGTACTTGCCTACAGGCCCTAAACCAAAGCCTGAAATTTTGCATCTGAGTATTTTTAGGTTTTTTGTCAAAAAAGTACAAAAATATTCTGAAATAGTAGGCTAATACTTAGAATTGCAGTTCAAGGTGTGTTTCTAACGTACGAATTTTAAGATTACAGAGATTATTGCTAGAAGTTTTTTGAAAATAGATAAATTGTTATTAGATGGATATTTCCCAGTATAGAAATTAAGGAGGGTAATGTTTTTTCCTTGTTTTGCAGAAGGGGTAGAGGAGCCCCCCAAGAAGCGAGCTGTTGAGAAAAGCAAAGATTCTAATGATACTAGAAAGGATGTGAGAACCACCAAGGCAGAAACTACAAAGGAAAGAGAGAGCATATTGCCAAAAAAGCAGGAAAAAGTTATTAGCAAAGATCCAGAAGGTTCCCAGTCAACATGCAGTTCAAACCAAGGGATGGTCACAGAATCAGCCATGGAAACAGAAGGAAAATCTTCAAATGCTGAAAATACTACTGAGCAGAATCTGTCTTCATCTGAAAAAGAGTCAAGAGAGAAGCCTTGCTCAAATCCACCTAAGGAAAGCAAGCGTGAAAATGTGCCGTCACCTGAAAAGAAAACTACAGTAAGTGTGGTGCCACCAGCTGCCAAGAGTTCCCTGGAGGCAGTGGCAGCAGCAGTGCCACCAGCTGCCAAAAGTTCCCTGCAGGCAGAGGCGGTGGCAGCAGCGGTGCCACCGGCTGCCAAGAGCAGCCCGCAGGTGGAGACGGTGGCAGCAGCAGTGCCACCGGCTGCCAAGAGCAGCCTGCAGGCAGAGACAGTTGCAGCAGCGGTGCCACCAGCTGCCAAGAGCACAACAGGTGCAGTGGCGGCAGCAGCAGTGCCACCAACTACCAAGAGCACCCTGCAGGCAGCAGCGGTGGCAGCAGTGGTGCCACCAACCACCAAGAGCACCCCGCAGGCAGCAACAGTGGCAGCGGCTGCCAAGAGCACCCCACAAACAAGTGCTACGTTGCTGTCTTCCAAAAACCAAGTGAGTACCCCAGCACCAGTATCCAAGAGCGGAGCTCAGGCAGGCACCTCGCTGCTGCTGGCCCCCAAAGCTGGGGTGGCTCAGGTGGGTGCCTCGTTGCTGCTGGCTCCCAAAAGCAGTGCTCAGGCAGGCACTTCACTGCTCCTGGCTTCCAAGGGCGCTGCTAAGGTGGGCTCCTCGCTCCTGGCCTCGAAGAGCAGCGCTGAGGTGGCTGCCTCGTTGCTGGCTGCTCGGAGTGGCGCTCAGCAGGGATCCTCGCTGCTGACTTCAAAGAGCAGCGCTCAGGTGGCTGCTTCGCTGTTGGCCGCTCGGAGCGGTGCTCAGCAAGGGCCCTCATCGCTGGCTTCCCGAAGTGGAGCTCAGGCAGGTGCTTCTCTGCTGGCCTCCAAGGGTGGCACGCAGGCAGGTTCACCACAGCTTGCTTCCAAGAGTGGCTCTCAGGCAGCTGAAAGCCCTGCTAAGGCTTTGTGCAAACCGTTAACCAGCGAAGACGCAAAGGAAAGACAACCTTTTT
The DNA here is from genome assembly GCF_032191515.1 of Phaenicophaeus curvirostris. NCBI lineage: Eukaryota > Metazoa > Chordata > Aves > Cuculiformes > Cuculidae > Phaenicophaeus > Phaenicophaeus curvirostris. The sequence continues at coordinate 43,878,444 of NC_091395.1, forward strand.
TCAACAGACTGTACAAAGCTGTAGCCTGGAAACTGGTTGCTGTTGGAGGCTTCAGTCCTAATGTAAATCATGCGGAACTTCTGAATTCATCTATTCAGTCTGTAAAAGCTACGTTAGATGTTGCTTTTGTTCCCCTGAAGGAACTTGCAGACTTGCCTCAAAATAAGAGCTCTCTAGAAAATATAGTTTGTGAACTGAGGTGCAAGTCTGTCTACTTGGGTACTGGCTGTGGTAAAAGTATGGAAAATGCCAAAGCGGTTGCTTCAAGAGAAGCTTTGAAGTTGTTCCTCAAGAAGAAAGTCATTGTGAAGATCTGTAAAAGAAAATACAAAGGTCGCGAAATTGAAGATCTGGTACTTCTGGATGAAGAATCAAAACCTTCAAATTTACCTCCAGCTTTAAGAAATCCTCGAGAGATCTTGTAGGGGAGAATCACTCTTTGTACCATGTATAGTGTTTCAACCGAAGGACTGAAGGTTACTTTTGTACTTTAAAAATGTAGGCTTCCAGAAATTTTGTATTTCTTTCTCAGTTTTGCAAGACGATGATAGTCCTTTCACTTGGTAGCAATTGTATAAAACTTGTTAGAGATGACAAGTGTGCATTTAAAAGTATGCCTTAATATGTAGCACACTAGTGTGCTGTTTTATTTGCAAAATAGTCTACCTAATCCTTCTATTTTTAATTAAATGATTAAAGTACAATTTGCTGTTTAAAATCCGGCGGTTTTGTATTCTTACGATTTGATGACGGCAGAGCGCTCGTCTACCATGTCTTTTTTAGCCACGTAGGAGTATGTGCTTAGGGACCACAGTACTTGAATGATTGAAAGTTGTTAAAAATTTCAGTCAACAAAGTTGAATCGTTTGTTTAAAGTGTGTTGCTCGTAGCGTTCACCGTTGCTCATACTAGGAGAGAAAATAGTTGGTGGACTACTTTCTATGGGATGTCATAGCATTCGTGGTGTAAATTAAACCCCCTTTAAGATTATACTGGCAGATTATTGGTTAGTGGTCGACTCACAGCTACTTCAACCACCAGAACTCTAACCAGATTTCATTTATGTTGTGAAATATCATTTACAGTTGTTTATTTGAAACACTTGATTTGTATACTGAGCATATTTTGACTGCTAATAAAACCTCTGGGATATGCTTCTATAGTACTTTGGGTTTGACTATTAAATATTCCAGCCATTGCAATAACTTTGCAACACCTTAAGAAAAGCTTTACTTTTGGGTGGCTAAGGTGTAATCCCATAAGTATTGAGTAGTTTTCTTTGGATGCATAGCTGAAATACAGTAAAATTGATACAGCAGACTTATGGAGTATCTGTTTCTTCTTTTGTAAGACCCATATAAGCAAAAGGAAGATGATGCTATCTGCTGGAGACAGCGAGTGTGTTATAAGGGCTTCACACTACTTGAGCCCTTCCTTTGCTACTTTTTTATGCCATGTACAGAATGGTTTGACTCAAAGAAAGTGGGAGACTACCTTTTATTTTTAATGTTACCGAAATAACTTGCGCAAACTGCATGTTTTGATATATTGGATAATGATGTGTAATTGTAAAACCATAATGTCTTCAGTGCTATTTTGGATTAATCTTGTCTGATGACGGTAGTTGGCATCATTTAATTGAGACTTTACACTTGACTGACAGATCCATTGTTGAAGTACTACGGCAGTGAATAGGAATTCCTGGGATCTCAGTAGGATATATGTCGACTTAAAGACTACTTCTGTGATTCTGGGGACTAAGCCACAATGGTGGTTTTACGCTGTGCCCTATGTTTTTGATCAGCAGTGGCTGTCCAATCCGCAGCACCTCGAGCCTGCGAGGCATTTGTGCTTCCCAACAGCTGGATGAGAACTTCCTCCGTCTGACTCCGGTGCTGCTGTGGCCCTGGTTGCCCTTTGCTCTAGTTCGGTTTCTCGGGAGCTCCCCCTCGGGTGTTTCTGGAGCACCACGCGATGTTCTGAACGCGATGTGTCAAGTTGTGTCTTACCCAGCGTGAGGACTGGTGCCTGCCTGCAGCACACAGGGAGTTGCGTGCTCTGTTTAGGAGCTCTGCTGTTCATGCCAGGAAGGGCGAGATCTCTGTTCGAATCCTCACCCTGTTGGGGTGGGAACGTGGAATGACTGTTTTGTAGGGCTGGAATTGTGTCGTGTGCCCTCTGAAGTACAGCCTTTCTAGGTGTTACTCTGGGCACCTCCAGGTTGAGAACTGCAGTGTGTTGCAATGCGAAAGCCTGCGTCTCCCATCTGTAAAGCAAAGTTCACAGTATATACCAACCTCGGGGGGGGGGGGGGGTGGGGGCCTTTTTAAATTTGTGAAAGGTTACTTTTTTTAAAGTTTTTGAATGTTATTCCTCTTTGATGTTTGATTGTGATTCATTAAAGGATGAGTCCGTAGCTACTCTTAATAGAGGAAGTTGAACTGTTGTTTTTATTTCACATTCTGCATGAGAAGCAGTTCAACAAGCAGATTCCACTCTACGAGTAAAGAAGCGTGAAGTATTTGAATGAGAATTTAGTAACATTTTGTTAACCCTAACAGAAGAAAGAAAGATTTTAAAGAACTGGCTGTTCTGGGAAGTGTTTGTGCAGTCCTATCAGCTGTAAAACCTCCAGGTGTCCCGCGTGCTGTCCTGATCCTGGGCAGCCAGGATGCTGGTCTATTCACCTTTAAACTTTGAGGAAAAACCTCAAGCTGTTCCATTAACTTATACCTTTATCTAGGCTATGGTTATACTGAAAATAGGTTGATCTTTGAATTATCATCAATTCTCATCACACCTAATGCTGGTGTTCTGACATCTCATACACAATCCATTGACTCAGCTGTACTGGGGCTGTACATGGGACAATTGAACAGTATCCTTGTAGTTGCCATAAAGATGGATTTCCAACATGTGTTCTTATATTCTTAATACAATGCTCTATTTATCACAATCAACTATCAATAATATCCAAGTCCTGTACAGATATATTTGTCATGTTTTCTTGTTTCCCTTAACATGCTCCAACCCTGCAGGTGTGTGGGGCTGTCTCGGGGATGGATGAAACCAACCAAAAGAAAAACCAACCCTGGCTTTTAGAATCATAGAACAGTTCAGGTTGGAAGGGACCTTAAAGATCATCCAGTTCCACCGTGGGGAGGGACATCCCACCAGCCCAGGCTGCCCAAGGCCCCATTCAGCCTGGCCTTGAACAGCTCCAGGGATGGGGCAGCCACAGCTTCCCTGGGCAACCTGGGCCAGTGCCTCACTGCCCTCACGGTGAAGAGATTCTTCCTTAGGTCTAGTCTAGATCTGCCCCTCTCCAGTTTGTACCTGTTCCCCCTAGTCCTGTCACTACAAGTCTTTGTGAACAGCCTCTCCCCAGCTTTCTTGTAGTCCCTTCAGGTACTGGAATGTCGTTTTAAGGTCTCCTTGGAGCCTTCTCCAGGCTGAACAACCCCAACTCTCTCAGCCTGTCCTCCTATGGGTGGTTCTCCAGCCCTCTGATCATCTTTGTAGCCTCCTCTGGACCTGTTCCAACAGCTCCATCTCCTTCTTATGTTGAGGATTCCAGCACTGGACACAATACTCCAGGTGAGGTCACACAAGAGAGGAATAGAGGTGCTACAGGGGTAGGGGCGTGGCTCCGCGCTTCATTTGCATAACGTACGCGCGGGGCGGGGACTCGCGAAAACGTTACGCAAATGTAGCGCGGAGGAGCGGCTATCACGGCGGCCGCGCGGCTCCGCGGTGGCGTAGTGGACCGGCGGGTTGTGCGTCGCATGCGGAAAGCGGTGAGTGCAGAAACGGAGCGACGAGCCGCACTCGCTCTAACCGTAAAGACGACGGCGCTGCCGCCTTATATAATACTGCTTCACCATCAAAATGGCGCTAGGACGCCCCGAAGACCTGCTCGCTAGGCCACGCACGGAGGACGCGGTTCCTCACGGGCCCCGGCCCGCCTAGGGGAAAGTCCCCGGACCGCAGGCAGAGAGTGCCGGGCGCCACCCGCGCCCCCGCCCGCCCCGCTCCGCGCAGCCCCCGCCGAGACGCCCCCGGGCCGAGCGGGCGGGTGCGGGGCGGGCACTCGTCACGGGCACAGATACGCAGGTAGTGCGCGCGGCGCACCAACAGCACGGGGCTCACTCTCGGGACGTCACTTTTACCGGGCGGAGCCTTAAGGCTACTCTCCTCCGCGATTCGTTTTGGAGCGTCAGCACCGGGAGAGGTCTCCATCCACCGTGCGCAGCCAGACAAGAGCCGGGACAGGATGTGTTCCCCACACCTATGGGAAAGCTTTCCCAGAAATCTTATGCATTCTGTTGCTTTCCAAGCACTGATTTGAATCACAGAATGGTTTGGGTTGGAAGGGACCTTAAAGATCATCCAGTTCCACTGTGAGGAGGGACATCCCACCAGCCCAGGCTGCCCAAGGCCCCATCCAGCCTGGCCTTGAACACCCCCAGGGATGGGGCAGCTGCTTCCCTGGGCAACCTGTGCCAGGGCCTCACCGCCCTCATGGTGAAGAAATTCCTCCTTATGTCCAGTCTAAATCCACCCCTCTCCAGTTTATACCCATTCCCCCTAGTCCTATCACTACAAGCCTTTGTAAACAGTCCCTCTCTAGCTTTCCTGTAGCCCCTTCAGGTACTGGAAAGTCGCTATAAAGTCTCCTCAAAGCCTTCTATTCTCCAGGCTGAACAATCCCAACTCTCAGATCTCTCGCTGCTTTGGAGCTGGCCCTAGCTCTGCCTGATCTTGCCTTTGAGACAGGGAGACACTCCAAGCAGAGGCGCCAGCAGCAGCCCCATCTGTTCTGCACAGATCACGCTGCACACAAGGCATTGTCATCCCCAAAGAATGAACAGTGTCTGGAAAACACTGAAAGAAAACACTCCTGTTCCTTAGATGAAACTTTAGCTTAAACCAAAATATTCTACCTTCTGTAATAGCAACATCTCCTTGTATCAAGCAGAGCTGTCTGGAATCTGCTGGCAGGTGCCTCCCCACACACCCACGGGGATCCAGGTGCCCCTCATGAACCGGTGGAATCAGGAAAAGCGCTGGCCTGACGGAGTTCCTGCCCGTGCCAGAAAAGGCTTTCTTTCCTTCCCTGCTCCAGGAGGAAGCAAAAGGTCTGATGGAAGTACCTTGTCTCATTCGTTTGCACCATGCAGAGAAACCTCGCAGGCAGAAGAGCCTGATGTGAACCCAAGTGGCAGAGACTCAAGATCACCCTGAGCACCTCCCTCCTCAGTGATACCAACCAGGTATCCCTTTTCCTTCCTTCCTGGGATCACCGTGGGAACAGGGAATTTTGGGTCTTGGGGAGCTGCCCTGACCTTTTGCCATCCCATCTGCTAGGGCCTCATCCTGCTGCTGCATCCGACTACAAAGAGCAGAGACACGAGCAGCTGCTGGAGATAATCCAGGGCTGGATCCTGCCTAAACTCCCTTTCCGCAGGGATTGGTTGCAGGGCTGTGGGGTGCACCGCGGCACCTCCTCAGAGAAGGCTGGCACCTCTGACTAGTGATGCCAGCCTGCTCCAGGCGATTCTCACACTTACGGTCCAGATACCACACAAGATGCAGCTCCTGCTTGCAGCAATCATGCACTAAGTACTGGCCACGCTGATAAACTGAATTAATTTCATAGGCTATGCCATTCTTGCCTTTGATATGCCAAGCAAGTAACACGTCCATGGAATTAAGCCTTCTGCTGCCCTGCAGTCATATCTGGGTGTGAAACAAGACAGAAGAGCTCTGGCAGAGACCCCCAGAACAGCATAAAGTTCAGGCATCTCAGGCCCCAAAAATGTGATTAACGCTCCCCTTACCCAAGCAGCCCAGAGTCAACACTTCCTTCTGGTTCGCACTGTCTCAGTATTGCAGAAGCTCCTGTGAAGCTCCAGCAACGTCTTTCTGCTCGAGCAACAGGCACATGGCTCATAGGTAGGCACAGCACAGTTTGCATCCCCAGCTTGTTTCCAACATCTGCTGTTCTTCTCCCAGTAATAGCCTCATGGTGACGCCTTTCCAGCAAGGCAGAGGAGAGCAGGGTGCTGTGCCAGGAGCAGCTCTGCGCAGAACTCACTAGGGCAGCTCTGACTGCTTCACACGAGCTTTGGAAGGGTACACAAAGGGCTGACAAACCACACGGCTTGAGCTGTCATTCTGGTTGCTGCCTTAGCTGCTTGAACTACTCAAGTATCTTTCTCTTTTCTCCCATAACTCTTCATGTGATCAGCTATCTGCATGTGGGAAAACAGAGATTTCATATTAAAATGCTATCAAAGAACCCACCCTAAAAGAAAAAAAAAATGAAGCACAGGTCTGTGGAGTTCCCTTTTTTTTTTTTTTTTTTAATGGAGGAGCTGTAATGAAATCCCAGTGTCCTAGTTTCATCTGCTGAAAAGGATCTGTCTAAGGCTCTACAAAGTTAACATTTCATGAGCTGTCATCCCTCTGTAGCGCAGGTAGCACCTGTCCGACAGGCTAAAGGCTGCAGACAAGCTTGTGTAGACAAGCTGAAGCTTGAGCAGTGACTGTTGTGGGTTTGTTTGTCTTTTTTGGCCCTAAAGATCACACTATAGCACCTTAACAATCCAGGCTGGCTTTCTCTGTGTGCAGACAAAATTCCTTCACTTGTAGTTTATGGTAAATGTAGGTCTTCACGTTTGTTAAGATGAGAGAATACATCAAAAATCAAACTCATCCTGACTATCCACAACAATAAGATGACATGACATAGTCTAGCAGTCCAGAGACGGAGGGGAAAAAGCACACCTCGAAAAGGTTTTGATGCTACCTCTCTTTTTCACAGGGTAGAGCTATCCCCCAGCTTTCTAAGCTGCAAACTGCAGAGAATATATCAGCAATATCTGCTTTGTGGAATATTTTTAAGCTTTTCTTTCAGTTAAAATGTGTGTTCCTTGCGATGTTTTGGATAGTCTATAATACCCTACGCTCTTTGTCCACTTAACAACCACCAACTTGTATTTGTGTGTCACCTAGATGGCTCTGTCACTACTACAGCAAAGGTATTGCTGTTAGTTAGGTTATGCATTTTTAAGACAATACTGTCATTTACGCACCTCCTCCCCAGCCCTCGTTTTAAAAATGCTGTCAGAAAGTGTAAGTTTTTAGGCTGGGATTAATTCTGCTCTTATTCCTCGCAGAAATTTAAACCTGTGCAGTTTCACCGAGCCCCTGATTAGACAAAGACAGTCACTGCACGTTCCTGAGCTAGAATACTGGCCAGTGTAAGCCTGAGCCCTAGCAGCACTTGCACTGTTGACTGTTCAGACATACAGCAGAATAACAGGTTTTACGTTAATACCTGGTAATAGTTTCAACTGTGCTGTAGGCCAGTGTGAAAGTGGCACATGATAACTTTGGAGCACAACTGCTTGTTGCTAACACAATCGAAGACTGGGTTGCAGTGGTTACCAGTTAAGAATTTTCTTCCTCCAGCAACATTCCTGAAACTAAAAATCCATTGTTGAGCTCCCACACCTGAGCCCACAGCCTTTTAAAGGCTGAATTGTCACTGATGGCCAAGTAAAAATACTTCTTAGGCCCAGCAGGCTGTGAAAAAAAATTGTTTTAATGCCACTGTAAGAGATAAATTACCTTGGGTAAAAGATACTTTGTTCCTAGTAAGAAAGCCCCATCTAGTCAATGTTTTCCTGATTTTCCAAATCCTCTGGCATTTCACATTTTAACTGCAGTCAAAGAGAGAAACTATATCTGGGAGAGGCTGCCCATATCATGATGACAATATCATTCCACCTCAAAGCCTTCCTTAGTCTGGAGCAAATGTCACATTTCTGTTTATTATTTTGGGGAAGAGTCTGGTTGAGAGGCTGAGGATCTGTTCATATTGTTTAGCCAGTAATTTTTCTCACGGTTACAGCTGAATAATAAACCAAATGTAAACTCAGTCAGTTTTTTGGAAAAAAGTGTACTTCGGCCATATGTTAGTCATATAGAATATTATTCATTTTTGATAACACAAAGTGAGAGGTGGTGCTGAAAAATTTGCATAGCAGCAGCACTGCTAAGAAACACATAATGCAAGTGACTTGGAGCTACAGAGGTAATTTGAAGATATGAAAGCACTTTCTGGTGCTCTTTGCAGTGGCTTTTCCGTTTCATTAGAGATTAATCATTTGTACCAGGTTTGGATAAACAGATCCCAGAGGAAAAAAAAAATCCATGCTAAAAGAGGAATCCAATGAGGCTTCTTCCCGTTTGGTGTGGAGTTTTAACAACATGTGCCATAACTCTCTTCAAGTTTTCAAGGGAACTCTGAAATTCATAAATAGTAAATACAGGCACGTGTTTACCTGATTTCTGCATACAGAGTGGAATTAATTTCACTGAGACTTGTGACAACAGATCTGGGCTCCCCTTACAGTCAGTGGAGAAGATTTAGGCAAGATCTGTTTACTGAAATTCTCTCTTATTCAACATAATTGGCTGGATGACTCCCACCTTTATTCCCTGAGCTGGAAAGCAAAATCACCATCCACATATGGGAGAACATTACGAATGTCTTAAACCATCAACTACTGAAACTTCCTGCAGGTGCGCTGCCTGCCCTCATTTCACAATCTTGATTACAAAGGTGTGATTGTGTATGTTTGTTCCTCACAAAAGGAAGAAGAAAGAATGTGTTTTTCACATGACCTGTGCTGAGTAGCAGAATCACAAACATGCAGGACACGTTTTAGCATGTAGCTCAGGTAAAAGCAAATGAAAATCCTTCATTACGGGCAAAAGCGGCTCTGTTCTTTCCCACTCAAGTCACCCGGATTATTCCATTTACTTGAATGGAAGAGAATCAAGCTTCAGGGCTCAAATAAGACAATGAAGGCAGTTGCCACATATTTGCATAAAATTAACTTCTTAGCATTCCCCACTTGGTTTCCCTAAACATCACCTGCACACTTGTACGTGTCGATAATGCTGCTTTTCAATATTTTTCCACAGGCTGAAACTCCTCCTATGCTATCAATGGAAAGGTGAAAAACACCTAACCAACTTGTGCGATATTTGGTGAAACAGGACAGGAATCAGCTTTGATTTGAGGATGTAAAATCAGGATTATGACAGATGCAAGGCAAAACTGCAAATGGGTGAGGTAAGATTTGGATTAAATATCTGGAAATACTTTATTGTAGTTAAACCTATAATATAATAAAATAATCTTTCCAAGAAGAAGGGAAATACTGATTGAGACTCTGAAAAACTATATTGGAAAGTGATAAAGAAATAAAACTGTTGGGATCTGCTCTCCATGAAAAGTGTGGGTAGTTTATAGACATATAAATAAAGCCAAATAAGTCTAATACAGCTTTTTGTGTATAATTTACTCTTGCAAGACCCAGGGTGGGTTTTATGCAATATACCCTGATAACACATCCCTGATATAACTGTGAATGTCAATTTCAAATTGAAAATCCTCCACTTAGTGTAGAGGGTTGGTGGAAACATATGGTTGTTCCACCAGTCCATCTCTATAAACAGCAGGGGTTTGCTCTTATCTACAGATTATTCTCACAGTCATTGAAAGAAAAGAGAGCTGGGTCACAGACGCTATCAACGTGCAAACTTGAGTCCAATACATCAAAATTCCCCAGTGTTTGCTCCTAGCCATTTTAAAGCATGATCAAAACAGAGAACTCAGCCTCCTATTCTTGCTTTCCCCTCTCCCCTGAGGCTTCAAACATAGGCAAACTAAGGCTTCTTTTTCTGAGGGAAATCTGGCCTAATGTTACTGCTGCATTCTTAAGACTACTCAAAATTTACATCTTAACCTCAGTGTTTGAAAGCAGCAGACAACATTTAAATTCAGGAAACCTTAGCTAATCTTTACTGTACCTTAGATACTGCTTCCCCCATAGTGACAACCAGCAAGTTTTTAGCACAGAAAACACCTGTAAGTAATGTTTTGAGTTATTCTAAAAATACTTTCTTGGCTATTTCTTTCCCAACGGTGCATACACATAGTTTCTTATCGGGGAAAAAAGTGAGTCCGAAATGTTATTTTTAAATTATCATTTAATTGTGATTAACACTTCATTTTAAATAACGTGCTATTTTTTAATGAACGTTTCTGCTTTGGTTTTCTGCTCTGTTGGGGAAATCTATTTCTCAGCTTTATTTCTTCATGAGATGGCAGAACAACACAGCCATTCAAACTCACTATAAGCAAAAACCCAACCCCTCAGAACAGCCAACAACTTTCTAAAGAATATCGTATCACTTACACTAACCCATGTCCTTTTGCACTCGTATACAGGTAATGCTTTTCGCCTGTACAGTGTCACCTGATAACATTCTATGAAAAAAAATCAATTTATGCTTCAGTTACTCAGAAGGGACAGCAGTGAACACCATACAATAAAGTTCCATCAGTTTACTGCTGATGGAAGTAAAGGTAACTAAGTTATTTTCACTTCCTCATCTATTTGTGCAAAAAGACAGGTAGCATAAAACGATCTAAGGCTTAACTTCATTAACCTGAGCTGTAACAGTACACATTAAAGAAGCATCTGGTTTTACTGGCGTTACAGATTTTAAGATGAAGGTGTCCTCTTAAGAACATGAACACACTGAGTTGCAAACTTCCTGATTTTTTTGGCCAGAGTAACACCAGCGTAATAAAAACATGTTTTGAAAGTACTGCCTACAACTTTGTTTTCATTCATTTTTATTGACATTGCTAACCCAGGCAAAAATGCCCATCTACGGCTACAACTACTCAACATGTTAGAGGCAGGCATATGAAAATCACTGTCAAGTGCGATACCAGCTTAGTAGCTGCATGAGTTGAAAGTTAAGAATGTGTTCAAATACTTCTGTGAGCTGGGGTCTTAAGAAAATTGCACCTTGAATCCTGTGTTCAGTTCTGGGCCCCTCACCACAAGAAGGATGTTGAGGCTCTGGAGCGAGTCCAGAGAAGATGAACAAAGCTGGTGAAGGGGCTGGGGAACAGGCCTTATGAGGAGCGGCTGAGGAAACTGGGGTTGTTTAGCCTGGAGAAGAGGAGGCTGAAGGGAAACTTTATTGCTCTCTACAACTATCTGAATGATGGTTGTAGAGAGGAAGGTGCTGGCCTCTTCTCCCAAGTGACAAGACAAGGGACAATGGCCTTAAGCTCAGCCAGGGGAGGTTCAGACTGGATATCAGGAAAAAATCTTTCACAGAAAGGGTCATTGGGCACTGGCAGAGGCTGCCCAGGGAAGTGGTTGAGTCACCTTCCCTGGAGGTGTTTAAAAGACGGGCAGACAAGGTACTCAAGGACATGGTTTAGTGGCAGATAGGAATGGTTGGACTTGATGATCCAAGAGGTCTTTTCCAACCTAGTGATTCTATGAAAATAACACTTGCAGGCTGCCATTATGTGAGATGCTGATCCACGGGCTGGTCAGATGAAGACAGTGAGATTGAACACACTAACTTTGTCACAGGACCAGCCAGGGGGGGCTGTCTGGCACAAATCACATATTCACAGACTCACAGGAAAAAAATAAGCTGGAAGGGATCCTCTGGAGCTCATCAAACCCAAGCTAGCTTCACAGCCAGATCAGGTTGTGCCAGGCCTTATCCAGCTGGGCTCCAAAAACACCCCGTGATGGAGACTATGCAACATCTTTGCACACTTCACACTGCTGTTTGACAACTACTATAGATTACACCACTTTGAAATGTCATCTACAAGATTACCAAGGGTGATCTTCTACTGCTGGCCAATTACCTATAGGTAGGAATGTAAGACAGAAGGTGCTTGTATGGGTCTGGATTTTTTTTTTTCAGTTTACCCTTGGATTCTATCATCTCTGATGTTGTTTTTCTAAGTTTGCCAGGTGTCATATTTTTTCCCCATATTTTTTTAGGTTCTGGAAACGTAAAGGCAACATGCTACAAAATGCACAGGTTTCCTCAGGATGTCTTGAGAGTCTACAAGATTTTACCACCCCCCACCCCCCGATGCTTACAAATTATTATTCATGTAGTGAAGATGAGAGAAATGTCAGAAAGAGAGAATAGGAATGAACTCTCAAACTGTTAGTGATTCTATCCACTTTATATCATTCCCCCAGCAGGAAAAAAATATCTAGCTAAAAGTATAGATTTCTACTTTTTGTTTCCTTCTATATTTGTTGTTGCCAATATTTGACACAAGTTCTGCTACACCCCTGGGAAAGACAGGATACTCTGTCAAAACTGGGAGATTTGTTGGCAGGCTGTGGGTTTAAAAAGGCTAAAATGTCTTTGACGCCTTATTTAAAATTCTCTGAATTGATTCCACAGGGTAAAATGCCACTCAGCTTCCCTGAGTAATGGTTTATCACAAATAATTTCGCTCTTCTTTAGAACTAAATCAGGTAGCTCTTATTACGGGCAAGAATACTCTAAACAGCTGCTTCTTATAGTTGGAGGACATGAACTAATGAAGTACCTCATCCTGTCAGCTGCTACACTGAGAAAAGCTTGACCATGGAGTACACTTGAGTATCAGACACAAACTTCCCTTCCCTGCACACAGCCTGTCACCGTGCTATCGGTACAAAACTCACAATAAAAACTGCTCTTCAGAAATAAAGAAATTGTTGCAGACAGAGCTCACAGCAGTGTTTGGGAGAGAAATACACAAGCCATCTGCAAGCAATTTATTGTGTATGTGTATTTTATGGCCATAAAACGTACTTCCATTCCCCTCCTGTCAGACAGAGCACCGTTGGAAAGGTGCGTTAGAATTCTAGAATAGTTTGGGTTGGAAGGGACCTTAAAGATCATTCAGTTCCAACCCCCCTGCCATGGGCAGGGACACGTCCCACCAGACCAGGCTGCCCAAGGCCCCATCCAACCTGGCCTTGAACACCTCCAGGGATGGGGCAGCCACAGCTTCCCTGGGCAATCTGTGCCAGGGCCTCACCACTCATAGTGAAGAATTTCTTCCTGATGTCTAATCTAAATTTTTCCCCTTCCAATGTAAAGCCATCCCCCATTGTCCTATCACTACAAGCCTGTGCAAACAGTCCCTCCCCAGCCTTTTTGTAGCCCCCTCAGGTACTAGAAGGTCACTGTAAGGTCTCCCTGGAGCCTCCTCTAGGCTGAACAACCCCAACTCTCTCAGCCTGTCCTCATACAGGAGGTGCTCTGGCCCTCTGATCATCTTTGTAGCTCTCCCTTGCACCCGTTCCAACAGCTCCATCTCCTTCTTATGCTGGGGATTCCAGAACTGGACACAACACTCCAGACGAGGTCTCACAAGAGCAGGCCGAGGGGGGCAGAATTTTGAGAGCTTTCGTGCTGTCAGGTTATTCAGTGCGCCAAAACATGTCAAACCAAACGAGGGGACCGTGCGAAGAGCCGGGGTTTCAACACATAAAGTTAAGAGCTCCTCTCTTCCCTCCGCTTCAGGCCCCGGCAAGACGGGACGCTCCGGAGAGGCCCCGCCCCCCGCCAGGCCCCGCCCCTAAGCGGGACCCCGCCCCCCACAGGCTCCGTCCCTCATTCCCCACACAAGGCTCCGCCCCGCGTCCGCGCGCTCGGCGCCCCGCCCGTCCGCCCAGAACCACCGGGCGCCGGGAGAGGCGGGACGCTCGGTCGCAGCCGGCCGGGGCGGGGTGTAATCCGTCCGTCCGTCCGTCCGTCCGTCCGTCCGTCCGGTCCGGTCCGGTCCGGTCCCGTCCCCCTGGCCACCGCTTACTCCGCGGGAGCGGCGGGCGCGCGCGCCTTTAAGAGGGCGTGGGGGGTGGGGGGGGGTGGGGGTTGGGGCGGAAGCGCGCGCGCGCCTTTGGGGTGGGAGGCCCCGCCCCTCGCCGCGCGCGGCGGGCCAGTCGCATCGCGCGCGAGCGCGAGGCGGGAGAATGCGAACCCCCGGCCGCGCCTTATAAGGGCAAAGCTGGGAGGGGGTTAGGGGCGTCGGTGGAAGGAGGTGGGGTGTCTCGCGCATGCGCGCGGGGAGGGGCGGGGTCTCCGCGCGGGCTCGGCGGCGGCTGCGGCGGCACCGGCGGCGGCGGCGGCGGGAAAGGCGAGGGGCTGCCCCGGCCTGGCCCCGCGTCCCGCCGTGAGGGGCCCGAGGGGAGCGGAGCGGCGGATGTGCTGCTGGCGGGGGGGGATGATGCTGGCGGGGCCTCAGCTGGTGTCGGGGCCCGGCGGGGAGCGGGCCCGCTTGCTCTCGCTTTACGTGCAGGATTACCTGGAGTGCGTGGAGTCGCTGCCGCTCGACATCCAGCGCAACGCCTCGCTCCTCAGGGAGATGGACACGCAGTGCCAAGGTGGGCGGGACGCGGGAACGGGCACCGCACATGCGCCCGTACCGGGGGGGACCGGGGCCTGCGCGGGGCCCCGGGGGTGCTGCGGGGCGGGGGAGGCTTGGGAGCGGGAGCTCGTGCCTTTCGGACGGTTGCTGTGAAGGGTTTCCAGCCGTTAGCTTTCTAATCGCGCTCGCGGGTATATAAGGACAGGCTTTCGCACGGTTTTCTGTTTCTAAAGTCTAAAAGGCATAAACTTTTGAGCTCTGGGCAAGGCTGAGTTTCGCCTGATCTGTGGCGACAGCACTGGGGCTCTGTCTTGGATAAATACGGGCTTTTATGTAGGTTATATCACCTATTTCATAGAATCATAGAATAGTTTAGGTTGGAAGGGACCTTAGAGATCACAACGTCCTAACTCCCCTGCCATGGGCAGGGACACCTCCCACCAGCCCAGGCTACCCAAGGCCCCATCTCACCTGGCCTTGAACACCTCCAGGGATGGGGCAGCCACAGCTTCCCTGGGCAGCCTGGGCCAGTGCCTCACCGCCCTCACTGTGAAGAATTTTCTCCTCATGTCTAGTTTAAATCTGCCCCTCTCCAGTTTATACCCATTGCCTCTCGTCGTATCACTGCAAGCCTTTGTAAACAGTCCCTCCCCAGCTTCCTTGTAGGCCCCCTTCAGGAATTGGAAGGTCGCTTTAAGGTTTCCTCGGAGCTTTCTTTTCTCCAGGCTGAACAAGCCCAACTCTCTCAGCCCCTCCTCTTATGGGAGGTGCTCTAGCCTTCTGATCATCTGGGCCAAAGTAGAGGTTTGCCGAAATCTTCAACTGCTTTAAAAAACAAAGACAACAAAACCCTGAAACACCTAAAAAGTCGATACTATTTCTTTTTTTGTTGGCCCATTCTGAAGATGTCAAAGTAGTGCTGTATAATTGCAGGTAATTTAAAAGGTATTGATAGTTCATGCAGGAAAGGCAAGGTATTCCTGCGCTTGCAAAACTGAAATCCTTTTAGCTTAATTCCACCGCACTTATTCAGATTATCTGTAATGAGCACTTGGCCCTGCCTTGTTTTGTGGTTTTGGGTTTTTTCAGTGTGTGTGTTGGTTTGTTGTTGTTTTATTTTAACAGGGGTTTCCCAGCTGTTTACTTGGGTATGGATGCCTTCCCCAGACTTGGGGAACCAACAAGGAGTTTGGTGAACTTGGATCTCAGTCAATCCAAAAGTTCTTTCCTTTCTTTAATGGATGGTGATCCATTTAAAGTATTCAGCTTATCTTCATGGGCTGTATCCAGGACCTAATCAATGTAGGATGAATGCTGTTCTCTGTTACCATGTGAAAAGCAAACAGTTCTTGCTTGTGGATTCTTCTGGGCAGGGTGCTCCCAATACAGGGAAAACCATGTCACTACACCTACCTTCCTCCCCCGTGTTCTGGCCCCACCCCCCAAAAAAGGTGGGGGATAATGTGCATGCAGAATATTGTATTCTGGTTATGTCTTTGTAGTTCAACAGCCAACAAAGTACCTTATTTCATGCTTTTCAGGAGCAGAGAGTGAGATTCCCTCCCCCATCAGGGCAGCAGATGCAGCTGAAGATTCAGGGGAACAAAGTTTGTGTTTTTAATGGTAGCTGGAATGCTAGCACTGAGAAAAAATAGGTTGAGTGAGTTATTGGACAGGCAGAGTAATGATTTTTATCTTCCCTTAGTGAAAGTCTGGAACAGAACAAAATGCTCTTGGTTCCTCTCGTGAGGCAGGTTTCAGAATTTATAGTAAAAAGTGTCCATTCACGCTTAAGCTACTGTTTCAAGATGTCAGCAGGAAACAAATCACTGTGAACAATGTTGAGATCTATGGCTACCATTTAGTGCAAGCTTGAATCATTTCACAACTGTACAGTGCAGATAAGTACTTAAAAAATGAAAGCTAGTTTGTGGAACACACATTTTTAGAAAGAGAGAGATTATCCTCCGTATCTTCTCACTTTAGAAGTAAATAGTTTAGTATCATTTATAAATTCCCTTGCCTGTTCAAATGGAATTGTTTCTGAAGGAACCGGTAGCATATCTAACATGGTGCATCAGGTTCCACTGTCAGTTCCACTATCTATTTCCTTCCACAACAGCAATTTCTGTCTTTTCTAGCCCAGAATTTACACGAGATCTATACACAAAAATTTCAAATCCAGCAGTATAGAACAATAGAGTACAGACTATGACTGGATTATAAGGCATTTGTTAATCTTATATTTGGGTTCATTAAACTTGCTCCCAAGAACTGAATTGTATGAAAAATTCATGGCAACTCATCCAGTTATCTTGCATGACTTGCAAGAAAAAAAAAAAAATTTTAGAAGTCAAACTGTGAACCACTCATTACTAGTTGCTTAAAAATATCCTGTGATCCACTAAACAGTAGGTCCTCTAGTCTGAGAAGTTCAGCCTCAATTTTAAAATGTGACTTGCTGTTATTTGTCTTGATTGGGAAAAGCGTTTTGAGTGGTTTAAGTTGATTTAAGTCCCAATTATAAATTTGCTTTGTATAACTTCACTTTTCATACTCCTTTTATAACTATGTCTACTTGAAAGTGTAATACCAAACTTTCAGATGAATGACAGGAGGAAGGCAGAGGACCTGGATATTCTAGTTCTAGAGTGTTACCTGTCATTATACGAATTCTGTGTTTCTTCCTGCAATACAATAAGCTGTTGCTTTGGTTTGTAGGCCAGGGCTTTGGAATATGGTGGTAAGGACTCGACAGAAATTCCTGCTTTGTCATACAGAGGCAGGATATGGACTATCCACACTCCAGAAGTTGTGGCCACTTTCCTTGGGTTTTCCTTTCTTTTTCCAATAGTTAAAAAATGTTTTCTTAGAGCATGAGATTTTTTTTTTTTCTTGCAACAAATTGTGATCTTAAACGCATGAAGTTTGATGACCACATGCAACTTGCATAAAATATCTGATCTAGCCCACTAGGAAATACTATAATTAAAACTTGTAGTATTTCTCATCACTTAGAAATACATTTCTATATTTCCTTCAGCATGTTCCATCTTGTGTAACTATTTCTATTATCTATATTTTATAGAAGCATTAAAAGAAATAGATGATGTCTATGAAAAATACAAGTCAGAAAATGATCCTGTTCAGAAGAAACGCTTGCAGCAGCACCTTCAGCGTGCATTAATCAACAGCCAAGAACTTGGAGATGAAAAAATTCAAATAGTTACTCAGATGCTAGAACTGGTAGAGAACAGAGCCCGGCAAATGGAAACACATTCTCAGTGTTTTCAAGATCTGTCTGAGAATGAAAAGCCTCTAGAAAAGGCAAAGATGGAGTCCTGCCAGCCAGAGAGATCTTCACGTAGACCTCGACGCCAGCGAACCAGTGAAAGCCGTGATCTGTGCCATATAGCAAATGGTATTGATGACTGCGACGATCAGCCACCTAAGGAAAAAAGATCTAAATCTTCCAAGAAGAAAAAACGCTCCAAAGCCAAACAAGAGAGAGAGGTTTCACCTGTAGAATTTGCAATTGATCCCAATGAACCAACTTACTGCTTATGCAACCAAGTGTCTTATGGTGAAATGATAGGATGTGATAATGAACAGTGTCCTATTGAGTGGTTCCACTTTTCTTGCGTTGGACTCACCTACAAACCAAAGGGGAAATGGTATTGCCCCAAGTGCAGAGGAGACAATGAGAAAACAATGGACAAATGTACTGACAAATCAAAAAAGGATAGAAGATCGAGGTAGTGAAAGCAATTCATGTTTTAAAGAGTTGCTCCTTTTATATTAAAATGTTTAATTTCCAGAGAACGCTGTTTTAGGAAATGCATAAGACTATGCAATAATTTTTAATCTATAATATTAATGGAGTATTAAAAGCTGTTATACCTTCTGTGATCTTTAACCTTCTGCACTGAATAACCAAATAGTTGAAACAGGGTGGCTTCAGACCTTCACAGAAGACCTTGCAAGCATATGGCGCTCGGTATCAATTTAACCCCATTAGTATTTTGTGAATCTTGAAATAATGGTGGTGGGAAAGATACTGAAGAACTCTTCATGTTACAGGTGAGGCACTAAGAGGCCTCGTGTAACTGCTAGAACCTAACAAACTGAATTTGTTCTTTATCCCAGGTCTTAAGTTTTCAGTTTTCGTGTTAACATCACACATTTGGAATTAGTTTTTTAGTTTCAGCTGTAACTGTAAAAGTCTTCCAAGCTAAAAGCAGACTTCTTCAGTGACTTTCATTTGACCGGTATGTTATTTCACAGAAGAAAATACCACTAACTTAAGCTTTTTTTTTTTTTTTGTCAATATTAAACTCTTGTCTTTGTGACTTTACAATTGGGAGTCAATTTTTGGATATGATAGACTTATGGTGTATAAGCAGTGTTGGATATTCCTAGGGGGTTTTGTTGGGGTTCCAGTGAACATCCTGATGTGGTCCTTGCTGTTTAAGATGGTGTCTCTAACACTGAAACTTATTTTCTTGATTATCTGTGATTTGCCACTGCCTATATAAGCCTTGAGGTGGTATCAGAATCCCTTGAGAAGGGGATATTGACGTTTTGGGGGAATACAAGTTGCAAAGATGATGAGAACTTCATTGTAATTCCTCTATAGAGAGATGAAATGTGACTGGTATTCTTTAGGATGTAAACTTTGCTTTTGCTAAAGTGGTGTTGGGGTACATGTGTGGCCACACCTGAGTTTGGGCACAGCACTATAGTTCTTGGGCTTGGCAACAATCCAAAAAGCCTGGAGGCAAAAGCTTTCAATAAAAGTTTTGATAGATAATAAATAAAACATAAGCATGACTGGCACAGAGCCAGTAGACAAATCCTGGCAGGTTTGTGACAGGCTAAGTAGCAATGTTGTCCTGAAGTATGCCGCTACTAAACACTACTTTCGTGGTAGTTAAGTGAACTTCCTCACCTCCTCTCCTTAGAGGAGATGCAAAAGTGATGAAAACAGCTGTTTGTGCTTCATTGCGTTGGGAGATGCTAATAGAGCAGAAGGGAGTGATGTGCCTGGTGTATCAAAGCTTGTACCTAGAGTTCCTGCTCCTTCCTCGAGACTGGCTGCTTGTGCCCCGATGGGCTTGGCAAGGCAGAGAGCACAGCTCTAGAGGGCTGGGTGCAAGGATTGTCTCTAGATGGGCTGCAAGCACTCAGAAATTCCCATGAATCTCTGCTCTTTGCTGCGAAAGTCTCTCTTGACAGCACAAAGGTGGAGAAGTGAGACCATCCCTGTCCAAGGCTGATTGAAAAGCAGTTGTTCTGAGTTGAGAGCAGCCCAGAAGTCAGCTGAGCAAAAGCAAGCATGATGGATGAATGCCATCAGAACTCCCTCCTGCATCTCCACCAGAGGGCTGTGACAGCTGGGGTTGGAGGGCTGAATGCACTACGGTTGGCATAAAGAAAGCCTCAGCACTGTCAGACCAGATGGTATGAATCAATGCAGAAGACTAAATATTATAAGCTACATAAAATACTGAGCCTGTTTCCACAGTTTTAATGATTCTTTAACAGGATTTAGCATTTGAAAGTAATACTAGTTAACATATGGCAGGAGAGCGTAAAGCCAGCGTTCTTAATTTTTTGCTCTAATCTGGAGGTTTATTAAGTGGACTGGCTCCACTGGGGAGAACAGTACTGCAGTAAGCAAAGAGCTCATGCAGGAAACTACTGTAAAGGCTCTGACTACCAGGGTAGGTGAGAAGGTACATCTTATCCCATAGCCCTATCTTGCTTTCGAGGCCTAGCGGCTAATCTGAGTTTGCCGAAATCGGCTTCTGGAGGGGGCTGGATCATGGCTACTGGTGGAGAATGATCAGGACAGCTATGGGAGACAAGTGTTGGAAGTCTTTTTGGTACATTTTACTTTTTCTATTTGCTATGGCTTAATGACTCCTTAATTTCCTTCTTGGAAAGACTAGTTGGAAGCTTTGGGCTGGGGATTGTATCAGCAACTAATGTCTACCTAAAATGAATATGCCACCTAGTATTAAAAAACAAACATCACGTAAGTATATACAGAAGATGCAGAACAAAGTACAAGTTAAATTGTAACTATCAACATTACTAGTTTATCTTGAAAAGTATTAGCTTGAATTTCTGCTGGCTAAATTAAAAACACCTTTTTTCCAAGGCAGAAAAGAAAGCTGGGAACCTTATGTAGCAGTTCATCTGGAATAATTGATAGGGTAGGAAGTGTGTGTTGTAGTGTTACAGAAAGAAAGTTTTAGATTCTGAAAGTGGTCCAGATAACCATATATAATGCAAGGATGCTTTCTTTTATGCTAATGGCCCTTCTAGCAGGGAATATGAATCCTCAAGGTTTCCTGTGATGATATTGCTGCGAAAACAGCACTTGCTTCCCTAATACACAAAATTCCTCAAATACAGAAATAATTCTGTTCGTAAGCAGATTAGCAGTGTGCCTCAAATATACATGTGTGCATCTAAAATAACCTCTTTTAAATATTCTGGCTAATTTGTTGTTAAAACTTACATGAGAAAATATCTTACGTTATCTGGCATTTAGCATTTCACCAGCTTTTTTAGCCAAACCCAGATTTTGTGATTTTGCATCTGATTTCATAGAAGATCAATAGTAATTGTTGAAGACGTGTATAAGGTGCTGGTGTGAAATGAGAAAGGTAAGTAGAGAACTCTTATGTTGCTTCTTAATGTTGACTTCTGTTATTTAAAGGCATGAAGCTCACTAATGAAGTGAAAATGAAAAGTAACCCAGTTCGTTTTCTAGGTATGTATTGACTGTCATGAAATAAGTCTAACTTCTTGCAAAAAAAAAAAAAAAAAAAAGAAGAAGAAGAAAAGTGGGCAACGTGTTTTGGAAGCTTATGGAGGTGAATGTAACTACACAGGAAACTGCTTCCTCTATGAAAATTAATGCTGCAAAGTCAGTGTGGATCAAAAGTCAAGGTTACGTTTTGTAACGTAGTCTTAAAGACTGTGAAAATATGGTGAAGTTCTAAGTGCTTGCTTTTTGCCTTTCAGCTTTGAAGTAACTAAAGTTCAGCAGTGGAAAAAGATCTCCATGAAATATTTAAAAGGAATGGTATCAGAGCAAGAGTGTTTCTTGATTATTGTGCCATGGACTAGTTTGATTAATCTTGACAAAATAATAACTTAATTGAAGCAAACTTGAAACAAAAAAAAACACCTAATAGAAAGCTTACTGTTTTGTAAGGCCATTCTTGCTATCTCCAGCAGTTATGGCATTCTTTTTGGATTCTGGAATTCTGGCAAGTCTGGAGTAGTACACAAGATGAATACAGGTTTCCTCCAGTGGCTGGGTATTGCTTTATCCTGTTGTGTAAGCTGCCTGAACCCAGTTACACTTAATTATGAGCTACGACAGGTGCACATTGCTTGCATGCAGTCTCCTACGTGCTGTTTTGTGCTTATACCTGTTGATTGCTAAAAAGCACAATGATAATACTTCCGTATTCACATTAGTTTTAACTGTATTTCCCTGCCAAATATTAACTGCTCTACATATCCAGAAGTGGCAGTGTGGTATTGACAGGTCGTGAAACTGCAACGGAAGGGCGGCAAGTGAAACACCCCATCCTTCTCTGAATTTAAGGATTTTCCGTTTTGAATGTTCTTTTACAGCTGAATCGGGCCTTTGGAAAGAAGATGGCATTTCCTAACTTTGAAGACCTTTTCTTCATTTAAGAGCCTCTAACTTCAGCTTGAAGGAAACCACTACCATTTGTCTGCGTTTATACTTAAAAACGAGCTGGTTTTACACTTCAGTGGCCTGTACAGCTTCTGACTGCAACATATCTGATTCTTAAAGCCTTAATCTGAGGTTTTATTCTTTAGGCTCAGCTGGGCTGAACTGCACCCTGTAAAATACAACTGGTCTACTGGGACAAAACTGCAGCGATTGCCACACCAGCAAGTTAAGGGCTTAGAAGTCTTTTTTCCATCTTATCTGCATACGTATTTCTTTCATTAAGAGGTCCCTGCAAGTCTTTGCTGTTGGCACCTCAGGCTGCAAAAATACTGCAGGCTTTATATAAAAGCTGAACTTGCTCTAAATGCTGCAATCTAACCTAGACTTCTTTTCTTTTTCCATACATACCTGAATCTAACAGAGCAATGATAAAAGCACCTGCAAATCATGTAGATACTTTATGATGTTAGGCAGTAAAGTGTGTCTGAAGTTATTCTGTTGCATATTTTAAACCTAATAGTATCTTGGTAGCCGTTGCTTGCTGAAGTCTGCTTTAAACTCAAATGAGAGATGTATTAGTGCTGAAAGGCACCCTATCTGCTCAGCGTGTCTCGGCAAAGAAATGTGTCCTGGGCAAAGAAAAAGCAACTTGCTTATGCTAGATCTTAGAAGTCGTGTATCTTCCTCTGTTAGGACTAGCAACCCTGTCAACATGGCTTGAGGCAGACCAGGTATGGTTTGACCTGTGGAATGCCACAGACCAGACAGATTAACGGAGATGTGTGCTAGGAAGGTCTGCATTAGGCTGGAGAGATCATGTCAGGAAAGTAGTTGTGCTTACTATTTGTGAGAGTTTCCTGTAGGACCTGAACTCAAGAAATGCTGAAAACTGTTGAACAGAGATGTGTATCTCCCTGCAATTCACAGTAAAGCATCAGTTTTTGAAGATACACACCTCTTATCTTATTCATCTCACCTCTCAAAACTTGAATTACTTTAGCAGTTTCCTTGACCATTATGGCTTTCAGAGTCCTATTCACAGTGCACAGCTTTTCTTGGGCACAGAGAACAATTGTGTCTTCAGACAATCTAGTTTACTTGAGGTTCTTCCTGGCTGCTAGGGATAGTTTTACAAATACGTCTTTCAGCAGAATGGACAGTTGGTTTTGCATCTGATGCTCTCAAAATTACAAGCAAGGCTTCCACTCAACCACAAGAATTGTGTTTCTGCCCAGTGCCAGTTAAGTAAGACATTTTGCTGTCAGTGGTAAAACCAGATGTTACTGCACAACTATTCAAGTCCCATAGACTTATATACCCTAGAAGGAAAAAGATGTTTATTTTTTACTATTACGTGCCTATTTTATAATATATGCCATGAAAGAATTGAAAAAGTTTGAAGTCTCTTTTGTGCCAATTTTCTGATTACTCTGCAGTCTTTGGAACAGCTTGAGGATTATGGATTTCCACTACAGCTGGCCAGTAAACTGTTTTATTCTGTGAAAATTTTGGCAATTTTTTCACTAAGTGAAGCTGCCATTTGCCTTTGAATCCAAGTCTCGTCTTAAGATCAAGCTCACATTGCATCTGAATCCTTTGTAATTTTCTATTGGACTAGGGTAAGAGTTCTAAAAGCTTATTTTGACAAATTCTTTGGTTTTCTCCACCTATTTCTGCATTCTTTTGGTTTATGGGGTAGGGCAAGTTCAATTTTAATTAAGTCAGCAATGTTTTAACTGCAAGTATTAGACTGGACTGTGTTTCCATTTTGCTGCAACCATGTTCTAGTAGAGAATTACTGACTATACCATGGGCAATTTGGTATTTCTCAGAGATGCTTTTCACGCATCGCATGCTTATTTCTTTCTTAAATATACATCAAGGAAGTTATAAGTAGCATACACACATATTCAAACTGTAATTACTTCTCCTGTCCCAAAGGCCTGTCTTCCAGTGCAGGGATTAGTGCTTAGTGGGTGCATAGAGAATAAAATCCTCCTCAGTGTTTGGTTTCTGCATACTTAAAGAGTACCTTCACTGAAAATGGTAAAAATGGTGAATGAATCACTACAGTGATTAGCTGCGCACGTTAAGACTAACAGAAAGTTACAGTTTATAGTTGGAGGTGTGGGGGGCAACCAACTTTGGTACTTCTGTGCCTGAATGTAGTGTGATTTATGAAGCCTAGAAGGACACTTTTGTATGCTACTGAGAAACAGAATAAAGTAACAAGAATTCTAGAACCTTTACAAATAACTTTCAGTAGAGAAATTAGGATAAAATCCTGTCCCAATTTAAATAAAATTCTGTTGAGCAGGGTTTTACTCAGCATACAGATTTTCAGCTTCCTTTGACTAAAGCCTAAAAAAAGATTAAAGCTCCATGGCAACTGCTATCTTAACTCCTGACAGGCACAGTATAAATTACATCTTGGAAAAACCTAATACTGAAAGTTTTATTTAGGTCACCAGGCAGGCCAGGAAATGGTAGGCTTCTAGATACCACCTCAAACTTCATTTTGCTCCTGAATGGTCTGAGTGAGGCAGAGACTTTTGTGGGAGGCAAACCGGATGCTATGTAGTCATATGCAATATGCATTTTAAAATCTGACAGGTTTTAGATGTGTAAATTTGTTTCATACTTTTGGGGAAAAGACTGCAATTTCCTTGTGACTGTAACCTTCCGTTGAGGAATGCAGCAAGAGTCATTTGGGATACAGCAGTCCAGACAGGTACTATGCTGGCAGTGGAGGAACAGTATTGGATGTGATTGGGTTTTTTTGTTGTTTTTTTTTTTGGTTTGTTCTGTTTTTAATGGAGAGGGAGATGGACAGTTTCTGCAATTCATTTGCCAACAGGTGCCCCAGCATTCGTACTTCTGCCATGGAAGCTCTGTGTCCCATTTGAGCTTGTATGGAGAATAATACTTTCTTGCTGTTTGAGGTTATCAACGAATAAGGTACTAGTTTGGGTGGTGGAAGTGAATATAAACCTACATTAAAAGTATTGAGTAAAGGTAACCTGTGGTAAACAACAACCACCCCCAAAATTCTGCTGTTTGCATGAAGGTTATCTGGGACTGTTAATTCCTTAGTTCTGCTTTCTTCTTCTTTGACTATTTTCAAACGCTGTCCTCTCTGGACTATGTGCTTTTCAGGCCCTGAAGAATGCCTTTAATTGTTGTCTGAGGAACTATTGGAGCTATTAAAACAGGCTGGTGCCTGAGGCAGGGAGGGATTGGTAAGTGGGATGATCCGATTCTGCTCTCCAGTGTGGGGACAAAAAGAGGGGCTGGATGCTCCCCAGTGTGTCAGCTGCCTTTGGGCAGACACAGAAATATTCTGAGACTCCTTTTGACCTCATCAGACAGCAAAGTTTAAGTCTTCCATATCCCATTTAAAAGGAGAAAGTACCCATCGTTTCTCAAAATAAAACCAAGATAATATCAAGACCAGTTTTAGAGCTTTAGTCTACTATTTATCTACCTTATTGCTTACTTAGAAATTTTGTCTTGTAAATTTTTAATACTAACGTGCTATTTATTACTGGAGAAGGATGAGAAATGGAATTGTAGAAGCATTCACAGTATAATAATTAGTTTTACAGACCTGCAAGTAGGACTGCTTTGCCCTTTCCTCTAGCAGCTGGAGTTAGCTCATCACGGTATGATGTGCACCTTCATAACCTGGAACAATGTTATGCTGGTGTTCAAATGGATCCCAAACTTTTATCATATGAACAAAAACATACTCAAATACATATAGACAGTAAATTCTCTAAGAAAAAAAATAAAATATGTTTTCTTTTCCCCCCATAGTTATATTATTGAGATGCTAACAAACAACTGCGTTGCCAGTTGGACACTGCTTTATGAGTTAACCAGTAGAGCCTGGGGCACAAGATGCAAGCTGATGTCACTATTAAATGGCTTTGGAGAGTTTTTAAGAAGTTCGTAAAACAGTAAATTACTTCGATTTTTGAGTATCAGTTAGAACACTGGAATTTCTGCCTCTGTGAAGAACTCTTCATATTAATTTCATCATTACTTGTAAATGCTGAATAATAATAGAAAGCATAAAGAAACAGACCATCGAGCATTTTCTAAATAAAGATACATAGTTTTATTGGCTACTTTTTGCAATGCAGTAATCTGTAATCTAACGATACTATACACTGGACTGTCAAATTCATCTACGCTATAATTACATTTTCTTCAGTAGCAGAAGGTAAGAATAATTGAGTCTTTCTCCTCTTATGCTATGAAAATATTTGTAGTAAACTGTGAAAGTACTTCTGGGTGATTTTATGTAAAGAACATTGCAATAAAATTTGCGATTATTATACTCGAGCTATTCCAAAACTCAGCTTGAGAAGACACACCTTCCTGTTCCCAAAGCATGGCCAGGTAAGTTAATGGAGTAAGCGTTAATTCCCATGCCTATGCAGCCATTGGCTCTGCTTGCTGTGGGGAGAGACCTTAATGCATTAGCTGATGAAGCTTTACATGCCAAAAGGCTTGTCTACCTGTAAACATGCTATGCACTTCTGAATCCCTTCTGAGGATAAAATACAATGCTTCCTTGAAAAGTGACATTTAAGTGTTTAAATTTTTCTTTAGAGAAATCTTGAATGTTTTGTCACCCGCTTGTGGCAGTTGCCACAGAGACAGAATTGGTCTGGGGGAAGCAGGTCAGATACACATCTTGTATTTAATAAATTATTTTTTGCGAATACCTCTGTCTCTATTTAGTTTGTCATCTTCACTTGCTGGCATGAGGCACAACAGCAGAGAAGAAAGCACCCACAGATTTCAAAGGCTTGACTTTGTGGAGTGCATCAGAGTAGTTGAGCTACAGCTTCAGTAACTGCTGACTGTAAAGGGCTGCTAAAACACAAGAATTAAATGAGCTGAGAAGATATGTAAAACTTTTCCTAATAATTCAGATCCTGTAAGTCCACCACTGACTGTAACCAGAGACATTCCTGCATCTGTTCTCTCTCTGGATTAAGGTTTTGTTGTTTTATTAATTGTTTTTGGTTTGTTTTGTTGGCTTTTTTTAAAAAAGAATCCTGATATTTTAGAATGCTGCCTCTAGGCAGAGTTTTCTTTAAAAAAAACTCAGAAAAAAAGCTGTTATTAAATTAAGATCATATTAGCATGCTTGCCAAAATAACAGATCATTTGATAAGGCTCCTCCTTGAACCTTAATGGCCAAAGTAAATCTGCATATAAAGATATGTAAAATGTGCCCAGATTCTAGTCCTAGTTTTCCTTCTCACTAAATTCCATTTAGAAGCTGTGCTTATCTGATGAATGTAAAAATGACATACTTTCATTCAGTTCTTTATAGCTGAAGCTTCGTTTTTTAGTCTGACTGTGCTTTCAAACACCTTTTATTTTCCCACTGACATGAACTGATATTATTTCCGAACAGCTTGCACCTTTCCTCTCTACCCAGTTCTCCAAGGGTGTTGTGCAAACACGCTCTTCAGCAGATGCTTACATCTTCTGTTCAACAGCCTGAATAACTGATAACGCTGAGGTGCACTTTTAAACGGGGGCCTCAGCAGAATATGGAGCACAGGTTGCCCAGGGAAGCTGTGGCTGCCCCATCCCTGGAGGTGTTCAAGGCCTTGGGCAGCCTGATCTGGTGGGACGTGTCCCTGCCCATGGCAGGGGGGTTGGAACTAGATGATCTCTAAGGTCTCTCCCAACCCAAACCATTCTATGAATATTAATAAATGACCTCTTAATGGGATTTACAGCTCTACTTACACTCGTTGCGTGTGTAATTAATTAATAACAAAGTAATAATATTCCCCACACTCAGAAAATTCAATGTATGTTCACATATTTTAAGCAGCAAACCTGGAACCTATACTTTGATTTCTACTTATTCAAAAAACATTGGAGGAATGCTTCGAAGTATTTTCTTTGATAACTGCTAATTTTTGGCAGAACAGACTAACAAAATAAGTACATGAATTTTTAGCTACTAGATAACATCTTCAGCAAGTAATCCTTAGTGTGCTTGATAATTTCTGAGTAGTTTCATGCAAATATTCATGACTATTTGGTTATTTTTATAAATACTACACCTAGCAGTCACTTTTCAACATGAAAAGTGCATTTAAGCTTGTGCAAACAATACCTATCATTCTGATTTCGAAGTTTCACAGCGTGATATTGTGAATTTTCTCTTCTTCAGCATAGCTGGGAGGCACCAGATAGTGACCCATGTAGGTCAAGGCAGTGTTGTATGGAAAGAAGATGGATGTTCTGTTGTCAAAGATTCAGAGTTGGCACAGGGCTCGCAAACTGAACGAAGAGAGATGGTGTGTGTGGCGTGAACACACAGCGACCTAGAGAGTAAGAGATCATCTGACCAGTCAGTCACAAGCTCAAGAACTGTTCTGCAGCTTTATGTCAACACTTTTATTTTTTATCTTGTTTATATCCAAGTAGAAATATCAACCTTTTTCTCAATCTTAGCCTGTTTATTTATAGAAGTAGCTAAGTGGTGTTGGTCGATGAACCTTAAAGCCAAATGGACCTCTAGGCATAAGCCCTTTCCTGTGAACCTATGAATTACTGTATACATACATATATGCACTTGTAATAACTTCTCCAGCTGATCTGCCTGTTTACCCAATGCCATCATGACAGAAAATTGAGGTAAATCATGTCAAATGAACACAGAGCTGAGACCATGTGCAGTAATTCCAATGGGAAACTGTTCATAGTAAAGCCAAATGCAACCTGCTGGTCATACTTTATACATGCAGAAGACAGTAAACAGCAGAGATTATTAATAAACTTCGCACATTTGTGGGAAAAAAAGCATTCTGGTTACAACACAAGCTGTAAAATTCTTATTATAATTTAAAATTTGATCTTTAGGAAGACATACTGTAGAATTCCTGATTCAAAAATTAACCATTGCTGTAAATTAAGCAAGCAAAAGATGGATGTAATTATGATTATGACCCCAGAACACTTATCCATTTGAGAACTTCCTAATACAAGATGATAATGGAAGCTATGGAATGAAAACAAGATAGAAATAAGTGATGTAATGAAAAAAAAAGGAATACAGAGAAGGACAAAAGAGCTTCTCAGCAGCTCTTACAAAATATCAAGAAGCAGAATAATGAGTATTCATAAAGGCTTGTGGTGATAGGATGAGGGGGAACGGGTGTAAACTGGAGAAGGGCAGAATTAGACTAGACATTAGGAAGAATTTCCTTACAACCTTTTGATTACATTTATTCTTCAGAAGGAAGGATGTACAATTTACTTAGTAGGTGATCACTACAATTTTAAGGCTTTTGGAAAACCTGCTTCCTTCTTATCTTTTGGATATTGTAAGCAGGTAGTGATAGACTACACCTTAAATAACTACTAAATAACTACTTAAATAACTACTGTGAACAAGCAATGCTGGATTCAAGATAAATTCCCTGCATTTATTCAGAAGTCAAAAATGAAAATCTGGAAGTGCAGACAGCCAAGAGGTGAATGGAAAGGAGTGAGGAAAGTGAGTCCGCTCACCTTCTATTCACCCAGGACTGCCTTGCCAGTGACAAAGCTTACGGGTTACAGATAAAAAAAGACTGGAAACTCCTGGTTTAGACTGATGTCTAGAGAGATAGTAATGCTACTTAAATAGTATTCTTACTCCCACTTGTCAGCTATCTAGGGTCACTAATTCTTGCAGTTGAAGGAACATAATATAATAATTGTGCATCGGTCTGGTCTTCATCTCTTTGAACTCCCTGCTTCAAGACAAGGACACCCTGGCTTTAAGGAAGGTTACAATGACCTCATTTATTTATTACAATAATTCATACTTCAGTGCCAATCCATGGCCTGGACAACCGATGTTTCAGCTCCAACCTTGAAGTGCTAAAGAAGTTAAAAGTTGTCACCTGTCATTCCCTTGCTCATTCTCCTTTTGGGTGCAGTTTCCCACTGCATGTCCCTGGTGGCCCTGGACAGAAGAAGATGGCCTGCCAGAATAGGCTGCTCAGGAATTTTCTTTGTATTCTGGCTCAGCCAGCCCTTTGCAAACCCAGTCTCTAAATCCCCAATGACAAAAAGGTCCCTGGCAAAACATCAGGATTCTTTGATATCACATGAACCATGTTCTGGGAACAGCACCAAAAGATCTTATCCAAACATTTCTCACAGACCTCACAAACGCCAGGAAAAACCAACTCAATCCAAAAGGCACAGGGAGGAATGAGTTGCATCTTTCTGCTCCAGTGAGGTCTTTATTACTCTCAGATGGTTTTATCCACAGAAAGTGACTTATTTTGTCTTCCTCCTTTTCTGGAAAAGTGAGCCTTAGCTCACAATTTCGGTTCCACAGTAGCTTTGAAACTAAGAAGTACAGCTGACCTTAACCAGACTTAAAGTTTCCACTCAAGTACACAACATACTCTAAAGAATTGCTTATTTTCAGATTTTAACTTTAACTGGATATACTTCCAATTTGACAGATTTTAAAAGAACGCCCTTTATGCTAATGGCTATTATGAAAATAAAAACTACACCAAGGCCAAGCACATAAAAGTCTACACTGGTGATCTGTTCACTTTCTAGGTGAAATACAGGGTGCTCATCAATACATATAAAAAAGACTGATGTGATCTGGCTTACAGAGAATGTAGAAATTAGCAAAATTTTCTCTCTGCAAGTGTCTTACTACAACAGTTGTGCTCAGAAGGAAAGTTTCAGGTATCCTCTCCTGACCTAAGCTGCACAGCATTTAAAGACTTGGACATTTCTTAGAATAAGCCATTGTTTGACTTTAATGTCATTGAATGTATGTTAGAATCTCGCATGCTTCACAAGGAGATACAAGATTCATATTCAACGATGGGTCTTTGAGAATAATACTCATTCTATTGATGAATTATTGAGATAACAATAGAAGCTTGAATTCAGCACTGTAATTGAGATCTTTGGTTTCCAGACTTGCAGAGATGTTTAGGATTAGACAGTATATTTCAGTGCTGAGGAGCAACTATAACCCTTGGAAGTTAATTTACATTTTCTTAAAGTTTCACAGAATTCCTATGAAATTTGGTTCAGATCTCCATATTCTCACAAGAATGAATGTACCTGTTCACCACTTAAGCTTGTCTCCTTTGTCACATGATTAATTTCAGAGCACTAAGGTCATTTGGTATTATTTTTTTAACCACATGGCATACAGTTTTTCATTGCAAATTTGATAGAGATGTTCATGGGAAACAGTAGGAAATTAAATAGTGTTGCATAGTAAAGTTAAAAGACATTATTGAAATATGTCAGTACAGACTGTGCAGTAACTCAGGAATATGGAATGACAATCTGATAGTTTGAGATATATATTTGCAGGAACCTTTCAGAAATGAATCAACGCATAGAAACAATTCTCCTTTATTTAACAAATGGTCACAGAAATCAACCTGCTCACCTGCAAGATGAACTGAAGATAATTTGGCCACATGTCTGCAGTTTTCAGACTCCAGAGTATTATCTCTGTGACTTTAGACTTTTTAATACAGCTGAATGCCAAGAGTTGATAGCCTAGGCGATTAATGAAGCAAGGGCAAATAAAGTAATTGCAGCAACCCTGAAGAGTGTGACAGTAGGCAAAAGCGCTAGAACTATGAAGTTCTACTTGCTTGATAGCCTGCTGTCCTGTAAGACAGCAGAGTTCTTCGTAGCAGGAGGGAGGTTGCTGCTACACCACTACAGGTACTGTTAATACAGCAATTGTTTTTAGATCTGTAACATTATCTGAAAAGAAAATGTGCTCTCTCAAGAATACTTTAAGGTCAACTCACCTCACTGTAAAGCAAGGGCAGCCCTGCTGGCCTTCTGAAAGTAATGGAGTAATACAGAATTTGCTCTTGCAACAGCTGCCAGGCATGAAAGGGTGTAGGTTCCAGAATCTGGAAGGTTTAGTGGAGGCATAAGAGAGCCAAAACCTCCTGCCTTCAGATAGAACACACCTAGGTGAAAAGGTTAGGGGTAACAGCCCAGATTTTTAGGAGGAATTAGGTACCTAAAGTTGCTGGAAGGCTGGCAGTATGATCTCCAAAAACTCAGTTCACAGGCCACCTAAATATTTAAAAAAAATGGGCACAACTTCCTTTTCTTGAGAAGAAAGAATATAGTTTCTAATTATTCGCTACCTGGAGATCACAAGGAAGTAGTTAGTCTTCATTTACAGCTTCTCCCTGAACAGCAGCCACTGTCTTGGTATATCAGGTTAACAGCCACACCTCCTTTGCCAGCACGGAACACCACGGCTTCTTTTCTATTCCTGTACAAAACAAGAGTCAATTAAAACAGAGAAAATACACCTTGTAAGCAGCCTTATTATGTCATGCTATTAAATAAAATCTGAATACTAAGTGTACGTACAAGGAAGACTGAGTTGTTCCCAGCTGCATATGCACAATCCAGTGCAAGAGGTATATGACAACATCAGGTCTATACTGTCAGAATTAACTAGATGAGCAAGGTACAGAATAAACCCTAGATGCTCTGATGCAGCCTGATTTGGATTTCTTGTACCAACTGTGACATGACTGGGAGAGGGATGATTGGAAGGACAATCTTGCTGCTCTGGCAGTTCAGGAATAAAAAACTTTATGAGATTGCCAAATATTCAAATTTAATGCTATAAAAGACTGTCATGTACAGTAGTTGGGTTTTAAATGTGCTTTTTTTTTTGCTTCTTTTGAAATATTTTGCCCCCGTCTCTGACTGCACAGAATCTAGATGGAGCACACATTATGATTTGCTGTGCTCCCAATGTCATTACTCTCTGCAAATCTGGCTTTTAAAGCCTTCGGGCATACCAGTGATAAAATATGGGACTGAATAAGGATATCAACATGCACTTTGGATAATTCTCTTTAGAATCTCTTTTATGTGAGGCCCTTTACTTTCCACTTCTTTCATCCATTTTCTAACACTTAGTCTCAACTCCTTGCAACTGGATTTGCCTTTGCAAACTATTTTTCTGTGACAGAGAACACTGACAGTGCCATTTGAAAATCAAATTAATATGTGTGGCAGACACTGGACTTCTCTTAAACCTCATCATTCAAATCCTGTCAAACATACTCCACAAGTAATTATGACTATCCTTCCCCACCATTATATGCTATAGAAAACCTTTCGTTTCTTTACGTGACTACGATACTTACACAGAGCAAAAATTAATAACCAACTCCCAGCTGACACAGGGAGCAGGACACTGAGAGAACCCTCCTGCACTGCACAAAACTTGTTCTCAGAATTTCAGTTTGATAACCTCAGACACTGGGTAAAGGCGCATGCTGGACTGGTGTATAAAACCAGGAAAGAATGCTCTTCAGCTTATGTTTGGATGAGCACTTGAGTAACAGTTAGCGGGAGACACAGCAGGCTGATGAAGGAATGAGGGAATTCATACCTACAAAATATACCCTTAGGATTAATTCCTTGTAACATTTGGATTATAGGATGACAATACAGCAGCTAGAGAGCAATGGAGTGAATATGAAGAAATTATTAACAGAACTGACTTTCACAAAAATATAATGATGGGAGGTTGATATTAAGCTGAGTTATGAATAGGATTTTTTAATCCTAAATTCTTACTGGTGAAAAATACTTTCTACTATTTTATATGCACATAGAATGTAATCTTTCACTAAATTTCTTGGTTTAAGTATGGAGCAATTCCTGTGCACAGGAGTATTGGGTATAAACTGGAGAGGGGCGGATTTAGACTAGACAAAAGGAGGAGATTTTTCACCATGAGAGTGGTGAGGCACTGGCACAGGTTGCCCAGGGAAGCTGTGGCTGCCCCATCCCTGGAGGTGTTCAAGGCCAGGTTAGATGGAGCTTGGGCAGCCTGGGCTGGAGGGATGTCCCTGCCCATCACAGGGGGGTGGAACTGGGTGATCTTTAAGGTCCCTTCCAACCCAAATTATTCTATGATTCTAAGAAATGTGTATTTCATGCAGCATCTGGCATGAGTTCATCAGATCAAACCCCTGAAATAATAGAAAAAAGTATAGGTTCAAACAGAGAGCTGAGTATATTTTCTAAGTCTGCATCTGGCATGTATTCATCTCCCTCCAGAATACAGTATGAGGTGATAAAATTCTGAGGAGAAGGGAAGTCAAATGTGAAAACAGGGAATGCAACAATATCACCCTCACTCAAAGTGAGAAAAATAAACCCAAATGAGAAAGAACTGAAACAAAGTTTGAAATGACAGTGTGAATGAAGTGCAGAGACAGAAGAAAAAAGCTGTTAGAAATAATTAGGAGTGTAAAAAGTAACCCAAGAATAATAAAAAAGAGAATTGGAGAGTCATTTTACAGCTACTTAACTGCATCTGAGAGAAAGTGTAATATAACATATCTTGTCTTCCAAAAAAGTTGCAAGTATTCTCCCCTTCTATTTTCTTTAATTAAGAAAACCCTAAAGTGCACATTCAAAGTGTCATACAGCACTGTAATTTATCCAACAGCCACTGCTGAGGAGGTACAATTGTAAACTGCATAATTTAAGGTTTGTTTTGTTTTTCAAATTTATGAGTCTCCTGCTAATCTTTTTGAATTTTTTTACATTTGTCTTTTTATTTACTACATTTGACAGATTAATTCCCACTGAAATGCTGGAAAATGCCTATTAAAAATCCTGACATGGTATATTATTATTTAAGTAAATTGACAGCAAAATAAAACCAGAAATAAGTCCTCCTCTCTGAAGTATGGATAATGAACCCTTTGTAAGCTAGATGATAGGTCCCAGACAGTAAAAAAAATTCTACTGAAACCTCACACTCCAGTACAGAATGCAACTTCGAGCTGAGAAAGCCATGAAGTCTGTTAGGCAGCAATTTTATATAATCTGTCTTGTACCTTCCTCTGAAGGACATGACAAAATACTGTCATGGAACAGAATATGAGCTGAAATTGAAGTTATTTGATGTGACTGTTACCATTTTTGTATGCTAAGATTTTGAATTGGAAAAAAAAAATCCCATAGGAGGTCTAATAGGCTGTTTAACCACAATTAGTGGTGTGGAAAGCAAATCTGACAACTACCTAGGCAAGTTTAAATGTCTCCCATTGTAATTCGTGTGACCAATTGTTAAGGAAAATAAGGAGGTATGATGAATATATTGATATAAAACTTAGATATTATTGCTAGTGGATTGTGATAAATAGAGTATTGTGTTAAGAGTATAATCAGAACTGGTGTTGGGAAAGTAACCCGTAAGGCAGTCATAAGAATACTGCTCAGTTATGCATAGCCCTGAATACTGTTTAATTATGTACAGCCCTTTCTATGGCTGGTTTAAAGCCCAGTCCAGCTGAATCAACAGGTTGTGCAAGAAATGTCAGAGCTAGATTAGGTATTTGATTTAATGATAATTAATGATTAAAAGGTTAAACTACTTTGACGCATTAAATTAAGGTTAAATATAGGAATAAGTTAGTAGAACTGCTTGAGGTTTTCTTTAAAGTTTTAAAGAATGAACAGAAATGTCTTGAGAAAGAAGATAAATGATTTTTATGATTGGCAGAAAAATGTGAAGCATCACTTCTGAGGGAGAACCGAAATGAGACAGTGGAGATGAATTATCAAGGTGGACTTTAAAGAACAATGAACAATAAAGAACTGAGAGCCCGTGTTAAAACACCATGGAAAAACACCAAGAACTTTTTGAAGAAAGAATACACCAAGAACTTTCCAAAGAAAATACTTATTGTCTAACATATATAAATATCTGATGATTTTGTGGGGGCTTTTGCCACTCACTGAGGTGATAGCCCACCTCTGAGTTCTTAATAGAGTTATAAGCCTAGAGTTACCCACCACCTGGTGAAAATCCTTTAACACCAATAGGCTCATGGCAGAAATCTAAGGATGCCACAGCACTGAAAATTACAAATGATTTGAGCAAGAAGCAAGTGGCTTAGAGGCAGCAAGGATCAGCTTTATATAAGATTGCTCAGCTGTCATTAATTGTGTGAGCTCTTGTGCCTTTTGTAGTACAAAAAAGTCAACTCCACTTGTTCCTAAAGACTGTTTATGTTCATATGGTTAGCTATAACTCAGAAACAGTATAAGAAGCTACTTGCTGCCTTTCAGCTGTTAAAATCCACATCTCCAATATCTACTTACTTCTCTGTGGATGAACTACTCCAAACGCAGAAGGAAAGAAGCAGCTCATTTGTCCAGCTGGATCAGCACTCCTTCTGTCCTCTAAGTCAAAAGAAGACTTATTTTAGAAAGGTTGGTTAAATATAAACTGATCTTATGATTTAATGAACAGAAATAAAACCAAGTACAATGAAACCTCTCTCACCGTGGCCAATTGGTTACCATTAAAAAAAACACCAATCAGTTCCCTGTTCAGTGCTGGTATCGGTATTGGCACACCTAAGGCAAGGCGATGTATGTCTTAACCCTTCACTTTTATTGATAAATAAATTAGGTATACAGCATTTCTCAATTTTTTTTTTATCAGTTGTTATAGGATATGCCAGGCTCCTAACTTCTTCACCATAGTGCTAAGACTGAACTTTAAATCATTTTAGAGGCCTGGAGTTTTTACATGTAATAATGAAACTATAGCTTGATATAATTAAAAAATAATTTCAATTTTAACAAGCTTCTATCAATTTACATTTAAGAAACCTCTGCAGCTGAGCTGGATAAAAAATGACTGAGTAAAAAAATCAGAACATTGTTCAGTATGTCATCATGAATAGGGATAAACTGGAATAAGTCAAAATACTGTCTTTTTAAGGAAAAATGAAGATATTAAAGCCTGGAAACAGTTAAACACTTAGTTCCAAAATTCTCTGTCAAAATAAACACTTCAGACATTCAGCAAAACAAAATCAAAACATGTAATGTGCATTAACTACACCTTCCATCCTTTTTCAGCCAGTTTATTTCTTGATAAACAATATGCCAGTTGAATCTATGACAGAAAGAACCTGCAGCCTGTCTGTAGTCAGGAATTTTGAGAGATTCCCTTTTACAGATATGGATAACCCATTCACTGTTTCTTCTGCTTGGCTTAATTTCCCCAGGGATAATTATTTTACTCTCAAAGATATTTCTCTTTTATACAGTTTCGGTACCCTTGTTCATGTTACAAAGAACAGCAGACATAAACCCTAGAGAACGACGACACGTACATCACAAGGCTTTGCATTGCTTGCTTTGATACTGAAGTGATGGTTCCCAAAAGAGGCCATAACTCAGCACAGGGAGGATGCGCTGATTTCCTACCTGGTCCCCATAAGCTCCCAAGCTAATTTGAGGACAGATCACAGAATCAAAGAATAGTTTGGGTTGGAAGGGACCTTAAAGATCATTCAGTTCCCACCCCCCTGCCATGGGGAGGGACACGTCCCACCAGCCCAGGGTGCCCAAGGCCCCATCCAGCCTGGCCTTGAACACCTCCAGGAATGGGGCAGCCACAGCTTCCCTGGGCAACCTGTGCCAGGGCCTCACCACCCTCATGGTGAAGAAATTCCTTCAGGAGACGTTTAGATTGGATATTAGGAAAAAAATCTTGTTGTGAGGCATTGGAATCATCTGTCCAGGGAAGTGGTTAAGTCACCATCCCTGGAGGAATTCAAAGGATGCGTAGACGTGTCACTTAGGGACACTTAGGTTTAGTGCTGGACTTGGCAGTGCTAGGTTTACGGTTGGACTCCACGATCTTACCTGTCTTTTGCATCCTAAATGATTCTGTGAATCTATGAAGATCTGACAGTTCTTGGCTCCGGCTCCCTCTGGTGGGCGATGCACACTCCAGAGCACAGCAGCTACTGGTAGAAGTAACCACCAAGAAAGAAAGTGACATACAGGTTGCTAGATTTTTCTTAAACAGACCAGCTGGGTAATGATTATAACTGAGATTGGAGCTTTAAGCTGCAAATTGACATATTCGTCTTGAAATTAGGAATATGTACGGTTCCTGCCAGAACTGAACTCCCTTCAAATTCAGAGAAAAGGAGAGATGGGGGGTTTGGTAGGTGTAAATCTATTTTCAGCACCTAATGTTGATTAGAATTAAATAAGAAACTAGTTAAACATTATTCTTTTTAATGAGAACATTCACTTAGATTTTGTTTTTGACTGATGCCTTAAGGCTTAATTTTTATGTCCCTTCTCAAAAAACATTCTGTTTGTAGGATGTAGAAAACATTATCTCACAAATCTCACCCCCCAAAGATGCTTTAATTGTTACAAGGATTTTGGTTACAGTGGAAAAAAAAATTACTGTTTTAAATCTGTGTTATCTTACTTTAGAACCATACTCGTCCACACATTTACTAGCTGAAACAACTGAAAATTAAAGTGCATTTTATAATTTATATTCTTGCACAGAAATCTAACTCCTTCCACAAGAACAATCTGCACATTGCATTGCAGCATCCCACATACATGAGTTATGAGGTTACGAGCACGGGCTGAGAGAGTTGGGATTGTTCAGCCTGGAGAAGAGAAGGCTCTGAGGAGATCTTGTAGTGACCTGCCAGTACCTGAAGGGGCTACAGGAAAGCTGGGGAGGGACTGTTTACAAAGACATGCAGCGATAGCGATAGGACGAGGGGGAATGGGTATAAACTGGAGAGGGGCAGATTAGGCTAGGCATAAGGAGGAATTTCTTCACCATGAGAGTGGTGAGGCACTGGCACAGGTTGCCCAGGGAAGCTGTGGCTGCCCCACCCCTGGAGGTGTTCAAGGACAGGTTGGATGGGGCCTTGGGCAGCCTGGGCTGGTGGGATGTCCCTGCCCATGGCAGGAACCGGATGATCTTTAAGGTCCCTTCCAACCCAAACTCAGCTTTTTGTACTGCTTTCCTATGAATAGAGATACTAGGAAGAAAAGCACTAACCATCTGCTTGGACACTACTGGAGGGGGATGACACAAACCCCCGAAACCATGTAGTCACATAAAGAAAAATCTTCCTACGTATTCTTTTCCATATAAACATCACATAGGCTGTTTCAATTTTGGCACATCTATACTTGTGAGTAAGACTGAATTCATTTATTTGAGTGGATTCGTAACTTTCACACTGTTTCAATCTAGAAAATAAATTTCTATACTATATCCTGTACTTTTATCATCTAAAGACGTAAAACATGAGGGCGAAAAAAAGTCATAACCGTGCTGTATGCCAGTTAACTGAAAACTGGAAACAGTCTAGTGCTGATCTTCAGAGAAAAATATAAAACTGGTGATGCTGTGAAAACTCATTAACCATCTATTAGAGGCTATTTACTTTCCCTGAGACTTTTATCAACGGGCTGCTACATTTTCCCTTGTACTAATATAAAATCTCTCTCTTCAAGGTCAATTGAACAACAGTTTTCTCTATAAGCAGAGATCAAATGGTTCCCTACAGTGGAGACGGCAGCTCTTAAGATAGTAATGCATTCTTCCCGTTTGTTTTTCTGCAGGAATTCATAAAATGCATTACTGAGAAACACTTACTTGATTTGAAGTAAGATCCCACTCTGAAAAGTGACTGCATACAAGGCTATGTTTGTTTATTGTGCCTCAGCGACACTATAACAGATAATTGTTTTAGAAAGAAACGATTATCTCTTCTTGAATTATTATCTTCCAAACCCATCCTAGAATGACTTTCACTTATCATTGACAGTAATAAAGATACTGCAGAAGGAATTATGTCCTCAGAGACATCCCCACGACCCCATTCCTCTCTATGGAGGCTATGCAGTTACAGTTTGGCTTTCTCGCTTATTGCTGTGACCTTACTGGATCTCATCTCACGGCATAAGCAACCTGCAGCATAAGATCACAGTTTTCAGATTTCTGCTGTATTGTAAACATGAATACCCAAAATACATGCTGCTGTAAGAACCACGAGCATTAATGTTCAGACACAGTACCAAGGCATAGCTATGTAAAACTTTAAACTAGATGGACAAACTTTCAGTCTGACACAGGACACCAGTGCACAGATTTAGATTCTCATAGGTCTGGTGTAATTCAGCCATTTGAAGTCACTCCTCACTTTGCTCTGAATGAGAGAGAGAAAAGAAACAGTTAATTCTTTCACCCGTGTCAAATTTTCTAACACAATTTTCCAGTGCCCAGTCAATGTGTTTTGTCTTCACTTATTTCTGAGAGTACGTTGAACTTTCAGAGGTTCCATGGGCTCAGAAAAAATAACAGGAAGCACAACAGTCAGACAAATGGTTCTTTCCAACAACTAGGTAGCAGGCTCCACTCTGAAATGAAGCCAAATCCATTTTCATGAAAGAATAGGTGACAGTGACCAAAATAAAATCTACAACCCTCTTGTCTTTTGTTATAACCCAAACTCATTCCAGAATTGATAGCTCTGCAACCATAAGCTTAGTTTTTGCTTCGTTGTATTAAACTACTGCAATGAAGATTTATCCCCTATGCTCTTCCAGCTTTGTGTAAAAGGATGGGTTTCTCCCTACCCTTCTTCCTTTAGTCCACCCAGAACTTTCATGCTTCTGGTATTTTCTCTGTTAAGCGAACATTTATTCCTTTTTCATTCTGCTGTTAACTCCAAGTACTTAAGGTGCCGTACTATAAGTCACAAAACATAGCTGAAGGAAAGAATTTCTAAGGTGAAACTATTCTTGGCTCAGACCAGTTCAGTGACTTTCCTGACACAAAATTCACAAAACAACCTAAAACCACTTCTATTGCCTCAGCTGCAAGGAGAACAGCCCATGTCAGGGGGGTTGGAATTGGATGATCTTTAAGGTTCCTTCCAACCCAAACTATTCTATGATTCTAGGATAATACCAACAGCACAAATGCGAATGAACTTAGTATTTAACATTGTGCAAACTCAACTAAAGACTGCTCTTTAGTTTCATCCAAAGAGACAAAGATAAAATATCAATGTGATGCTGACAGTTCTTGCACTCCTGAAACACATCTTTAATATTTTTCAAATATCTGTATCAACAACAAAAAGAGCTGGACTGATTCTGGAGGTCACTGTGTTTCAGAGACACCGAATAATTTTATAGTAAAACCTGCATACAACCTGTACTAGTAGCTCCTGTAAGCGGAGGCTGGAGAGTGCGCTGCCTAGGGATGTGCTTCAGGGGATCATAAAGGCTGACAGAGAGGAAAAAGGAGCTGAGGGACTATCTGCCTTCTTAACATCAAGCAAACAAACCACAAAATAACAGCTCGCTGAGAAAATTCTGGAAAGAAAAAAAATGCATAGGTTAAAATGAATTAATTTTCAAAGGCATTAAGAACGTTAAGCAATTCAAGTAAGTACTAAAAGACTGCAGAGAAAAGAATATTTCAAGTTAAATTTCTGTTAGAAAACCTAAACTTCATTTAAGCATTGGTATTGCCACTTAAACTTTCTGCACCAGATCTGTCTGAAAGAAAAATTCTCATGGCCAAATCTGAAAAAGGGAAAAAAAGTAAGCTATTCTTAGTGAGATTTCTAAGTGGTTACTACAACAACATCATAGATAAGAAGTATTTTTTTCAAAGCCCTTTCAACTAGTGCTTCAGTAAGAAAATTAATATCCATGTAGCATGGAATACTTTGTAAACAAGTTCCTTCCTAATCTTCCTGCATTTTAGACACTTGCTACTTTTCCTTTATTGTTACTCATATTGGCATTTGTCTTCTCAGGCCAACCAAAGCTCAACAAAGCTGCAAAACCCACCAATTTAAAGAGCTGGTGCAGTCCCACTGAAATAAACCCGTGTTTATCCACTGCCAATGTTTTTTTTACTTTAAAAGGGGGTGGTGTGGTGCTTTTTTTCAAGTGTTTAGAATTCCCTCAGTAGTCACGTTCTATATTTATAGGTGTGCCTTTCTAGATAACAATCATTACATTTTCTGTCCCCACAGCTTCCAGTGCTCAGGCCTCCCCTGTATCAAGTACCTTGATTCTTGAAATGACCCTGTTCCAGGCATCACATCATATAAGAAAATGGTTTAGCGACATAAATCACCTCTCAGAATTTACACAGAGGCAAAGAACTGATACAAAAATTCCTGATGCAAAAGATTCTCCTTGAAAGTAGACTTCCAAGCAAACGTGTTTCCTAACTGAACTAGAGGAGATTACTCAGATACCTTCACAAGAACGCGTGATTTACAGGCAGGGCAGGAGCTTAAAACTAAAGCATTTCACAAGGCTAACAAGTTTGCCGTTATGCACAGGAATGCAATAAAAGTGAGAGACGTCGTTCTTATTCATCCTTCCCCCATCTTCTGTAACTAATCGATTCAGATAAATTGTGACAGCAACTTGATTCATATAGTACCAAAGATAAGTCAATTCCCCTTGGAGAACTTGTGAATAGAAAGTCCTGCCCATTTGGATGTCGGCAGAGACTAAAGCTAAATGCCCTTCTTTGTTAGAGGATCACCAAGTACTACCAGAGAAATTTCTCCCTGCCAGACACTCTTGCTCAGATTGCAGCCGTGAGCCTCCTGTTCACGTTGATGGATGCAGGATTGCATCATCTGGAAAAAAGTCATACCTTCTGCACTTCACCAGTTTTTACTAAATGTGAGTTTAGTGCAAAAAGAAACCACTATTTTCTGAAATTAAGAGGGATTGAAGAAATAATATTTAGGAAACACAATTCTTTTGGATGTAGCTTGAGTGTTTCAGTAAAAACTGCTTCTTCTTGTTGGAGCAGTACAGACCGTATTACTTTCAGATCTCTCCACAAGAGTGAAAACCACAGCACAAATTCAATTTTTTTCCTTCACCTGCAGTCACAACCTTTCACATAGCTCTTTTTCCTTTGTATATCTAATGAAGACAAGCATTTTGCAGCATACGTAGTGTATCCTTCTCTGACAAACCATAAATAATTTAAGAGAACTACATTAATGTATGCTGCATATAGGGTCTCTTGACACAGACAGTAGCATAAACACTTATACTAGCACCTCATTTGATGGAGTAGAACAGCCACATAAACTATGCTCAGGTGGCTATAAAGGCTCTTAGCATTGCTGATCAGGTATCCAGCCTGCACCTCCAACATCCCTCTCACCAAATGCTTTCTTTGTAATAGAAAATCCTTCAAAAATTCAAACTTGGTGCAGTAGATAATACACAATTTTAAAAAACAAAACACATACCACAGGAGATAAATAGGCATTTATTAAAGTTCATCTCAAAACAAACAAAAATAATAAAGGACACTAAGGCATCTTGTACTCAGTAACCATATAGCGAAGATGACGTCTCTTTCTGTTACAAGAGAGCAGATTAGAGGGACCCCCCCCCCCCACATTCTCCCAACACTTTTGGTAGAATGCTGACTTCCACTATCCCACCACCCAGTGAGCAAACCCCTCTAAGGAATATCCATTTCTCCAATGAAAGAGCTACAAAATCCCACCACTCATGGAAACACGTGCAAGAAAGCACTTTTCCCTCCCCAGACATCCACACTTCTGTAAAGACGCACTGTGGAGGCTAGCAGATGGATCCTGCAGAGCATAAAGAACACATACTCCTGCCGTAACCACTCATTTTTGAGTTGACTAGGACATTTGGCCATGCTTTTGCTGATATTTACTATTTCAGCCAGCAACTAGTGAAAACAGGACCACAAGCTCTAGTCTATATTGCAATGTAACAACTTCTACGTTCTCCTTCTACATTCATACTACATAAACGAATGACAAAGGTCATGTTTCCATGGAATAATTTATTTTGAATTATGCTGTTAAGTGGCCAATTGCTGTTATAGTGCTTTTTTCTTCAACTGGAATAAGAACATCAGGAAATGTTTACAGTATTGTTGGGTTCACTACAACAGGATTTTACTACAGAGTAAAATATAAATTAAAAAACACTGCATATAGCACTATTCACTTCACCACATTGGCTCTCTTCATCCCTTGTCACATTCTAACCCTCATTTAAGGCAAGTTTGTATTTTTTTTCCCCCAAAGACCACAGAGTCTCCAGATAAACTTGTGTGACTAGGTTTACAAGTTAGGAAATAGAGCTTTATAAAATGTTTACTTCAACAAATATGAAAGTTAAGAGAAAGATGGTGACCCAAAATTGCACTGTATTAAAAGGTGGAGTTTCCTTGTACCAAAGTCCTTTATTCATCATCTTTAGAACCAGTTTTGCTTAACTATAAGAGACACAAAAAGAAAGTATTCAAAGTTTAGACTGCCATTCCATTTATTAGGAAACAAGAATAACATTATCTCCATCTTACACAGAAGACACATATTTAATTAGTAATACAGACTGATTATGCTACTGTACGAAGACAATGAAAATAAAAACTATTTCTTAAGCTTAAACATTAAATAAACTTCTTTCCTGAACGTGAAAATCGATTTTTAAAAAAAAAAACAACCACACCACAAACCCCAAGGAAAAGCCTCAGGGTACTGTTTCTATTTAATTTGAAGACTCTATCATCGGCTCTCCAATATGAAAAAAGATGTAGTGCACCTATTGTGAAATCTATTTAGATTCAATACGTCCACTACAGAATAGCCACATTTAACTCAGAAGGATTCTGCCCAAACCCATCACCATCATTTACTT
Organism: Phaenicophaeus curvirostris; assembly: GCF_032191515.1. NCBI lineage: Eukaryota > Metazoa > Chordata > Aves > Cuculiformes > Cuculidae > Phaenicophaeus > Phaenicophaeus curvirostris. The sequence continues at coordinate 43,923,065 of NC_091395.1, forward strand.
GCTCTTACTTAACAACTGGAATGGGTACTAGGTCTTACACTGAGAATTACTTCTAGTTGTGTAAAAAAAACAAACAGTTTGCTTTAGCTGCCAAGCCACTATGCCGATTTCCACTGAATCAAGAAGGTGGAAGAATTCAGTGCTGAGAGAGCAACTAGAAAAGAACTATTCACTGGAGGAGTGGTGGCAGTGAACGTAGGAGACAGCAAGGTGCCCCTTTTCCTTCTTTCTGCTTACTTATCCATTGCACTCCAGAACCAGGCACCACCACTAACTTTAATTTTACACCCTGTTGCCATATGGAGACAGAATATTTGCAGTGCATTCGGCCAAAGAGTTCTCATCATAAAACAAAAATTTAATCACTCAATAAACAAAAAAGTAATATTAAACCAACAAAGTTTAAAAGCGGAATCACAGTCCTTCTGACTTTAATATTCAGAAGAACTAAGCATTTTAAAGCACCTGACAAATATGCAAATCATAACTCAAAACGAACAACAGTTCTTACTAATTCTTGCAAATAATTTTAACATTAAACAAAAGATAACTTGAAAATACTTACATGCTGTATGCATATAGAAATGGATCAGACACCACAGTCAAATCCAAACAAAGTTAGGAAGAAAAGCAAGGAAAAAAATTAGATCATTTTTCTTCTGATAGAAATACAATTATTTTAAATGTACATGTGCAGTGTTTTCATAATACTGCATATAATACTGTCACGTTACCTTAATTACATCCACCCAGTTCCATCCTCGGGGAAGCTCCCCTTTGTTATCTGTAGAATAAGAAGGTTTTATTTTCAACACATAAGCTAAGGAGAATCTTTATCTTCTTTGAAATCAACACACAAAATTCCAAAGATCCAGAAGCCTTAATTTCTCCGCTACAAAGCCTTGAGGACAAAACCAGATACAAATCCCTTAAACATATCTTGGTCTTCAAAGTATTTCTGTTTAAATAAAACCCCTCAGTCCATCTGACATTTAATTTAAAGGCAACTCCAATATGAGCTGGCCTGACCAGCAATGATACATTTTATCAAACAAAAAATTTATGCAGCTTTTCTTTTACACGGCCAACACTTAATATGCCACTTATCCATTAGGATCAGTAAATTATACACAGAAACTGCTGTCACAGAGCATACCTTATTGCTGCAGTAGGACAGTATTATTCAGATTACCATTAGAAATTAAGGTTGAACACACAAAAGTAATCAGGATTATCTCCAATACCGAACACTTTTCAATCAAAACCCTACCATTTCACTAGAAGCATAAAGTATCTGCAGAAGTACCTCTATTTTGAGGATACAAACTAAACTAAATGTTTTATTTCAGGCTCCAAAACAAATACTTTCATTTAGAAATTATCTTTTAAACAATGTGAATTATTTACAAGGGTCCAACAACACACTACGTTTACTGTTGAAAATGAATTTTTACAAGTCCCAAACACTCTCCTCCCACAAACATTTTTTGAAAATTTCACTTTTGTCACAAATTGAAATAAAAAAAATAAAACAGAACAAATGATGAGCTTGCAATCTGTCCTCTACAGAAAGTTGCTTTGGCCAGAACTAACATCTCAGGCAAGAATAATTCATCTAAATCAAGAAAAAGAGACACCACAGACTTAAAAGTAGCTAACCTTACAAACAAATAATTATTGATTCTGACTCTAGCAAGACCTCAGTGCTATAAAATTTGGATTTTCATACTGCTCAAACAAAACAATATTATAGTAAACAGACCTGTTTTATCAGCTAGTTTTCGTTTCTGGGTTTTGGATAACTGCTCCTTTTTATCTTTTTTCTTACTTGCTTGTACAGCAGGAGTTCCAATTGCGATACTATCGCTTACTGAAGTCTGAGGATAAAAATGGTTGTTAATATTTCACATATTATTTCCACTGATTCCTACGTGTAGAACTACTAAACCTGATATACTGGAATATCTTGACCCAGAAGCAATGCTGTCAGTCTACAGTGTTCAATCAATACATAATCATGACTGTAGTTTTAAAAAAGACGTTTCAGAATTGCAAAAGGCACCTCTTACACTTTTTAAATCTAATCACCGACTGTGATTTAGCCTGAGCAATTTGACTTCCCAAACACAGAAACAATTACTTCTTCCTCAAAGCAAATCCACAGCATCACAATGGCCAATAATGTCCTTATACAACCCAGAAGCCACAAAGAGACCCAGCCTGACTCAATCAACATCCTGGAGGCGCACTTATGCAAGCCATTGCATCCCAGGAAGGTTGCAGTAATTTGTCTCCAAGCAGATGCCTCTAATCTCCATTTCACCTCTCTTTTAGTCCTGTTTCTGCTCCAAGTTTTCATTTTTATGTTACTTTGTGGGACGGAACTGCAGCCCATAAACATTTTGGTATAACAGCAAAATAACAATTAAATATAACAACTAAGACCACAGAGCATTGTGACACCATACTCAGTGAGCCACTGTTTAGCCACTAAAATCAGTATACCCCATATACTGACAGAACTACGAAGTATTTAGAGTTCTAACAGCCATTTTTTTACAGTTTTATAATCAAGATATTAAAATCTGAATGTATCTACTCACCACAGTGTTAACAGGCTGATTTTCCATTAACAACTCCTTATTATCTTTGGCATATTCAAAAAGTGTGTATGTCATAGCAGTTCCAAGATTTGCTTCAACTTCTACCATTAACTTATCCAATATACTCCGTTTAACAGCTGATGATCTAAAAGAAACCATAAACTCAACTATAATTTAGACAAATGAAGAAAAGCTTGCCAAAATGCCCCTGTATATAAGGCCAAGAAGTAAAGCTGTCATAAATACTTACATTGTGTTGTTGAAGAAAGCATCCATAGATATGATTGGTGCTGTTTGTGGATATGTTGCCGGCCAAGACACTTCTACTAGAAATGCTTTGGGATCTCCACTTTCACCTACCTGAAGGGAAAAGAAATATTTTGTATACCAACAGTTTCCAGTCACTTATTAATGATTAGAATGCCACAATGTAAGTCTTTCCTTCAAGACCATCCAAAACCCTTAAGATAACACCTATTTTCATAAAATTATCAGCTGGAAAATAAAGTGTTTATCTACAAAAAGTATTAAATTTATGACATCACTATTAACCTCTACCCTGCAGTTTTCATCCTAGGAAAAGCAGCAGAAACATTCAAAGCTCTCTTTATGATTTGTTGGGGTTTTTTTCCAATTGCTTGGTTTTAAAAGCTACTTTGTAGCAATTGCAAGCCAAATACTATGCAATCATATATGAGAACAGAAAAGATGAAGCCTTTCTGCCCCCACGCATCCAAGCGCAGAGCAATATGAAAACAAACCACAAGACAGCGTTGAAATAAAAATGATGATAAACTAGTGACCCAAGACAGCAAAAATAATAGATAAGAATTTCAATATTAACATCTCATCCTTACAGACATATCATTTTGCTATATAAAAGAATGAGTAGTAAAAGATTTATGAAGTCAGCAGATTAAGACTCCATAAAAAACCCATAACATCAAAAGAGGCACACTTTAATATAAATAATCATGTGCATCAAACCAATTTAATGAACACAAATCACATACACAATCCTTACAATTATGTTAAGATAAATAAAAACCAAATTTTTTTATTTTTAGTTTCAAACTAATACAGGTTCTACCAAAGACACACTATACAAACAGTTTCACACAAGAATTTGGAACACTACCATCACTAAGCTGGTTAAAGCCGTATTCTGAAACCACCTGAAAGTTCTCCCTTATTTTCTCCATTACGGAATAGTCAATATCTGGCTTCACCAAATTATGTGGAATGAAGAGGTGGTAGGAAAAAAAGTACTAATCAAGGGTAAAGCTACTGTACTTCAAAATTTATAAAAGGAAGAAAAGTAGCTGCTTTTTTATTTACAGTGTAAGTTTCAATAGACTGAATTAGCTGACATTCAGAAATATCTGATTTAGAGATGCAATAAATAAATAACAATAAATAACTTCAGAAAAATCTGCAATATTTATAGAGACATCACTTTCAGTGTTGCAGCCCAATCAATCCCTGCTGCTGCCAAGAGGAGAACTGGTCATAAGATTTACAGAGCTCTTCTCCCAGGAAAGCACTTTGTGCACTGGGCAAATCCATACACAAAGCTGGGTGACCATGCTCCCTGTCAGTGCGACACAAAAATTGGGTAGCCTTACTTGATTACAAAATAGCTGCGTTTTGTATGTGAAACGTGCATGAGACAAATGAGGATCAGAGAAACGACACGCTAATTCTTACAACCTTCTCGTACACTTGCCTGCACGATTACCTTCTTGTAATACAAATTATTCTTCATGGTAAAAATGCATGATTGCTTTTGTCTGACGCTAAGTTACACAGTATTTAAACTGAGTTCTAACTTTTGACAATTGTTTTTCATCTAATAAAAATCAGCAACAACCAAAGCTAGTAAAATGCAGTATGATGTACTGCAGACTGGTTGGCATGTCACATTTGCTCTTCTGAGGAAATTAAATTTACTAGTAACAGTGAAGGAAGGCTGCACTTAACATGGATGGAATTCAAGTGCTAATAATGAAATTGACTTATCTCATTACGGTTACTGAATATTACTCTGAAGTTACTGGAGAAGTCATGGTAAGGTGATTTCAGACACCTTCTCCCCACTACAGGGGCATGGTATTTTCAGAAGCTTCTCCTCTGTCCGATGGGTGTCTAAATTTTCACCCGTAAAGCTCCCTGGAAGTCTAAAGACCTGCCTCAGTCCATGCCCTGAAGAACTTCCAGGTCTTTAAATTTGAGAAAGCTGGCAAGAACTTCATGCCAGAATCCCCCTCCATATCTCAAGCTCAGCAGCATTCCCTGCATTTCTCTCCTGAGCAAATCGTATCAGTGCAAACGCCCAAAGCATTTTGCGGATTTCTTCTATTGCAGGTAGAGAAGGCAGGTCAGTCATCTCCGGACAAGACTGGAACCTCATAACTTAGCAATAAGGCACACTCATAGCTGTATGTATATACGCCTCTGTAAGCGGTATTTCTGACCAGCTCGTTTAAGTAGCACGCAGCATGCATGCTCCTTCAGCGAGTTCCAGCTACACAGCGCATAGACGAGTCAGCAGGATGCCGAGCTGAGGGATAATAAATCCGTGCTGGGAGCAGGTTCCTAAATATTAAGGCATTGCACTAACAAGCATCATCATAGCCAAGATCCTGAAACACTCTTATGGATCCAGCCTTTACCGCGTATTGAACACCCGCTTGTTGTAGAAAATCCCCGGCAAGCCGCCGGCACGGCAGCAGAGGCCAGGCAGCCCCCCACCCTGCCTTACCCTGTACTGGAAGGAGACGGGGCTGAGCTCCCTGAAGCGCGCGTCTCCCTCGTAGATGGAGCGCAGCGCCTCCAGCTCCATCTGCGGCGCCGGGCAGAGCAGGGGTTACCGGCTGCGGCCCCGACACCGGCTCACACCCAGCCGGGATCGCTGGGATAAACGCTCCCCCGGCTTCCTCCTGGCTCCTCCGGCTCCCTCCCTTTCCCTCCATCCCCGCTCCCTCTCTCCCTTTCCTCCCTTCCCTTCTCCTCCTTTCTCCCACCCCGGCTCCATCCCTCCCTCCATCTCTTTCTTCCCCCTCTCCCGGCTCCCTCCCTCCTCTCCCATTCCTTCCCCCCCCACTTTTCCTTCCTCCCTTCTTTTCTTTCCTCTCCCTTCCCCTTCCCTTCTCTTTCCTTCCCTTCCCTCTTCCCTTTCTTTCCCCCTTCCTCTCCCTCCCCTCCTCCCTTCTCTTCTTTTCACCCTTCCCCTCCCTTTCTCTCCCCTTTTCCCTCCTCCCTTCTCTTCTTGCTTCCTTTCTCCCTTCCCTCATCCCTTTCCCCCTTCCCTCATCCCTTTCCCCCTTCCCTCATCCCTTTCCCCCTTCCCTCATCCCTTTCCCCTTTTCTCTTCCCTCTTCCCTCTTTCCTTTTCCCTCTTCCCTTTCCAGGGTGCGGGCTCTCCCCCGTTCACCTCCTGGTCCTCGTTGGCCGCCATGACCCCGGGGGCGGCCGGGGCGGGGCTGTCACGGGGGGTTCACGCCAGGGCGGCCCCGCCCCGTGCGGGTCACGCGGCCGCGCGCTGCCATTGGCCGCGCCCTTCCGGTCGCCGCCCCCTCCCTCCTCCCCATTGGCCGCGCTCTCCCGATCACCCTTCCCTCCCGCCTCCCCATTGGCCGCGCCCTTCCGGTCGCCGCCCCCTCCCGCCTCCCCATTGGCCGCGCTCTCCCGATCACCCTTCCCTCCCGCCTCCCCATTGGCCGCGCCCTTCCGGTCACCGCCCCCTCCCGCCTCCCCATTGGCCGCGCGCGCGGCCGCGCCTCTTCCGGCTTTCCCGCGCGCGCGCCGCCGATTGGCCGCGCCGCCGCCCTTCCGCGGGGCGCTGGGGCGCGGGGGGCGGGCGGCCTGGCCGGTAGCGTCCCGGTGCGGTCCCGGTAGCTTCTCCGGTGCCTTCTCCGGTGCCGCCCGCAGGATGACGCCGTCGCAGTGGGATTTCCCGGTGGAGCTGTGCTGCCGGCCCATGGCGTTCGTCACGCTGACCGGGCTGGACGTGGTGTACAACGCCGTGCACCGCGCCGTGTGGGACGCCTTCTGCGCCAACCGCAGGGCCGACCGCGTCCCCATCTCCTTCAAGGTCCTGCCCGGAGACCACGAGTACCCCAAGTGCCGGACCAAGGTACAAGCGCCCCGCCGGGCTTCTCTGCGGCGCCTCCGTCCCCGCTGCCCGAGGGGGAGCTGGGAGCGACAGCTCTGGGGACAACCAGAAGAGAAGGCTCCCAGGGGACCTTGTAGCGACCTCCTAGCATCTGAAGGGCTGCAGGAAAGCTGGGGAGGGCCTGTTCACAAAGCCTTGTAGTGATAGAACTAGGGGCGTTGGGTATAAACTGGAGAGGGGCAGATTTAGGCTAGGCATAAGGAGGAATTTCTTCACCATGAGAGTGGTGAGGCACTGGCACAGGTTGCCCAGGGAAGCTGTGGCTGCCCCATCCCTGGAGGTGTTCAAGGCCAGGCTGGATGGGGCCTTGGGCAGCCTGGTCTGATGGGATGTCCCTGCCCATGGCAGGAGGGTTGGAACTAGATGATCTTTAAGGTCCCTTCCATGACAAACTATTCTATGAACTGTCAGGGCAAAGGGAAAGGTGCAGGCATTGTGGTGGGATGGGAAACTGAGGTGTCTTGGCTTGTGGCTGAGGAAAAGAGAAAGCCAGGATGAGGTGCTCTTTTAAATGACCATGATGGGCTGAGGCCAATGGGATGAGGTTCAGCAAGGCCAAGTGCTAAGTCCTGCACTTGGGACACAGCAACCCCATGCAGCACTACAGGCGTGGGGAAGAGTGGCTGGAAAGGCACCTGGCAGAAAAGCACCCATGGGTGTTGGTTGACAGCAGCTGAGCGTGAGCCAGCAGTGTGCCCAGGTGGCCAAGAAGACCGACAGCATCGTGGCTTGTGTCAGAAAGAGCATGGTCAGTGGGACCAGGGAAGTGATTCTGCCCCTGTACTCGGCACTGGTGAGGCTGCACCTCGAATACTGTGTTCAGTTCTGGGGTCCTCACTGCAAGAAAGACATTGAGTTCCTGGAGTGTGTCCAGTGAAGAGCAGTGAAGCTGGTGAAGGGGCTGGAGAGCAAGTCTTATGAGGAGCGGCTGAGAGAGCTGGGGTTGTTTAGCCTGGAGAAGAGGAGGCTGAGGGGAGACCTCATTGCTCTCTACAACTACCTGAAAGGAGGTTGTAGAGAGGAGAGAGCCGGCCTCTTCTCCCAAGTGACAGGGGACAGGACAAGAGGGAATGGCCTCAAGCTCCACCAGGGGAGATTCAGGCTGGACATCAGGAAAATATTTTTCACAGAAAGGGTCATTGGGCACTGGCAGAGGCTGCCCAGGGAGGTGGTTGATTCACCTTCCCTGGAGGTGTTTAAGGCACGGGTGGATGAGGTGCTCAGGGACATGGTTTAGTGTTTGATAGGAATATTTGGGCTCAATGATCCTGGAGGTCTTTTCCAACCTAGTGATTCTGTGAAATGCAGCAGAAAGAATATCTCTACTTTCTGCTTTGCAATGGCAGTTATGAAGCAATGTCAGTGGGTTTAACCTGTGGAAAACGACATAATTCTCTGATGTGGGCGAGGAACAAGAATATTAACTGATTTCTTCTGGCTCTGTTTCTGAGCCCTTCAAGACCTTCCTTTTAAAATAAACCTAATTTTTCATGAAGGAGTGTGAAACATGCTTCTGAACTTGACCTTTTTCTCCAGTCTACCTGGAGTCTACCTGGAATCTGCTGTTTGTTGCTGATATCTCGGGCATCAGGCTTTGATGCCAGGGAATGAGGTATATGTCCTAATTATTAGGAATCAAAGGCTTGAGGGCAAAAATCTTTAAGGAAAGATGACAAGCATATCTACATGTGACAAGAACGTAGAGGCAGTTCCTCTTTTATGCTAAGAGGCCACTAAATGGATTTGGTAGCTTGTTTTAATAACCTCAATGTTTTCAGAGGACGTCCTATGAATGGTATATTCCGAAAGGAATCCTGAAGACTGGGTGGATGAACAAACATCTGAATTTAGTTCCAGCACTTGTCGTGGTGTTCTATGAACTAGACTGGGATGAGCCGCAATGGAAAGAAAAACAGTCAGAATGTGCTACTCGAGTTGAAATTGTCAGGTAGGGGTTTTTCATTTGGTTCATAATGTATTACAAGCTAATGGGAAATGTGAATTGCAGAATCCTTTTTGCACTCTAAGATACAAATTAAGAGGAACTTAAACTCTTCTTTTTGAAGTACGACTGATAGTAAAGAAACTCTTTTAAAGTATGGTTTCTTTTAAAAAGTCATTTGAGCAGCCCCAGAAATTTTGCTTGCTAAGATCAGCACAATTATTCTGTACCATGTGAACAAAGAAGAGCACAGCATTCTCTGGATGATGCAGCGTGTTGTTGTGTTTGGCTTAATTTCTTATACAGCGTTCTTTCAATGCTTCCATCTAGACGGGATTATCTTTCTTCTGATTATTTACAAATAAGAATTGAAACCTTGACACTATACTGTGTTGTTTTTTTAAATTTTATTTTAGGCAAAGTTTGCAGGGGAGAAACACAAAAGTTGCTGTGGTTTTGATTCAGAAAAAAACACCGTTGCCTCCAGGTACCAGAAAACTCTGTATACAGTTTGATAATCTCATTTCTCAGAAGACCTGATGGGTTGAGCTGACTTATTGTTTGTCATGTAATCTCAGTTGTCATGTAATGTCATCTATGCGTGTTAAATACATTGTGGCTGCTGGAAGATGCACAAATGGAAAGAATGCTCAAGGAAGTTGACCCTAAAAGGCTGATCTCTAACCCTTAAGTTATTCTTCATAAGTCCGAAGTCCATCTTTTGATACACAGTATCAGAAATTGTTTGCTAGCACAGTATGGATGACTTGCCTCCTTGTAAGCATGTTTCATTTTAAACCTTGCTTGAGATCAAGAAAAGCTGTAAAAACGATGAGAACTTAGAGGAAGGGTGCTTAGTACCTACGTTTTGGAGTGAAGTGTGATAAATTTTAAGCTCGTCTTTCTGTGGACCTGATGCTTTTAGTGTCTGGCGGTTTTTGTTGTTGTTTTCTATATGCTTGCCTTTTCTGGATGCTGTTTTATTTCTAAAGACACATCAGTATATTCTGAGGTGGATAAAAACTTGCATCATACTTGTAGGTTGTTGCTAGCTAAGAAAGTTTCTGCAATGTGTTCTACTGAATGAAGCACGTAGTACTCTTGGAGAAGTAAGAAAGAATGTAGTTTTAGTTTTACCTGTACTGGATTTTTCCAAACCTTGTACTTATTAAGCTTTTAGAGGTAGCTAGGCATTGCAGCACCGCATAGTGCTTACTCGTGCTTTCCTTGACTTTACTAGGGGAAGATGTTATTGCATCAGAGAGGGCAGCGGCTTTATGTAATGCTTGTGACCTTTCTGGAAAATCCCTCTTTGTACTTCCACACACTGATCATCTTGTTGGTTATATTATAAGGTAAGTGACTGTAAAACACTGTTTTGCTCCGTTTGCTAAAAGAGACATTGAGAGCATTGGTAAGTTGTGATTACTGCTTTGTAGCATGCTCGTTGTATAGTAGCAGTGGATGTTTTATCTGTTCACGGGAATTCTTCAGGTTATTCTGTAACCTGATTGATGAATTCCACACAGCTCCTCTTTCTCTGTGAGGCTGAATAATGGCCGTCAGATGTTGGTTTTTTAAGATGTTAGGTGCTTCGACATTCCCTTCCTCAAGCTGGGTAGAGGGAAGGTGGGCTTTTCTGCCTCTACAGTGGCTTTGGCTCTGTTGGTTCAGTATAATTTTCCCTACAAATACTCAGTTATGTGTAGTTCTTATTAGCAAGTCTTTGCTTCCTCCCCCACTCTCCTGGCTGTGGAGCTATCTTTATTTACGCTAAGTGGCATTTATCTAGTTGCAAATATTATGTCTTTGTCATTTTTACATTTCTTGTGCTTTTTGTTTAAATAGTTACAGGGAATACAGGTTCGAATAAACTATGAAGCCTTTCAAAAACGGAACAGGGGAAGGACAGCAATCTTGTGTAGTCCTAAAAAGGAAGGCTCAAACTAAAGCAAATCACAGTTTATTAATGCTAGTTTTAATTTTTCCAGATGTCCTCAGTGAGAAGAGGGGTTGTGATCAGAGAGACTAATTCTTCCTTCCTGCACCCTCTTAATTTACATGTAAATCTTTGCTGTTGTTGTATCCATGTTGGTCATAAACAGCTACTAGAATTCATCCAAATAAAGTAACAGTTACTTCTAGTTTTTCATATTATGCTCAGTACTAAAGAGGGAAAGTTTAGAGCGTGTTAACCTACATGAGCCTTTGCAAAGTGCATATAGTTGAATTTTGATATGAGATTTGCAATTGTTTCCAAGCTTGTTAGGTAAGGTTGTATTGTTGAAACTTATGATCAACTTTATTGCAGGTTGGAAAATGCTTTCTATGAGCATGCACAAACTTACTACTATACAGAAATACGAAGAGTTAAATCCCATAAGGAGTTCTTAAACAAAACCACTCACCAGGTAACGTTACCCTGTTTTTTAAATATTCTGCAAGTTACAGTGTGTGCTAAAACTTGAAAATAAGGGTTATTTGTTGCTTAATTGTTTTTAGTCCCTCCTTCCAACTTGAGAAGCTTCTTGCAATATAGAAAGTACATCTGGCTTTATTTGCTGTAATTTATACTTAAATTTTAATTAGTTTTTTCCTTCCTCACATCTTCTTTAGAGGAGGGGCCTATAGGAAACATGGTAAAAAAAATTCTGTGTATGGCTTGTTTGTATGTAATATCTTAACAAATCATGGGAAGTACTTCCCTTAGAAGCTCAGAACTTAAACTTGCCCTTTATTTGGCTTTAACTTCTGCTTTTCAGTTTGTTAAATGTCTGCTCAGACACCCAACATTATGTTGCAATTGCCAGCTTTTCTCTCTTGGAAGCTGGGATCCATGTGGTGAGCTCCAAATTAAAAATTTACAGGGGTGGAGAGATTTTGGGGTGGTGACTGTTTCAGGGTGAAAGGTTTAGAACAGATTAAATCTGTTGAAAGATTGCTGCTGTGTTATGATGTCAGAGAACCATTAGGAAAGAGTTGCTTAGTCATTTTTTTTTTTTATCAACTGCTATATTATGTAAACCTCTGAATTTATCAGCTGTATCTGCTTTGTAATAACAGGTATGTTCAAGTGTTTATGAATGTTTGTGAATGATGTGCACTGGTTGTGTTTTGCAGCTTTTATTTGTGAGACATCAGTTCAAAATAGCATTTTTCAGCGAACTGAAACAGGATACGCAGAATGCTCTTAAGTAAGACTCATATAATTTTTCCTTCCCCCTTTCTACCCCAAATTACTGCTAAACCATAAATATAGTATTTTCCCAAGTGCAAAATGATTTAAACAGATATGTAAGGGGTTAGTTCTTTATTGGGAGGAACACTGGTTGGAAGGGTGTTTTCTGCTGGCAGCAATCTTGTTCTTAGTATTCATTATCTTGTATGATTTAACTCTAATTTAAATATTCCTGCTTAGAAATTACAGAACTGCCTATAATCTTGTGCATGAATTGAGGGCTCATGAAACAAACATGCTGGAAATCAAGACCATGGCAGGATTTATAAACTACAAGGTAATAAATGTACTTCTAATGTTTGGCAGCCTTTACTTAATATGTTGATGCTTCTTTAATGTATAAGGTTTAAAAGTTCATTTTATTATTATCCTTTTAAGGATGGATTAGAAACAGTTATGTGACTGTTACTCTCAGATTTGCAAAGGCTTCCAAATTCCATGCAAAAGAAGGATCCTCAGCTGAGATTTGGGAGTGTCTTGAAGGATTTGAGTTCATTTGAGATGCAGTCGTTTGAAATACTAGTCTTGCTTTAACTCTCACTCTGTGCAGGGGGAATGAAAAAAAGGTTTGTTTGATCCTTGAATATTTTTGTCCACTTGCAAAGCTTAAGCCAGTATAGTTCAGTCCTGCTTGTCAGGAGGAGGGAAGTAACTCTAAGAATTAGACCATACTCTTATGGTATTTTGGGGGGCTTTTTGGCAAAACAAAGGCTTCAAAGATAATGATCTTCCTAGTGGCTCTGCAGTTCCATCTTGAATTTGGCTGCAAGTTACACAGTCTTCCCTTGATGACCTGGGGGGAGAAGGGGAAGAAAAATAACATTAGATGAAATAAAGGACCACGTGGTTTCAGGTGTTGTACATAATGGTTTAGATTTGTTTTTCTCCCTCTGTTTACTATGCTATTCAAGCTCTTCAGAGATAAGTAAAATTAGTTTGGGTTTGAGTGTGGTGCTTTTGTTTCATTTTTTTTAAGCTAATACTTAGCAGCCTGACAGTTTTTTCCCCCCTCTTATTTTGATTTCGTCTAGATCTGTCGCCTCTGTTTTCAGCATAATACTCCACTGGATGCAATCGCTCAGTTCAGGAAACATATCGACTTGTGCAAGAAAAAAATAGGAAGCGCAGAACTGGCTTTTGAGCATGCTGCCTGGATGTCTAAACAGTATGTTTTTGCTTAGTAATGTTTCTGATTTAGTTCTTGTGAAGCTCACTGTTTTACTTGTCTAGGTAGGATACAAATTCTGAGCCCTCCTCTCTGAGGAAGATCATAGAATCATAGAATAACCAGGTTGGAAGAGACCCACTGGATCATCGAGTCCAACCATTCCTATCAAACACTAAACCATGCCCCTTTAGCACCTTGTCCACCCGTGCCTTAAACACCTCCAGGGAAGGTGAATCAACCACCTCCCCAGGCAGCCTCTGCCAGTGCCCAATGACCCTTTCTGTGAAAAATTTTTTCCTAATGTCCAGCCTAAATCTCCCCTGGTGGAGCTTGAGGCCATTCCCTCTCGTCCTGTCCCCTGTCACTTGGAAGAACAGGCCAGCACCCTCCTCTCTACAACCTCCTTTCAGGTAGTTGTAGAGAGAAGTGAGGTCTCGCCTCAGCCTCCTCTTCTCCAGGCTAAACAACCCCAGCTCTCTCAGTCGCTCCTCGTAAGACCTATTCTCCAGCCCCTTCACCAGCTTCATTGCTCTTCTCTGGACTCGCTCCAGACCTCAACATCCTTCCTGTGGTGAGGGGCCCAGAACTGAACACAGGATTCAAGGAGCGGTCTCGCCAGTGCCGAGTACAGAGGGAGAATAACCTCCCTGGACCTGCTGGTCACACCGTTTCTGATACAAGTCAAGATGCCATCGGCCTTCTTGGCCGCCTGGGCACACTGCTGGCTCATATTCAGTCGGCTGTCAACCAACAACCCCCAGATCCCTCTCCTCCAGGCAGCTTTCTAGACAGACTTCTCCTAGACTGTAGCACTGCATAGGGTTGTTGTGCCCCAAGTGCAGGACCCAGCATTTGGCCTTGTTAAACCTCATGCCATTGGACTCTGCCCAGCGGTCCAGCCTGTTCAGATCCCTTTGCAGAGCCTCCCTACCCTCCAGCAGATCCACACTTCCACCCAGCTTAGTGTCATCTGCAAACTTGCTAAGGGAGCACTCAATGCCTTCATCCAGGTCATTGATAAAGACATTGAACAGGGCTGGACCCAGCACTGAGCCCTTGGGAATCCCACTTAGACATTAAAAATGTATGCTGTTATTTTGCTTTGTCCTGATTATTCATTGCTTTTGCCTAGGAATGAACAGGTTATAACACACATGAAGCCGTGGAACTTAGATGCAAATGTTCAGAGAAGTGTCATCTGTCTTAAGACTAATCAGAACTTTTAATTGAAGTGTGTACCTTTCAGTTCAAATTGCTGTTCTGTACTTAATCTTGGTTATGAATTTTTTTTAATAGGTTTCAGGCTTTTGGTGACTTGTTTGATGAAGCGATTAAGCTGGGATTAACAGCAATTCAAACTCAGAATCCAGGTTTCTATTACCAGCAGGCAGCCTACTATGCACAGGAACGGAAGCAACTAGCAATTATGCTTTGTAACCATGATGTAAGTTGGGAGAGGAAAAAGTGCTTTGAAAGTAACCATGTAGTAAATTAGTTAATGTTTTAGTCTCAAATGGTAGTGGAATAATCTGTAATATGTGTAGATGAAATCCATGGAAAAGGTGGTTTTTTTTCTGATTCTTACTAACATTACATTCATCTATTACATATTGGAAAAGTTACTCAAGAACAAATGTGTTATCGTTTGTTTTATTACAAATAATTCTGAACGTGTTTTTGAAATAATTATTTAAAAAATAATATACTTTCTATGTCTCTGGATACTTGATTGAAAATTTACTCTTATGTTTTTCCAGTATTTTTCTCTCCATTGCTTCCTATAAACCATGAAATACAATGCATGAAGTACATAAGAGCATTAGTATTGGGTTGTGTATGCAGGGGTTGGGCGATTGTTGTTGTTGTTTGGTTTTTTTTCTGACACTTACCTGACCAACTTTTGCATGGAAGATTGATCTCTGCAGTCAATTAGCTGCCTTCCAGCTGAAATGTCCCGATTACTTGAAAGTGCGTTTGTTCCTATTGGTGCTATTTATTTGCTGTTATTTATTTATTGTTCTTGGATTACCTTGTTAGGTACTAGTTTTAAAAATGATTGCTCAGTTAGTCTTTGACAGTATTTGAGACAAATGAAGTTGAATGAAGTAGGATGTCAGACTGAACGAGAAGTATTTAAATGTCTGGGTTTCCCGAAGTACTATTTATACAGGTGTAGTTATGTTTTAAAGCAGATTTCTTCTTTCACGTGCATGTGTATTGGAGCATCAAATCACTTTTAATGCTTTAAAATGAAAGGTGGACCCTTATTTATAACTATATTTGCTGAATTTACAGTCCTCTGTGATATATCCCAATCCGGATCCCCTGGAAACGCAAACTGGAGTGCTTGACTTCTATGGGCAAAGACCATGGCGGCAGGGAATATTAAGTACGTTTCTGTGTCTTGTGTCTGTGAAGTTCAGACAAACTTCTTTAACTACCGATCCAGCCAGCTGACAGTGGGCATCAGTATGTAATCCCTTTTCCACTGAGACAGGCGCAGGGCTGGGACCTCACTCTTGTTAGTTGTTGGTGTGACTTAAACAGACATCAGCTGGAAGCACGGGAAGTGTTTGGTCTCTAACAGAGAAAAGGGAACTTGAGGTTTTTGCACGATCAGGTCTTCAGCGAAGTTGCATGGGCCAAGCTGAAGCACTGCTGCTGTTTTGTTTCTTGTTGCTGCTTGGGCTCCTTGTAATCTGTGTGCTCCAGGAGCACTTCACTCCAGTTGGAGAGAACTGGATACAGCAATAATAGCATTGTCCCTGAAGGCAACTGTTATAAATTCATCCTGCCACCCATACCGTGTCTTCTCAATTCATGACTTTTTCTTTTCTGAAAAAGCTTTTAGGATTTCTAAATGGATAGAGAGGATGCAATGGCTAGATTTTAACCGAAGAAAGAAATTTGTCATTTTTCTCAGAAATTCAGACTTTGAATGTATGGCTTTGAGCTACATATGAATACACGTGCAGTTCTGAGATCTTCATTGTTGACTATGGTTTTATCTTCCTTTCTCCCTCTCCATTTGGTCTCGTGTTCTTTGTTCTTTCCGTATCCTTTGGGCTTTGCCACTTTTATCACTGCCCTCTTTTAAAAAACTTTCTTTTATTGTAAATATAGTTCTGTCTAACCTCTTTTTATCTTCAAGTGTTACTGTTTTAAAATTAGTTAGAATCTGCTGCCAAGCCTAAACAGTTTAAGGTGAAGAGAAACTTTATCTGTTGAATATATTCAGGTTTTTTGGTTCCTGCAAGGGTTTATTGTCTTTAAATCCCTATACAGTTCTTCATATGTTGGTGTTCTGTAGCAATGAAGAAACATAAGCTTGAATCCATACTTGAGATCAGGTAGTAAAAGGGCTAGTAATTTGTATTAATGTACGCACTTTAAATGTTAATAGGTGCAGTCTAAAGACTAGGTTGTCTTACTGTAGTTTGCTCTTTCTAGGTAGCTTGAGATATCTTCTTTTAAATAAAAGGCAAGAATTTCCCTTCTAGAACGTGGAGAGTGTGTGAGTTCTTGAAGGGGTGCATCTATTTCCTAGGCAACGGAATGTTTGAGTGTGCTTGAGTTGGAGCTTGCACTGCACGTAACTCACCTCATAAATGATTCCCTCTGGGTCTAGAAAAATTCCAATTTCATGGATTTTTCATTGTCTTATGCAGGCTTTGATCTTTCTGATCCTGAAAAGGAGAAGATGGGGATTTTATCCCTACAATTGAAAGAGAAACATGTCCTTCACTCGGTAAGTTGTATTATCCAAAAAACCCCACATCTGTTTTCTATCATTATCGTAATGTTGCCTGTGTAATGATATCAGTAATGGTTTTATCTGTTAGGAGCTAATCATCACTTTGTTGAGTAATGCTGTCGCGCAGTTCAAGAAATATAAATGTCCAAGAATGAAAAGTCATTTGAGTAAGTATATGTAATCAGAGGTATTTTTTCAAGTTAATTTTGCAAAGTCTTTGGTATTGATCTGGAACATCTTTTTTTCTTTTTATCAGTGGTTCAAATGGGAGAAGAATATTACTACGCTAAAGATTATGCCAAAGCTCTGAAGTGAGTACCATCCATAATTGCTTCTTTCAAGTGCTGTTCTTCTCACTAAGACCTTCTCTCTTATTGCTGTGGAATAATGCTGGAAGCTCATCTGAGACGCTTCTGGTACCTGCATTTGATTAAAACACAAGATTTGGAGTCTACAAACTTCACTTATCTCAAGGAAAGCAAAAGAGATATGATGAGGCAGTTATTAGAGTAGAAAAAGTCCTACTGTAAGCTGTTGTGTGAATTTGCTTTATCAGGCAAATATTATTTATTTCTAGCTGATAGATTTAGTGCACTCGCTCACTCTCTATCTCTCCCAGAAGTGATTTCTGCAACTTGCCTGCTACAGCAAGGAAAATACAGTTACACTTATTTACAGACTTTGTCGTTACAAAATTAAAAAAATATGGAAATGTAGCAGAATTGAATTTTTATTTGTATACCAAGGAGTTGGCAAAATAAATTATTTTTGTTGATATAGTTTTCCACTATTGATGATCATGGAGCTAGGAAAGCTTAGTGCTGAGCTACAGAAGCCACCTCTTCTAAAGGATGTGTCTTATGCTTAGTAACTTTGTATTTTTAAGGGGAAACGGAGTCAAGGTCATGTTAAGTAAGAGTCCCACAGTGGTTTCGCTTATTAGGTATCAAGGATCACCCCATAAAGGGAGTATGCGTGAGGTAGAAGAAATGTATTTACTGTTGTTATTGGCTGACTGGAAGCTACCTGGAGGAGAAGATAGGTTAAGATAAATGGATCAATTTGTATCAAGCCTAATTTTTATATGAACAAGCATTTCTTATTTATATTTTGGTAGATATTTTGAAGTAGGCGGAAACTAGTCTTCAACAGCTGAACAGCCTTTAAAAGAAATTCACTTCTTTGCTTTGCTAATAGTATCAAACATTGCTCAGTACTCAAGTTCTATTAAGGTGTGCAGTTTTGCCTGATGAAGATTGATGCATGTGTTTTTTGTAGATCTTTGAAACCCTTGAACAAAGCAGGGGAGAGGAGGTAGGAGGGAAAAGAAACATCTCAGCTTAAGGAACATTAGAATTCTTCAGTTTGGAAGGGGACTTCATTGTGGGGTTTTGGTTTGTTTTTTTCTTAAAATTTACCACATACTTAACAGTAAAGCACATTTTTAATGCAAAGCTGGACTGTTCCCGATTTGCTCATTCTTTATGTGAAGACAGGTGAGTTTTCCTTTTGCTGTCTTGTGGAAGTTATTCTAGCCTGAAATAGAAAATGAATAGAATACATGTGTTGCCTTACAATAATGTCATGCTATTTTCAATAAACCATTGCCATGTGTAAGCAGTAGATTTAACTTTGATCTAGCATTTGTATTAGTGAAGATGAATTTTGCATAATGATACCAAATAAATGCAAACTTCTAAAAAAATATTGGTGGGTATAACTTGTTTTTCTCTCAATTTTACTGTGTTGTAGGCTCCTGGATTACGTTATGTGTGAATATCGCAGTGAAGGATGGTGGACTCTTCTGACTTCCATATTGATAACAGCTCTCAAATGTTCATATCTGATGGCCCAGCTAAAAGATTATATAACGTACTCTTTAGAGCTACTGGGTAGAGGTATTCTTTTAAGATATATACTCGGCCTATAGAGAAAAATTAAATCACATGTATTTGGAAGTCTGACAGATCATTGTAAGACACAGCGCTTAGAGAGCTTCAAATGATTCGGCTACAAAATTACTGTATACCTGTGCTGAATTTTTACTACCTTCTTTCATATGCTGGAATTTGAATTTTTCTTGCTTTTCAAGTATAAAATTCCTTGCATTCAGATAGATTGTGTCAGGATGTCTGAAGCACAGCTTCATTTGAGACCGTTTGAATAATATAACAGAAACTTCCTGAGCTTTGGGATGTGGGAAGAACTGTAGTATATCTAGAGGGGAAAAATGTTTCTCCTAGTAGCAAAGCTAGCACTGGTTTTCTGGACTTCAAAATCCCAAATGTGCTTCTCTCAGACATTCTACTAGAACTCTGCTGATAAATTATGCACGTGGTGTGTTTTAGTTAGAAAATTGTGACGTGGGGTGGCTGCTTGCAAGCACTCTGCTTTGTATAAAGTCTGTTATTTAGGATTGCAGAAATAGTCCTTTTGTGTACTAAATTACGAACACCACTGTTAGGGTAGGTGGAGTAAAAATGGGTCTGCATCTTCTAGAACGTAGCCAGGCCACTCTGCATTGTATTAAAGAACAGCTGATGAGATGAACCCACCTTTCTTCATCTTCAAGGGAAGAGTGCTTATTAGTCCTTTGTTTCTTCCTGTCATCTTCTCTAGTTCTTTCTAATGTTATCCAGGATTGCCTCTTTGCAGGTTCCAGAATTCTCTACTGTTTCGTCCATTTTTAAACATATATAATGAGAGGATATAGGTATTATTCTCCTGGAGCTTTTCTCCAATAAATTAGGAAATGTTTGTCTAACCAAAAAATATTTCACTTAGTTCCAGTGGAATTAAGAGCAGACTCTTAAAATAGGTGAAGTTCGGAAAACTGAATAAATCCTTCATTACTGATAGATGGATGCTAGAATATTTTTTTCCCCCACAATGTTTTTTGAAGGATGCAACCTAAAGGAAATATTTACTTGTGATTTTCTTTAAACTTAAAAGTAAGAGGGCTTGTTTCTATCTTGTCATTTTATTTTTCTGCTTGCTAGCATCTACTCTTAAAGAAGATCAGAAATCTCGAATAGAAAAAAACCTGATAAAAGTTCTAATGGTAAGTGGCAGAATTCCTATCATGCTTTCAAATAATCTTAAGAGTGGTCAGGTTTTTGTGACCTTCTTTTATTATTTATAATCTTCTGTCTGAGTACAGAATGAAAGCCCTGATCCTGAACCTGACTGTGACGCTGCTGCTGTGAAATCATCGCAAAAATTGTGGGCAGATCGTGTTTCCTTGGCTGGCAGTAATGTTTTTACAATAGAAGTCCAAGACTTTATACCATTTGGTAAGTAAAATCCCAAATTTATATGATATTTTGAATTTCAGTGTAGTTGTATCTTGATAATAACTCATTAAGAAAAAAATATGCATGTATTAACGCCAGCAACACTGAAGCTCTTGTTTCAGCACTGCTCTCTTCTTCATCTAAATCAGTAAGATAAGAAATTGTGAAAGAAGTCTGATCTCTCATCCCCGGTGTGGATTCCTTAAGAATCCTTTGAGCATTGTTTCTGAGGGGGTAGAACCTCTGAACTTCCAGCTGAGGCTACTTATGCCTTTAAACATGGTAGAAGTAGTAAGCCTTTGCTTATTGAAAGACTTCTGTCACTCTGGTGTGCTTTGAGGTAGGATTCTGAGGAAAGAAGGCAGAATGTATGCAAAAACTACTTTCTACTCCTCGTAGAAAGGGGGCATGAGTGAGCGTTACCTACAAAAGAGTATAGAACTGTATAGGATTTTATTTTATTTTTTTTCTGCCTTTACTCTGCAAAGGTTTTGGTTGAATGCCAAAAACTGGTTTCCTATGGCAATCTTAGCAGACAAATTTGTCTTCCTTATACTCTTAAAACTTTGATTTGAATATACAACTCTTTCAAGAATGTGCTTCTGGAATTTAATGTTTGTGTTTTTGTTGTTGTCGTTTTTTAATTCTAGTGCAGTGCAAAGCAAAATTTCTTGCTCCTAGTTTTCATGTCGATGTTCCTGTGCAGTTTGATGTACACTTAAAAGCTGATTGTCCTCATCCTATCAGGTTTTCTAAGCTCTGCATCAGTTTCAATAATCAGGTAACTATGATCTCTCTCTGACCTAGTGATAGAAGCTTATTACAAGACTAGAATAATATCTGTTAGTGTTTCTAAACATTAAAAAAAAATAATCAAATGTTATTTCCAAAAATTCTGTTAATACTTAAGTTGGAAAGGTGTTTTTTCTTTTTGCATTATCTATCACTTTCGAGAGGTATACTGGTACTGTGATAAAACTCCCAAATGCAGTTTGATTAGTTTGTCTATCATCATTATTTCACTATGAAGCTCTCTAAAGTTTCAAGAGGATCATTTTAGTGTCTTATTTCTCTTTATGTTCTTGCATAATGTTACATTAATATAATCGATATCTTGTGTCAAAGAATTGCATTGTCATTGCTTGCTAAGTCTGACTTCAGCAGTGTGAAAAGAAGCAAGAACCCATATAGTTTTAACCAGTAACACAAAGCCTTAACACTTGCTGTACTACTGATACTCACTAAAGATGTCTTAAGTCTGGGTTTATTGATGTTTTTTGCCACTCCTCCATTCTAGGATTACAACCAATACTGTGTGGTAGAGGAAGCCTATCAAAAAAGTGGTGTTCTAGAACAGTCATCACAAGGAACAATGTGCTTGGTCCCTGGAAAAACGAGAAAGTTCACTTTCAAGTTTGTTGCAAAAACTGAAGATGTAGGAAAAAAGATTGAGGTTTGTCAGTTTGTTACACGCCTTTCTTACCGATGCTTACAAAGAACTCAAAATTACAAGCGCTATCTCTAATCTAGCCCCAGTTACTAATGTCATTGCAGTTCCAAATGTTTGAATTCTTGAAACTAAGAACCAAAAATAAGTAAAACTTTGATGATGCCAAGCAAAAAATCATCACAAAAACTTAAGTATTGCTTCAAGTTTGTTTCTTTAAGTATGTGCAGTGTGTCCTTAAAAGAAAGAAAGGGTGAGGGTTGATTATAGCACTGTGGGAGTATGGGAAGCCAGAAAATACTTCACTACACACACATGACCATGGATACCTTTCCTACTACTGTTTCATTAAATGAAATCCCAGAGTGGTGAGGTGTTTCAGTCTGCAAAGCTGCCAGAAGCTTTTTGGTGACATACAGGCAGAATAAAGATGTGTATGTTGGAAAGCCACATTCTTAGAGTAGGTGATCTGAAGACAAAGTTACCATTGTGTGTTTCAATTTGTCTGTCAGATCACCTCTGTGGATTTGATCCTGGGAAGTGATTCTGGCCGATGTGTGATTCTGAACTGGCACGGAGGAGGTGGAGATGCTGCTTCATCTCAAGAAGCATTGCAGGCAGCACGTTCCTTCAGGCGAAGACCTAAGCTTCCAGATAATGAAGTGCACTGGGACAGTTTGACTATTCAGGCAAGCACTATGTGAGTAAAAAATATGTATGATATATTATTGTGAGTCTCCTGCAAAGTCCCGATTGCTCTGCAGAGTTACTGGGGCTTCAGTATGAGCTTTTTAATGTCTTTGCCCAGCTGGGAATAAGATAGGTACTTATAAGATAGGTACTGAAGCCTAAAAAGTCTTAACTCTTTAAGACTTTTTAGGCTTCAGATAGCTAGAAGTATGAAAAAAGCTTGCACTGGTGTCTTAGTATACCCAGTATGCTTTAATTCTCCCCTTCACCTAACTTTGCTTGGCAGACTTTTCCTAGATTTTTGTGCAGATTTTGTCCCAGATTTTCTCTTAAAAAAGCCATCGCACAAAGAAAGAATCCCTAAGAATCTGCATTGGGGAACAGTTATCAAAGAATAAGCTAGCGCTAATTTAGATGTATTCAGAAGAATTAAATCCACTTACTGTTGGTGGAGGTGCTTCTTTCTTTCCTGGCAGAACATCTGAAGCATTCATGCTTGTTACTAAGTTACAAACTGTTTTTTATATCTGTTCCCGTCATGTTGCTTTTCGGGAATCTTGCATTGCCTAGTTGAATAGGCCACCAGCTGTCAGAACTCTCTTAAACAGCAGGCAGTTACAATCTCCTTTAAACTAAGCTTAAAAACTTGTTATTTAAGGAACATACAATAACTGAGTCTTTTCTCTTAAAGGATTATTTCTAGAGTGCCAAACATTTCTGTTCAGCTCCGTCATGAACCTCCTGCCCTGACTAATGAAATGTATTGTTTGATTGTGACAGTCCAGTCACATGAGGAGACAGTGGCCAAAGATGTTAAGCTTACGGCAGGTTTAAAGCCAGGTATTTGGGGGTATTTTCTTTTAATCCAGCAGTCACCTAATTGACCTCTTGTTTTTGATGCAATGCAGAGAAAAATAAAGTAAATGGCTCTCCTGTAGTGATTTAAGAGCCAAACCAAAGTGAAGGTTGGGAATGATGAGGTATTAGTGGTAAGAACAAGAGCTAACAGACCCATTCATTTATGGTTATCTTAACCACTGCTTGTCAGTAGTGTTTACATGTGTATTTTCAAAAGATAAGTCTTTATGAGTTTAAAAGAAAACATGGGAGCTTTGGTGTTCTTTCCTAACTTTTATTTAATTTGATCATGGTTAATTTTTTCTTTTCCCAAGAGAGAGATCTTTGTCTTATCTAGCATCGCGCAGTGCTAGATGAATGTTTTCGACATATAGTCTTTGTGGGTGTTCTTCCCTATTCATTCTCACTTTTATTCCCTGCTATGGTCAGTGTGGTTTGTTTGTTAAACCAAATATGGTGAGTGGTGGTGGACTGAGACACTATTCCTTCGCATTAAAAGTAAAAAATACAAATATTTTATGTTTGAGTCCTAGTTAACTATACGTAATAATCACTGACAGATTTCAAAATGTTAAGTGCAAATGTTATAGTTTGTACACCTATTTGCAGCAATTTGCAATATAGGATGTGATATGTGCCGGGCACTCTGAAATAGAACCACATTACCTATAGTTGCACGGTCAGGGATATGTTCTTTCAACTTATTTAATTGAATGTTTGGGTTTGGCTCCTAAAGCAGTGTTTAGTAGTCTTCGTTCCCCCTCCTTGATCTTGACTCTTAATATGTGATATGCAAGGTCAGTGTAGGCTTGCTGATTGCATTAAGAGAACAATTGAAATTTGACATTTTGTTTTTTGGGAAGGTGATATATTTTCCACAATTTCAGCTCTTTGGCAAAATGTGGCTTGTTTTGCTTTTAAAATTATCCCATGTGATTGCAGTAATGCCATTGTTCTAGTCAACCTCTTACTGGAGAATGGTGTAATTTTACAGCTATATATTTGGGTTTACGTATTTGCTACACAGGTTTGAAGAACAATTTTTAAAAGATGTCAAGTCACTAAGCCATTCTCTTGAAAAAAAAAAAAAGAAGTCCCAAACTGTAAAACTTACATTTTTCTTCATATGGAATACCAAGAAAAACTTTTATCACTTAATCATGTGGTTTTGTGTGCGTTAGGGCACTTCTAGATACGATTTTTGGTGTATTTTTTTCTGGTCTAAACAGATGAAACAAATATCTTGAAACATGTAATCCCTCTAAGTTAGAAAACTTAGCTTGGTGTTAAATCTATCCTCCTCTGGTACTTTTGAAAGCTTCTGTCAACCAAGCAAACAATGTTAATTTCTTGTGTATTGCTTTTTGAGATTAATATGATACTATTTTTAGTTTATTGCTTTCATGTTTCAGTGGTGTAAGCCTGTGAGAATATGAAGACTGTTTTTAATCCTAGGCCAAGATGCCAACCTGACTCAGAAAACTCAGGTGACTCTTCATGAAACAGACACATGTGATGATTCCTTTCCTGCACTGCTTCCTGATATCCCTGTAGGAGACTTGCAACCAGGGGAAAAGGTGAAGGCTTAAAACCTTCTTTCTAAGTTGCAGTTAAGACAATGGGGATCAACTAGTACAAGACTCTCATAAAAGGACCTGTATTTAGTTTCAGGTATCTGAACAAATAAATGAATTACTTGCAGCGTATTTTACCTGTTGTTTACTTGTAGTTTAGTATTTCTTTAGCGAGATCCCACATTGGACTGAATTTGAGAATAAAGAGATGTATTGTACTGTGAGATTGATACAGCTGGCAGATAAGATAAAATAAAGAAATTCTAAGCTGTAAATTAAATACTCTTCCTATTTGACAGTAAGTAATAGCCAGTAAGTGTGATTCAACATGGTAGAGCATCAAATATGCAGAAGTTGCACCGAACTGAAATTGTGACTAGAAAATTAGAAGTTAGGGATATCAAATATTTCGGAGTATTGGCTCTTTTCTTGTACTGTTAAGTAACAGACAATCACTGATAGCAGAGCAACAGAAGCTGTGCTACTCTGGTTAAAAAGGGTGCTGCGTAAATAAGATTATGTGTTGCAGAAGATCCTTTATGGTCAAAATAATATCCATTCTACTATTGCCTTCTTGGATTGAGTAAGATGACAGCTTTAAGCCTAATATATTTTAGGTATAGCTTGGCTCATACTGTTGCCTTCATTTTGCAGCTGGAAAAACCAATGTACATTCGTTGTGGGACAGTTGGTGCAAGAATGTTTCTGGTTTATGTTTCTTACTTAATCAACACTGTCGTTGAGGGTAAAGAAATCCTCTGCAAGTGTCATCGGGTAAGATGAAAAGATGCATCAATGGCAGGAGGTATATTAATGAAATAGAAGGAATGTTTTCAGTCTAATGGCTGTAATTCCAAGTTTCTTAGAAGTGTTTCTAGTAGATAGAAAAAAATGCCAAATTAGCGGTGTGGTAGCCCAGTTTAGGGTGAGCAGTTCCGTAAGTACAGTCAGAAGGAAAACTTTCTATGTTTGTTCTTTAAAAAACAGCTACAGATGCATTCTGCCCTGGAGAGGACTTTGTTAAAATGATCATTATAAGTAATTTTAGGTTAGTAACCTTTGACATCAGTAGTCAGGACTGAAACAGAATGTAACTTTTTCCTTTTCTTCCCACCCCTTTTTATACAGGATGAAACTGTAACCATAGAAACAGTGTTTCCTTTTGATGTTGCTGTCAAATTTGTTTCCACAAAGGTATGTGTTTGAAAAATTGTTGCTATTTCACAATCTCATTACTTTCAATGGTCGCACCCAGTTTAGTTAGAGTCAGATTTCTGTCTGTCTCAACAGCTGGAGCCCTTGGACAGAGTATTTGCAGATATCCCATTTTTACTGATGACAGACATCCTGAGTGCCTCTCCTTGGCCTCTGACCATTGTAACCAGCCAGCTACAGCTGTCAGCTTCCATGACCCCAGTAGATCAACTGGAATCTTACGTGGAGAATGGTAAGTTTTCTTAGATTATCCTCTCTGTCAGGAGGGTACTTTTTGCATAAGTTGGGATTAAGAACGGAGGGACATCTTAAACAGCATTTTCTTATCAAACTACTAAGGTACTGAAGGAGCTGGCGGATGTGCTGGCCAAACCCCTTTCCATCATCTTCCAACAGTCCTGGAAGACTGGGGAAGTCCCACTGGACTGGAGACTGATGTCGTGCCCATCTACAAGAAGGGTCGCAGGGAGGATCCAGGGAACTACAGGCCTGTCAGTCTGACCTCAGTGCCAGGGAAAGTCATGGAACAGGTGATCTTGAGTGCTATCATGAAGCACATGCAAGAGAACTGGGTGATCAGGCCCAGTCAACATGGGTTCACAAAAGGCAGGTCTTGCCAAACTAACCTGATCGCCTTCTATGACAAAGTGACTCGGCTGCTGGACGAGGGAAAGGCTGTGGATGTGGTCTTCCTGGACTTCAGTAAAGCCTTTGACACAGTTTCTCACAGCATTCTGCTTGGGAAACTGTCAGCCTCTGGCCTGGACAGGCGCACACTCTGCTGGGTGGAAAACTGGTTGGCTGGCCGGGCCCAGAGAGTGGTGGTAAATGGTGTGAAATCCAGCTGGAGGCCAGTGACAAGTGGGGTTCCCCAGGGCTCAGTGCTGGGTCCAGCCCTGTTCAATGTCTTTATCAATGACCTGAATGAAGGCATCGAGTGTACCCTTAGCAAGTTTGCGGACGACACTAAGCTGGGTGGAAGTGTCGATCTGCTGGAGGGTAGGGAGGCTCTGCAAAGGTATCTGAACAGGCTGGACCGCTGGGCAGAATCCAGTGGCATGAGGTTTAACAAGGCCAAATGCTGGGTCCTGCACTTGGGGCACAACAACCCTATGCAGTGCTACAGACTAGGAGAAGTCTGTCTAGAAAGCTGCCAGGAGGAGAGGAACCTGGGGGTGTTGGTTGACAGCCGACTGAACATGAGCCAGCAGTGTGCCCAGGTGGCCAAGAAGGCCAATGGCATCTTGGCTTGTATCAGAAACGGCGTGACCAGCAGGTCCAGGGAGGTTATCCTCCCTCTGTACTCGGCACTGGTGAGACCGCTCCTTGAATCCTGTGTTCAGTTCTGGGCCCCTCACCACAAGAAGGATGTTGAGGCTCTGGAGCGAGTCCAGAGAAGAGCAACAAAGCTGGTGAAGGGGCTGGAGAACAGGCCTTATGAGGAGCGGCTAAGAGAGCTGGGGTTGTTTAGCCTGGAGAAGAGGAGGCTGAGGGGAGACCTCACTTCTCTCTACAACTACCTGAAAGGAGTTTGTAGAGAGGAGGGTGCTGGCCTCTTCTTCCAAGTGACAGGGGACAGGACAAGAGGGAATGGCCTCAAGCTCCACCAGGGGAGGTTTAGGCTGGACGTTAGGAAAAAAATTTTCACAGAAAGGGTCATTGGGCACTGGCAGAGGCTGCCCAGGGAGGTGGTTGATTCACCTTCCCTGGAGGTGTTTAAGGCACGGGTGGACGAGGTGCTGAGGGATATGGTTTAGTGTTTGATAGGAATGGTTGGACTCGATGATCCGGTGAGTCTCTTCCAACCTGGTGATTCTGTGATTCTGTAGAAAGAAAAAAAGCTGCTTAATACTATAGTTGATTGCCGGAACACAACTTGGACAGCAGTATTTTTCAAAATGTGGTTCTGCTTCACTGGATCAAGTAAACTTGAATGATAGGTGGTAACCAAAAGTCTAAATATAATAGACATAGGGGAAAGCATGTGAAAGTACTTCTGATATGCAGCTTGTTTGTGGACTATGAATACTTTCTGGAATGCAAACCCTTTACCATGTGATAGAGAACATCCACAGGTTAAAGCGATACATGTCCATGATAGCAGGCATGAAACTGAAAAATAGGAAAATAGACAGGGTAGGCTATAAACAAGTTGGAAATAAGCATCTTTTTTAATACTAACATAACTTAATAACTTTTTACTTAAATGTAAAAAAAAATGCTCTTACAGATCTCAGCCTTTAAGAGCTCAGTGTGTTAGTTTTAAAGTCAAACAAATAGAACACTTAGCAGTAAAGCTGATGCAAAATCTTCCCACAAAACATTATCTTTGCATTTGTTGAGTCAGAGTTGTGAAAACGTGTGCATTCTGTCAAAACTTGGAATAAGATGAAGCAGTCTGGATTGCTGCCAGATTGAATCATCGAATCATAGAATAACCAGGTTGGAAGAGACCCACCGGATCATCGAGTCCAACCATTCCTATCAAACACTAAACCATGCCCCTTATCACCTCGTCCACCCGTGCTTTAAACACCTCCAGGGAAGGTGAATCAACCACCTCCCTGGGCAGCCTGTTCCAGTGCCCAATGACCCTTTCTGTGAAGAATTTTTTCCTAATGTCCAGCCTAAATCTCCCCTGGCGGAGCTTGACGCCATTCCCCCTTGTCCTGTCCCCTGTCACTTGGGAGAAGAGGCCATCCCCCTCCTCTCTACAACCTCCTTTCAGGTAGTTGTAGAGAGCAGTGAGGTCACCCCTCAGCCTCCTCTTCTCCAGGCTAAACAACCCCAGCTCTCTCAGTCGCTCCTCGTAAGACCTGTTCTCCAGCCCCCTCACCAGCTTTGTTGCTCTTCTCTGGACTCGCTTGTGAGGCAGTTGTCCACCCATGTATTTTTGGGCTTGCAAGACTGTAGTTCCTCGGTAGATTCAGGGGTTACCTAGCAAAAAGCAATTATCTCCCAGGTCCTTTAGTCTTCAAACGGGGATTTCATCTTTAGCTCTGGCACCTTGCACTTCACAGCTTCTGAGGGTGCTCCTAAAGAGCTAACTTGCAGGAGGCATGAACCCCCTCAAACACCAACTATTTGGCTGTCCACCTTTCAGCTGATTTTTTTTTTTAACTTGTAAGACTTGATGAAGATTAATTATTATTTTGAATTACTGAAACACCTATCTTTTTAGTACTTCTTTAGAAATCTTTAAGAGCAAAGTTACTTCTTTTAAAAAAGTTATTCAAGTGGGGGTGAAAAAGAAAAAAGTGACATCTTAAAGCCAGTAGATTTTTCTTGTGTTCCCTCTGTTCCCCACATCTCATCCATCTGGGTGGAAGAGGAGAAATGTCTGTGTTCATTGTAAAACATGAGATATCTTATGCTGATCTCTTGGAATTTGCCGTGGGAGAACTCTAGAATTTGTATTGGCATAATTTTGTGGGTTTTGTGCGTGAACTCTAATTTTGCAACAACTTCTTCTGTGTGAATGTGAAAGATCTCATAATGCTGTTCAGAATTCAACTGTTGTGTTTGCGTATGTCACCCTTTTATATTATGGGATACTTCACAGTCTTTATTGAATTTATCTATTAAGCAGGTATAGTTTACAAAGCGCTTCCAAAGCCTTTCTAGCTGAACACTTGTGTTTTGTGTCAGATTGTATTTTTACAATTGGTGGCTTCTGCAGTGATGATTATACTTTGATTTTAAACAAAATCTTGCTGATAGTTGTTTTACAGACAGGTGAGAGTGCCAGTGAGTGCTTTTGCCTTCGATGTCCTCCAGTTACCAATGCTAGTGGAGTGGCAACTGGATGTTATGTCATTTCCTGGAAGAGGTAAGTATTTCCTCTCCTCACTTAGGCCAAGAGATAAGTTGGTTTGTTTCTTAGGGATGATAGTGAGCTGGAGTTTCTTGGGGCTTGTAAGGTGGTTTTGGTTTGGGTTTTGTTTTTTTTTTTGGTGGTTGTGCATCATCCAAAGCACTGTAGCAAGAACTATCTAGACTTTAGATCTTACTAATGCTTAGCTTATTAGATTTTTGAATGAATACCTGTTTCACTTAGAAGATAAATATTATGTGGTTATAGTCTTAACGCTCCATGAAGCTTTTTTCTTTGTAAGATCTTGGGTCAATTATAGAGCTATCTTGTCACGTTCCATGCTCTGGCTTCTCCAGTCATTAAATACTTCACTTGAAGACAAGTCAAAGGAATAGTTTTGTGATAGTAGAACCTTTTTTAATGGGAAAACTGTTTTCACACCCTAGACTGTGGGTATATGTATTCACTCAGTTGTCATAGACAAAGTTGATGTGTATCTTCCTTCTAGTTTGCTTTTGTTTAGTTTTAGAGCTGTTTAGTGTTCTTCCTTGCCTTTTGCTATTTTATCTCCATGCTATGGCATTTTTTTTTGCTCACTTCAACCAATCCAGTGTAAGGATTTGGGATTTTTCTCTCCACAACCAAAACTACTGTAACTTTAGTTTAGTCACATATAAGTGATGTTCTCTTGGTGTGCTTGCTTGATATTTCATGTTGTATAACTTTCAAAATGGTCTGCGTTTGACTCTTTCCTGCAGAAGTTCAGCTGTGGAAAGTGTCCCTATTGTCAGTACAGTCATCACTCTGCCACATGTGATTGTAGAGAGCATTCCCCTCCATGTTAATGCAGGTAATACTAATTTGGCAACATATGTCCCAATTAGAATTTTTAGGACTGTCAAAGTTTTACAGCACCCAGAGCTTGCATTTACTGTATCAAAAACCAGAAAGTGATGCTGAGTGTCATGGAGCTAGTGAAAGAAACTGTATTATCGCTTAAACTGCCTGAAGCATTGTTACTCTCTTCCCCTTCAGTTCAAAGGAAGAGCTGAAAGTTGATTACAGGTGTGTTCTCTTAAAAGCTGTCAGTGGATCTCATGTTATGTGGCAGCACAGTTACCTCTGCTGATGCTGCCTTCCCAGTAAGTTTCTCTAGACACCTACAGCAAGCATTGTTCCGTTCACCCACACCCTAGCTGTATCCCAGGAAAGAAAGCCTGGAGAATTGGAGCTGCTTGTGGGTGAACTGTTTCTCTGCTGCTGCAGGTGAACTCTTTCTCTTCTGGCGCTTCACTTGCACGAGAAGCAGAGGGACAGAGTGGTGTGCTCCCTGAACTCACAGAATTCCTATGCTTTCCTCAGTTCAGTTTGATTTGTACTGAGATTCTTCCACCATCCTTCCCTGTTTTATTTTGAAGGAGATTCCTGACAGTATCTGATAGGGTTTTAGTAAGCTGAAAATAACCAGCAGCAACCGAAGTGACTTCACTAGCATTCTTGGACAGTGACAGTAGTTAGGGGTTTTTTGGCTAGATGCTGAACTGTTATTGAAAAGCTGTAATGAAGTTGTGCTCTGTTCTTTAATTTTTTTCTGAAAAATCTTGCCTGGAAAGCTTTAGATACCTAGTTATTGTATGTTGTGTTTTTTTAATTAAGACTTTTCACTGCTTTTCATGATGGATGTATTTTTTATATGTGAAACTTAAAAAATGCAACTTATATTTGAAATCACTTGCTTCTTTTTCCAAAGATCTGCCATCATTTGGTCGAGTCCGAGAATCCCTACCTGTCAGATACCACCTGCAAAACAAAACCAACTTAGTCCAGGATGTGGAGGTGATAGTGGAACCCAGTGATGCCTTCATGTTCTCTGGCCTTAAACAGGTACAAAATTGTCGCATTTACTGATCCTGCTGGTTGATCTGGTAGTGAAGGATACATTGATTAGGCTTGCACCAATGGGCAGAGGGTACAAACTCACTGTTTTTCAGATGTTTAGGGTACGGTAAATTCTGTCTGGAAGAACGCATGGATGCAGGTTCTTTTAAAGAAGAGCTAACTGCAAGCATGACTAGGAGCCATTTGTCATGTTGTTTATGGGCAATATAGTGCTACGGTACAGAAGTAACAGTTTAACTAGAATAGGAATGTAGTTGCATTCTTTACAACTTGAGAAAGTAAGCCATGTATAAGTACAAAATAAACAGAGCGCTGCTTTTGGTCACTTATCTATTTTTGTGACTTTTTTTCTTTTTTAAGATCCAACTAAGAATCCTTCCAGGCACCCAGCAGGAAATGTTATATAACTTCTATCCTCTGATGGCTGGATATCAGCAGTTACCATCTCTTCATGTTACCTTGCAGCGATTCCCAAACTTCACTAATCAGTTGCTCAGGCGATTCATACCAACACACATCTTTGTAAAGGTAAGACTGAGAAGTACTTTGTGTTGGAAGGTGCCCTGTGGGGCTGCTCAGTTCCTGGGGACTGCTGCTCCAGCTCTGTTCAAAGCTGAGTGTTTCTAAGCAGACTAAAATGGTTTGCTTGCAACAGTTACTTGCTTTGAAGAGTCTTGGGTTGTGCATTGGTGTCATAAACAGATTTCCTAAGGATTTTGGTTGAAGTGCGGCAGGTGTTTGTTTACAATTAGATGAACTAGCCAAATATGCTTAAGCTGTCCCTGTTGTTCCATGTCTTCCTCTGTAAAATGAGTTTTAATTGTTTGTATTTTGAGGACAATGAAGTGAGATAAATATAAATACTTTAACACCATCATTTGTAGCGCTCCTGAAAAAGTATTTGAGTAACGCATCTGACTAGGTTCAGAAAGTAGTGTAGCATACCACGCCTCCTTAACTTCTAAAATACATTCTCTCAGTGAATCACTCAGTCTAGTTTTCTTTTTTTTTTTCTTAAGCAGTGTGACTCTAAAGACAATTCAGCTATATCATGAAAAACAAATCACAGGCTTCTTTTGACTTTTTTAGAATCATTTAAATCCAGTTGCCCAAAACAACGCTTTCACATTACACTGCTGCTGTCTCCAGAACATCGTATTCTCTTTTTTTAGTCAGACTCTCAAAAAGCAAGGAGCCTGAAGACTTTGTTCATGTGACTTGAGATGGACTTGTTCAGACATCTGTAATCCTGTTTCCAGGAAACAGGCCTGGCGTTCTTTCAATTTTCTTCTAGCCAAAAGAGATAGGGAGAATTTACTTTTTACTTTTTTACATATACTGTCAATCAGTGGCTTTTCTAGATTGGTTGTCAAGATGTCCTCCTAAGTAAATACAAAAGGCTTTTTTCCTGAAAAGTGTGGTGATCTCAACACTTCTGTGGAAACTCTCAGGCGTCAGAATTCTTTGCTTTTGCTTTTGCAAAGGCTGTCAGGACCTCAAAAAACCTCATCCTAAGGATGACTTTTCTTTTAAACTTCCTCTTTGCTCTCTCCCATCTCTAGTGGTTCTCCTTAAAATTCCTCCAAGAAACTGTCAGTCTCATTCCTGTTTTATGCACTAATAATTAGCAGCGCTCTATACTGCAGTAATACTTGGTACCCTGATCAGCCAGGCCTTGTGCTAAGCTATCCAAACGTGTGTAGAGATGCTCTTGAAGCTTAACGGGTCAATTAAGGAGCCTTTGCCAAGTACTCACTGAGGTAAACTGAAATGTTGGTTGGATGTCCTCTATGTTTGTGCTGTTATCAGAAACCATTAGAAGTAAGGATAGGTTTAATGCCCTGCTTGTGTATTAGAGCTACATTGATCAATACATTGTATTGCAAAGTGTGTTTCATACCAGCCTTAGTCTTTTGCATGTTTGCATGTTCGGGTTTTTTTAATTCTTTCTATTTTCTTAAAGCCTCAGGGTCGTCAAGCAGATGATAACTCAATTGCAGCTGCGTAACTTCAAGATCTGTACCTCTGCACTTAAAGAAAATGGGATGTTGCACAGGATATGTAACGCTTCCTTTGGAAACATGGCTTTGATCAAATGATAAGAATTAACTGTTATTTTTAAATTGCAGCTCCTAGCAGAACTAAAGTTTAAAAAAAAAAAAAAGCCTGGTCTTTTGTGGACTTTCTTTAAGGAATAAACATATGGGGAAAACTTGGTGCTTTATTTAATAGGAACTTTCTTTTGAAGTTAATTTCAAATGTCATCTCTTAAAAGTATTATAAAGGCATATTAAGTGTCTTGAGTATTTAAGTGAAGAAATGCTAACTCATTTGACCAAAACCAAAAGGCATTTTCATGATTAACAGTAAGTTGAAGTGCAAAGTTTATACTTACTGAGATTTACAAGGTTGAGAATTGTCATCCTTTAAAGATTTGTTCTGTGCTACTTGTGTTGAGGACAGAGCAGGGTGTGCAGTAATGAAGCAAACTACATATGGTTACATTGTGCTGCTGGAACAGAGTGGCTTACTAGGTCTCTAAAACCATAAATCTTAAAGACCCTTTCTCCTGAGTAAGCCAGGCATCTGAATTCGAATTCAGCAACAGCCAGTCCAATGGACAGAGGTGCATTTGTAAGAGCTGGACTATCCAACCTGAAGCTGATATGGTTTTGGACTCTTTACACACACATCTTGCAGATTAAAGAGGAGATCTCTTGGTAGCCTCCCACTGTGGGAATTTAAAAACAATGGGCATCCTACTGTTGTACAGCTTGGGATGAACTGGTGTTTAAAATACAGTGAATCATGTATATAAAAAAAAAAAATGCATTGTGAAAACTTCAGTTGTTTAACTTTCTAAATAATTACGTTTTGATTGCTCGGGAAATACCTTATTTATTGTCAAAGTGAAGTTCTAATAAACAGCTTGTAACAGAAATTCTTCTGAAACTGTGTCCTTAATTGCGTTGTTTTCACAGCTGTTGTTTCATAACGCTGGTCTGCCTTGTGGGCTGATACATTCAATTATGACACTGAAGTCCAAAATAACAGCTGTAACATTACAGAAGCATGTAAACATTCTTTATCAGTGAAAAGGGCTGTGGGCTAATTGGCAAATCCTGAAAAATATGCGTGAGCATATACAGATTTTTCATGGACTGTGGATATATTTATATCATAAGGTTTTTCTGTTTATAGAGAAGGAAAAGATGATGAGTGACAAACCATGGTGGGAAGAACAAATGAAACCTTCCTTATTCTTCTCTTAAAAGTCATGAACTAAGTGGTAGTCATGGAATAGGTATCTTATCTCTTTTTCAAGAGTAGAAAATGTATTTCATTTCCAGGTATTTTTTTTTCCTTTGAAGTAGCCACTCAGATTACAGCAACTCTGGCACCTCTGCTGCTGCTTCTCAAAAGACAAGTTGATGCAAGTGGTCTAAGTGGTGGAGAAGTGGGGGTGCCTTCCCCCGACCCCAAAACAGTCTAAGGGCAAAATAATGATTTGCATTCCTTTGACAAAGGGGAGAGCATAAAATGCTTTTGTGGTTATGACGGTGCTAAAGTCTGTGAATTGTGTGATTAGTTATCTATTTTCCATTTTTAGTAATAAAAGTAGAAACTCTGTAAAATAATATAGAAATACAGAAATGTAAACTTATCTCACACTATAACAAAATGTTACTCGATATTTTGGGTAGTTGCAGTGTCTGTTTTTTGTCATTTACGATTTTTTCTTGTTTTGCATGCTCTTATTTTAGCTGTAAGCACCACAAAGCAAAGGCTTCTCTCTTAGTTGTCTGTACAGCACTAGGCACGCCTTTTATGCTGTGTAATGACTGATGTGGATAAAAACATGCAGCAAGCAGGAACCACCTTGTTAAAAATGCTTGAGAAGTGATTAATGACAACTATCCTGACTCATAAGGCTATAATGCTGAAGGGAATATTTGTGATTCATAACCCAAATCCCTTTGGAAGTCTTGTGGAGATAAAAAGGGCACATATAATTTTGGTGTAAATGCAGTTTTTCATCATTTACTGTGTTTTTATGAGCACTGTTCAAATGTCAACATACACTACTTAATTAGTTCCAATTAAAATAGACTACACTTAACCATCAAAGAAAAGAAGCTACTTTTAGACTAGTTTAAAAATAGTTTTCAGGAGAAAAAAATTAGATCAACATGTTCAGACAGCTACTGAGCTGGAGACTTAGCCCTAGTACTATTGTTTCCTCCTCTTTTATGCCAGTAAGTTCTTGAAAGGGGATGAGCATGTCCCATCACCTCAGATCTCCTGGCCTATAGTGAATTATGAAGCAAAGAAAGGTACTCCATCCATTCTTTGTTGCTTCTGACCACTAACCTCTAGTTGTAAATAGTTCAGGAAAAATGAGAGGTTAAAAGAAAGATTTTAATTCCTGATCAATTTTTTTAGGGTCTTGCAGAACGTTTTCTCAGATCATTCATTCGCACAGGGGTTTGGGAGGTTCTGCTGGCTTCCTTTTTGCATGTCTGAATGAACAAGATGTTTGTCTCCATACTTTCTCTGCCCTCATTGGGAGGCTGGCAGTCTCTAGGTAAGGATACTTCTGCTAGGACTCCTCAGGTCTGAAGTTGCCATGTGTAGAGAAGGAAGAAGAAAATCTCAAAAGCACCTTCCTTAAACCTGTTCTGCTGCTTCCTTTTCCGAGAAACAATGAGCTCCTGCTCCTTCGTGTCTTCTCAGGGAAGAAGCTGAGCTGAAGGAGAGCATTAGTGAAAGGTGGGTATCTTACCCCAAGCTGCCTTCCTAGTCCAGGAATGCTTTTGACAAGAGACAGATAGGACTAAAAGTAGTAACCTAGGCATTTTACCTGGTTAACTGGAGGATGGAGACCTGTGCAGGACTTGTGACTAAGTGTGCTCAGCTTTCTCAAATTCAGGATGACTGTCCAGATTGCTTCACATATAATAGAATTATAGAATGGTTTGGGTTGGAAGGGAACTTGAAGATCATGCAGTTCCAGCCCCCCTGCCATGGTCAGGGACATCCCACCAGCCCAGGCTGCCCAAGGCCCCATCCAACCTGGCCTTGAACACATTCAAGGATGGGGCAGCCACAGCTTCCCTGGGCAACCTGTGCCAGTGCCTCACCACTGTCATAGTGAAGAAATTTGTCCTTATATCAAGTCTAAATCTGCCCCTCTCCAGTTTATACCCATTCCCTGTAGTCCTATCACTACAAACCTTTGCGAACAGTCCCTCCCGAGCTTTTTTGTAGCCCCTTCAGGTACTGGAATGTCGCTATAAGATTTCCTCAGAGCCTTCTTTTCTCCAGGCTGAACAACCCCACCTCTCTCAGCCTGTCCTCATATGGTATATATTATCTTGCCAGGTATCAGCTGTGCCCTGGCAGACATTTGCTCGATGGGGGTACTGAGGCAGCTTCTGCTAGTCTAGCACATTTGTCCTATCGCATCACAAGATGTGAGGTTGTAAAATAGTTCATGATTTTAGCACTTTTTACCTCACCAGGAACATGATTGTTGAAAAGCTGTAAAGTGCTGCTGAAAACAAGTTGTGTTGTCATAAAAATTAGGATGTATTCTAATGAGCCATTGTCCTTAAAGAAGATTTGGAAAATAAGTTTATATAATGTACAAAACAATTTTAGAGTATTGGTTCTTCAGAGCTCTCTCTGGGTATGTGTTCTAGTTTGAGCTAAAGCAAAATTAATTTTCTAATTATTCAGATAAGCCTCATCTAAGAAACTTCATTTTTCTGAAAGTTGACTGCATGTTTTCAGACAAGGTTTCTCTCTAGAAGTGATAATGCTTAAAATTTACGATTATCACCAAAGTAACAGGGCACAGGGATGCAGAAAGTCCATTGCTTATGTTTGATTTTATGGAGACCCAGGCCATCCTGGAGCTGCTGGAACACCCCGAGTGAATGGGGCAAAACAGGGTCGCACGCGCAGGGAGGAGTGGACGGGACAGGGGACCCCAAACTGAATAACAGACTGTTCCATCCCATAACCGTCATACTCGGGATAAAGTTGAGGGATCAGGAGTGTCAAACTCTGTTCTTCGATGACTGGCTTCCTATATGGACCTTGTCTGCCCTTTTGCCACTGATCCTAGATCTGTGCATTTGTGAATCCAGTTCCTGAGCCCAGCACCCTCCTGCCACTGAATGCAACCCAGGACCTTTTCCTGTACCGGCTCTGCAGCATCAGCGGTGATGTATTGTTATATGGGGGCTTGATTTTGTATATGTTTTATTATTATTAATATTATTTTCCTTTTTATAATTATTGTGTCACTACAGCTGTTGTCGTTTCTAGCCCATGACTCTATCTCTGATTTCCTTTTCCACCTTTCCTTTGGGGAGGGGTTGGGATCACAACTGCCTGGTTTTGGCTGCTGACCTGCCTGGGGGAGGGCTAAACCGTGACAGGATGGTTCTGGGTACACTAGTCTGATAAAAATAGATACAGGGGGAAAATAGTTTCAACTGCTTTGAGGCCTTTGCTAAAATAAACCCTAGTAGAAATGTTAAATGCTGCCTGGAACCCATTTCATCATTCTAAATTTAAGGGCTAGTATACTGGGCTACCCCTCTGTGCACTCTATAGAGAAAGATGGAGGTGACTTCAGCTAATATAGATGCAGACTGGTCCTGAGACATGCAAACTGGTTAAAACTTATCCCAGTGTTCTGCTCCACTTCTCAGCTATCGGCAATCTGTCTCTACTGGCAAAGATACCACCCATGCAGAACATGACTGCCCTTCCCCTTGCTGCTGGAGGGGGCTCAACAGGAGCAAGGTCCCTGCTTCTCAAGAAGATCCCTCAAATGCTCCCTTCAATCCCCAGCAACATGCTTTCCTGCTTGCCTGCTTGCCCATGCAGATACATACTTGATTCCAGAGATCACCGTGACCTCTTTGATCTCCCTTCCGTTATTGTATTTCCTGACACATTTTTTTTTTTCCTCAAAAATTTCTGTAAATTGCCACTAGAACGAGCTGTGATTTTTGCAATTAGTCAGGGAGCTAATTGGTCTGTTGCCTTTTCTGGACCCCAGAACTCTATGCCTGAAACGCCCTTAACCTTGGATGCCAGTTACACGTTAGCTTTCTGGGAAAATCCTTACCTCATTTCTACAGCAGATTGCATCGGGACCTGCTGAGAGGTTGTGCCCATGGGTTTCTGTGATAAAAGCCTGCTCTGAGAGCGCTCTGGACCAGGAAGGGATATTGCTTGGCATGGCCCCACGTGCAAACGTGCATATGCGCTCTCCCTCTGTGGAAATACCTAGGTATGGTGCAGGACCTGGTGATGTTTCTAGTCTTGATGCAGCTCTGAGACTCATCTTCATTTACCCCACAGAGACTGATGGAGGCAGCTGTGTCCCTTGCAGCACGACGAGGCAGGGGGGCAGCAGCTCCAAGCAGAAAGGATGGTCACCCACCCATGGCTTCTTCACAGTGTGTTACTCATGTGCTTGCTCACAGCAGTATTTCAAAGACGGTTGCTTGCTCTTTCTCCGCTATTTCAAAGTCCTTCTGGGGGAAAGCTGACCTGAGAGAACTCTGCTTCCTTTTTATCCTGTTGCTGAACTACCTCGTCTTTCGTGCCCCAGGGGGTGTCATACAGAGCTTGGAAAGCATCCTGCCTTGCCATATGAGTGTTTGGTTGTATATCTTACATCTTATATCTCACAGCCTCTCAGGCTGGAAGTAACCAATCTTCCTCACCTTTTACTGCAGAAGCCTTCATGTTCTTTGCCTTGTTGTCTCATTGCCAGTGAAACTATGAAATTTAAGATATTGCAGGGTGTTACATTAGGTAGAGGTGAGTGTGATAAGCTAAATGAAAAAGAGTAAGCTCAATTAATCTTGTTTGTCCCTTGTCTTTGTGAAGCTATAAGAAGCGGTTTAACCTTTGGGCGAGGTGAGGAAGGAGTATATGTTGCAAATACTAATGGTAATGAATCAGCTTTTGGGGAAAAAAACCTCTACATTTCTCATTGTTGCCATTTTTCTTACTTTCAAAGAGATCGCAAGTGTTGGATACATAAGCCCGGGCACTTACGTATTTCAAGAGAATGTTAAAATACCCCTAAGATTTAGTCAAGACAGTATAAATTCCCTCACCTAAACAGAATGTAAACAATTTATTCTTTTATTTTTCAAGAAAATCATGTCAAATTTCCTTGCCAAATTTCTAGATCGTTTGCTGGGGAACATGATACTGTGCAAAGGCAATCAAGTTTGTATCACCGTGCTTAGAGGATGTGTTGTATCAATGCAAAACTATGTGAACTATGCATGCTAGTTACCACAGTCTGAACTTGCCAGGGGGATAGGGAGATCTGGGAGTTAAAAATTTCTCACTGGAAAGTAAATGAAAATACGTAGCTGGCACTTTTTGGCTGGGTTTAGGAGTTGCTAAAAAGTATCTGATTCCACTGGGACACCAGAAGCTGACCTTCAGCCTGAGATTTCAATTATTCTTTCAAAAAGTTGAACTGTTCGTCCTCCAACAGTATTTCTGCCTTAGAGCATGCATGTACTTTCTCCCTGGAAATCATTTCATGTGCAAATGTTTAGCTTTTCTGTCATAGCTGTACTCTTTAGCACTTACTGTGGGTTGAGGGGGGGGTTGTTTATTTTAAAGTAGTTAAAGGGAAAGCTTGAATTTTAAAAAATATTTGTTTTTTACTTAGCCCAATTTGTCTTTGCTGTTTGATTTCATGGTGCCATTTTAGAAGTCTTCCTGGCACCTGCTTTTGCGAGGAATAAGAGAAGGTGCCTTACAGCCTCTGCTGGGGGGATTGTTTGCTGCAGGCCTAAAAAGTAGGAAAAACACTGCATTTCTTCACAGTAGCCAGTACCCAATCCTTCTCAGAATCACCACCCATAAGCCTGGCATAAGCATATACATACATACATATACATATATATATAGATATACATATATATATAGATATATATATACACACAAGCTCTGCTTTCTTATTGACATCAGGGAATCCCATCCTAATGTGTCCTAGAAGCTTGTTTGGTACCTGGATGTGTGTGATCAG
This sequence comes from Phaenicophaeus curvirostris, assembly GCF_032191515.1. Lineage (NCBI taxonomy): Eukaryota > Metazoa > Chordata > Aves > Cuculiformes > Cuculidae > Phaenicophaeus > Phaenicophaeus curvirostris. The sequence goes on from NC_091395.1 coordinate 43,963,813, forward strand.
TAACGGACCCCCCCTTGACTGGAAGAGCTGTGATCTCTCGAGGTAGTTCACAAGTGACAAAGCAAATAGCTTTAATAAATAGGAAAACATATCATAAACATGAAAACCACAGAGGGAAGGAAATAAAAATGCACTTGTCAATAGTACAATACTTACAGGTTTTTTTTCTATATGATGTTTTTTCTGTGAGCCAACGTCAGGAACTAAAAAGCAAAGTTATGATATTTTAGTCCGGTTTTCAATTACCAGCCTCTTTAAAACAAGAAAAACATTGTTTTCTCTGTAACTGCTACACAATAGCCTGTTAATAAGCCATTTACCTGACTAGGAGGTTGCACAGAGGTCAGACAAATGTCATCTTTTAATAAAGCCTCTCTCAGGGTAACTGCTCCGCTGAAGGCTTTTATGTAAGTAACACGGCAATTGCCTATGTTAATTTATGACCTTGAAGATACTCATCATTTGGAGAGGATCTGGGCTCAAGAAGTTTTTCGTTCAAATACGCTTTAAGCCCAGGAACTAAGGGGATGCTGATAAGAATGATTAATGAATTTAGTCAAGGAGTTTTTTAGGTAGCGAGAGAGGAATGCTCTTATCCCCTTCAGCCGGGTACTACTGAGTACACAGGGCGATTTTAACTGAAACATTTTTCTATTTCGTAGGTTAGTTATATATCCCTGAGAAACCAAGCTCTTTGCCGGGGTGACCTGACATTGCTCCACTGACTGGAAAGAAACTGTGCCCGTTTGTACCTGGAGGAATCTGGCGTGATGTTCTTTTTGCGAGGGTTGTACTGTGGGTTGAAATATGCTCTGCTGAGAAGAGCACATGGGACTTACGTGGAATTTCCTTGCTAGGGGAAAAGCTACTACCAGCACTATCAGTTGTGAGCTATCCGTGATGGGAAGAGGGCACAGCATGTGCCATAGGGAAATAGAGATGTACAGCTATGATTAAGCTACATGTTTGTTACTGTAATGCAAATCATTGCAGTAAACTTTGGCTTGCGATTGTTCTCCTATTTCTAGGTAAATTAATTAGATGTTTTATTAATTTCTCATATGAGAAGATCAACAAACACTGTCTGTTTGAACGCTGCTGTGTGCCTTTACTGCAAGTAACCTGCCTGCTTAGGCTGCAAAGGTGATGGCCATGTCCTGCCAACCAGGATCTGCATCTCCTGGAGTTTCCCCCTCTTCAAGCCCATCCACTGGAAGGAGGCCTGCACTCCTGCTCAGGAGCGAGCTGTGGGTGCTCCACAGGTACGTGTTCCCAGGGCAGCTGTTGTCCGCGCTGCATTTCTTTAAGCGTGGTGAATTTTTCATGGTAAACAATCCCACAAAATAAGGGGTGAGGTTCTCCACTTGGACTCCACGAAGCCTCAGAGAAACAACTTCCTGGGTAACTCTTGGTTCTCTTTGGGTTATTGAATCCTGGTAAATACTTGGTTAAAGCTGCCTTTTCTTGCTTGTAGACCATCTTTCTCCCAGTTGCATCAATGTGTTCGATCTACAGCCCACAGAGCTAAGGCACAGCCCGGACACCCCCCAACCCGGTGCTTTGTACTGAACCCCCACATCCTCTGCTGATAACCCACAAAATCATGAAATTACATTTTAGTGACCATGTGGCATTTCAAAATCAGCTGGGTGTTTTCCTTGCCTTGGAAAGCCAGCTAGCACTGACAAGGAGAACTGGTTGTGTGGTGAACAGCAGACAGACCCTGCATGGTGAGCTACACGCTGCACGTACTGTGTCCTGGAGACACGGTCTGCACTGCTGGAGGGGTGTGCTACAGGGATCCCTTCCTTATAAAGTCTTCTGATGGTATACACACACTAGTGATTGATTTTGCAATATATCTTCTATAGCTATTTCCAGAACAAAAAGACCCCTAAGCCTTACACAACCCATGAACTAAGTTTTTCCTGCTTCTCCATTATAGTGTCCAGTCCACTTTGAGCCGTTTGCTTACATGGCCCCACATCCCTTGTGATAGGCATTGTCCACCAGGACTTTCTCAGATCCTTGGCAGGGATAAACCTCAGCTCCTCCTCAGCCTGAGCCACAATAGGGTGTGAATGCGAGCTGCCCACTTTGGGACCTAAAGGGACCTAAGGTGGCTTCAGGGCTTTGACCCCCAGCAAGAGAGATGACTCAGCCATCCCTTCTCTGCCCTGGACTAGGTGCCACCTCCTTCCTCTGGTCTTGAGGGAGGGGAAGAAGTTGGACTGGAGGCTTGGTTCCAGGGTCTACCTAAACAGCGTTGGTGGAACAGTGTGTCTGCCAGGTCATTCGTTACCCTGACATTATCAAACCAAGTTGTTCTTCCATGGTTTTCAGTGACTGTTCTGCTAGAAGCTGAACTCTTCTGTGCTTTTAGGTTTCCGCCTGCGGATGCCCGTGGCTAATGGTGTGGGGCAAGACACAGGACTTGCTGCCAGACCCCTGGGGGTGCCTACTGCCTGTCAAAAAGATTAAGAGTTTGAAACCAGAAGCCATCGAGGCTCAGACTAGCGGCAGGCAGCCCAACCACTCCTACCCCTCTCTGTACAGCACCATCCAGTGGCGCCCATCAGATCCGGGTTACATCCAGCTCTGATCTCCATGTGGTCTCCCCAGCTGCACCACCTCAAATGCTTCATACAATGAGGCAGCATGAGCTGAAAGGCAAGTAAGGAAACCCTGAGGTTTCCTTCTTCCTCTCCCCTTTCCGTAAATTCATATGTGCTTCATGCCTGTGTTGGTATGTACCACCCGAAGCCACTTACCCTTTGAAAGCAGTGGTAGATTGGCCTCAAAAAGGACCAAAAGGTCAAGTATAGGCTGACTGTAGTCAATAGCTGCAGCATCTCTGAATCTTCTCTTTCAGCTCCGGGAAGCAGGAACACAAAAGCTGGCTGTTAGGTTCTGAAACTTGCAGCATTTCCTACGGCAAAAAGAAGGAATAACCTCTGTTATTTTCTTTCTGAATCTACCACTTATCCTGGCAAAGCTCTTCCTATAACATCCATGAATAAAAATACTCATTCCCACTTCTTCCTTGCAAAGAAATTGTCTCAGTCTTGGCTATTATCATGCAACTCTTTTCTGCACAAATATGAAGCAGTGGTGTGTCCCTTTTTTATAAACAAATAGACAACTTAATTTGCATGAAAATCAAGAGAACATTTATTTATGAGAGTATTTTTTACTACCTTAACAGGAAATTATGTTATCTCCTGGGTCTGACATTTGCCAATTAAGTAGGCTGAGATTTAGCTGCTAAAATTTGCACCAGCCCAAGAAATAACCCACGAGATCTCAGACTGCTCTCTGGTGCATCTTACATCTCTGCTACCAAGTTGTTGAGCTCTCAGTCAACTTCCCATCTGAGCTAACTCTCTGCATCCCAGTGGGGCTGCGATTTCCCTCAGGAGCCACAGTGGGGTCAAAGGTGTGACAAGTCTTGCCCAAGGCCAGCCCCTGTTTTTGTTTTCCACAGCTGAGCCTTGCTGGGCACTGCGGACAGTGGTGAAACACAGGGTGGCATTGCACGGAGACCCCCTAAAGAAGCATGAAAATGAGTGAAGGAGAGCAGAGAGGAGAACGGGTGATGCTGGATGGGGAGGAAAGGAGAAAAGAAGAGCAGAGTGGACAGAGAGCTGCTGCTCACCATCCCTGACAGTAAGTTGATAACGTCTAATAGAAGAACAAAAGCTAAACTTTCTGGTTTAGCCCGTGCTAGGTCCACCGATAATCTTCAAAGAGAAGCTATAAAATTTAAAAGGAATTAAGTTCTGGGTAATGTTAAATCTGGGACACCTGGTTCACAAAGCTTTAGTAGGCTTTTTTTCTAGATGCTGCTGTGTTTTCACTTTTCTGTTGGAGTGCCAAAGGCGTTTCTCTCTGTCAAATGTAGACACTTGACCTTCTAGTCAGGATGACAAGAGAGTTATTCCAGGGTGTGTCCACACCTGTCAAGCAATATTAGGCATAAAATAGAGCTGTCTGTCTTCTTTAGTTAAAATGGTTTCACAAATACTTCATTACTGCCTTTCTTCACAGAGCAGAGAATTGCCTGTATTAACTCGGTGCATCCAATATTGAGATTGATGGCAACTGGGCTCGTTGGTTAAACTGTCTAATCCTGACAGGCTGAGGCAAAGGGAGGAGGCAAGAGAGCAGCAGGACGGCTGCTGGAAATACCTGCGAGAGAGATTAGTCCTGGGAGCAGGCAGTTAGTGAGGAAACCAGCAGGTCTTTGCTGTGACTCACACATCAAATCCCGCTGTTCGGTGATGCTGCCTCGTGGACTTGGCTGTGTTTGAGGGTCACCAGTTGTGACATTGGGTAGGCTTACCTCGGCTCCTATAAAATAAAAGCAGAGCTTGCATCTGCAATTACAGCTGTTATAAAAGGTCTTAGGCAAGGGAGCAGTGTTCAAGAGATGGGAGCCAAGTTGCCATTTACACAAAAGGCTTAGCTATAATGAAGACCTATTAAACTAGGAGTAAGTTCTCTTTCACCCACCCCCCACCCCTTTCCCTGACTCTCTATTGCCAAAGGGGACAGGAAACTGAGCATCTAACCCATCAACCTTCATATTTCTCTCCTTGATCTGAGTGAAAAGAAAATGATGGAGGAGCGGAGAAACTCACCCATGGCTGGCAGACACCATAATCTAAATGTGCACCAGTTCTTGGACTTCACCAGACAGGTACAAAACGAGCTGCAGCCAGTCCTGCTGGAGAAGGTGGCTGTTACCTCCCTCCTTGTGCACATGAGCATTCGATGGGCCATTCCACTGTCGCTCACCACATAAAAGAGCAAAAGAGGATGATTTGCACCATACTAGAACCAGTATCAGACTGTTTTTAAAAGTAATAATTGCTTATTGTAAGCAGCTGTAAGGTTGCTGTTACTTTCATATTTGAAAACCAAGCAGATTGCTCAGTGAGGGCGAGAGACTTACAGCCTGAAGTGAAGGGAAAGGAGGTAAGAGAATTGAGCAAACTGGATAAGAAGTTTCTGGAAAAAGGAAAAAGACAATAAAACCGCCAAACACATGATGGGAATTTCTTTCTCAGGGCTATGTTGCTCTTTGCCAGAGGCATCTATACCAAGCAAAGAAACATCAGAAACTGGTATCCTGATCACGAAAAGATGAATATTTGTTAAATACACTCTGGTAATACATCAGTTGTTGGAGAAGCAGCAAGTGGGAGCAGTGAATTAAAACCCATGGCAGGAATGTCCTTCGTTGGCCTTTACTACATCCAGCCTTCCCCTAAGCACAAAGACAGTGATAGGGATCAGTCCCCCTTCCCACAGGCGTTTTTCCTTGTTCCAGTAAAGAAATCTTCTTCCTGCAAAGCTCTGGTTGTTGGAAACAGATGACCTCGGTTTAGGGGAGCCCAGAGAAAAGCTGTAAGTCTGGCTAGTGTTTTCTGAACTGAGTCAGGCTCAGGGGTTTGATGCGCAGACAGTGGGAAGACGTCACTAGCCAGCTACAGAGCAACCCTGCTGGCCAATGTGTGCTTTCTGGCAGGAAAAACAAGAATGTCTTGGTGCAGGGGAATGCCTCCTAGTATCTTGATTCAGTGTCTCTCTACTGTGTATCACTATGAGTGCCTGCCTGGCAGGCAAGGCAATATCTCAAAGAGCTTTTACATAAAACCAGCAACACCAGTTGCTTTCCCTTTCCCCAGGCAGAAAAGGAGGTGCTGTCAAATGAAAAACAGCATACTAAACAACCATGGATCTTTCTTGTCCTGTGATCTGGGAAGGCCTCCCCAGCTCTGTGCCATCAAGTGTGTCTCCAAGAAGCCAACATCCATCACCTAGTCAGTCTCCTATCACCTTGTGCTGGCTCCCTCCAAGCCTGGGGCCACCAGTGAAGGTTCCTCACCCCTACCCACAGGGATGGACTTCGTGGTTCCCACCAACTCATTATTTTATCATAGAATCGTAGAACGGTTTGAGTTGGAAGAGACTTTAAAGATCATCCAGTTCCAATCCCTGGCCATGGGCAGGGACATCCCACCAGCCCAGGCTGCCCAAGGCCCCATCCAGCCTGGCCTTGAACACATTCAGGGATGGGGCAGCCACAGCTTCCCTGGGCAACCTGTGCCAGTGTCTCACTGCTCTCATGGTGAAGAAATTCCTCCTTATGTCCAGTCTAAACCTGCCCCTCTCCAGTTTATACCCATTGCCCCTAGTCCTGTCACTACCAGCCTTTGTGAACAGTCCCTCCCCAGCTTTCCTGCAGCCCCTTCAGATACTGGAAGTATCCTCGGAGCTTTCTCTTCTCCAGGCTGAACAAGCCCAACTCTCTTAACTTGTCCTCATATGGAAGGTGTTCCAGCCCTTGGATCATCCCTGTGGCTCTCCTCTGGACCAATTCCAACAGTTTCATATCCTTTTTATGTTGTTTAGCTCCAGTTCTTATATTTATAGCTCCAGTTTTGTTTAGGGGCATAGTATTCTCACCCTTTCAAGCCCACGTCTGATCTGTTCAACTGAGACTGACACCTGCTTGTCATCCACAGCTCTGCTGCCAGGGCAGAGCCAAGGCTGCTTTCAAAGCCCATACCCAGCTCTGGTTCCCACACCTTGTGCACTGATCACCCTCCCTGCAGAGTGCCTCATGCAACATTCTATTTTATAATTATTATTTTTTAAATTTTTCTCCCTCCTCCAACCCCGGTTGGTATTGCAGTAGCAGCTGTTGCTTAAATTCTTCTTCTGTAAGGTAAAAGCATTCATTTAATTTTTCATTTAGAATTGGTCAGCTCTTGCTGACCTTGCTTTCCTGCTTAGGCACCGAATATACTCCCCAAATGAAGGTGCAGAGTCATGGGTCACCGCATTCTCCTTTCTGTTCTCAGTCTAATAGGATCCCTACAGGAAAATCGAGCTTGTACAGGTTGGAGATCTTGGCTGTGCATGTCACATGAAGAAGGATTGCTCTTTACCTCACTTTGTCTATGTATGATATTGACATTTACATACTCCTAGAGGTATATGTATTTTATCATATTTCATCCTCCTTGGTGAAATTTGCACTGCCTGTAGCAGTTACTTACAGGACTTGCCTTGCACTACATGAGAAGGGGCAGTAGGAGGAAAACACACCTATTCAAAGCAGAGAAATTTCAGATTAAAGAGCCACGGTTGGTGGAGACCTCCTGATCACCCTGGGCTGACACTGGAGTCATTAACTCAATGATGTGAGAACTGCCAGGGATCAGCCACAACCCTCTGCTTAGCTGGGTCGGGAGTCAGCAGAACCCCTGCTTCTCGCTGCTGGATGTGAAAGAAGATATGAAAAAGAGCGGAGAAGCAGATTTTATTACTCTCTCTTCCTGAGCACTCATGAAAATTAATTAATTCACAATTTCTTTCTATTACTGGTAAAGGACTCAAATAAAAATCCAGTTATTTTGGTGCCCGAGCTGCTTGAATGTGTTTTCAGTGGGTCTTGCAAGGCAAAATAACAAGCAGATATTTTAAGCAAACGGGTGTGCCATTTTCATAATCAAAATTGCACGTTACCTGCAAGTATTGAGTACTTTATGACTCCAGTAAAGCACAGCTACAGAATGTGAAACAAAATCCTGCCTCTGTCAAATACATTGTCTAAGCTCCAGTCTTAGTGTTGGACTGTAAACCAAGCAATCATAAATATAATAGCAGATAAGAGACAATTATAGTTTGGATAGCACATACAAGTCTCTCTGCTCTAAACAAATATATTTAGATGGTTAAGATATGAACATGGCCTTCTCTTCCCTCATTATTAATTTACAGTCAAGAATTTCTTGTATAGGGAATCTATTCTGGCCCCATTTACTTGTGCCACTATGATGGGATGGTTACTAGCTTTTTGGCTTCAAAGCATCTGTAACTGTAATTCTTTGCAACTTCATAAATAAATAAAATTAAAGGGCTTCCCAGTCTAGAAGTCTTAGTGCAGTGTTATTTACCTGTCTAAAAATAGGCACCTGAGTCTGAATGTGAGAGGCCTGTACCCTGTGTTAAATGTGTCCTGTGAGTGAAGTGGGAACTTGTTTTCTGTGTCTGCTAGCAGGTAATTTTCTTCCTGGTCAGCCTAACTTCTGCAGTATCTGTAGGCTATTGTTAAGCAGACAAGAGATAATTGTCTACCTACTGGCTCACCTACCAAAGCGGTAGTCACCTCCTTGCAAAATTTTAATGCCAATGCCAGTGATTTTCATGGAGAGGAAGAGGGGCACGCCTGCGATAACCAGGGATCTCCTCCCTTGGGTGGCATCCTGCCTCTGGGATCCTTCTTGATGCCAGCAAGTCTGAGTCAGGTAGAAGCGCAGAGCTTAAAAATGATGCAGTCAGCTGTTTCCTACACTGCTTATTAGTTGGGTGTTTAGTTTGGATCTAGCTCATCACTCCTCACGTGGGAAACTCCCATTGATTTCACTGGGAACTCTGCCTGAATGAGGACTTCTGAGCAGGGCTTCTGGGTGGAGGATGGCAAGACAGGAACAAGTGCAGAAATACTCGGCTCCTACCAGAGCAGAGATGGTCAACCAGGCATTGCCAGGATGATATTTAATAGCAGGTCTCAAGGGACTTTACAAACAGGAGAAGTGTAGCCCAATGTTACAAAAAACAGTTACCAAAACAAAAGGGTAAAGCTAAACGAATTGCTAGTTAAGGAATACTTGAAGGCAAATCAGTCTTTGTGCGATTCAAACTATGGAGATGTAGAGCTATATTTACCTACAAAAGCTGCCAAACTTCTGGGAAGAGTATCAAAGAACAATCACTAGCACACCCCTTCCCCCACCTTGCTTTTCTTAGATGCAAGCTGCCTTCACTTTTCATGATCTCTGCTGTTTTAGAGCATTCGCTCTTCTGTGATTGCTCCCATTTTTTTTCAAAGTATGACAAGAAGAGCATCAGACCTGTACATTAATGTCATACCTGATCCTGGCCCTTCTCCTGCACATCTGCAGCAGCAAAACCAAAAGCCAGGGCCAGTTTAGAATCATAAGATCATAGAACCATAGAATATCGATTGAACACCTCCAGGGATGGGGCAGCCACAGCTTCCCTGGGCAACCTGTGCCAGTGCCTCACCACTCGCATGGTAAAGGAATTCCTCCTTATGTCTAGTCTAAATCTGCCCCTCTCCAGTTTATACCCATTTCCCCTAGTCCTGTCACTACAAGCCTTTGTAAACCATCTCTCCCCAGCTTTCTTGTAGCCCCTTCAGGTACTGGAAGGTCACTATAAGTTCTCCTCGGAGTCTTCTCTTCTCCAGGTTTGTCCTCGTATGGCAGTTGCTCTGACCCTCTTATCATCTTTGTAGCCCTCCACTGGACCCATTCCAGCAGCTTCCTATCTTTCTTATGTTGAGGATTCCAGAACTGGACACAATACTCCAGATGAGGTCTCACAAGAGGGGAGTAGAGAGGCAGAATCCCCTCCCTTGCCCTGCTGGCCACACTTCTTTTGATGCAGCCCAGGATATGTTGGTCTTCTGGGCTGTGAGCACACATTGCTGGCTCATGTCAAGCTTCTCATTGACCGGCACCCCCAAGTCCTTCTCTGCAGGGCAGCTCCCAATCACATCATCCCCCATCGTGTACTGAAATTGGGGATCACTCTGACCCAGGTGTAGGACCTTGCACTTGGCCTTGTTGAAACTCATGAGGTTCTCACAGCCCCACTTCTCAAGTCTATCCAGGTCCCTCTGGATGACATCCTGTCCTTCGCATGTGACAACTGCACCACTCAGCTTGGTGTTGTCGGCAAACTTGGGATGCACTCAGTCTTGCTGTCAATATCATTGATAAAGATATTAAACAGTATCGATCCCAGTACGGACCCCTAAGGGACACCACTTGTCATGGATTTCCATATGGACTTCGAGCCATTGACAACTACTCCTTGAATACAACCCTCCAACCAGTTTCTTATCCACTGTACCGTCTGCCAACTCCATATCTCTCCAGTTTAGAGAGAAGGATATTGTGGGATGGATGATGTGTGGATGTGATGATGTGGGAAGGATGATGTATGTCAAAGGCTTTACAGAAGTCTAGATAGATCACATCTCTCAGTTTACCCCTGTCCACTGCTGCGGTTACTCTATCATAGAAAAGCCACTAAGTCTGTCACAGGATTTGCCCCTGGTGAAGCCGTGTTGGCTGCCATTAATCACCTCCATGTCCTCCATGTGCTTTAGCACAGCTTCTAGGAGGATCTGTTCCATGATATTCGCAGGCACAGATGTGAGGCTGACAGGTTGGTGGTTCCAGGGTTGTCTTTTCTGCCCTTTTTAAAAATGGGCACAATGTTACCCTTCCTCCAGTCACCAAGGACTTCTCCTGATTGCCAGGACTTTTCCGATATCATGGAGAGTGGCTCAGCAACCACATTGGCCCATTCCCTCAGGACTCTGGGATGCATCTCATCAGGTCCCATTGACTTAAATATGTTCTGGTTCCTGAACCTGATCGTGAACCTGATCCTCCTCTACTGTGGGAGGGGGTCACCTCCCTCGACTGTGTTTAACTTGACTCTGTGTGTGAGCAAGACTAGCCAGACTCTAGTAGCTCTCTGCTGGGGTAGCAGGAGGGGGCAACTCTCCTCAAAATTTACTATTGAGGTCCATAAGCTCTGCTCTCATTAGGGTTCCAGTAAGTGCTGTATTTGATGACAGCAGTTGCACTGAGCTCTGTGTCACTGGGCCACCCGTGTGAGTCTCCAGTGTTCTTTCACGTGATGCATACATGTTAAAGAAAACCCGGGCAATCTGTAGCTGGCAGTTCTGTGACGGCTTGGTGGTTTCTTGTCAAATGCTTCAGGCATTCAAACACCCACGGTAACAGTAAGAGCAGCTTCTTTCTGGGAATTAGGTGACTTGGCTGGGAAGTGCAGTGTGCACCAGGTACCAACACTGGATGGGCAGTAAGGAGAGAAGGTATCATTTCTACTTGTATAAAATCAGTACACAGAAATTTTTTTTTAAGTTTTCCTCTTGGGAATGCTTTTCAAAAACTCTCACGGAAGAAATCCTGAATAAAGCACTTATCAGAATACTGCATCTGAGGCATATCACTTGCTGACATACTATGTAGGCTGCAAAATTGTGTAACTTGCTTTACTGCATAAAAATCGAGGAGTCACAACCACATACATATTTCACCTCAGCCCATCATTTCCATTCTGTGGCCTGGACACAAAATTCTGGGGGTTACTCTTTTCCCAGGGAGTTTTTAATAAGATGACATTTGCAGCAGGCAGAGGTAGCACACTTGAGTTCTGGATCAGGTGGTGCAGACAGCCAGAGAACACAGCTCCATCAGTTTTGTTTGGATTTCTGTTTCTACCTAGGAGAAATGACGCTGTCTGCTGAGGATCTCAGCTGCTGCTGATATGTTTCAAAGGGATGTGTCTAAATCTTCAGAGGTTTTGCCCAACTAGCCTGTCTTTCCAAACAGTTCAGAGACACTTAGGAGTTCCACTTCACCTGTTTTCATTACTTGGCTATGAGAAGATTATAGACTGTTTTTTGCTTGTGTTTCTATCAGGAAATTCCAGATTGGCTTGAATCTGCCTATAGATTTTGATTGCTTGGAAGAAGTCCCTTGAAGTGAGAGTGAATGAAAAGGAAGGAGGTGCTGTTCAACCTCAAGCTGGCAAGAAACAAAATGTCAATAAAACAAAATAAACCAAACCTCCAAAATTCTGAGGAAAAACCAATTGCTTGAATCAGTAATGAAATGGGAAAGAAGGGGGATAATGAATGATGAACTGTTTACTCCATACACACTTGTCCTCCATAGCCTTTTCCCAGGGCCTTGAAACGAGGGGAGTCTCTTAACGAGGGGCTCAAGGTCCCGCTAAGGCCATACTGGCACTGGCTTTAATGGGGACGGCACCTAACCCCTTATGCACTGTGTATTTTGATTTGTGCCACAATCACTGTGCTCTGCCCAACATGTTTTAGACAAATTATAGTGTAATCTGCGTCATTACCTTGTTGTCACACTTGTGTGTCACATTATACGTGTGCAAGCTGCGGAGAGGGGGTGCGTGACAATGAAGGAAGAAAAGGATGGAGAGAGGGAAGAAGGGCCAGTCTGCCAGTGCAGGGAAGAGGTGATGAGCAGAGTGGGAGAGGATTAGCAGGCTGAGGACTAGCCTTTACAGGAGAACAACTCAAGAGTAGGGAAGATGTTGACAGATCGCAAGTGTTACTGCAAATGCCTCGCAAGGGGAAACAAATGACTATGTGGTGTGTTTTACCACACCGATTGCTTCAGAAAATAGTGTTGAAGAGAAAAGGAGCTCAGCTACGGAGGGAACAATGCTGTTGCCATGACCAAAGGTTGCCCAGCAAGCTGGGCTGAACATGTGGTTTTTCCAGAGACAGCAGAAGGATCACAGATTTGGTTAGGACATGGAATCTGGGGGCTGTAAGCAAAATGTGGGGACCCACATCTAAGTACTCATTATGTATCCAGTGCAGAAACCTAAGAAATCAAAAGGCTTCATTTGGCTTCTTTGTTCTTGCAAGTAGGTATAAAAACTCAAAACCCAGCCAAGCCTGTAGATTACCTGATGACTCTGATCAGCAGTTAAGATGTCAATGTGACGTGCTCTACACAAAGGCAATACAAAGGTGAGCCCTGCCCAGGAGAACTGAAATGGAAGTATGATGAATGAGATAAAAGGCTGATATAATGCAGAGGGGACAAAGGCACAAGGTAAGAATAACACGAGCATGACGAGATCATGACAATAGTTTCAACACGCTAAGACTAGTTCATGTAACAAGCAATCAGTGGCCCAAGTGAACATGGGGAAGCAGTTTGGAGAATAACAAGGATGCCAAGGAGTACTCTTGTAAAGGTTAGGGCTGAACGACAAGGTGAAAGTGCTCCTCTGCAATATTGACATTAGCGTCATCAAAACCATCCCTGGCTGAGATGAGGGGCATCTTGAGATCTTGCTGTGCTGGGTATTTGGGAAGGGGTTACAGACTTGCAAGCCAATGTTAATAGGCTCTGCCCCCAGCACAAAATGGCTCACAGTGGTTCAGGATAATTTATTCTACCCCTGTTTTCCCCTTTGGTAAATTTATTTTCATACATTTGTCTCCTTGAACAACCCTTTGAGATGCTGCTAAATTTGACCTTACTTGGTACAGTGCCTAGGCGGCCCTGGATGAAACCCAAGAAGTAGGGACTGGGAATACCAGAGGAGGCTGACTCTTACACAGTGCCCAGGAGAAAGAAATGGATGAAACCGGATGGAAAGTGCCACAGGATTCAAATGAGGTTAAAACTGAACAGGGGATACTTTAAGGGGGACAAAAGTTTTGTGGGATGTTGATGTGAGTGAATTCAGGAGCAACAGCTCTGGACGGTTCAGGAACTTGGGCTCCATTTGCAGAAAGGTTTTGCTGCGTGTTCAAAGGTTTCTTCATCAGGTGGGAGTGAGATTCCTAAGTCTTCCTTCTTGTAAGTGTAACCGGTACCCTGCTGCCAGTGCCTGTGGTTGAGCAGCAACTTTCTGCCTTGATGTACATCCCAGGCCAGGCTCTGCCAGGAAGAACTCCCTCCACGTCTGCTCATGTCTTGTCTGTTTTCGCTGAACTATCCCCAAAGCCTCACAGGCAGATGGTGACCTAGAGCACAAAAAAGGCAAAATACTAAACAGCTGGAAAAAAGCCACAGAAGTTAGGAGTGAACCTTGTACTTGCTCCATCGCTGTCAGATTTCAGTACCTCGTGAAACATCAAGTGGCACAGGATTATTAAGGATGAAGGAGAAGGTGAAGGATGTTTGGACACAGCGGGGTCAGTGCTGCTCATGAGGTATTTAATTTACATCTGGGTCACCACTGGAAGAAGCACCAATATACTGACCATTAAACCAGAAGTGGCCGGGGGATGCCCCTGTGTTTCATATGGGGAAGGGTGAGGTCTCCTGAAACTGGAGGTTAATGGCTTTAAATTGGAGGAGGGAATATTCTCCCTCTGTACTCGGCACTGGTGAGACCGCTCCTTGAATCCTGTGTTCAGTTCTGGGCCCCTCACCACAAGAAGGATGTTGAGGCTCTGGAGCGAGTCCAGAGAAGAGCAACGAAGCTGGTGAGGGGGCTGGAGAACAGGCCTTATGAGGAACGGCTGAGAGAGCTGGGGCTGTTTCGCCTGGAGAAGAGGAGGCTGAGGGGAGACCTCATTGCTCTCTACAACTACCTGAAAGGAGGTTGTAGAGAGGAGGGAGCTGGCCTCTTCTCCTAAGTGACAGGGGACAGGACAAGAGGGAATGGCCTCAAGCTCCACCAGGGGAGGTTCAGGCTTCACATCAGGAAAAATATTCTGATGGAAAGGGTCATTGGGCACTGGCAGAGGCTGCCCAGGGAGATGGTTGATTCACCTTCCCTGGAGGTGTTTAAAAGAAGGGTGGATGAGGTGCTGGGGGGCATGGTTTAGTGTTTGATAGGAATGGTTGGACTCGATGGGACCTTTCCAACCTGGTGATTCTGTGATTCTCTTTAGACTAGACATGAGGGCGGTGAGGCTCTGTCACAGGTTGCCGGGGAAGCTGTGGCTGCCCCATCCCTGGAGGTGTTCCAGGCCGGGTTGGAGGGGACAGCGATCCGGTGGGATGTGTCCCTGCCCGTCGCAGGGGGTGGAACTGGATGGGCTTTGAGGTCCCTTCCAACCCAAACCGTTCTGTGCTTCTGTAGGAAAGCTGGGGGTGTGTTTATCAGGGAGGGCAGGCCGGGCAGCGACGTTCAGCTGAGGGAACGGGGTGTCGACGAGGCCCGGGACGCGGTTTCTCCGCCGCCAGGCGCCGCAGGGCGTCCCGGGGCGCTGCGGGGGGGGCGGCGCCGGGCCCGGGGCGGGCGGTCCCCGGGGAGCGGGCCCGGAGCGGCGGGTCCGGAGCGGAGCGGAGCGCGGGGCCATGCGGCGGCGGGCGGAGCGGCGGCTGCAGATCGCCCCGCACTCTCTGGCCATCGTGCTGGGCGCGGGGCGGCCCGGCCGGCACCGCGTCGGGTACGAGATCTTCGCCGACTTCAAGCGGGAGAACATGCAGCACTTCTGGGACCGGCGGGTGACGGCGGCCGTGGCCGAGACCTTCTTCCTGGGCTGGATCGACGAGCGGGTGCTGCTGGTGCAGGGCGAGGAGGAGCACCTGGAGGTGCTGCGGCAGGGCTGGGCGCGGAGAGCCCTCAAACCCCCCAGCGGCTTCCAGATCAAGTGCCTGGGTAGGTGCCGGCTCCCCGCCGCTCCTGGGGCTGCTCTGGAGCTCGCGGTCCCCGCCTCGGAGCTGCCCTCCCTGAAACTCCCCGCCGGAGCTCTCCCTTTCCCCCGCAGAGCTCTCTCCCCTCTGCCCCCCAGAGCTCTCTCTCCTCCCCCCTCGGAGCTCTTGCCCCTCTCTGCCCCTCAGAGCTCTCTCCGCTCTCTGCCCCTCGGAGCTCTCTCCCCTCTCTGCTCCTCGGAGCTCTCTCCCCTCTCTCCCCGCAGAGCTCTCTCCCCTCTCCCCCTCAGAGCTCTCTCCCCTCTCTGCCCCTCGGAGCTCTCTGCCTCTTCTCTGCCCCTCGGAGCTCTCTCCCCTCTGCCCCGATAACTGCTAACGTTTACAAGCTTCTATTTAGAGTTATAATCACTTCATAAAAAATAACATTTTATAGCATTAGAAACACAAAAATGAATAATTTTAACATTTCCAGTCCTGCTAAACCAATTTATTTCACTTGACCTGATAAACCGATTATTTATAAACCTGCTACAATTATTTCATTTATCCTGATCTCCTCCGTCGCTTGAATTTGGGTCACACTATTGCCGTGAAGGTGTCTTCCACAGCAAGAAGTACCAGTAGATGGGGAATGGGTGTTTTTCTGCTGTGCAAGGCAGGTGGCTTTTGGAGCTGCAAGTGACAAGTCTGTCATGCCCTGGTGGGCTGAAGACTCAAGTTAGGGTGTGTTCCTCCAAGAGAATCTCACTTGTGTGCAGTGTGGCCTTGGAAGGAGCGTATCTCCTGCTGAATGTTCTTCAGGAAACAAAAAGTTGGTGGAATGGAAAGCAAAGATGTTTGTAGTGCTTATTTTGACTGAGAAAAGAACTCCAAACCCTCTTAAGAAATAAGGCTGTGGCTGGCTGGTGTAACACGTTGGGGAGCTGAGAAGAACAACAGAACTGTAGTTTTCCTTCGGGTTTAAGGTAACTTGCAACCTCCACAGCTTGAAACACATACAGCCTCTTTTCTGGAGAGAAGACAAAATGTGAGGATTTGCTTTTTTTTGCTGTCAAGGTCTTGTTGCTCCACACAGCCACTGCGGTGGTGGTGAGGTAAACTGTCTTTTCCTTATAGACAACTCCTATCACCCGTGTGTTACGCAGTGGGCACCTAGAACAGATCACAGAGTTAGGGATGCTTTGTCTGCACTAGGAGTTTCAGGTCCTTGCAACAGGATGCTTCTGTGCCTCCTTTAAAAATTGAGCAAAGTTCCTGCAAAGAATAGTGAGTGTGTGAATAATCTGTGTCTCTCAGTTTCCCTTTTTAATCTCAGTTTGGAATGCATTTAACTGTCCTTGTGTACTAGGGGATGCAGAGTCTGATCGCTTCTGTTAATCAGCTGTATTGTCTCTTGCACAGTTTTCAGACACTTCTCTGTCACTCACTATTTCCCGGTCACACTTGCTTGAATACTTCCATTTTGTCATGCTGAAAGGAAAGCTCAGGACAAGCTGCCATTTAAAAATGAATTGATGGACCTTTCTTTCCTCATTATAGTGAAATTTCCTCTGAACCTCTGGAGAAGAGATGGTAAATGCTGTTCTGGTGATGGAAGTTTTCGGTGTTCCACCAGTGTTTAGAGGAGGGTAAGAAGTTGATAGGCAGGTAGCGGACTTGGTCTGTGGTGGGGGTTCGGATGGAGTTACTGTTCGTGGCCAGCAAACAAGGGGAGAAAACCTGCATGTGCTGGTTTTTTGTTAACCCCAGCCTGTTAAAACTTTGTGCCTTTACTTTTGGAACAAAGTGCAGTGGTAAGCAAAGAGATGCAGGCAGTGGGTAGTGCTGCTCAGTATGGCTCATGTGGGCTTTTTGCCTCCGGTTTGATCAAGCAGGAGGAGTTCCCACGTGGGTGCTGTTGTGTGATGGAGTGTAAGGGTCAGTGTTTGATTTTGGGGTGTCTATGGACTCTACCCAGTGGGTGACGTTCCCCAGCCTGCTGTGCAGGAGGGCTATTGAAGGGTGCACGCGGACTTGACATTACTCAAGCCAGACGTGGAATGCAAACAGGTCTTTGTGGCCCGTTTTAAAATACGGAAACACAGCTTTTGCTATAAGTTCACGTTAATAAGTAAGCATATTGATGTGTAAATGATATACATTCCGTGAGGGCTTATCTTTGTTGTGAATTTATAAAAGGCTGGAGCCCAAAGTTTTCATTTGACTTCAAAAATAGAAAATGCCTCTCAGTGTTTGGGTAAAGGCTATGAAAGAAGAACAGGGTCCCGATAGAGTCTTACATGTTGTGCAGTGTCCTTAGCTGGGGTAAATGAGACAGTAACATTGATTTTGTTGGTTTCTTTTTTAATTTTTTTTCCACTGTCTCTTTTCCACACCCAGACTGATAGTTCAGGTCTTGTATCTAAGTAGATTTGACTTGCACTTACTGTAAAGTTAGGTGATTAAAGAAGAGTCAAAAGTAAAGGGTCTGGCCCGTGGGCATGAGCATCTGCTTAAATGTGTGTAATTGTATTTTCAGCATAACAAGGTGCCTAATGTGTAAATGGCTGTGACTTATTTAGGAGCTCTCTCCCACTTTATCCTCCACTTTGTAGTGTTAAAGCAGTGAACAGTACACCTGTAGACAAAAAGTCCTCATGCTTTTCAGCTTTAAAGAAAAAAAAAGCAGTGTCAGGCTGAGAGGAAAACCTGCCTATGTGGAACAGTAATATCTTACTACTGTTAATAAATAACTGGTTGGGTCAAGGGGAAAAGGTGGCATGGTATTTTTGATGAAGGTGAAGCTGCTGTTTGCTGCTGCTCTGACCCAGGTAGCCCCAGCGCTGCGCTGGTGATAGGGGTTTGCTGTGGTCAGGCATAGCAGTGAGGGGGTGCATGGGGCTGACCTGGGAGATATTCTCTGCACCCCAGGACCTTGGAGGTACCAGGTGGGGTCAATTAATGTCTGCCCATGTCTGTCTGTCTGCTTGCAGGAAGGTGGAGGTGGCTTGCTGCCCTTCCTGCCTCTGAAGCCTGTCTGGGATAGGGTAGCTGAAGAGCAAGCTGCCTGCAGTGTGGGAGCATCCTGACCTCTCACTGCTGACTGGCAGGGGGCAAGAGACAGAAATGCCTCTACTTCTTGGCTGCACGAGACCTCAGTGCACAGGTGCTGGGAAGCCTCAGACAATGCTTCCCTTCCTCTGCATCATTAAGTGCTAATGTGACCCAGAAATTACTTCTGCAGCCCGACTTTCAAACATCTGCTTGTGCTGCTGATGGGTTTTGGTTCTTGCTGTCCAGAGCCTTGGCTGATCTGACGAGTGTGATTGTGACGGCCACAGAGATAACTGGAGTAAAAAGTATCTGGTGATGCTCTAATATGCATAGCATGTTTACTGCTGCCGGGATTGTAAAATGTAAACCAGGAGGAAACTCATTGCTGAACAGGGTGATGTTTAAGTCACCCTGGCTTGATAACAAAAAACACTTGGAAAATTCATTGAAGTGTAATCTGTATTTAACAGGGACTGGACAGTTTTATATGCTTGGTGCAGGTGTATCTGAGCCAGAAAGGGAATGGACATAAGACTCTTCTGTGGATTGTAATCCAGAGATGCAATTCTTGAATTTTAAGATTAGATCTGACCGTCATATAGGGCAAGAACATGAAGTACATCAGAGAGTTACTTTAGCACTTCATCTTCGGGTTTGAGGGTACTGGGAATGAAAGTGTTTCACATGTTACTTTAAAACTTACTTCTCTGGCAATTTTCTTAAACTAAATGGTTACACCATAAAAAGCTCCCTCAGTGCCTGTGTTTTCAGTGCCCAGTTACTTGGATGTTAGGAAATTGATGGGTGTATCTTAGGCTTTTAAGTTGTCTGAAGGCGAAGCTTTGAGAAACATAAATAGACTTTGAATAAACAAACCCCCCACACCAGCACATGCTAAATTTACTGATTTAGAGCATCAAGGAATCCTTATGTGAACCCTAAGACCCATGATGAAATTCGTTGTCTTTGGTAAGGGTAATTTGAAGCTTTCTTGTAACTTTGCAAGGCTTTTGCAACATAAGTCTTTAATAAGTATTATTATTATAATAAGATTTCTGTCTTTGACACACCTTCCATTTGCACCCACTAATATTTGTCATCCTGGAAGCTCTTTTATTTTTTCTCCTTTCAGCTCTTCTATGCAAGGCGCTGGTGGTGTAGCAGGATGCTCTACCTCATTTTCGTGTCTTCATTGCCTTTTGTGTTCCCAGATGAGACTTCCTTCTATATCTCTTGCACTTAATTTCTGTGTCTCGGACAATGGGTGTCTTTGAGAGGTTTTCATAGGCTTTGTGGAAGGGCCGTGCCCTTTTGGGAGGATTGCTTGAAGAGAAGTGACCAACTTTACAGTAACCCTTCGGTCATGCCCAGAGCAATTTCTCCAATTAGAAGCTGATGTTTCAAATGGTGTTTTCAAGAAATGTATGTGCAATAATTAAACTAACTAGCAGGAGTTATAATTCAGCAAAGTTCGTGGGGGCAGGCTGTTGTGCATTGTTCCTGCTCAGCCAGGCGTGTGGGGGGGGAACTTTTTTTGCCGCTCTGAGAGCTGGAGCTAAGTGCTCTCTTTCTTTTCTCTCCCTGTGGTGTTCTCTCTTGCCACCAAAAATTAAATTAACACCCCACCAGTTTAGGTTCAGTAATTTTGCAAAGTGAATTTTCCAGTCATTAATGGGTGATTATGGTGCAGTGTAGACTGTTGGACGTTAAACTTTATTCATCTATAGCCAGTCATAAATTGTGAATTGTCTTTTTTCCTCCCAATTATCTCCTTTATATAATGAAAATCTCTTTTCAGTGAGGGAGCATTAGGTTTTATAGTAATAAAACCTCTGAGTAGGAGTTTACCGCACTCATCTACACAATTTGTGTGCCTTTTGGTATTACCATGGGAACTTCGTGGGATTTTATCTATGATTTTTTTCCTCCTTCTCTCCCACCCCAACTTAGGGCTGTTTATAGAGATCCAGTAAGCACTTTTTATATCTGTGAGGTGATTATTGCAACCTTAAAAAAAAAAGGGTAAACTTAAGCTGATGGCCTGGCTGAGCTACTTATGAATGTACGCCCAACTTTGAGAGAAGAACCTTGCTGCTCACAAGTGTTGGGTTGGGCCTTTAATGTACTTTGTAAAACAGCTTTTAGAGGCTGGGGAGAGAGCGGCAAGAGCTAAATGAGTATGGACTGCATATAAAGTGCCTGATTTGTCAGTATGTGGTTTGTGTCTTTTTTCTTGTCAGAAATGCTTTTTCTGCTCTTTAAAGAAAGCTGTGGATGACTGCAAGACTACTGCAGGTTGTCTAAAATGTATTGTGAAAATATATTTTCAAAGAAAGGAAAGATACAATGTATTGGATTTCATTTTTTTTTCTTTTTTTTCACTGAAAGTGGCTTCTCTTGAAGAACCAAAGTAAAATACGCTGACACATGGTATTCGTTATTTAATGCAAGTGAAGGATTTATTAGGTTAATGACCAGCTAGTACTGTCTCCCTACCTCCTCCCCTGTCACAAAGGACATCATTGTGTAGTAAAGAGGCCTTCCTGGTGGCAAATAAGTCATCCAGCCTAACAAGTTAATTGTACGCTCTGTATAAAGAAGCGATGCTATAAGGGAACCATGGAGGCTGAGAGCAGCCCTTGGCCGCTGCGCTTTGCCAAAGCAGAAGTGGCACCAGGGCCCTCACTCTCTCTATCTTTTTGCCAGTGTGTGAGGGTCTGGCCTTTAACTAAATGCTTCTTGTTTCCCTTGTCAAAGGGCCCTTGTCTTTATGTGGCGTGGTGGATGCACATTGAATGAATCTCTTGTCAGGTGTTATTCCCAGTGCTTCAAGTGGGCTCCTGGGCTGCCAGCATCACCTGCTGTCAAGCCACTCACTAAGTCACCTTTCCCTCTGTTCTGCTCTCGTTTTGTACATAGTCATTTTTGGTTTTACAAAAGCTGAGGCGGATGGAGTGCCTGGGGGCCATGTCGAGAGATGGCCATGGGGCTGCCAGCCACAGGCCACCCCTATCTTGCCTGCTCTGCTTCGTGTTTTTGCGGCACAAAACCTCAGTTGCACATTTCCAACTTTATCCTGTCTTTGTAATTTGCTGGTTTAGAGGCATGGTGCTTAATATTTAATTTATCAAACGCTAATGATTTTAGTGGACTAAGTTCAGACCTTCTTCTCATGTTGCCGCAGTTTAAAATTTAGCTTTAAATGTTTTGTTTGCTTTTGCTGTGTTTTTTTTTTTTCTAGAAAAATGTGTGTTTAGTACAGAGATGCTATAGGAAGGGCCAACTGTATATGAAAACACTACTATCCTTGGGCTTGAGTGGCAGGTTTTTGATTCTGCTCCTTTGTAAAGGATAACTTCACTCCTAGTTCTTTTGGTGTTATTGCCTCGAGCCATTCATTTGTAGGGTGAACCTTTCCTCCTTTCTGCTGGCCAGGAGAATTACAGCTTGTCCCCCAGGCAGGGTATGCCAAAGCTTTACCACATTCTCGTCTGAGCTCCAGATCCACTTAGAGAGAGTAGCAGAAAAGATGCAACCCAGGTGGATCGGATGATCTCCAAGAGTCTTGGCATCCAAAGTTGCTTTCTGAGAACACCACACCTTCCCTTGGCTTTGGCAAAGATGGAATGGCCAGGCTCCTCTTTTCTTGGTAGTCAAGGAAAGGCTGAAGGGTTTGGAGAAAATAAAAGCTGCAACCAGATGGTGGTTTCCCCTGCAGAAGCTGTGGCTGTGAAATGTGAGGATAGGAGGAACTTCTTAATAAGTTTTCTGCAGTAGCAGAAATTTAATTGCATTCTGAAAATTCAAGCTATCTCCAAACTTTGTTTCTTTGTTTTATATACAAAAAGCATAAATGTTTTGATTATTTTCTGATGATGTTGACTGCTGGGAATGTTATTGCAGTCTCCAGTTTCCAATATCAAGACTGCTCCCTGGGTGGGCAAGATCTGGAAAGTTTCTTAAGGGTATTATGTTCTTGGAATAAAATTCCTTCACCTAATACGTAAACATGCTTTCTTCTGTCCTGTGTACTTGATCCCTCCATTTATGACCTGGAATTTCACCTGAGAACTGTGACAAGAAATATCTGAATGTTAAGAATGTACCAACACGTATATTTTGATGAAACAAAGTGCATTCCTGTTGACACTAGAGCAGGTCTTCAAGGCCCTTTTTTAATCAGGGTCCTGTTCTGAGCCACAATAGCAATAAAGCATGCATTCAAGGGTCAATAACAACCCAGAGAATCTGAGTAGTGGTTCTTCCAGTTGTTTCTTTTTTTTTTTTTTCAATAGCAGAATAGCAATGGTGTAATATTGCCATTGGCACTTATTAAGCCTCTTTTTTTTTATTTTCTTATGAAAGAAAGCTACTATACTGTACATTTAAATATACACAGTATAATGACTTCTGTAATGTGTTTTCTGGAGCTGGATAGACTTCTAACCTATGCAATATGAGACTTAGTTGTTCTTCCTTGAGGGGAGTGACTTGGGGTGGGACACCAAAACAGCAGAAGTTCGAGTGAAGTACAGTAGACTTTTACCTTAACCTTGAATTCCACTGTCAGATGTTTAATGAAGGGATATGCAGGTGTATCAAAGATTGCTCTTTAAGAAATGCAAACCAATTCACTTAGGCTCTATGAAATGATGCTAAACTTGGTTCTTTACAAGATCTATACACTGAGACAGTGAAAAATCTTTCTATTTCAAGAGTGTGGTTTGGGTAGCTTCATAAAGGTTTATTTTTTAAGTAGTTTTTGCTTCATAAGGTACATGGGGTACCTCATGCTTGCCTTCAGCGGAGAGCGGAGATGCTGAGGGACCCAGTGCTGGTCTTGGTATGGGGAATCCCACCAAAGTAGGGGACAGAGGCTCTTGGATGACGACAAGTCCCAATTGCTTTCCCAATAACATGACCTAAAATGCAGCGGCCAGTGAGACTAGGCCTTGAGGGAGGCTGCTTCCCTTTTCTGGTGCCAGCAGAAGGGGTAGGAAGGTGCATTTTTGTGGGAGGAAGACCTGGAGCTGGACTGTGGCTGAACAGTGGCTTCATCCCTACATTGGTAGCAGGGTAGCACATTTCTGTGTCAATCCTTGCCAGTAATTGCAACTCCACTAACTCCTTCTTATCTGCTGCCTTGAAGTTGCATGTGCTGTAATGGATGTTCACACTAGGTGTTCAGAGGCTGGCAAGGAGGAGTTATAACTGCAAGGACTTTGTTTAAATCTGGAATTGTAAAACTTGCAGTGTAATACCAGCATTAGAAGAAGCTGAGATTTGGCAGCAGTGTCTTAGGTAATGTTGTAGGGGTATAAAATGAGCATTTTTTTTTAAAAAAAGGAACTTCTTTGGTCCTTATTTTTAAAAATAAAAAAAGCCTATGCCAAGAGTAGTGCAACTTCTGTCTTAAGAAGAAAGGCAAATTAGTATTCAGTCATTCAGATTGTAGTTGTATTTTCCACTTCGGCAGTAATACCCATGAATATATTTCTGCATGCAAAGAATATGGATGAGATAAGATAGGTTCCTGGGGGCATCAGCCTTTGTCCAGAGCATTGTGAGGAAGACCTAATAAATAGTAAATATGTCTGCCTACCTAGTTTTACCTGTATCATTGTGTCCATGTGCTTACAGAGCCCTGCAACTGTAGCGTCTCCAGCAGCAGTGTGTACAGGTCATTACTAGTGTTCCTTCCCAAAGAGATCAACTCAACATAAATGGGATTTACTACTGCCTGTTAATTTGTTGTGTTCACGTTCTACAGAGAGGTGACTGAAGTCCTGTAAGCTCCATGTGATGCAGCAGTGAACTTCTATATGTTTGAGTTTGGTGGTTTTGGGTTGGGTTGGGGTTTTTTTTTTCCCCGTTTTCTTTTAGGAGGTTGTATTAGTATAATAAAAGGATTCTCGATGTGCTTAGAGTGCCCTTGAAGCCTTCTAGCTGCTCCTCAGCCCATGTGGGAGTGGACTATGTCCTTGCCTACCGCTCTGGCAGACTGGTGTTAAATATTTGCTCTCTTGCTTGCACGTATTGCAGAGTTAGTGCCCAGACAAGTTCCCTTTTCATCGATAGATGAAATAACAATAGCTGGCATTAAGAGCAAGCCAAATGTTTTCTTTGGGTTTCCCTGAAGGGGCCTCCTTTGTCTCTGTAGTCTCTGCTCGTGGAAACCCGTATACCTTGCTTAATCTGAGGGTGCTGAAGTTTCTGAAACCAGAAGTAGGTCAGCACCTGTGCAGAAGATTTCCCATCCACTTGCCTGCTAGTGGAATCCTCCTGGTAAGGCTTTTCAAATGGCTCCTGTGAAGACCGCGATCAGTAATCTTGAGAGCCCAAAGAAGAGGGCAAATTATCCACAGAAGCAGGAAGAGGATTAGAGGAAGGAGGTCCTGGTGGACTGTCACATACCTGGGGTTTATATGGCCCTTTAAGTCGAAGGAGGAACAGACTGTGGGCAGTTGGTTGTCTGGTTGCTGTTGTTGCATTGTGTATGGCCCTGGTCTGGCTGCGAAAAGTCAGCAACTCACCTGGGCTGAAGGAATGTTTTCTTTAGCTGCACGTTCACAAGGCGGTTCAACCAGTGGAAAACAGAATCTTAAGGTCTGTTTTAAGGCAAAGGCAGTATCTAACATATTAGACACTATTAGCAGGAGAGGTTATTAAAAATAAATAAAAGGGTGTGAATTTTTTCCCTAGTTTAATTTGAGGAAAGAGAATTTAAAGGGGCACATTCACTCATTGTTTCTTAAATGGGGCTGAAAAAAGCTTTGAGGATATGGAATTTTCCTACTGTCATTGATAATTTGTCACAAGTGTCCTTTTGGTTTAAAAGACATACTTTCTTGGTGTTACTGACTGAAAAATCCTATGCAATTGAAGAGCAAAACATTAGTTTTATGAGAAGGTGCAGAGAAGAATAGTCACGAAGAGGTAAACTGTGAAAATAAGGAGCAGGAAAATGTTAACTTTCAGTCTGCAATCTTAGATGCTCTAGAAACAAATATATTTTTCAAACAGGCATCTTGAGACGAGGCGTCATCCATATCTTCTTAAGTCTTCTTAATGAATATGAACATCTATAAGGAGTGGGAAACTGAGAAGGGAGGCTAGCCCGGTTGTCAGTATTGACAAATAATCTTGGATGTAGTGTTTCATGTGGTAGGGAAGAAAGTCTGTTAGGTGTCAGGTCTGCTCTTTTTATCAGAAGTGGAGACTTCAATAGTACTTAGTGCATTTTCTTAGTAGGTCTAGCTATGTGGTATCATCTCCATCTTTCAGACAACTGGGAGGCGCCTGCGAGATGGGTAGGGAGTCATAGGGCTGTGAAGCTTTGCAGCGTTTCTCAGAGAAATTTTAGGTTCCTTCATGTAGATATGGATGTGAGGGCGTATGTAATGTTCTAAGTGCTGTTTTAAGAGTTTTTCCATTACTTTGAGTGGTCTTGATTCAACAAGATGCAGATGTCCACATGTGCATGTAACAAATTAAGTCAGACTTTAGTGGGAGAGCTCACATTTTTAAATACAGGTGTGTTGTATGTTCTTGTATTTGCCTGACTGTTGTTAAGAAATTCATCTGAGGAGTTAATCTATGTGATTAATCCAAGGGTGGGTCATCTGCATCTAAGCCAGGAGCCCTTTGATAGTTAAGCTTGCAAAATCAGGACTAGTGCTTTTCACGTTTTTATTTTTGGCGTGTATAATACTCTGAAAACATAAACAGAAGAGTTCATCGAGGGTCTGTAGGTGCCTTCAGGAAAAGTACGAAGAGGAAATCTTAATTAATATTTTGTCAACAAAGATGAAGTCGCAAAAAGTAGGCAACTTGACCTACTGTATTTCTGGTTTCTGTTCTTGGACAACAATTAGTGGCTATCATCTTGTCATTTTTTATTTATGGCAGTTGTTTCTAGCCTTTAGTTTATAGATTTCTTATTAATTAAAGTCATTTGCTTTTGTTTCCAAGGTATTTTCTGAGTGTTAGTCTTTGTTAGAGGTGTACAGCTAGAGCTCCTTGATGAAGCCAATGCCAAATAGCTAGCTTTTGGAAGGTCTGTAGGGACTTGCTTCTTGGCTACCTTTGAAGTACAGTATGGCTGTAAAATGTTTTAGTGTCAGAATCACTACAGCAATCGTTGTTCTGCTTTTCTCTGTCAATAGCTAGTCTTATTCAGTGACAGGTTTGATCTTAAATAGGAAAAACAGATTTATCTCTATGCCAGTGCATGGGTCTCTAATTTTTCTGCTTGGATAATTGTTAGGTTTCAGGTTTCAGTGGTTACTTAAATTAATCCCAGTGCAGTCTTTCCAATCTCTTCAGTGTTTATTTTGAGACAGAGAACAAAACATATCCTGTCTGTCGGGAGCCACTAGACACCAATCATCTTGTGAGGTGGAAGAAAAGTGAGCTACGTACTTCAGAGTTGATTTTTGTGATGAGTGATGGGGGTAAAAAGGAAATAATTTTGACAGAAGTTTTTTTCCCACTAGCTATAAAAATGTTGAACAACTGGGACCTGCTGTTCCAATTTTTTTCTTTTTACATGCCAGTGAACTTGCTCAGTGCTTGTGTGCACCCATTTCCAGTTCCTGCGGATTTTCCATTGCTTTAATTCGTTAGCATTGCCTCCTGTCCCAGTGAGTAATAACCTGCTGGTGTAGTAGTCCTCTGCTCTCTTTTGTTTGCAGATTGCTGACTTTCCAATGGGAATACAGCAAATATAATTGTCACTTTTCACTTTAACCTTTCTGTAGACCTTTTGGAAAGGAGTTCACAGATCATTTGGGGTTCTGTAGACCGCAAAGACTGCAAGCTGAAAGCCACTGACCTGCCAAGCCCAATATTTTAACACCTGAGTCTGCAGCTGAAATTTGTGCTCCCTTACCAGCTGCTGCAGACTTCGTCAGACCTTACCTTCTGATAGCTCCCAGTTCCTGATCTATGGCAACTACCCATAGCCTCAGTGCTGGATCTGCACCTTTTCTGCATCTCCTCTTTGCTTTGAGGTCACCTGTGGTGGTAACTTTTTGAGCAGCCTGAATGGAGTTAGGCTGGGATGACTGGGACTTTGAGGGCTGCCTGCTGAAAAGCTCAATCCAAACGTTGTTCCTTGTCTTGTGTTTGACAGCACAAGTGCTTTGGGGAAGAGAACTGGTGGCTCTGTCAGACTGATGTGCTGGGCACTGCAGTGCTGACGCAGGACTGAAGTCTGTAGGTGCTCTCCCAGTGCAAACCCTTAGATAACTGCAGTCACAGAGGAGGTTACCTGTGAATGAGAGGTAATCTGTAAGTAGGTAACCAGGCAAAGAGTTTTTGCCCCAAACCTGCCTGGATTTGCTTTCTCTGTTTTCTCACCATCTGGGCTGTAGTAATTACTTGTAGTGGCACCTCTTAGCCTTCCTCATGAACGAGTTGTATGTGGTAGTCTTATGAGAGCTTGAGTAGAGTTATGGTGACTGTAGGCTTTAGTACTGCATATGACTTCCCACAGGCTTGCTCTTTTCTAAACATGGTAAGAAAAGGTGGGATTTGCACCTCAAGGGAACTCTGTGTCTTCTATTGAAGCGTTTTTGTCAGTGCTGTCCGATTGTCTTCTCTATGCTTAGAAGTACAACTGGGAAAATGACCTGATCTCATCCTGGAAAAGTGAGAGTGGAAAGGGAAGTGGCATCTTGTGGAGTTTTGTGTTCTCTTACTGAAACCATAGATCTCTGTGCTTTTGCAAGATGACCAAGCTTTGCTTCATTGTTAGGCTTCTTGATTTTTCCTGCATGTGATGCAGGTGAACATAGATGTATCTGAGCTAGTTTTGAGCTAGCCAGCTAGGGTAGGGTTTTCAGGAGTGGCTAACTCACTTTGCTGCTTAGGCAGCCTGTGATGAGCTGCTGCAGCAAGTGGCTTAAGTCCCTAGATTTAAGCCAGCTAAGGTTTATCTACACTGCAGTGCTGGGAAACTGTAACCCTCCTTTTCAAACTGAGCAGTTGCAGTGAATTCCTCAGGGCTCTTAACGTCTTGCCTTTTGAATTTCTTTTTCTGTGAACTTCGCAAGTGTGACTTTTGCCTTTATCTGTGACTGACCTTCTGTCAATACTATCTCTCTGCTTAAAAGCTTGTGCCAGTGTGCATGCTCTCCTCTCCACGGTGGCTTTGTGCCACGATCACACCAGCGTGATGAAGAGTTGGTAACAACCTGTCCCTGCCCAGCCTACCTACTCCCCAGCTGCTTGCACTCTGCTCTAGCTCCTTCTACCATCTCCACTTCCCTTGGAGATGTCTTGTCTCTCCTGATGGCTCCAGAAATGCCTTTGCCTCCAGTTCGCGCTACACTAGCTGGGACTGAGCCTCCAAAAATTGGCTTTTGGAGTGGGTATGGTGATATTTTCCTTTGAAGTCAGACTCGAGTTTTTTTGACCCTTAAAAACATAAGACGAGGCATGGTTCTGAACAGCTGCAGGAACAAGCGGGCTGAGAAAACATCTGCTGGGACCCGATAGGGTAGGCATGGAAAGTGCTTGAGTCGATCTCTACCAGTGTTGTCCCTAACTTGCCTTTTTTATCCCTGCTTCCTCTTAGCTGAGGAACACGCAGGTCTGTTTTCAGACGTTTAACTACAGGGACTGAACTTCCCGCTGTATTTGCACTGCCACGGTGGTTTGAGCTGGTGTGGGTTGGCACCGTGAAGGTCTCCAAGTCTTTGCTCTCCCCTTTGCTCAGACAATTGAGCCCACTGTGAGGCAGCTGAAAACCTAACCTGGGGTGTGGAGGGAGGAAAAGAGAGATCGGGATAATTTGATGTGGACCTGCAATCTTACCTCCTCTGCATTACAGTCTGTAAACAGGTATTCATGGGATCATAAGGTAATTCAGGTTGGAAGGGACCTCCAAAGGTCCAAACCTCACAGCAGGACCAGCATTGAGATGGGGCCACATTGCTCACATCATCCAACTTATAATGCCCCATTAAATACAGCAGCAGCTATAGCAGCTCTGGTGGATCTTATGGATGGTTTCTATGTTTCCTGCATGTTGGAAAGGCCCTTTTGTAACTCTGGCTCCTGCATAACAGGTTCCCCTGGTCCTCCTGCCTCCAGTTTCTGTGGGAGACCCGGGAGCACACAGTGTCTGGCTGGCTCTTCCACCCACACTCTTTGGACACTGTCTTTTTTTGATGCAAATGGGATGTCTTCTTGAACGCTCAGCTATGTACAAGAACAGGCAGCTGATGCCTTCGATTGCAGTGTGCTCCTTCTTTAATACACCACCCGCCCCAAACCAACAACACCAACAAAAAAGACCAGCAAAAAAGCACAGAAAAAAACATCAATTATTGGCCTGCTTCAGCCATATTAGTCTGTTTTGACAGATGCTTAAGGTGACTGACAGAGACATAGTTGCCAGCAGCTTTTTATAGAAGGATCTCTTCATACTGTGCTGCTTGTTCTTGGGAAAGGCTTATTTTTTTGTCAGCTTCTTCTTCCATGGTTTAAACGTGGGTTTTTTTGCCAGAAACCCAGCAATCTGTGCCTTGAGTAATTGTGGTAGACCTTTTGAAATGGCCAGTAAGCCTGACCTTTCCTTGAATGCTGAGAAATTAGGTTGGAATGATTTGGTGAATGGAAGTTACAAAAAACAAATTAACCAAGTGCTCTTTCTTTCTCTTCTAACCTCATTTCTCCACTTCTTTTGTGACTTTTTGGTCTGCAGTAGACCTGCTCCTTGAGCAACCACAGCCTTTTTACTCAGCTCATTAAAACATGTTTTCAGTCTGGCTTTAGACTCACCAACTACTCTTGTTAGTGAGCATTTCCATCTTATCTCCTTCCTTTCATTCTTATCTCAGCCTTCTGGCAGAAAACACTTAACCGAGGCTGTGGGCCTTGAAGAAGTTGTTCTCCATGAATGAGGGGAGGAGGAGACAACGACCACGCTTTGATTTCTATGTTTCCACAGCCTGATTGGGCTATGAAAACCTCAGGGCTATAAAAGTAAGTGCTTCATTGATTCGCAGAAAATTCATCTTCTGAATAAACTATTTAAAAAAACCCCATCCCAGTTATGTATTTTTTCATGGACTGTGATGTCACTAAAACCACAGAAAATGTACAGTTTTCAAGCTTTCTAGCCTATCTACTTCAATTCCTAGTACAACCTATTTATTAACCTGCTCCTGGTGCAGGGTTAGACTGGTTGTGTTCAGTGTGGCTGGTCAGCAGATTTGGGGGACCACACGGCAGCAGATCTGGAAAGGGACTAGTTAAAGGAAGCAGCCAAGAAAATAGAGGACCCTTGTGCTTTTAGGAGCTGTTACCAAAACCCTAGTGGGCTCCTTGAGGAGGCAAGCTTGGTAACTATAGAGCTTCCCATCCTATCTTACATAAAAGATCCACTGAGAGCAGGAGTTAGATTGTGTTTCTACTGACATGAGAAATAGTGATGGCTCAAGCTAAGGGGAGCACAGGAGAGAAATAATATATAAAAACACAGAGTTTGCAATTCATCCTATGATTTTTTCTAATATGCTTTTCCTCTCTTCTTGCCCAAGAAAATCTGTTTTGCCATTAAATCAGATCAACTTCTGAAGTTCCAGCCAGGAAATACTTTCTGTGTCTCCAGAAGGAGAGTGCTCTTTCTGAAGAAATGTACAGCTCTCTTTGTGATTGTGAAGACAACATGAATGATGACAGTTGGGTAAAACCATTCTGTAAATGCTGGAGCCAGACTCACCCTGGTCTCAGTAAAGAGGGGAGGGCACATTTTTCATTGTTATTCTAGGCTAATTATGAACACTGCTGGTTTCTAGGCTAACTATGAAGACTGCTGGTAAAGTTGAATATTCATGTTATTTTGTTGCTAGCGAGAGTAAATGCATTCTTCTGTTATCTCCCAGACAAACTATAGCTTTCTTTGTAAGTGGCTGGTTTTGGGTGAATTGTAGAAGATATGGAGGGGTAAAATCAGGCAATTCTCTACTCACGTGTTCCAGTTATTCTGTTTTATGTTTGAACAGTTCAGAAGTGTGTGTGTAAGTGAAGCTTTACTGCCAGTTGAGTGCGATTATATACTTTTCCTGATGGTATAACTCATACAAAAGATGCTGCCCAAAGCATTGCTAGAAATGCAGTACAGTGGCATTTACAAGCCCAGGCAGTTACCTACAAGATATCTAAAACCAGAATCCAGAGTTGCCTGTCTGGCTAATACATTGGTAAGGGCATGCCTGATTTTATTAGACAGGAGTCTTTAGCTGTATTAGATAGGAGACTATTTTCTGATCAAAACCTAATTTTTTATTATTTTCTGACTAGCTAGCAGTGCTTAGGCAAGTCATGTCACACCGTTGCTACCTGACTCCTTGAAAGTAAAAGCATTGTCCTGTTTCTTTGGAAGTTTCTGAGTTTCATTATTGTACATCGTAAACAGTGAGAGGAAGAACACAGACAATGTGTTCAAAGGATTATTGTTGGTGCAGTTTGTATTTCCTTCACTTAGTCATTTTGCTATTCATTTAAATTAAATCTTTTTTCCTTCCCCATCCCATGTTTGTGTTGGGTGTCCGCCTGTGTTTATGGTGGTGGCCTTGGGCATCCCGCACTGGCACTCATGACTGGAGTTCATGCTGATGACCGGACAATGCTGAGAATGCAGATGCACAACAGACACAATTAAAATGTCTTTGTTCCTTTTAAGAACTTATTGTTGGGTATATTTAAATGCAAGAGTGTGAATTGCCTTCCTAACTGCAGCTGGATTTTTTTGCTTTGAAGATCACCTCTTTTCCATTGGAGGACTTTTTGCATATTTATTCTGACTGAGAATGCAACTGGACCAAAGACTTCTCTCAGCCTTCTTCAGGGAGCAGCCCAAGTACTCTTTTCATTTATGGTTTACTTTTTCATTACATTTCATTCTAAAGGATGGAAAAACATTTGAGAAATGTATCTAAGTTTATAACAGAAAGGTAAACAGAAAACTGCAGAAATTAAGGAAGGAAATTAGGCTTCCTCATTTGATTTTTTTGGAACCTGTAGTGTTTTACCAGTTTGTTTCAAACTTAACATATGGGCTTTTTCCTTCTGTAAACTTATAGTTTAGGAAACAGAAAATAAAATTGAAGATGATAGGATACCAATATGTAATCACTGTAGTGCATGGGTATGTTGAATACTGTGCGAAGCTTGTTTCCCTAAGTTGGAAAAACGCACCAAAAACCAACCAAACAAAAAAAGTATGAAAAAACCCAGAGAATTAGAAAAAAGGTGCAAGGAAAGGTTAAAGAGTGCTCCAAAGCAAGGAGCAGCTATATTGAAGAAGCTGATTGAAATGAGTCCTGTGGAGAAAATGAGCAGAGCAATGAAGTTTTTCTGTCTTTCCTGATGTAAGGATTTGGGAGCATGAAATTGAATTTTTAGGAGAGAAGCTTGAAACAAACAAAAGAGCTACTCTTTCTGAAAACATAATAAAGCAATGAGAAAGTCATACTTCAAACTTTTAGCATCCTCTGTATCTTATATGAAAGATTTCTCAGAAACTCTTCTGCCAACAACAACAAAATACCCCAACAAAACAAGCTTCCCCCGCAAAACCTGAAAGTTCTGCTCTTCAAAAGTAAATAGATACATTCATAAAAGAAAAATGTGGCATACACAATAACTTCTTTGTATGCTACCAGACCTTGCTTGGCTCCTACTGTGACTAACGTGGAGCTGGTTTCTGTAGCCACAGGTGGCTCCCTGAAGAGTTCACAGGAGGAGTCATGCATGGTGATGCATGCTTTCTGCTCCCTATAGTGCCGGTGGTCGCCGAGTCCCAAGAGCCAGGGTGAAATACCTTGCCTGTTGTCTGAGCTGTGTTTGCCATCCATGGTTTGACTTGGCTGAGCAGGTGGGCAGTAGAGACAGGGAGCCCTTCTTGCTGAAAGCCAAAGCACAGAATGCATTGAGTAGATGATCTCAGCCTGCAAATGCTGTGTTTGAATTCCCTATTGTGGGTTGAAGGGGGTCAGTGCACTGGTATGCTGCCTATTGTAGGATCTTCCTTCTGCTTTTACAGGCACATTATTTTCTTCATCTGATAATTTGTTTCAAGGACCAGAAAAGCGAGCCTGTGGTATTTGCCCCCGTCTTTGAATGAAAAACCTGGAGACCTTCCAAGAGCGTACTATAGAGTTGCAAGGACCTACATTGAGACCAGGGGTTCTTAGTGTCAGGGGCTTAGTGCAAAAGAGGAGGCATTTACTACAGGCTTAATTTAAAAATAGACTGTTTTACTTAAAACTGCTGAGCTTGATGCTGAGTGCAGCACTTCATTGACTTTTGGGTCCCAATCTCTGCAAATGCTTGAAGAGGAGATAAATTGTTTCTTTATAGTGGTAGTTCTAATGACTTCTGTGTGATTACTCGTGTATTTTGTGTAGCATGACTGCAAAGTACATACGTTTGGGATAACATGTAATCTAGGTAGGTGGGTAGAATTCTTTTATTACCTCTTTTGAACTGCACCAGCAGAACAAACATAATATAGTCCATTAATGCGCCCAATAAAAGAAAACAAAATAAATTAATGCTACCTGTGCAATGTGGAACTATTTGACAACTAACAGCATACCTGCTGTACTTCTCTGGAACATGAGGTTTCATATAAGGTCTCATTTAGGATTTTTGCTCATTTTTGATTGTTGCTTAGGGTTTGGGTTTTTTTTGGGTTTTTTTTTGATGTTCCTGGTAACATAGCATGAGACGGTGGTTGAGAGCTTGCTTTCTGTTGGTATCATTCCTTAAGGCTGGATCAGCCAATGAGAATTGATTTCACAATTTTGGCATATTGTATAGAGCAAGTATTGTAACAAGTAGTGTAAAGGACAGCAGTAGCTGGGCCCTCTGTAAGTAACATAGGGAACACCAAGAAGCAAGATGCTCACTTGAGAGAGACCTTTCTTACACTATCTTGCCTGGTGGTTTGAGAGTTAGTTACTTGGAAATCTTTCTCTGCACAGACCTGCCCCAGGGGTGACTTTACAGGGTGCAACAAACTGAATGAAGAGCTTCTCAGCATGCTCCTTCAACTTTGACACAGGCTGTTACAGGGTGTCTCAAATAACTCTTTGCCTCGCTAGCCCTAAAGAAAACAAACCAGTTGTGCCATGCGTGTCCTTAACATGCCAAAAGCTTGTTTCCCCCAATCGGGGCATAAAGTCCAACCCACGCAGGGCGCTGGTAGTTTGCTGGGGGAGTGTGTTAGGGGCTATGCCCTTGGCTGGTGTGCTTATGTGCAATGCGGGCTGATGACAGTGTTAGGAGCAAGGCACACTGATTTTGGTGTGGCACGCTGAGGAGATAGAAGAAATTTTGAATAATTGGTCCTTTGCAATAGACTTCCCTTGCTGTGGTAGCTTCAGTGTCATTCTTAAGATTGCACCCTTATTTCTTTTCTTGCACCTACTTGTGCAGCTCATCCAGGCCACTTCCTACAGTGGCAACATGCGTTGTGAAGTGCTGCATCCTAGGAGGCAGCTTTTATATCAAAGGGGGTGCTTTGGGATAACTGCTCCCTTATGTTTTGATCTGCTGAACTATGCACAAAACCAGATTTCTGGCAGAGCATTTATTGTGTTATACCTGCAAAAGCCAAGTAGGATTGTATATTAAGGAGGATATATACTGTAACTGCATTCAAGGGAATCAGGCCTCTGAGCTTAAGAAAACAAAAAATTTCAAAAGCAAATGGTTATGTCAGAGCTTAGTCCTTTGCATGACCCAGCTAGCCCAGCCAGCTGGATCAGTGGCAACTAGACAGCATCTCTGTATGGGATGTGTCTAGTGTCAACTCAGCGCTATGGAGAACAGAGGGAAGAGAGCATGGAAGGAAAGGAAATTGACAGAAATAGCAAAAATGAAGAGAACAGTTGGGATATATATTCGTTTGGAGAGGAAAGCCAATGTAAGTCATCCTCTGGGTCTTGTTCATGCATATACAGATATTGTACTGTGGTGGTGGCTGTATGCCCCAGTGTGGCTAAAGTTTCAGAGCTTTGGCCTTTGTGTAAGCAGAGTGTTGGAAAGACCCTCTTGTCTTGAAGATTTCGAAATAATTTGTAAACTTAAATGTAAAATTGAATACAGAGTATTTAATGACCAAAGCTTGAACAGAGTAGGCAAGGAGTGGCTTCTTGATGAGCTGGGTTTTATCACTGGATTTTGGGTTGCTGGTCTCCTTTCCCTTCCAGCTTCTTTTCTCCATTAAAAAACTCAGATGAGGTAAAATGTATTAGCATAGAATCCAGTGGCTTTCCTTGCCATTGAATAGGGTTGTGCTTCTGAGTAGTTTCAAAGAATTATCCTGTGTGGTTCTGTTGGCATTATGGGTACTCACCCTCTGCTTCTAAAATAGTGGTAAAGCTTTATAAAATAGTGCCTTTGTTTCCTTTGGGTAAGTTTATTTTTTTTTTATTACAGGTCAGCAGACTAGAAAAGTGCATCTTCACTTGCACCAATCTATATAAACATACTGGTTTTACCCTCTCCCTTGCTTCTGTCTTTGTCCAGCTTATTAGTTGCCTTGTGGTAGTGAAGATACACACATTTTGCTGGCTGACTGGTAAAGCCTAACTCATTTTGCTCTAAGCCATTCCTTGAGTTTATGTTACAAAAGGTAAACCCCTTTGGTGCAATGCAGAGCAGAGGTTCAGCTGTTATGGGTGTAAAGAATGCAGGATGGTTAAATGCTTCTGTCAGACTGGGCTGCATTTTAGACCTATCCATCAGGTAAAGAAGACTAAGAAATAGTCATATTTTGTTCCTATGACCTCATTTAAAGGTGATACAGGACTCTCCTCCTGTCTTTTCTCTCCT
Source organism: Phaenicophaeus curvirostris (assembly GCF_032191515.1). Classification (NCBI taxonomy): domain Eukaryota; kingdom Metazoa; phylum Chordata; class Aves; order Cuculiformes; family Cuculidae; genus Phaenicophaeus; species Phaenicophaeus curvirostris. The sequence continues at coordinate 43,999,941 of NC_091395.1, forward strand.
CCTGCAAAATACACTACTTTTGGTTAAGAGCCAAGCTTGCCCCAATCCTCTCCCGGCAGTCGTGTGAGCAGTTTCAGCTTGATGAGGAATGCTTGATGTAATCTTCTGAAATTAGACACGTAGGTGTGTTGTCCTTATTAGCCTGCTAGTGACCATTAAGCTGTTGTATCTGAGTTATAATTAAAAGTGTGTTACCTGGAAGGGTGTGAGAGGAGGTGGGTCCAGCTGCAGCTGGATCCAAATGGGGATGTGTTTGGGCCTGTGGATGGGAAGTATCCGGCAGACAGTGCCTGTACGTGTCTTCTAACTATCAGACTACCTTTATACTGAAAAAGAAGGTTTCCAGTCCCTGAACATCCAATTTACACTGTTATTTGAAGTTTTATTTCGGCTTAGTGCAGAGTTCTGCATTGCTCTCCTCAAATTGCCACCGTCATCTTATGGAGTGTTTCTGTCTAACTGATATAAAGCATTTTCCTCCTATAAAACCCTAAAATTTTCGCCTACAGAGAGGTGAGAAGGTGTATGGAGTTTAAATATGACCTGCAAAGTGTGTCTGTTTGATTTGAAGTATTTTGTTTTAGGATCTCACACAATTCACAGCTTTCCTTGTGAGCTGTGACCGACTTTTCAGACCTCAGGGAAACAAGCCGTGTCTTTATTTCAATGTCCTTCATCTACAAAGTAAAAAAAAATAATAAAGTTGAGGTCTTTATTGTGTGCCCTTCTATTGTTATGACTTCCAAGTGAATTTGACAGGGATGTTGATGGATAGCTCTTGAAGATGGCTGGTGCTCTCTGGCTCCCTGTTTATACATCCCCGGAAGATCTATGGATAGAGGATGTTAAGTAAGCACAAAATCGCATTAAGAGGTTTGGAAATACCTTCTGTGCATTTGAAATCATGGAAATTTATTTATGGGGGTAAAATGACCATCCTTGTAAAAATAACTGGTGGTGTCATCAAAGGAGTGGCAAAGGTAGCATCCTGAAGTTAGAAGGAAGCTAAATCAAAGCCTTCCTTGCTGAAGGCATTCAGGAGAACAATGACCTGTGCTTCACAGAAAACCACTCAACCTTGTGATTAGTAGTGATGAGCAAGATATGCCCTTCTGCTAGGAAGAAGTAGTAACAATTTAGAGAAGAATCAAAGTTTGACTCTGAATGGGGCAATAATGGTGTAAATGAGATTTTTGAAATGTTTTCATAATTATTTTAACAACTGCCAAGTTAATTATTTTCTTCAAATGAAATTGTGGACCAAGTTCTTTCTGGTAGAAAACAAACGCCGTTTTCTTTAGTGAGGAGGAAGGAGGCTGGGACAGTAGTGACAGATCTAGAAAGACACTGAACATCTGCAATTCTCCAGTGAGGAAGGAAGCTGGCTGTAGCTGTTGTTGAGGAAGGGGTGCTGCTTCCCATAGGCCAGAGGAAAGGGTGTGAAACATGATAATAATTGTAGGAAACAATTGTCATTATCATTCTGGCTGGACTGTGCTCTACGTGGTGGTGCATGGAAATAAACACAGATTTCTCTGAATCTTGTCACTGTACTGGTTCAGCCTTGTGCTGCCACGAGAAAGGAAATTATGAAGTAAAAAGGATATTTGCAGGCTTTGGTTTTCCTCTTCAGGGAGGTGAGAAGGTGAGCAGAGTTTAAATGTACTCTGCAAAATATATATGTTTGGTTTAAAGTATTTCAAGGACAGGCAGAAGGCAAAAACCTGTATAAACTCCTGACTTCTTGTGCCTGTGGGTGATCTCTGTTTGGGGTTCTGCTAAAATCACTATGTAAAAGTTTGGTTCCCCACACTCTCCCCTTTCTGTCTTCCCTGTCTTCTTTCTCCTGAGTGTAAGAAAACTTTTCTGCTTGATCTCTGATTTACTGTCACATCTTTTCTGTCTCAAAAATCTTTCTCGGTCTGTGTTTGGCTGCTTTGCTTTTAACTTTCTTTTTTTCATATCCCCTGATCTTATTTGACCTCTCTGGCTGCCCTGCTAGCACCTCCTTGGTTCAGCTCTCGTAACCTCATTTCTGGGCTGTCCTGCACATTCCTGTTGGCTTTGTTATGAGTCAGGTTCCTTGCTTGCTGTACACCAGCCCCAGGGCCTCAGCTGCCCTTTCCATATTGCCCATCTCTTCTCCCTTGCTCATCTGTTTCCATCGAGCCTTTCATTGCCTTTCTCATCACAGTCCTCTCTCTGTAGCTTACTGGTGGTATGAACTATGTTCTTCTCCTCCCTCCCAAACGCCATTTCCCAATCCCTCATGGTTTTTGCCAGTCCCATGCCATTTGGGCATGTAGTGAGTAGATCATGTTTCTGCCTCTTGCTCATTCCATGCGTCCAGACTACGTACAAAATCTTTGGCTATGAGCTTTCGAGGAAATGTAATTCAGTCTTTACGAGCTCAGACCTTTGCAGGCTGTAATTACCTCTTGCCGTCATCGCTGAGACCTCCTTCCTGCTGGCTTACCTGATGCAGGCACGCACACACATGCGTGTACATATACAGCATCCCTATTGCCCCAGGTCTCTTTAGCCTGTGCAACCATTGGATCACCTGCACTGCATTTTGCTATTGCTGCCTCTTTGCGCACCTCCTTCAGCTGCTCCGGGCTCTGCCTGATTTTCCTCCCGTCTATTCAGCCAGGTATTGTCCCCCATGTTACCCTTTCCCATCAAGCTTGCAAGGCAGGACTCACTGGTGCATGTCTGCGGTGTCTTTTTGGGTTGACGAGGCCTTACTTTTTTCATAGTGAAATACCCTCTGTGGTTGCTTCTCTGAATGCCTTCATAATCTTTGTGTGGAGATCTCTTTTCTTTGTGTGGAGATTTCTTTTCATCATCATCTCTTGCCCACTTACATCTCTTGCCCAGCCTTACAAAAGCTGCTCTCTTATTGTGCTTTCACATTTCAGTCTGCTCTGGGAAGTGCACAGCATCCTATTTGATACTGAAATGTTTGTTAACAGCTCTGGTGAACTCATCCTTGGTGTGACATTGCCTGTCAGTGAGGTTAAATTATTTGCACTTTGGAAATTAATTGCAGGGAGGGCATAAAATGAAAGTTGACTTTCTTGAGATAAAACTTTTTGTCAATGTACCTGGTTTTTTCCCCTCCTAGATGCACAGTGAATATTGTCATGGCACTTTCTTGGGTTAAATGCTTGAACCATTAAAATATGGAGGAGGAAAATCCCCCTCTTGTGAAGCATGAAGTAGCATGGCTGCATTCCGTCTGGCTTGGACATGCGTGTCTGATTTCAGAGTCATTGTGGTATATCACCCTTTGTTTTCTCCCTGGTTCTTCTCTTGCAGTTCTCTGAGGGCAGAGAACAGTCCAGAATGGCTTGATCCTAGATTTGAGAGCAGAAACCCAAGGAAGTGTCATTTTAATCATAAAAAAGATCTCTGTATATCCAGTCCATCATCACAGATAGCCCAGGTGAACGCTTTCTTCTTCTGTCCTTCATCCCCTGTTTCATTTCCCTATTTCTTGGTGTGCACGAGATCGTATCCTTCAAGCAGTGGGGCACCAGAACAAAGCAGTTTTCAAAGGAAATAAAGACACTATATCTGGTTTTCATTTGCTTGTTCTTCCATTTGGTAAGCTATAGAATAATTATTAATAAAAGACTTGCTAGTTCTTGTGTTGCAGACACTGAGTTATTAAATCTCAGAATCTCTGATTTTGCTGAAGGGTAATTAGTGTGTGCAGTGTCTTCCTGTCACGTGCTAGAGATGTAATCAGGAACCAAGGTGTTTTGTTAAAGAATACTTTCAAATACCATCTTACTAGGAATGGAAACAGCCTCTAGTCGTAAAAACAAATCTTGGAAGCTGAGAGGTTTGGGAAGATGGGATCTGATATACATAGTGTTAGAGACTGTGCTCGTCCGCTGGATTTACCTTTTGTTAAATTTTCAGCATAGATCCTCATAACACAGCATCAGCAGAAATGCAGGCAGAGCTTAAAGGATTACTCTGGTTAATGTGAGGGTGCAAGTTTTGGATATTGTTTGTTTCATTAGAACTGAAGGAGTCGCTTGGGTGCTTAGATTGGACTTGTGCCCACCTCTAACCATATGGTACAGTAGTAGATGGAATGCAGATAATAACTTAATTTTCTTTGCTATTTAGGTTCAAACTTGTGCTAACAGGTCCCCTCCCAAGCTTTGTTTCAACCCACTATGTGAACCTTGTAAGGGAATTCATCTCTCGGTACCTCAGTTTCCCTGTACTGCAAACAGCAATAATAACATGCTGCTGTTCTTGTAATGCATTTGGAGTGTACTGATGAAAAGCACCAAATATGAGCTTGCTGTTTAATTATTAGGCCTATTGCTTGGTCTTAATTTGTCTTACTATGCATTGGGAACACCCACAACTGGGAAATCTGGACTTCCCATGTCTATCTGGGCAGCACCTGGGCAGTGATGCTGGCTTGCCCAGTTGGGCCATGACCTACAATGCTGGCAAATATAGTTGGCATTAGCCAGCTGGCCACTTCAAAGGGTGAGGGTGAGAAGGGAGAGAAAACTTGCAGGGGAGAAAACATTCTTCAAACCTGAAAAAAGCAAAATTTTCCTGTTCTGACCAGGAAGTCTGAATACATGGGCACTGCTGCTCCCTTGGTCATTTGAAGCTATATTAATATTTCAAATGAGAAATGAATCACATGAGCTAAACCACGTAAACTTTTGTTATAGGTACGTGGTGAAATCCACATCTTTCAGCCCCGAGTAGTTGCTTCGTGGGGTTGGGTCAAGGCATGTTGGAGCCCTCATTTCCCTGAGTAGTATAGGAGCAGGGTCACAGGGAGTGGAAAAACTAATTTCCCTCTCCTAAAGAATTGGTGATGAATGACCTTTCGGCTTTGGGGTTCTAAGACACTCTGTGAATGCAGATGGCATGTTTCTACTGCATTTTACAAGATTAAATTTAGCGCAGGAGGAATCTGCTTTGAAAGTGACTTTGACACTTGGAAGCAGGCTCAACCATCCCCTGGAGGTAATATGCATGCTATCCAGATGTGTTGTGATCTTTTGAGGACAAGTATAGATATTGTATGTGTAGTAGATACTATATGGATATTTTAATTCTTTCCATTTAAAAGTGTTTAAACCCTGCAGACAAGCAAATAGCTTAGAACAGAGTGGAACTGAGCAAATGTCCAAAGAATTGTATTGTGCCGTAGTGTTACACCAAATGAACAAAGCCTATAGCGAAAGGCTCATGCCTTGGATTTAAGGAGCATATGTTGTGCCCAGATATCACTAGAGAAACTGCGTTTAGGAGGAGACAGTTTCAAGATGCAAGACCTGTGTCACGACTCCAAGGCTGCTTGACCTGGGAGCAGCAGGCAATCAATGGGATCGTTTTAAGGGGTTTAGAGCTGATCTTCAAAGTCGCATAATTTTTATAATGTCTTCATGGAGGAACTTGGTTGTGGAGCTGCATGTTAACTCCAGGAAAAGTTTGGTGAGCTGATAGTAGTCCAAAAGGTTTGTGTAGATATAAATAAGAGATCACAGTTAGGAAAAATTAATATTAACTATAAAATAGTTCAGAGCCCCTCTACCTTTTAAAAGCTCTAAGGTGCTTTGCCAGCCAGCAGCTGATAAGATCTTCATTCTCCTCTTCACGTTTTTGTTCTCTTGCCTTTCACGTCTTGTTTGATTTAGTTATGCTTTTCCAGTTTACGTCAATAGTGGTATCTTCCAGTAACTAAATTATGCCCTATAGATAAAATAAGTAGTCCCAGTTTGTTTTTTAGGGAGGTGAAATATAAATTTGTGGGTATGATCTGAAAATCTCAACTTCAGATTATTCCTGATGTCTCCAAGCTTGTTTCAGTCTAGTCACTTTCCTGTGTAGTGTGAACTACCTGACATATTTGGTTTTCCCCCTGACTTTTCTCCTTTCCTGGTTTCATTACTGTTTTGATTTCCTGTTGCATGGAGATGCTGCTGCTGCTCTTTTTCTTTGTACGTGTATAAGCCACCTCCTTCCCTCCTCCTGCTCCATATCACTGCTGTTGTCTCTTCCAGCTGACCTCCCTCTGCAGCTTCTATGTGAAATTGAAGTTACTAAATGTAAATGCAGTCTCAACAACACTTAAAGATTTAGGTATATATAATGAAATTGTTTTAGCTGTAAAATAACAAAGGGAAAGTGACTCTGCGCTTTGTTTTGACGTGATAAGCAGTTGCTTATCTGAATGGCCTGAGTATTTAATCTGGATTCTGATAATGGGTATGGTCTGCAGATACCTAGGTTTGGAGAATTACTTGTGCACTAAGTAATTCATGATGATAATAATCACCAGGAATGGTGTTAGAATATCTCACAGTAACTTTTTCAAGCACCTAGCCTACACACAGTGATTTTTATTTTCAATTATGCTTAAAACCCAAACTCAGAACTTGTTTTTAAATATTAGTTAAATATTTTCTTGGTGTGCCAACTGTCTTACTAATGCAGACTGAAGTTACTGTAGCATAAAATTACAGCACAGAAAGCCAGAAATATGCAGGTTCCAGGCCATTAGTTTTACATGATGAGGGAGGAAAACCCTGCAGCATTCAACACTAAAAACTCCCATTCAGCAAGCCTTCAATTTAATACTTGGTGCCCTCATTTGTGCTGTGTGGGACACGGTTTATACGCCAAGAAAGTGGACAAACTTGCTTCCATCTATTATTTTGATGTTGAAAAGAAAACATCATATCTGGTTTCTCTGCATACGTTTCTTCCAATGAAGCAAGATGTTGTAGTCTGGTGGAGTAAGTGAGAAATGGAACGGAAAGCATCGGTTGCAGCATCCGCAGCTGGTAGGCAGCTCCATGCCTTGCTGTCGTCTAGACCAGATTTTTCTTGGCACATGCTTCCCGCTGGTGTTGGCAGTGATGACGGTGAGTGTGTAAGTGAGGCTTACTGATTCCTGCTGTCATTAGTCATGTCACTTAGGTCATTACCACTGGCCTTGGGAGCCCTCCTCTGCTTGGTCCTGCCAGCCACGTCCACCTCATAGGAGAGGTATTCTGGGAAGTGTTCAGCTATAAAATGATAGGATAGAGGCAGGCTAGGCAAGTATTGTTTTTTTAAATTTGCCTCCCCTCCCTCCCTCCCCCATTAATATTTTCTCCAATATTTTCCAAAGATTAGGAGCTGTAGAGTGCTTGCTGTCAAGCTTGTACTTGCTCTGCTGCTTTTGAGCAGAGCTAATTTTTGCCTTCTTCCAGACTTCCTGAATTGTTGCAGGTCTTGGAGGTTTGGTGCTCCAGATCACTGAAAAACTTACTGCTACTTGTGATGTATTATCCTGACTTTTGGGCGTGATTCTACAAGCTCATTTCACTGCCTGCTCTTTTTCTGTAGGATGCTTGTACAGGAGGCAGCTTTGGTCCTTCTCTGATATGAAATATCTCATGTAGCTCATGTGGCTCATGTGGTCTCATGTGGAGGCCAGTTACAAGGCGTTCTGTGACAAAGTGACTCAGCTGCTGGATGAGAGAAAGGCTGTGGATGTGTGTTCCTGGACTTCAGTAAAGCCTTTGACACAGTTTCTCAGAGCATTCTGCTTCGGAAACTGTCAGCCTCTGGCCTGGACAGGCACACGCTCTCCTGGGTGGAAAACTGGTTGGCTGGCCGGGCCCAGAGAGTGGTGGGAAATGATGTGAAATCCAGCTGGAGGCCAGTGACAAGTGGGGTTCCCCAGGGCTCAGTGCTGGGTCCAGCCCTGTTCAATGTCTTCATCAATGACCTGGATGAAGGCGTTGATTGCACCCTTAGCAAGTTTGCGGACGACACTAAGCTGGGTGGAAGTGTCGAACTGCTGGAGAGTCGGGAGGCTCTGCAAAGGGATCTGAACAGGCTGGACTGCTGGGCAGAGTCCAATGGCATGAGGTTTAACAAGGCCAAAGCAGCTGAGAGCACTGTGTTTGTTTAGCCTGGAGAAGAGGAGACTGAGGGGAGACCTTATTGCTCTCTACAACTACCTGAAAGGAGGTTGTAGAGAGGAGGGAGCTGGCCTCTTCTCCCAAGTGACAGGGGACAGGACAAGAGGAAATGGCCTCAAGCTCTGCCAGAGGAGGTTCAGGCTGGACATCAGAAAAAAATTTTTCACAGAAGGGGTCATTGGGCACTGGAACAGGCTGCCCAGGGAGGTGGTTGATTCACCTTCCCTGGAGGTGTTTAAGGCACAGGTGGATGAGGTGCTGAGGTGCATGGTTTAGTGATTGATAGGAATGGTTGGACTCGATCCTGGGGGTCTTTTCCAACCTAGTGATTCTGTGATTCTTGACGATTCTGTCAGGAGCCTGATATGGCCAGCTTGGTATTTGTCTTTGGGGAGAGTGAGTGAGGAGGTGAGATTTTACCTTTCAGCATCCTTAATAGTTTGGAGCTGTTTGAACGTAGCCCAAGCTCACCACCTTTTCAGGCCCTGAGATCCTGGGAATGCTACTGTGTTTGCACCTGGGAGCCCTATGGCATTGTGGTAAATACCACAGTGTGTGTGAAATGCATGCAATTACATTTGCAGCTCCTGTGTAATTGAATGCATGCAATGTCTTCGTAACTCTGGCTAAGGCCTGTGGTAGCTACTGGCTGCAAGAAGGTCTCATAACTTGTGGAAAAAAAGTCAAATGCTGCACTGAAAAGTTCTTGCAGAACTTCATGGATCTCCTTAACTGAGTTGTACCAAGACTATCGCATGGATGGGCCACCTCCGAGCAGGCTCAGCAAGCTGGTGTTGCCAAAATGCCATATTGCTGTTTTTCATGTGAACCCTTCTTGATGCCAGACAGAGGAAGGCCGTCCCTGCAGACTGCTTGTTCCAAGGATAGGTTTTGTTGGTGCACAGAAAACCAAACTGGGAGTGTGATGGGGTAAAAGCATCTGCTGTGGGAATGGATCTGGAGTAAAGATTTTCCACCTCTTTGTATGAGTGATGCTATCATCATGATCCGTAAAAGCTGTATCCCTGCTGCTGGATGTCATTACCTATCAGGAAACAGGTGGAAAAAAATTGTCCAGGAAAAATTAACTAGGTTTTTGCAACAGGCAGTTTGGGTTTAGTAAGCTGAGGCAAGCAGGTGTGTTTCCATTCAGCATCAGTTTCTCTGTGCAAAATGGCAGGAAATCTGGTCTTTCAATCCCTTATCCCTTTGACACTTGTCTGTGCATTAACTCAAATGACCCAAATATTTCACAGCTGAGATAATAAGAAAATGATGTTTGTTTTCAATGTTGCAAAAATCTGAAGCAATGTTTTTGAATATTGCTCACATCCAAAGTGACTGTTGCCAGACCAGCATTACCTGTAGTCCTGCATCAGGTGAAGTGGTAGCTTTAGCACCTCTCGGTCTTTGTCTCCTGCTCCCATTTGGGCTTGGACACCCCTTGCGTTTCCACATAATAGATCTCTCTGGTTCCCTTAATCATGGGAGTGATGCAAGGGAGCTAAAGGGTAATGGCAATCCTGTCCAACCCCTGTCCTCTCCTCTCTCCCACATTTGTGCCCACTTAAACATGCTTTACGTAACTGGCAGAGGGATAAGGCTATATGTGTTCCTGTGGAGTCATGAATAAAAGAAGTGACAGGAAACTCCTGCGTTATGAAGATTTGTGGAACTTCTCAGGCTCTGCTCTCTGCTTCTAGGTCGGGATAATTGCAGAGCCCAAACATTTTGCTTGATCAAGATCAAGGCTGGGGCTTCCATCATAGGAGTAGCACCAACCTCTCTCTACCTGTGTGGTCTCCTGCATCAAAGTCCTGAACCCAGCCAACCCTACTGCAACACTATTGGTTTGGTTTTTTTCTTCATGAATTGGTATGATCCTGCTGCAATACTGTACAAACTGATGTGCAGTTTTCTTCCTCAGAACCAACCTGGTCAGAGTTTAGCTTCTTAAGTGCTGAAAACCTGCAACTGTAACTTTTGCTTTAAAAAAAGAAGCAATTCTATCTGTGTGACATTTATAAAACACTGAAGTTTTTGAAGTTCACAGTTTGCTCCTGTCCACAGGAGTACTTCCAGTTCAAAATCTCATTTTTTTCCCCCCATGAGCTGGTCAGAGCTCTCTTGCCATTATCGGCAGGGCTATATAGAATCACTAGGTTGGAAAAGACCTCTTAGATGACCAAGAAAATATATTGAAATTGTTTAGAAAATGAGCAAATGGTTCTCTCTATAGTGCCTTGCTAAACTTTACACTAAAGCAGTTTGCATATATTCAACTGCTGATGTAAACTGACAACTGACAGTCAACACGGGTTCACAAAAGGCAGGTCTTGCCAAACTAACCTGATTGCCTTCTGTGACAAAGTGACTCGGCTGCTGGATGAGGGAAAGGCTGTGGATGTGTGTTCCTGGACTTCAGTAAAGCCTTTGACACAGTTTCTCACAGCATTCTGCTTGAGAAGCTGTCAGCCTCTGGGCTGGACAGGCGCACACTCTCCTGGGTGGAAAACTGGTTGGATGGCCGGGCCCAGAGGGTGGTGGGAAATGGTGTGAAATCCAGCTGGAGGCCAGTGACAAGTGGGGTTCCCCAGGGCTCAATGCTGGGTCCAGCCCTGTTCAATGTCTTCATCAATGACCTGGATGAAGGCATTGAGTGCACCCTTAGTAAGTTTGCGGATGACACTAAGCTGGGTGGAAGTGTCGATCTGCTGGAGAGTCGGGAGGCTCTGCAAAGCGATCTGAACAGGCTGGACTGCTGGGCAGAGTCCAACGGCATGAGGTTTAACAAGGCCAAATGCCGGGTCCTGCACTTGAGGCACAACAACCCTATGCAGTGCTACAGACTAGGAGAAGTCTGTCTAGAAAGCTGCCTGGAGGAGAGGGACCTGGGGGTGTTGGTTGACACCTGACTGAACATGAGCCAGCAGTGTGCCCAGGTGGCCAAGAAGGCCAATGGCATCTTGGCTTGTATCAGAAACGGTGTGACCAGCAGGTCCAGGGAGGTTCTTCTCCCTCTGTACTCGGCACTGGTGAGACCGCTCCTGGAATCCTGTGTTCAGTTCTGGGCCCCTCACCACAAGAAGGATGTTGAGGCTCTGGAGTGAGTCCAGAGAAGAGCAACAAAGCTGGTGAGGGGGCTGGAGAACAGGCCTTATGAGGAGCGGCTGAGAGAGCTGGGGTTGTTTAGCCTGGAGAAGAGGAAGCTGAGGGGAGACCTCATTGCTCTCTACAACTACCTGAAAGTAGGTTGTGGAGAGGAGGGTGCTGGCCTCTTCTCCCAAGTGACAGGGAACAGGACAAGAGGGAATGGCCTCAAGCTTCGCCAGGGGAGGTTTAGGCTGGACGTTAGGAAAAAAATTTTCACAGAAAGGGTCATTGGGCACTGGAACAGGCTGCCCAGGGAGGTGGTTGATTCACCTTCCCTGGAGGTGTTTAAGGCACGGGTGGACGAGGTGCTAAGGGGCATGGTTTAGTGATTGATAGGAATGGTTGGACTCGATGATCCGGTGAGTCTCTTCCAACCTGGTTATTCTATGATTCTATGATTCTATGTTTCTATGATTCTATGAATATTGCCCCCCCGCCTCGTTTTTAACCTGTTTGAACTGCGCTGCTGTGGGGATGAAAACTACTGAAATGACAACATAACAGGAATACTCCAGAAGTGAGCAATCTTGGGTTCACCCCCTCTCCTTGAATGCCTAATTTGCAAAAAGGGCTGGAATGAAAAACATCCAGCTTCATGCTTGGAAAAAAAGAACCTTTAGGTATTCAGGTATTTTGCCAAGTAGTTGCAGCAGCTGAGATTAGGAGCTGGCTGTAGGGCCTTTGCTGTTCCACTGTCCCTGTGCGTCCATCTGGATTGACCTCAATGTTTATGGCATGGGCTCAAAGAAGAGGCTGGTGGTGGCACCCTTGTACAGAAGCTGCAGTTCCCTTCCTCCTCTTCCTCCTCCTTCTCCTCCTTCATCGCTGGATGCTACGTCTAAGCCCAACAACTGAGGCATCCGCGGTGTGATGATCTACACAGCTTGCAAATGGTTGGCCACTCCTCTCCAAAGAATGTGCTCAGGAATACTGAGCCTGTTAATTTATTTCATTTGGCATTATTAGAAAAAAAGACCCAACCCTGAACCTTCCGTTGTCAGAATTTTCTTTAAATAGCCAGTTCTGAAAACAGGAAATTCCTTTACTTCTGGAAACAGGAAGCAGATCTGACTATTACATATTTGTTTTAAATCTCTCAATTATCCCCTGCTGCCCCTCACCTCTGACTTTCTTTCCGCTGCTCAGTGAAAGTCTCTATGTATTACTGATAAGCTGGTATCTGCGGGTGTTGTGTGAAACTCAAGGGTATGCTGCTGTGCAGTAATTCAATGTGGTTTTTTTTAAAGCTGGCAAGGCTGATGCTTTCTGTACCCACCATGTTCATTATATGTATGAACACAAGAAGATCTGTTCACTGAGGTTTGATACAGAGGTATGGTCTGATGACTCAATAAAATAATAAAAAAGAAGGGAGAAAACAAGAATTGGCATCACAGCTGAGTAAAGGACAAGTTTTGTGGTTTTTTGAATTATTTTTTAAGGCTAATAATCAGAGCCTACTGACAAGAAAAAGGATAGCAGTGGAACTGGAGTGCTTTTAGAAATTCAGGACCAGAAGGGACCTCAAGATATCTTCTAATCCATCTCTTTGTCCCCAAGAAGGATAGATGTTTATCTTCAAAACCTCTGGTCAGAGCGATTTCACAACCTGTCGTCAACTTGTGTGCCAGGCCTTCACTCTCTGTGTCAGAAAGATTTTTCATAATACCCTCAAAACTTACCAAGTGTAGAGTAGGGTTTTGGTTTTCTTTGTGCAGTAGAACAACTGATGACTGTCCTTCCTGTACAGTTATCTGATCTCAGGTCTGTATATTCTCAGGATGTATTCTCCACCTCTGTAATTTTCTGTTCATCTTCTGAGCTGTAACTAATAGATAATGTTTCCAAACATCTTTTGGCTCTTTTTGCTTGATTCTTGGACTGTATCCCAAACGTGCCTACCTTTTTCCAAAAGGGTTATTTCCGAGGCTGGGTGAAGTCTCCATCTGAAGCCTCACAGCTGCTGAACAGAAGAAAATAGCTGTCTCTCAAGCTGTGCCTATAATATAATATAATATAATATAATATAATATAATATAATATAATATAATATAATACAATACAATACAATACAATACAATATAATATAATATAATATAATATAATATAATATAATATAATATAATATAATATAATATAATATAATATAATATAATATAATATAATATAATATAATATAATATAATATAATATAAGTCCGTCCGTTCATTGGTGGTCTTTGCATAAGCTTTGTGCCATTGACATCTGAACTGTCTGCAATCCTCTGTAACTGCAGCTTTGGTGGTACTGCTGCCTCTGTTTATTCCGCTTTTGTATTTGTGGAGTCGTCCTTTCTATGCAGAGTGTGGTGCTATTAATTGTCCTGGGAATGTGTTGGCTCTCAAATAATCACAAATGAGGCTGCTGTGCCAAGTTTTGGTTTGGAGTAACTGTTTCTTCTGCTTCCAGACCTTGATGTAGCTCCAGAAAAATAAAGGTGTTTACGGATGTATTGTGAATTAGCACCCTGGTTGCCAGCCCTTTGTAGCTGGGTCCTGGCTCCAACAGGGTGCTGTGGCACCTCTCCAAGCTGGTGGGAGTTTCTCTGTTGGTCCATGATGCTCATGTCTGGACCCTCTCCTTGTCATGGTGCAGTGGGTTGTTCTCAAAGCCTTTTTGTAGCCTCTTGCACATAAGGTCAGACTCATCTTGGCTCACCCTAGCCAGCCCTTCTGCTGCTCTTGACACTGAGTTTGCTGCCTCTTGGTCATTCCCTCCAAGGCTGGCAAAGCATTGAAGTCTCACACTTCCCTTCCCAAAGCACCCCAAGATGCCTCATAGACATAAGGAGGAGTTTCTCTAGACATTTCTTCACAATGGAATGTCTTCATAATTCACAAAGGAATTTCTTCACCATGAGGGTGTTGAGGCACTGGCACAGGTTGCCCAGGGAAGCTGCGGCTGCCTCATTCCTGGAGGTGTTCAAGGCCAGGTTGGATGGGCCTTGGGCATCTTGGTCTAGTGGGAGGTGTCCTTGCTTATGGCAGGGAGGTTGGAACTGAATGATCTTTTAAGATGCCTTCCAACTCAAACTATTCTATGATTCTATGCCCCTCTGCGGGGCTGGCAGAGGATCAGCAAGGTTATTTGCCATCTAGCCTGTGCAATGCTGGGCTACAGGGACCACCCCTGAGCCGGAGGGAGGAGGGCTCACCCCCACAGTCCTAGGACACAGTGTCAGCATCCATATCACTCACTCCCTGTTTGTAACCTTGCTTTATGCGTAGCTGCCTTCTCCCATAACGGTCTTGGGAACAGATATATTAATGTTGGTTAACACTGGTTTGGCAGTGACCTGCTGCCGGTAGGTGCAGCTATTAGTGTCTATATACCCCAAGCAGAAAGTAGCACACAAGCAGCCTTTAAGGAAGCCTATCTTGTTCTGCGAGCAGCCTCCCAAATGTATCAATAGTTTTAATTCACTTTTGGTTAGTACAAAATCTGTATTATCTTGTCCGTGCTTCAAACAGCACATTGACATGCTGCGCTGCTCAGCCCTGCAGCTTCCACCTGATCCCTGGCATCAGCCTGGTCCAGGACACAACTGCTTTTGCTGCTAACTTCATTGGCCTCAGCAAAGGATCCCAACACAGTTGCCACATTAGCGAGGAAATAAAACAAACCAGAAATAACTGTTTTAACTCCAGTGTAACATGTCGGAGCAGTTTGAGTATGCTTTGGCATGCTGAGTGGTAATGGAGTTTTCTGCTTTGGTGAGCTTGAAAAGTAGCGATTGATTGTAGCTGAAAGAAGAAAGATGTGTGTTTTCCAGATCAATAGCTTTGTAGCTCGTGGATGGCCTGCACAGCCTGCTGACTGTTCTGATACCTACCTTGAATTAGTGTGACGCTTTTCCCTCTGAAATATCACAGTGGGGGAAAAGAAAAGTGATTGGCTGCTAGTAGAAGATTAGCTTCCAAATGCTGTCCCCGGAAACATTAGGAAAAAGAACAAGCAAATAACAGTGGTATTAATTTTTGTCTTTGTAAAGTTTCTTTGGAGGCTGTTGTGGTGTGTGGTTGAGTTTACCTGAGGTCAGTGGGAGCCTTGCTGGTGATTCCATCATGTCTAAGTAAAGCCCTGTCGTGGTGACACCTCATCTTTCCAGCTCGCTTGGGGAGCAAGTTGAAAATCCTGATTCTTATGTGAAGGAGCAGGGTAGCCAGCTAACCAGTCTGACTGTGTGGTTTTGGTGTTTTCCCAGACTACAGAAAGGCAGCTGAATCCTTAAGTTTTATTCAGTGTCCCTGAGCCAGCGTGCTGTGTTTGTTCCTAGTTTTGGGTGGCAGCTTTTGACAGTGTCATCTCACTGGATGTGCTGAAGTTCTTCTGCACAGAGGCTGAATTTCCTACATACACAGCAGTGACTTGCCAGGGTACCCCAACAAGTACATGAGCTGGGCCTGGGTGTAGCACTCACTCCAGCTGACACTTTTTAGCAGCCTTTCCCAGGAATATGGCTTGTGGCTGTAGCAGAGGAGGAGAACTGCTACTAGAGTAACCTGTCAGGCTGGCCAGCTATGTTTCCTGGGAGTTTTATTCAGGCCATGGAATATTTAATTATTGCTGCTCCCATCAACATATACAAAGGTGCTAATAATTCTAGTTTTCCCCAAGTACTGGGCACTGAGCACAGCATGTATTTTTCTAATATGACGTCTGTCTTGCTGCAAATAATTTACCTGCATTAAATGTCTTTGGTACGTGAATCAGAGGATTCTTTTGGTATAAAGCACTCCAGCATTTTGGAGCGTGACTCATATTGACAGCATTAAGTTTTCAAGGAGTTAAGTATATTCATGTGTATTTCACAGTGAGGCATGTGAAAAATGGGAAGTAGGTTCCCTCTGCTGCCTTGAAGGAGGTTTGCCTTTTTATTAAAGCAGGGTTAATCTCTGCTCTCTGCCTTTTGCTTGAACAATTGCATAGCTGGTAAGCTTGTTCCTGTTTTATTAGACAGCTATCTAATCTTTGACCTGTGACTTCACATGTACACATTTTAGCATTTTTGTTAGTACCTGTAAAACAAGAGGAGCACATCATGTAAAACAGTCCAATTGCTGAGCTCTCTGGTGGTCAGGGGCCTGTAGCACATGCTTTGGAAGAGGTTGAGTGGCAGAAGCTTCTTCAGCCTAGAGAAGAGACGGCTTTGGAGGAGGACCTTATGGAAGCTTGCCCCTAACTTTAAGGAAGTTAATGAAAAGGTGGAGCCAGGCTCCGAGGAGCAATGGCTGCAGACTGAAATGGGATTTTCTGACAAAATAGTAAAAAAAGAAAATCTCCATGAGGGTAATTAACCACTGACAAATTTCCCAGGGGTACTCTAGGAACTTTGTCCGTCGCAGTTTTTGAGGTCCAACTAGATCCAGCCCCGTGCAACCTCACATGAAGTCAGGGTTGACCCTGCTTTTGAGCAGGAGGCTGGAGACATCCTGTGGTTCCTTCCCACCCGAACAACCTTGTTTAGTGACATTACCCATAAACATGGACTTCAGAGGTGAGTGAAATGCAGCATAGACTGAGCTTGCATTTTCTTTGGTATTCCAGTTCTAAATGAGAGTAAGAAAAGGCACTCCATTGTGATTGTGCTAAAGTTGGTGTTAGTGGGGAAATTCCCTTGCAGCAAATGTTTCCATAAGCAATTGATTTGTGCCTGGCTAATTGCATCCCCATCAGGGAGCACTGGGAGGGCAAGTGAGGGGGTTATCTGAGATGCAGCAAATAGAGCCCTGAAGTCATCCAAACCTTCAGCCTTGCCGCTATCCCCCTTTCCCGAATTGATGGGTGAGCATTGACAGACTGTATGGCTGGACTGAGATCTAGATTTTGTTGCAGGAAACTGGGAGTAAAATAAAATAAAACATACTTCCATACTGGCTGGACCCTGCTTACCCCAAACGTGCCGGCCCTTCAGCGGTTGGGGTGTGTCTTCCAGTGGTCAGGGTGCATCTTCAAGTGGTCAGGGGCTGGGCCATCCATGCTGGGAGGGGAGAGGATGGGGTGCAAGCCCTTGGGAAGCAATCTGTGGAGGAAAGCTGGTGCCCAGTGGTTCTGGGGTTGGTGTCAGCAGCTTGGGTGGCAGCTGTGGGTTAATCTGCATCCTTGCCAGCACTGACTGGTTTTGCAGTTGTGTGTTCACTGACACTGTGAGCCAGTTCAGGGAAGCAAAGCCTGTAGAGTGAGTGGGAACCCCGTGAATATGGTCCGTGCGTGTGTGAACAGGGATGATGCATGTAATTCAACAAACCAGCAGCGCCTGTGCTGGCATCCTTGGTGTTTGGTTAAAAACTGCAGGGCTACTGATGCCAGGGAGGCGGCGTTTGGGAGCGATGGTGCTTCAGAAGTGGGGATGGGGTGCAGCTGCTGCTCTTGTGGATGTGGAGAGGTAGCCCCGTTCCCACAGTGGCGGCGCCGCTAGGGGCCCCTCCAAGCCGGGCTTTCTCTGCTCCTTTCCCCATCGCAGCGGCCCTGCTGGCTGGGAGGGCGGAGGAGAAGAGGTCCCGTGGCCAGATTTGGGATTTGTAAGATTAAAATAGTTCCTTTCGAAATCTGTTCTGTGGTTGACCCTCAGAATGTCCTGTGGTTTTGCACCATTTTCTGTTAGTACCAGTCTTTCTGCCGCCACGCAGTGCGAGGTTGCAGGAGTGCGGAGTTAAAAGCATCACCTCTGCCTTTTTAGCTCCAGGTTATTTTATTCTACCTCCGCTTGTCACATGCTCTGGGAAGTCTGTGCCACTTTAGGTCACTGGTACTTATAATATTCCTTTTTTTCTTCCTTGCTTTGTGCCTCTCTTATCTTTCTTCTTAGTGGTCAGGGTTTTCAGGCAGAAATTACTGGTGGTCTGAAAACTTCTGCTGCGTAAATTTGTCATATGGGTTGTGTTTGGCCATTGCAAAGTATGTTTGACAGTGCTAAGCTAAGTGGCTAAATGCCTTGGTGATTTATGGTCCACTTAGGGCGCAAACACAGTCATTCATTTACCTCATCAAAACAAAGAAGTTTGGTGTTGATGAAGATAGTTCATCACAGCTCCACTGCCCTGACTTGGCTGGAGATGCAGGGATGGCAGCTGAGCTCTGGGAGGGTGCAGAGACTGGAGTCTGGGTGCTCGGTGTGGTCAAAGAAGGTGTCACTGGGCACTTGCCCTCTACTCACAGCTTGCCCCACCAGACCCTGCAGCAATTTCAAGTGAAAGGGAGAGGAAATAGATTTTTTTCCCTAATGTGAATATCTCTGGACATATTCTTAGAGTTGTTGAGCGCTATCCTGTTAAGTATAGTGTGTATAGTACCTATAATAGCAAGCGTTATGCATTTAAAAAATGTCCAGTGCTGTTTTTTTAAATGTAAGGGAACCCAATGGTATTGAGGTAGTCCTTCATATTCAGAAGCTTTATTGAATTTTGGGTGAAGTCTTTTGTGAAAATATTATGCATAATCACTTAAACATACATGATCAACAAATAAAGAACAAATTTTATAATATCCTTCCCCTTTTTACTTCTCAAAAACTGTATTTTATGTTTATTTTTTTAAATTTAGAGACACGTCACATCAGATTTTTCAATATATGTGTATAATTTTCCTCAGCTCAAGTACGAGATCACTAGGAATGTAGTTTTGAGCTGAAACTTGAGCTTCCAACTTTCAGCCTCACAGTGAGACTTTGTATTTGCATTTTTAAGGTTGTAAAAAAAAACCCAAGGAGCTAGTAGTTCTGGCAAACTGTGCTTCAGCATGTTGCAATAACAGTGCTGTCTGCACTGCTCACCACCATCTGCCTGTCTCTTCCCCTCTGCTTTTTTTTGTCTTTATGTTGTTTAGCTTTGAATGACTGTGTCTAAACAACGGGCTGGCTTCCTATACACAGTGTCTTCTGCTATTTAAAAGTTTGGAGTGGAAAAACAGCAAGAAAAATGTTTCAGAGATGAGAAGAATGGGGGAAGGGAAGCAAAGCCTTCATGATCCATGACTTTGAAGGGTTACAATAAAAGATATGCTTCTACTAGTTCTGGTTCCTGAGGTTTTTTTGCACACCCTTTTCCATCTTCTTGTGATGGGAGATACGGGAGGGAGATTGAACTCTTATCCATCAGCAGTGGACTGGTTGCTGCTTCTCGCATCCTAACTGCTTGGTCTTCAGCAGCTGAGTTGCTCTTCCACTGCCTTTTATTTTTCTTTTTATTTTTTTAGGGGCCACCTTCGGTTTCTACCATATCTCTTCCTTCCACGCTGCCCCTGTCTGTCCTCATTCTTCATCTCATCCTGCTCTGCAGCCCTCTCAGACATGCAGTGCCCCATGGCTGGTTCCTGTCTGTGTCCCACGGTTATGCCTCTTATTCATGGGAGGGAAAATGTTCCCTGGGATCCGGTGAGCAACCTGAAGGAGTCAAACCAGCACGTGGCTTTTTACCAACCAGCAGGTGAGTGTGCAGTGTCAAGCCAAGACAGTAGGAATGAAGGGCAGGAAGAGCTGTGATGGAGTACAGCCAGGTCAGGGATAAGGACTGATGTTGGCCACATTCCTGCAGCAGTCCAGGCTGCTCTCAGTCATCAGTGCTATCTCCTTGTCCTCTTCTGTGATTCCACCCTGGGCTGTGGCACCAATGCCTGTCTGACCCTTTGGAGGCATGTATTAGCTTCAGCACAGCAGGCTGAGATGGAAATGTCCCTATCCCACAACGGGGTAAAACTAAGACATTTTGAAAAGTTTCTCATTAATTATCCAGCATCAATTCAGCTGAGGCTCAGCTCTCATCTCCCCGTTGTATTTACTTTCTAAGAATACTAAACACAGCAAAAGAGAATGAGATAAAATCTCTGCTCCCTCGTGTCTAGATGTGGTCCCAGAATTGTTCCTCTTCAACTAAAAAGGGTATAAATGATGAGATTTCACTTCTCAGCAGCCCATGGAATAGCCAAGGGCAAGTCATTCCTAGAAGCCTCTTTCCCCCTCTTAAACAGGTCATTAAAGTTTGGAACTAAATACCGCAGCAGGGAGGTGAGAAAAACAAATGGGGAAATAGTTTCCTGGAAGGAGGAAGAAAGAGTTGTTATTCATATTCACTCATCTGTTCAGGATATTATTAGATCTGCGTGGGAACAGCCTAACAAAAGGGAGAAGCTTGAGAGAAGCAAGCTAGGTGATAGTGATGTGCATGGGGACAGTCCTGAGGGAGTTGGTGCCGTGTCATCATAAGGCAGAGACACCGCAATTCTTCCCGAAGGTTTCCTCCCCGTTTGCCATCTCTGTACCCTGGCCTCAGGACAGGAAGAAGCACAGTTTAGGAAGAAGCGTAGCAGCTTTGATTGCTGCTGTGCAAGCGTTGGTCATGCTGTTGCTGATACTCTGGTGCAAGGAGCTCAAGGCAGGCATCGTGACACAGAGCTGTTCTCAGGTTGCTCTCCTGGAGATCCTCAAGTGTTCACCTTCTCCCACGCGCTCTTCCAGGATGGCAGGATTGAGCAAATGGAGCAGCGGCAGCCCTTGCTGAATGGAGGGAGGAAATGTGACTTGTAGAGAGTGGACCAACACTCCAAACAAGGCGTCTACATTGCCTGTGGGGAGGAGAATTGAGCTCCTGCAGGGTCTGTTTTGAGGCTTGAGGCAACTTCAGAGAATAGCAGGAGGTTAGAGCTTGCCACCTCTCTCTGTCCCCTACTGGCAGATCACTTGTGACCCCAGTCAGATTTAATTATTTCAGATAGGTAATTTATTGACACTCTTATTCAGTAATGAGTGGTGTGTGTGATTATATTCCTGAGAAGGGGAAGTTGTGGCTGAGAAGTCCAGCTGGCAGCATTGCTTACCTCTGTATGCAGTGTCCGGCAGTGCGAGGTCCTAATACCCCTACAGGTCTCCTCTCTCTGTGATAGCAGCCTGGGACATACCGCTGTAGACCATTTGTATATGGGCTTGGGTTTTGTTGATTTTTTTTTCCTGGTCGCCTGAAATGAAAGAGTGATAAAATAGATCTTAAAGGATGATATGTAAGAAGGGCAGTTTCTCTGTGGAAGTTGGGGAAATGATGGCATTACTCTACCTGACCGGCAAAGGTAGGAGGGGTGGGAAGAATTGTGCTGAACTTCTGTGGCAAAGAAACATGGGCAGTCTGATGGCAGTCTCTCCAAGCTTTCATAAAATACCAGATCTTAGATTACAGCGGCTGCATCAGGATTTGAATGTCTCATCTATTATGCTGTAGCTAAGAGGAGACAATATCTATTAATGGGTAGCAAGCTTTTGCACCCGCTTAACCAAATTATCCTTCCTTGCCAATATTTCACTCCTGTAGATGCTTCTAATATGTGCTGATGGATGTACTGTGGCAGAAGAAAATAACTTTTGCATTGCTTGTTACATTAATTTCTCTGATAAAGTGAGGCTACTGGGATGACCCATCTGACTCTTGTGATAGTTTTATAAAGAACAAAATTGAGTCCTGTTGTTATGGTTAGCGTATTAAAAGTATTAAGTTTGTTGTCTTAGCTGTGCTGTGTTTTCTCATGCTCTCTCTCATGCTGATTGCTAATGACGGGCTTTGGCAGGAGTTAGCCTAGGCAGTCTTTCCTGTGATGGGAACCAGATGGATGGTTTTCTTCTGCCTGCTCCCCCCGCCTCTTGAACACCAGGAACGGGAGGAGGGGGAGCCCTTTCGGGGGAAATTGGTAGAAAAATACATGATTGGCAGAGAACCAGTTCTCTATCCCTCGCTTCTCTTCCCTTGAGGGTTCTGGTTTTGCAACTTTCAGCCTCACCCTTGACTTTCAAGGGATTGTGCTGCATGCTACATTTCAATTACTGGTACAATTGATGGAAAATCACATTTTATTATGTGAAAAATGCAGTGTTCTTGACTGTCAAAGCTCCATTCAGCTGGAAAAAATCTATGTGAGGCACTCTTTTATATTTCATGTATTTTGTGCATTGGATGGAATGAAAAAATAATGAAAGGCTGTATTTTGTCAACTTTTGCATCTGTCTGACTGGCAGCAGTGACTGATTTGTTTTTTAAATGTATTTATTTTTTGCACTAAGCACTATTATTCTCCACCCTTTCACGATAAATGCAAATAATATGTGGAATGTTGGAAAAGATAGATGCAAATTATCTGGTCCCTCCAGGTAGGTCTGCGAAGGAACTGGAAATGTGACTGCAGTGTGGAAAAGTACTGCCTTTAAATGAGCTGTAGCAATGATAACAGGGTTACTGTCTATCTGTGTTTCAAGTTTCTGTGGACACTTTTTTTTAAAATTTAATTTTTCTTCTTATCTTTTCCCCTTTCTTCTCCTGCTGTGAAACTTTGAATGGGATCTGGGGGCTTCGAACGCCTGAGGTATATCACCCTGTCCATAAATCCCTTTCTCCCTCGTGGAACTGTTGCTGCTCAGGTGTGATGTGCCCAAGCCACTGAGCCTATTGGATTGGTGCTGGTAGGAAGCTAAACAGCCATGGTGTCAGCAAGAGCAGGCGAATACTGAGATCCAGACTGGTATAACTTTTAGCATGAATCAAGCTTTCCCTTAGGGGAGAAATGTGGCTTCCCTCCCGGCACAACCATGCACCAGCTGTGCGGGCACGTGGGTTTGAGTCAGATGGAAGGAAGCCAGACTGACTCGGTATTGTGAGAAACTGCAAGTCTTGGGATGTCTTTGCAGCAGGACTAGCTTTTGTTCCTACCTTGCTATTGCCCCTAACCATGCTCCTGCCCAGGGGAAGATAGCAAGTCAGTGTTTACTGCTGAGCAGTGGGATGTGGCCCCAGGCATCTCAGCTGTGCTCTCAAGTACTGCATGACCCAGTACCATGGGGAGGATTGTGTGGTGCAGCTGACAGACCCATCCTGCTAGCTGCTGGGGTGTACTCCATGGTTCAGGCATACTTGTCATTCAGGATCACCCCACAAACTGAAAAGAGTGTTTTCTTCTATTACAACAACTTTTTTTCTTTTTTTAAATGTCAGCATTGTCTTCATACCTAGATCACTATAATTGCAATTTCAAGTGAAAAGCCTGTGAAAAGAGGTGTCAGGATGCTCCTTCTCAGCATTGCTTCATTATTGCCACTTGTATAATTAGCTCCTCATTCCATTTAAGATTTGAATGTGACACCAATTTTCAGTTATTCTAAATATAAAAAAGTGATGCCTTTATTCTTGCTAGATCCATACAGATTTTCTTTCAATGCAAGGAGAGTAAACTGAGAAATAAAAGCTTACAGAGAAATCTAGAAAATCCTTCTCTATAGCTGAGAAGTTTATTTCTACACTTCTTGACTCCCAACCCCGTATCTATTAGGAGCTCTTCAGTGGTGGCCAATAGGAGAACGCTGATCCAGAGACCTTCCTGGCTGAAGGAGGGTACCTCGCTGTGCCTTTGTAATGAATTGGCCCCCAAATCATTGTGATGGTGCTGGGCTTGTGAGAACTTGCTGCCTTGGACTATAAATGGTCAGCAGTGTGTTGGTTTGAGTGAGAAGGTCAAATGGAAGAGGATCCCAGGAGAAGTCAGGGAAGGGACCTCAAGAGGTCTCTGGCCCAACCTCCCACTCAGGGCTGTGAGATCAGACCAGGTTCCTCAGGGCTTAATTCAGCCAGGTTCTTTAAAAGCCTTCAGGGACGTGGAAAACACGCCCCACTGAGAAACCCGTTTCAGGACATTCGTGGTGATTTGCTGTTCTTTACCACCTGGTACTTAGAGCAGACAGAATTGGTCAGAGGTAAATGCGTACTGTCATTGCCCCACTCTGTAAAAGATGTTCCTGAGACTCTTGTTTATTTAGTAGGCAGTGTAAGCAATGACCCCACATGCCTGGGACACTTCTACATGATGCTCCCTGCCATGAGGAGGTGTGTGCAAGTGCTGAAGACCTCCTTTTCTTCTTTTGGGAGTAGGTGTAGAGCAAGCAAAGCCATCCTGCTGACCTGGGGGGTCAGAAACAATCCAACCCCTCCCATCCCTGGTTTTCCCTGACCTTTTTGCAACGGTCACATCTACACGATGGAGTAGAGACTGTGGTGCTGTCCTTTTTCCTCAGTAAGCTATACATCTGTTCTGGCTGAAATAGCCTGCCCTGGATTGGTGGCATAGTAGCTGTCACTGTGGTTAACAGCAGGGCTGAGCCTCAGTGTCTGCTGTTGGCAAAAATCATTCTTGCTGTTTGCCTTTGGACACAGGGTTGGGTCACGGGGAAGTTGTAGCACCTCCCTCAGTGCCCAGTATCCCCAGTGTAAGCCTTCAGAGAGGCGAGCACCTCCCAAAGCCTCAGCTGGGGATGGAAAGCCAAGCCTCCCTGGGCATGACACAGCCCAGGAGGTGCCTATTGGACTCCCTGTGCATTTGCATTTTCTAATCTGCTTCCTAAAGTATTGTCTTGCTTGCTTAGGCAAGTCATTCCCCACATCAGGAGCGTGTGGGAAAGCAACCCAGTCATACTGACTGGTTAATTAACCAGAGGAAAAGAAATGATTGTGTGGTTGGCCGTTTGAAGCTGAACTAGCTTGGGACTTTTTTCTTTTAGCAACACGCTGAAAAAAATGCGGTGTGAATGGGTGTGAAATGTAAAGAGAGTTTGCTTCCTTCTTGCATAGGCATACATCCAAAAAAAGGCCAAAGTATATGTACAGACAGCTACTCCTAAATGCTTTGATAGAGATTTAGAGGATCCAAAGGCTCAGTGTGTTTGACTGGTAGGACATCGGATCTTCTGCACTCAAATTAGTTTGAATACAAGGGAAGTCTCTGACACAGAAGAGATGAGAAACTGCGGTGACTACCTGGCGTATTTCAGTCGTGCTGCTCCGTCACCCAGAGTCTACTTCTCTTGATTCTTCATTTCTATTTGAAGAGAAGACTCCAGCCGTAATGTAAGTACGAAAGGGCAAACCATGTCCTGTGGTAGATATAGCAGTATGAGGATGCAGTGGGTCAGATGTGAGAAGGGGCTGATGCTTGTTCCCACGTCAAGGAAAAGAAGAGAAAATATGTCCAGGCTAAGGCAATTCTGAGTTCCTGCCTATTAAAAATGCAGAGTTATTTTGCTCCTGTGAGATGTAACTGGATTTCACAGCTACTGTTTGCTGTTGCTATTTAGGAGATAACAGGGAAACAGAACAGGATAATGTTTTCTGCTGCAATAGAAATGCTGGTGTAAATAATTCATTTACTAATTGATAGACATTGCTTTAATGACAGAGGTCTTTAGCAAGTTATTTGTATCTTATCAAACTCTGTGTTCTAGAGGTGGCTTTTCCCTCTATTTGGTGTGAATGCACTTCTGTGGATTAATTGCTCTATAATGCAGCCAAATAGCTCTTGTCCCTGCTTGACTCAGGGTGCAGAGGCTTTTTGGCTTGATATATACACAAAAAAATCACATCCAAGTTTTACAAAGTATATTTTGGAAGTAAAGGCTGAAGTTTAATTAAAAAAACCAAACAAACCACTTTTTTTCCCTCTAGTTAATCAGGTCATGCAGCCTGATTGCCTGGCCCGTCTGTTGCTGTTCGTAAGTATGTTATTTTAAAGAGCAATAATAAATGATATTACGTAGTTATCTACTTTTGTATGCCTCTTGGCCTGTCAAGCACTGTCATTATATTGACTGCTGTTCTTAAAACAGGATTTTGGTTAAAATGGTATATACCTGCCATCTGGTCGAAAAATGCAAGCTTCCTACACAACCAAGTGGAGTTGTACTGTGGTATTAAGAATAGCTTGTGTTCTTTTGAAAACAGCAGCTGATAGCAGGTTGCAGAAATCAGCCAGTTATCAGTTGTCATTAAGCTATTTGATATCTGACACACATGGAAAACATGCTATTTAAAAGTATGCAATTATGTTATAGAACTATTCCTTTTTTTGTTTTCTTTCGTTTTGATTTCTTTTACCTTCTCCTTACTTGTTGAAATGTGTTGGCTTGAGTGGACTGGAAAGCAAAGTCCCCTTTAATATCCAGAGAATAGATGTGCTGCAGACTGAAGGTGTGCCACGCTGTGTGTAACATTTCTGTCATCAAAAAGTGGTTTGAGAGGGGTGTAGAAATAAATTTTGTGTTCCCGTGCTATAGAATGTAGGTATTTAAAGAGAAATAGAAGAACCTAGGAACCTAGAAAGAACCTAGGAAACAGAAATATGTGGAACCAACTGGTAGAAGATTGTACAACTAGAAGTTGTAATGAAAAAGATGCATTTTATTTTAATACGTATTTGCATTTCTGCTAGGAGAAAATAAGTTGAGTCTTGGGATCAACTGAAGCAGAAACACTAAAGACATAATTATTTGCTAAACCTGGGCAAGGCACCAAAGACTCTCAGAGCTACATGCTGGTCACTAACATGAAAGCTTAATGCTAACCACGAAGCAAGGATTCACGTACAATGCAGGTCAGAGGACGCTGCTGGAGAAGGTGGTGAAGCATGGTGATGCTATGACCTGTTCCCATGTAATACATTTTGCATTAGATGGTAATTACAGAAAATAAGGCAGAAACAGTCTACTGAAAAAGAGGGTTAAGTGTTATTTCTATGAGTAGAAACATGAGCAAAAAGAGCAGTCAAAATAGGATAGAGTGCTGTAAGGCTATCAATTTTACTTAGAGACAGTACAATGAGGTATTACTTTTATGTGTGCTGTGGGTTAGACCAGTGTTTTGAGGACAATGAGGAGTTTGTTGTCCCCACAGGCAACCCCCGCAATCTCTTCTCCTATACGAAGATTGAGTGGAAAATTAAGGTCTTTGCTGTTTCGACTTCAGTGTAATCTTCGTCGGGTTTGAATCTGTTGGGCTTGAATCTGAGTCCTCTTGGATTTTCAAATGACATCTGACATTCTGGTTGTGAAAGGTCTCTTGCCATTTTCCTTTTAAGAGTTACTTCATCCACAACCATCCATCCACGACCAAAATGCATTCAGTTTCATAATTATAAGTTTTAGGGTGTTACAGTCATCAGAGCTATGTTCTAACACAAGGTGTAGGTCAGAGGTTGTGGTTTCTTTATTGTTTGTTGACTTTTCCTCACTAGAGGAGTATTTGAAAATTTCATTATGGAGACTAATCACATCTCCCTTACTTCAGGCTTTTGGAGACCTTCTCAGGCCATCAAAGCAGCTTCAGCAATCTCAACATTTTGGCAACATTGCAACTGAGTTGACCATAAAAAGATTTGAAACTGATGCAGAGAGCACTCCCAACAGTGGAAGGCTTGCAGGACTGAGTGATGCCCAGGAGCAATTTCAGCTCTCAAGCACTCCTTTCCAGGTGTGTGTGTACATAAGACAGCTCCCTGTGTTTTCCTGCTAACTGAGCTGGTGTTCCCAGTGAAAAGCTGAGAGAAGGCTGGCAGAGGAGGTGGGACAGAGACCTTTTGTGGAGTAAAAATGCAGATGTTTGACAGTGCATGGCAATTTCTCAGAAAATATCTCTTCCTCTCCACTTCCCAGACAGCATACAGTTATTTGCAATTCCTATTCTCTGATTTAGTACCTAACCACTCATCTTTCCTGGTATACTCCTCTTCCCCTCCCAGCCACCAGTTCTCCCTGCTTGCTCACTTGCTCACAAGCTGACAGGAGCAAATTTACTGCCTAGTTTGGTCCCCTGTGGCTCAACCTTTGCAAGCTATTTCAGCTTCCGCACCCTGGCAAAAGGTTAGTGAAAGCCCATTTATATGCCTCTCTTTCTTTGGTTTCTAACTTTTTCATGTGTTTATCTGCACTAACATAGGTCCAGCAGGCGGCTAATAAAAAAAAAATTAAGTAATCTAAATCTGTCTTGTGTGTGTAGGTTTGCAGAGAAAACTGGGAGGGAGAACAAGCACTCATAGGTCAAAAGTAGCTGTGTAGGCAATTTTATTGAAGGACAGAACAGAGTATGGTGTTTTAATTCTCACATTTAAGAAAAAAACAACATTAAAACCACTGATTGTAGTTGAAGAAAGCATTTTTAAGTGTATCAAAAACCTGTAAAGATGATCAGGAGTGGTATGTGGTAATTAGTTGTTGGTGTGCAGGCAAGATACTGGGAGGCAAGGAAGGTTCTCGAAGGATCTCAGTTGTTTTGCCATCATGCAACGAAGTTTTCCTTTCTGTATACTGGAGGCAGATGCCAATAATACTGCATTTCATGGTGTGTTACTTGTAGCATCTGTATAAGGAGGTTATGAAATGATGTAAGAACATGATAGCAAAAATCAGTTGGTTTTTTCAGATGGCTTCTAACCGTATTGTGTGTCCAAGTGAATTCATTGTGTCAGGTGTAAATGTGAGAACTTATTCTCAGCAGTCCTGAACTGCTAAACTTTTCCCAATAGAAACTTGTCTTGGAAATGAGCTTTCTGGGACACCATCCTGGTGCCATTCTCAGGTTAATTGTTCCAGGTTGATTTTTCTTACAGAAGTTTAAGTCATTTTCTCACCTTCTCAAGTTATGACATCTTTGTGTCAGTGGGGAATCTGGTAACACCCATATTTAGGCCACCAAATACACTGTGCTATCAAAGGATTTCCCCCCACCCCCCACCCCCCCACTTCTTTTAAGGGAAGCAGGAGGCGTGGGAGAGGAACTCTAAAACTGATTTTGTTTGCAGCAGCATATATGTATTGCCTTTTGCTTAGGGCAGAATATTTTCTTTGGCTTGGGAAGTTCTGTTTTTATGAAGAGGGAGCTAGAAAGTGAAAATTTTCTTACCATGGCCTGTATCCCTTGAGAAAATTTCAGGTGTGCCAGAAAATACGTACTCTGTCTGACCACACAGCCTTCAAAGCAGCAGCAGCCAGAACAGCTCTGGGATTGCCTAGGAAATTATGAGGCAAAGAAGAGCTTCCCAGCACTCAGCATATATCCCAAGTACCTTGCTAAAGGGTAACAGGTGATAAGAGTCTCTGATCTTCCAGTTGGGAGTTGCCGAGGAGCAGCCTCCAGGCTCTGCATTTAGTGCTGGGGATGCTGCTCCCTCTTGTTCCTGCTTCCTCCCAGAGTAACCACAGCCTTTTCCTATTACTACGTGTGATGAAGTTTGGGATCAAGTTCAACAGGCAAGGTCCAATGTAACTTCTCTAATGTGAACATTTTTTTGGTGTAGTTTTAAGTTTTTGATGAGTATCATGTAGTAGTTGCTGGTGCAACCAAGTATTCTGCATATATATTACTGAGCATATTGCACAGAAAATGAGTGTTTTGGCTTAAGATTAAAAAAAAGATTTTTAAAGTCTGTAAACTTGGCATGATGCACTCTTAGCAGCAGCAGTACTAGAGGCAATGTGAGATTAGCCTTCAGTAATGAGGCCCATCAGGGTAGTATGTTCTGGAATAATGTCTTTCCACAGTGCAAGAAAGAAGATATTTAGGGCTGTACATGTACGGTGTAGGGTGTGCATATGCATATAATTAGCAGCCTTTCTATTTTCCTTAAGATACCTCAGGATTTATGTGTTGAAATTTAAATTTAAAAGCTCTGAAGGCTCTCAGGTTAAGAAATGGCACATTTATGATTTCTGGTACATCTTAAGTTTTGACGCTCTCCTACTTCTGGGTTATGATGGACAAATGCTCTTTTGGGGTATGTGTATGGACCTTGCTATATCCACACTGGAACATACGTGACTGTTTTATGTTTCTGTGATCACAGAAGTCATTTAGGAAAGAAAGGATACATTATTATTGTTGTTTTACAGTTGAGAGCAGGAGAGCGTATTATGATCACATACCATGTTTTTCCCCAGGTCTTCTGCTTCATATTAGCTACACAATAGATGTATGAGGGAAAATACAGTGAGGGCCACTTGGGTTCCCTGATGCATGATGCCTTCTCAGCTCTGCTTTAAATGGATATTTGGTATTACTGTCACCTTATTCCTGCAGCCCAGCAGGGATGCTGTGCATTCAACAGGACTGCA
Organism: Phaenicophaeus curvirostris; assembly: GCF_032191515.1. Classification (NCBI taxonomy): domain Eukaryota; kingdom Metazoa; phylum Chordata; class Aves; order Cuculiformes; family Cuculidae; genus Phaenicophaeus; species Phaenicophaeus curvirostris. The sequence goes on from NC_091395.1 coordinate 44,029,992, forward strand.
GTGTGAACCAACTAGGGCAGCTTGTGACCACAGAGCAGAGTCCTGAGCCGTTCATCACACCTTGGATAGCCAGGGGACTTGCCCAAGGAAAGAGAGATGGCAGAAGCTTTCTAATTCCTCTACCTTAGTGCCTACCCTTCTCTTCTTACTTCAGATAGACCCTACTGGAGCCTGTGGATTTATAGGAGAAAGCATAGTTTTTATAGGACTGAGCTGTCTGGCATATTGCCAGCTTAGTTTATGGACAGAAATAAAAGGAATAGAAAGGATGACTCTCTTGTTTTCCTCTGGGGAAGGGAAGCCAGGTGCAACAAGCTGGCTGGCTATACTTTGCTTTCCTTGCCAATTTATATACATGAAAGAGAAGTGAAGGAGAAGCAGAAAACTTAGCCAATTGCATGGATTCATAGGGCAGAACCAAGCACACCGATGGTATTCGCTGTCTGCCTTATACTCCGTCTGTGTAAGACAAAAAAAGCGTATGAGTTCTTCCCTCTACTCCAGAGTATCTCCTTTCATTCCAGGCTAGAGCAGAAACTATCAGTTTGAGAAAACTTAAATTTTTTTAGAAAGAACATTTATACTGTAACATCTTCATGCCAGTTTTTTGTTTAAGAACAGCACAGAGACCTTGAATGTTTCATGTAAAATATGGGACTTTACATTTTCATATCTGTGCAAACCGGTCATGCTTGTTTCATGCAATATGCATGTATGCAAATAACCTTTTTTTTCTATGACTTAACTTCCTTGAACAGGTTTTAATCTTGACCAACTTTGTTGTATTAAATTTTGAGTAGAATGTTAATAAACTAGTTAAAATGCAAAAGCTTTACTTCTGGAAAATATTCCTACTTCATTAAATGGATCAGAATTCATAGTCTGCTACAAGACAATTTCTGTTAATCTTCTTAAAGGCAGCAGATGAGATTTCAAAATCAGATTAAATAGTTGTATCCCACATTAGGAGACCTCCTTGATTCTGTCTGACAATCAATAAATCCTCTTTAGGCTTGCAGTTCAGCCAGTCTGCATTTACCTCTTTGGTGGCGTGTGTAAAGGATCTTTTATAGACGGTTAATGCACATTTGTTTAGAAGTTGAAAATTACATCAGAGGTTTAACCTTCCCTTATGTTTGTTTGTCTTTGTTTTGTTTTCTTTTAGATGATAGTAGGGAGAGATGGGCACTTCTAACTCACTTGAATTTAGGATGAGCGATGAGGGCAGTGTGTGGACCATGTCCCACGGAACTCTTTGGCTGTGATGAGTGTCTCGTGATTAAATCTGATGCTGAGGGTGCTGTACGCTCCCCCCACCCAGCCATCCAGTGTCTCATCTCATTCTCGGCATGAATTTCCTACTGTGTAGTTGTGGGAGGCAGGTTGACAGCTTGCTCACAGACAGAACACAGGATACTAGATGGGGAGAGAGTGTAAAAAAACATCTGCTCTAAGCTTGTACTGAAAATGTTTGCATAATTTATTTGTATTTTTAGAAAACATGAGGAATTAAGTAAATAAATATTTGTCATACGTACAACATATCGTGTTGTTTAATATCAGATGATGTCATTGTTGAGTGGTGCTGTGTCTATCACCTCTCTGTGCAGCAGAGGGCACTACATGGTGCTTAGCTTTTAAAGTACAGCAAAGTTCTGCAATTTTCTTCATTACCTAGAGACCATCCTTAGGAATACTTATTGTGTGTCTCAGTTACCATCTAGTACTTTTTTGTGTGCCTTTGTCAGATTCTTCCCATTTTGTCTTCATAAAATCTAGGGAGATGGCCCATCCAAAGGAAGTCTGCCAGTGGTTTTACGTCTTTTGAAAAAAATCAAATGTTATAGTCATCTCATTAGTTCACCTGCAGTCATCCTTGTTGTTATGATGAGACTTAAGTTTCCAGGCATAATCGTGATGAAGCTGGGGAAGTCCCAGACAGACACTTCATCCTCCAGTTATGATGTAGGCAAACTCCTAGAACAATAGGGTTAGAGTCTGAAGAATTAGCTAACCAAGAGCAACCACTGCAAAACTGGAGACTGAAGTATTTTGATGATTTCTACAGGCAGGATGTTTCGCACAGTGGCATTTTCAACAGAAAAATAATCCAAAATAACTTTTCTGAAGCTGACTGATATAAAAATTGTGTGGGACAGTTCATTACAAGTTTCATAACCCTATGCTAAAAAGTAGTTTATATCACTGCTATCTTTTGAGTACATTCAACTTTCCTTGTTCAAAAATAAATTAAAATAAGGCAAGAGTTTATTATATTAAGTGCAACACGTCAGGGATGAAAACATTCTTTACAGTGAGAGATGAGAAGGTAAACTGTTACTTCTCTGTAGAGTGAGCATATTGTGGTCAGTCTTTGTTGTGCAAGTTTGTGCATGCAACTTTGGTTATAAATTCCAGTATTAAGTAATGCCACTGCTGATTTTTTTCTATATTGAGAGCAATGCTGTCCTCAAAAAATAAAACTGTTTGAAGTGCCCAGGAGCCACTATTCCATCAAATCAGGCAAGGTCAATAATGTATAAATCTGTGCTAGTATATAGATGACATAATCATATGGTGCAATGACATGATGCTTCAACTTCTAGCCATAATGCATCATATGATACACTTTAAAGTGGTTGCTCATCCACGCACTGCTTATTGTGGCCAAAACATTTTTTTGGGGAGAAACAAAAGTGAAGGGAGATGTGTTCAAAAGAAAAAGGAGGTGATTCTCGCCAGAGGGAATAGCCTGCATGCAGGACTTCTGGCTGGATGATGCTGTGGGTGCAACAAGTTTATGCAGGCTGACGGGGAGACTGGGCAAGCCTTTGGCAGAGAGATCTCACAGAGGCCACTCGACAGAGGAATCGCAGTAGGCACAGCAAGTCCTTTGAGCTGAAAATGTTGGGGAGACATAGAGATTATTAGGGGAAAGTATGAATGCCATCTTCTTCTTTCCTGGCTGTGCATTGCTGGCATCTTTAGAAGGCTGTATATTGGACTAGATGTGTATTGAGGATTGCTGGGATCTTCCTTCTAGTTTAATGGTCTTATAATTCAAATTTTAAAAAATGAAGCTGTTGAAAGCAGTTCTTGTGCAAATGAATCATAAATGTAAAGCAGTTTCAGGTGCCTGACAAACTGCATTCATTGCTTGGCTATCAGAATATAAATCATAGTTATAAACCCACGCCTGTGGAAGATTTTCCTGTATTTATTCTGATGGCTTTCAAGCCTCACTTAAGAGTGTGTTTTTCTAAAAGTTTTCAAAAGTTACGTTCTCATGTATGTTTGTTGAATAGCTTACTAGAATAAATAGTGAAATTAATAATTGCGATATTAATATTTCCTCTCTCTGACCCCCTGTATTCTGTTAGTTCCTCCTTACCTCCCATATTCTGTTGGTTCCTCTCCAGTTTGCAGTATGTTAAGACTATTAAGTTGAACAGTTGCTTTCTTTAATGTCTTATCCTAAGGGTCAAAATATTTGAGCAGTTTATGAATGCTGTCTGCTTTTCAATATGTAGAATTCTTGACTAAATTAATGTGCGTTCATCGCAGGAGTCCTGTGGCCACAGTAGTATGTCCGGTCTTGTCTATAGCAGAAAGGCAGCCAGTCCCAGCAGGGAATTACAGCTGTATGTCCCGCACTCACTGCATCTCCATGCAGCAGAGTATCACCAGCATCAAAGGCATGTCTCCACGTCTTTGAAGGGAGTCTTCCATCTAGTTGCACTGTAATCTTCCTTGCCCTGCACCAATGTTCTTACTGAGCAAGTGGAGCACATCTCATCATGGCTGCAGCTCTTGTAGGGCTTTGCACAGGAAGATGAGGCGCACCAGCGTGCTAGTAAGAGGTTCTCCTGCCTGACAAGGGCTTGTCTTCCCCGCATCTGCCAGGAAGACCCAGGAGCAGAGCAGGGTGTGGAAATGCCAGGGGCTAACAAGATACTGTGGATGCCTGGAGCATGTGAGCACTGTCTCCTAGTCAGGGGTGGTGAATGCTGTATTTTTGCCAGCCTCTGGAAGAACAGCTTTTCCCTTGGTCGGGTTTTGCTGCAGCCAGCTGGCCTGCCTGGGCTTGGGAGAGTGCTCAGAAGTACATGCTCCGAGGTTTGATCTGCATTACTTTAATCATCCCAAACAAGCCAGTCTTGTCTACATGCAAATACTCAGTAAATGTTGAACTGTGTCATCCTTTTGCGTTTCATTCAACAGTTTCATATTTTTCTTAGTCTGGCAACTGTTGTGTCTTACAAGAATCAGAAACTACCCCCTGGCTTAGAGTTTACCCTTTTGCTTATTTGGGTATATGGTTTCAGGTAAGCATTTCAAGTCCTTCTGCTTTCCCCTCCTCTCTAGCTCTGAGCAGAAAGTGCCGATGGTGGGACTGGTGGGATGGTGTAGAGGCACGCAGGCATGCCGGCTGGGAACTGAGCTGAGGTGGAGCAGAATGAGTGCTTAGATGTAAGCTGATCTCAGCGTGAGCCTGGGGCTGGTGGGGTTTCCTCTTACAGGAGAAAACTTTTGGTGTGGTAGTGAGCCCTCTGAGGAGTCTCCATTCTTCTTGCAATGTTAAATCACTGCTACATTAAAAGTGTGTTCCTTTTTTTCCTCTGCCATTCTACCCTATGTCAAACAAAACTGGTTTATCATAAGGCTGAGCAAAACTATGGTTTTTAGATTTTTTTTTTCAGAGGATATTGTACAGATAGTTTAGGATTAAAGTTATATGAAAGATTGGGTTCATTTGTATCTCTGTGTCTCAAAAGCTACCCTGTCTCTCTCTATGCCTGTGAGTTTAAGGAAAGCTGACATATAGCCCACATATAATATGTGCATGAGAAACACCTTTTTGATCTCTTGTTAGGATGCAAGGCTGGCACTAGGAGATGCAAGCGCTGCTCCTAATTCTGCTTTCTGTGTGGTGCTGGGCAAGCTCCCTAGGATGCTCTGGAAAGCAAGCAGTGTGCTGGAATATTCCCCTTTTAGAACTTGATTAGAGCTTTTGGGAACTGATTTTCTTCTTGTATTTTCCTGGGATGCCGGAGCCCAGTGAGAGCCAAGAGCATTTGCAGTTGTGGGACTTGGGACTTCTGTGAAAAATACATTTAAAAACATCATCCTTTTCTTCGTGAAAGATGGAGCAAGTGAAATCACTGGACAGCTTTTAAAAATGGAGAGTACTAGATTGTTTCCCTCTAACTAGCTGTCATATCTCCTCGAGATACTTACAGAAATGCTGTAAGTAATACATTCTGTCATTAATAGACCACACTGTCGCGTGACTTGAGAATCCAAATACTTGGAAAATTTTTTCATTCTTTTCTTTTCATTTTAAATTGTGGATGTGAACAGGGAGAAGATAGGTAGTGATTTTGCATACTTAGAAAGAAGGGTCTTTTTCCTGCTATGGATTGAGGTTTTCATTTTATTTGCTTTGATGTATGAAATGTAGTGTTCTATCTTCATAGTAGAATGAATAAAGATGCCACCAAAAAAAGTTGTTTCCCCTGTAGACTTTGTTTCTGTACAGATATCAGTCTTGTGCATGTTAATTTTTACTGAAATAAGGGTTTATTCTAGTTAAACTTCATGTTCCCACGGAATTTGTTTTTCCTTTTCTTTATTAAAGAAACAGTACAAACAAATTCATTGAGAATTCTGTAAAACAATGTTGTGGGAGATGAAACGTGTGTTTTACTGTGTGTTTTCTTTACTACATATAGAAATGAAAAATGTAGAACTGTGTAAGTGCACTTAGACCATCTCAGACTATTAATACACCGGAGGGAGGGAGTCAAATGCTACAGTTATCAAGTGATGTTCATGAGTCTGTCTGTGTAACACTTCCCACACGATGGGGTGGGTGGAGGGATAGGGGTAGACTTCTTTACACTGGCATAAAGTCTCAGACGCTGCACTAGGTACAGTGCCAGGCTGTCTTGCACCAGATGTGGATGGGTCAGGCGTAAACGTTCCTGGTTGGAGCCCTGCTTTCCCACACCATGCCTGCTTCCTTCTTTCTGACTTTAGTCTGGCCTGCTGCTGTGGGATCTGCTGTATCCACAGTCCTGCTGAAGTCCTTGGGACTGCAGGGGTACTTGTTGCAAGAGGAGTTATTTGGAGCTTGGTTATTTATTCAGAGGCTCCCCTGCCCACCCCTATGGTAATAGAATCATAGAATCATAGAATAGTTAGGGTTGGAAGGGACCTTAAAGATCATCCAGTTCCAAACCCCCTGCCATGGGCAGGGACATCCCACCAGACCAGGCTGCCCAAGGTCCCATCCAACCTGGCCTTGAACACCTCCAGGGATGGGGCAGCCACAGCTTCCCTGGGCAACATGTGCCAGCACCTCACTGCTCTGATGGAGAAGAAATTCCCCCTTATGTCTAGTCTAAATCTGCCCCTCTCCAGTTTATACCCATTGCCTCTAGTCCCATCACTACAAACCTTTGTGAACAGTCTCTCCCCAGCTTTCTTGTAGCCCTTTCAGGTACTGGAAGGTCGCTATAAGGTCTCCTCGGAGCCTTCTCTTCTCCAGGCTGAACTATCCCCAACTCTCCCAGCCTCTCCTCATATGGGAAGACATATAGTACTCATATACCTATGAGTGTGAAGAGGATCTGATCCAAGCCATCCTGGGTGGATTTTCTAGCACATAGCTTTGTGTGAGGGTGTCGATAAGCGTAAATGTGTCGATAAGTTGTAAATGTGCATCACATTTTCATCCTGGTAATTCAGAGAATATACCAAATGCTGAAGAATGCCCTGCTTTCAGGACTCTTGCCAGTAGGTAAAATTACACTAACTACTTTTAATCCTTCACTCACTTTAGTTGCAGTACAAGATCACTGTGAAACTTTGGCTAGTGAGAAAATAACATAAAAGCTCTTTGTCCAGAAGATGCAGGAAAGTAGGTGTTTACAAATAGCCTTTATTATTGTAAGGCTGGTTGTTAACTGTAGCTGAGGGCAGTAGCATTACTGTAACTGCAAACAGAAAATACTTTGTGATTTTCAAGAGGTTAGATGGTCACACAGTGACCTTTTTATCCTGATTTTCAGTGGCTAATTTGTCAGCTAAAATATGCTAATTATTTTCCTAACACTGTATTTATACATAATTAGATTTATGTGCTTAGAAAGGCAGCATCCTTTTTCTCTGCCCAGAAGATAATGAGAACAATTAAAGAGAAGATAATGAGAACAATCAAAGAGGAGGTGAGATGATCTAAGAACAATCTGTATTTTTGAGGATGGTTCATATGACAGGGCTTGCTGGCACACAAATAGTGCCTATTGCTTCAGAACCGTATGACAATGGTTTCATCATGCATCATGCCGTGCTAGTATGGGGGTTGCATCAGCAGGGGGTAGAGAACAGGTAGAGGTAGCAGTTCTGGGATAATGTAAAGGGTACAGCCAAGTAATTAAAGCCTCTTCTTCCTTCCCTGCCCTGGAAGGCAGGACCTAAGCTACTTCTGTCCTGTCTCAAAGACAGTGAGCAGGGCAGCTGTAAGTCTCTGATAGCCTTTTAACCCTTTCTTTAGACATATCAGTCACTAAACTGTGGATCTCAGAAGGGTCAGCTGTGATTTGTGTCATTGCAGAGAACACGTGGTTATTTGAGGGTACATACTTGATCCCTGATATTATGTGTAGGTAGTGGTATGTACTGTGTTTATAATATATAATGTAGCTGCTGCTAACATATGGAAAGCTTGTTTTATTCAAGTATGGGAGTAAATAAACAAGTTCAGCCCACATAAGTCATCAGACCAAGAGTGATAACTCATTGGCCATCTGCTTCTCTCTGCGGCATTGTTCTCCTTGCCTGCTTTTTGGATACAAAAATGTATCACAGAGAGCTTCAGTTTGCCATCGTCAAATAATTCAGCTCTCATCATCCCTGGGAATGACGGGTGGTTGTGGGTTTTTTCTGACCATGAAGGTCATGATATTCAAGAAAGAGCTGATTTCCAAAAAAGCCAAGTCATGTATGAACTCATAGATGAATTAAGAACATTATTTATCCAGGATAACTAATTTGATACTGGAGTTTATTTTTCTTTAATCTAAAACAAGTAATCACCCTTCTTGGTAAATGTGGAAACCTGGCTTGTGCAGGAATAGGTTCAAACATTGTTGTGAACATAATTAAGTTTCTTTAGGGGCACTTAGTACCTAATAACTTGTGTCTGTCAACTGGGAGATGTTCCTGGTTGAGGTACCTGTAGTAATTTGTATTCATGCTGCTGGATATATCTCCATAACTGACTAAAGCTATTTTGGAAAGGACTTGTACAATTCTTTCCACTAAATGTATGCAAATGACTTTTTGTTTTCTGTGAGATGGCAAAAAGAGCCCAAATGTTTTCTGAGATTGCTCTTGTTTTTGATAACTGAATTTTCTCACAGCTGGTAAGCTCAAGTCTCTTTTCTTAAACATTATTTTATGAGATAGAAGGTTTCAGTCTATTACCTGATTGTTCCAGAGGTGGTGGAATATTGTTATTAGAAGATGGATGTGATGAAATTCCTTCTCTCAATTTGTTCTGAAATCACTAGGCTTTGCACTGATATTCAAGGCATAGCAATCAGAGAGAATGTGGTTTTCTAAAGTGGGACAGATGAATAGGACTCTGTTCAGACAACCTCTGAATCAACATCTTGGCACTTTTGAAGTGGCCTGCTCAACATCTCATTTTGCTAAAGAGCAATCTGTGTTATTGTAGTTGTGTTCTCTGAGATCAGTGTTCTTGTTTGGCTTGTCTTTTTTTTTTTTTTCTTTAAATAGGGAAGAAGTAAAATGTGTTAGAAACTTCTCTAACTGGTTACACCAAAACAACAAGCAAAACTAAAGATTTAAATGAGCTGTTGATAGAATACAGTTGTGAAAAAAAAAAAAATCATTTTATAATGTTAGCGGTGTGTGTGTCATTACAAGTGCCTTATTAATCAGAAACATGAGATATTAAAAAAATGTCAATATTGAATCATCAACGTTCTTTTGTAACTTATGGGCAGTCGGTCACTTTAGTTACGGAGAGATTATACTGATTTTTTTTTCCTGTTGGACAAACCGGCCTGACTGACTGTAGTTGATATTGCAAACTGTGTGAGTTCAAGGCAAGCCTGAACTGTGTCTGTGAGTTATTGCTTCTGGCTCTTAGGGAGTTCTACAGACCTGATCTCCTCTAACAAAAAGTAACTACCTACCAAGGTTCCTCTAGGGACACTTCTAGCTGCACAGTTTGCTAAAACCTAGGTGCAGGTTACAACTACCTGGAGTTTGTTCTTACTTTTCTTACGGTGCTAGGGAATCTAACAGACAGGCAGAGATCACCGTGTGCCTTCTGTTGATTGCTGCCATGAAGAGTGAAGATTGACTACAAGGAGCACTTTTGTATGCCAGGGCTATGCAGTGTCTGTTCTCCAGAATACTTCAAAGGCTTTGTACCGCTTCACTGGCTTAAAGCAGTGGCTCAGGGCAGAGCCTCTGTTTCAGAAGACCCTCATCTTCTTTCAAACTGTGGAGAGACAATACTGCCTGTGCAACTGAAATACGGAGGCATGTTCTTCTGTGTGCTAGTTTGACACATTATAAAAGATGTCCATGATCTGTAATAATAGTTTTGGTGCTTCTTTAATCATTGAGGAACAGTATATTCTTTGGCTTACCTTTTCTTTGCCATCTATTCTGCCCTATCACATCTTGCATGTGATGTTCCTGAATTTGCTATAACCTTTCAGTCCTTTTCTGTAGCTGGAACATTTCTGTGAGCAGGTTTTCCCTCCTGTGATGGTACCCAAATAATATCCATATGTCTAGAAGCAGAGGACAGCAGCTTGTCAGATGTGTCTAGTCACAGCAATAGCAGTTTCTGTGGGCTGGCTTACACTAATTTGCAAATAATCCAACATTAAACACCTTGAATAACTTCAAACTGCAGTAGCGTTGTTCTTCAGGATCACCGGTGATTTAACCATGTGTTTGCGGCTGGCTGGAGTGCTTATTTATGTTAATTGCTTCATCTAATTAAAGAGGTTTTTGGTGCCTGTCATGAGACTGACATCCAAAGGCCCCTCAGACTATGGACACAACTGTGGCAACCAGCTGTGTTCCTCCTCAACGACACAATCTGTAAATCTGGACAGGAATGTCTCTATGGATGTCTGGTGGACCACCTAGCCAGAAGCTAGTATGGATTGGGCTCACGAGACCTTATGAGATGAACAAACCAAACACAAGTTTTCCAAATGAATGTAAAACGTATTGTTTTGTTGAGTTTAAGATAACCCAGTGAGGAAGGAGATTGAGTGTTCAGGGTGGGGCAGGGGCCAGAATTTCATCTCCTGCTGCCCTGTTTACCTCCAGGGGAATGCAAGTGGACAGGAAAACTTGATCACCTACCAATAGTTTTGAACCACAAAGCTCATCACTTGCAGCTGAAGCCTATGTCAGTGACAGGGCACTGTTGTGTTTGCCACCTCCCCTACTCTGTCATTGTTTAGGCTGACAGTACTTCTTGGCAAAGCTGGTATGCCCAACTCTTTTTTTTTTTTTTTTACCTACCTTGAAAATCCCACCCTCCTACATAAATTCTTGTATTCATCATGGAAAAAAAATGCAGTGGAGAAAAGGCTTGTTAGTTTATGGGATAAGAGTGGATAAAAGAGGTGTCATAATCCTCATTCCTTTTGTATGAAATGGAAGGCTTTTGGCAGAAAGATGCTGGATTTCCAGTGCGTCAGGGAACCACGGTGGTTTCTGTTGAAACAACTGGGCAGATGATAGAGAAGATGATGCAGTAAAGCCTGTGTGTTAATTTTAAGGGGCTAGGGCTTCGATATTTTCTGTAGGACCACTTACTACATAAATAATTAGTCTTTCCAGATAAGAAGTAGGATACAATGTACATTGGAGAGATTTATGAGAGCTAAAAGGTAACACATACATGGGCAGCTATTTACAGCACTAATTTGTGTGTTTCGTTTAATTCCTGAATTTTATTTCAAAAGCTTCAGACAATGAAGAATTATAATATGGTGGTTGAAAGCAAAGAAACTGAGAAATGTATTTGAAAAGCCTGCATATAATATCCATTCCTTTTATAAGGAATATTTCCTTTATGACCTCCTCCTGCTTTGTATTTAACATTTCAAAGAACTTTGGGGAACTGTCTGTAGATTGTGTCTTCATGAAGCCAGTAGCCAAGGATTTAAAGTATTGTCATTGCTGGCCCGCAGCTGAAAACTGCGGGTGGTTTTAATCTCGGGGGGGAGCGGTGTGGCTGTTTAAACCCAGCCTTTTGTGTTCAGATTAGGAGTGCAGGAGGATAGACTTAAGGGGTGTTAGTGAGAGTTTTTTCATTGGCAGCTCAGTAATAACATCAGGCTTTGGAAATACTTTTTTTTCCCCAATTCTTTGTTATTTCAGTAATTACTATGTGGTGGGTAGAAATCCAAAGGGTCTGTGGTTTTTAAGTACCACAGTAATGACATGGGGATGTGGGCAATAAAAAGAAGTAGTTGTTTTTATAACTTTTTACTCCTTGGATGACTGAGAGCACTTAAATGCCTTCTCAGATAGTCTATCATTGTTTCAGTCCTGGATGTCTGTGTTTATTTTGTCTTGGTTCCATCAGCTAGGATAATAGTAAGATCCATCTTTGGGGAGGAAGGAAGAAAAAAATGACTTGACACTAGCATCACGCTCTGACAAATCTGAAATCTGCCAGTCGCGAAGGTAGATTGCCTGATCCACCTTGCCCTGGGAGATAGAAAGATTACCAAACATCTCCCCCAACAAGAAAAAGATCAAAGGCAAGTCACTCAGCACTTTCATATAGAGTTTCTTTTACTTTCTGATAGAACCTAATAAGTGTTTGTCCTGAGTATTTGTTGATTCCTGGAATAGCTGGGGGTAAAGAGCACTTGAAATTTTTATGTATGGAAACATGGTGACTCCTTGCAAGAGTTTGTGAGATAAGCACCATACCTAATAAGATTTACCACGGTTGGCTTGTGAAGGTATTGAGTTCAGCTCAATAGTGATCAGTTTTAATGAAGACTAAAGACTTTGTAGCTCTTCATTTTATATGTGATTCTTTCAAGTAGAATTATAATGCTAGGAAATTTCATGTTCATGTAAATGGTCTTACTTGAGATGTTTGCTTCTTTTGAAAAAGATCTTTTTAGATTTCTAGAAATATTAAGTATAAGTGATTCTCTCAAAAAAATCATTATAATATGAAAAGCATTTTGAAAGAAACCTTATCCTTTGCCAGTGCCATTCACATGCTTTAAAGGATGCAAGCACACTTTTTTTTATGGGAGTGAAAAGTATGCTTTTCAGAAATAGAGAGGAGATTCTTTCTTTATTTTTCTAATTTGATTTTAGTTTACTTTCTTCATTTTGCTTTTTCAATTTGGGTATTGCAGTTATGGTTCTTTGTAATAAGGGATGTTTTTCATCATAACATATTTCACTTGTTCTTAAGCTTGACTCTGGTAGGAAAGTCATGAGCTGAAAAATTCGCACCAGAGACTGCTTTTATATCCAGCTTGACACTCAAGTGCTATGTTAGAAGCATTTCACTAAGGTGAGGCTTAGGGTGTTGCTCCCTTCTGCAACTGAAGTTGTGACTGACAGCCACCCAGTAATATAGAAGGATATATAGAAAAAAGTAGTAGAGCATCTTGTGGTTGATACCTTTGCTTTATCAGATTGCACTGTTGAGTGGGGCACCATTTAGTAAGAAAGAATTATTTTGTTGGCCTAGTCCTCAGCTGAAGAATTTAGTTTTTTTACAAGGTGATGGGAAAATGTTGAGACCCGGTGCTATAAAATGTTTTTTTCTTGTTCTTCTACTAGAATACGTAAATCTCTGCACTCAAGAGACATGCTCAGAACAGCTTCTACAGAGAGGCAAGTGCAAGTGGTGCCTTTATAAACCTTCATCTGAACAGGGCAATGGGAAATTGTCTCTGGGTGGTCACAGGTGGGTAATGTCAGAGGTTCAAAAGCCAAGTGGAGGGTGACTAGAAGCTGTGGTAACCAGGAATAGGTAGGGTAGCTGTCCCAAGAGTGGAGTCTTCTTTCTGATGGCTGCTGTTGTGGCATCAGAAGAGAAGAGAGAAGCTCCAGGGTCCCACTGAAAACCAGTGACTAAAGAGTAGCATCTTCCTGGGAACAAACTGACTCCATGACACTGCAGCCTGTTCCAGAGAACATGCAGGCTAATAGTTTTGCACTGATTTTTCAGAAGCCTTTTGGTCAGGCTTGTGTTGAATCATCTGATTTCTGTCTGTGTTTATGGTTCCTCTCTAGAGTTTTTTTCTTGCCTAAATACTAGTATATGTCAATGAGACAGCCTCTGAGTCTGAGACATTAATAAAATATCCAAGAAGTAATTGAATTACTTTTCCGTGAGGTAATGAATCAGTGGTTTTTTCACTCTTGGGTTTGTCTCCCACTTGTATTCCCTTCAAACTGATCATAGAATCATAGAATAGTTAGGGTTGGAAGGGACCTTAAAGATCATCCAGTTTCAACCCTCCTGCCATGGGCAGGGATGTTCCCACCAGACCAGGCTGCCCAAGGCCCCGTCCAACCTGGCCTTGAACACCTCTAGGGATGGGGCAGCCACAGCTTCCCTGGGCAACCTGTGCCAGTGCCTCACCACTCTCATGGTGAAGAAATTCTTCCTAATGTCTAGCCTAAATCTACCCCTCTCGAGTTTATACCCATTGCCCCTCATCCTATCACCACAAGCCTTTATGAATAGTCCCTCTCCAGCTCTTCTGCAGGCCCCTTTCAGGTACTGAAAGGTCACTAAGATCTCCTCGGAGTCTTCTCCAGGCTGAATATCTCCAACTCTCTCAGCCTGTCCTCGTATGGAAGGTGCTCCAGCCCTCTGATCATCTTTGTAGTCTTCCTCTGGACCTGTTCCAGCAGTTCCATATCCTGATGGGTGGGAACCATGCATTTTCAGTGCTAAACCACTGTTTTGAAAACCTATTTAATGTAGACAGAGCTTCACACACATGTGGAAGTAAATTCATGACAAGAGTTTACAAAGGGTGGAGTGGCCTATTTTCAGGCCTCCCAACTTTTCTAAAGTTTTTTATATCTCTGCCTATTGTGCATACTATATAAAGTATACTCACTATATTGCATAGCTGTATAAGCAAGAATTTTGAGAGGGAGCTTGGTACTAGGTTGTTCAGCAAATGCTTTGTGGGGTTATAGCAGCTGCGGGGATTTAGTTCCCTTGGTATGCCGCTTCATTTTTTTAGGACTGCCTATCAAATGTGTTCATTGTCCCATTTGCAAATGTGCCTGTGGTGCTTTGTTCAGTTTTGTGTATGATGAGTAATTAATTTGGACAAGAAGTTAGAGTTCAAAACTAATGAAGTGATAAATAATAGCCATGCAACATCTAAAACAGTGCCCAGTTGCTATGGCCAAGGGTTTACTTCTCTTTCTCAATGGATTTTTCCTTTAAGTGTACCTACTTGACACGGAGAAGCTGCTCATTGTTTGTGTTGCTGTAGCACCCAGGAGCTTCCCCAGAGCCCAAGCCCTGCTCGTGCTAGGTGCATTCTTGGCAAGTGCATGCATTACACAGGCATAAAGCAGAAATGCAGGCTCTGTGGAGGAATCGGAAGAGGCGTGGAGATGTGTGAATTGTTATTTAAAAACATAATCTTTAATGGCTTTTACTGCTGGTAGGCTTTATATTGGACACTTACTTCTTGCTCTCTTTTTTTCCAACTCCTGAAGCGGGAGGATAGGCTGCCTTTCTACCGTACAGTACAGCTGGCCCCCATATATCAGCATGTTACTTAAATACCAGGGTACTAATGATATGCGACACCAGTGGAAAACAAGAAAGTTGAGGCCAACATTTTTGACACATCTTTTACTACTTTATCCTTTGGAAGAGCAGCCAGTGAACGATATGAGTTGCTGTAACTCCAGTTCTCCAAGCTTTCAAATTCTGTTATATGAGAGATGTTTAATAAATGCTTGGCTATGTGAAAATCTGTGCAGGATTCATGGCTTGCTCCCCTCTCCTGTTAGATTCATGCACTGAGAAGATACAAGCCCAGCTTCCGTTCCTTTGAGTCAGTGATAGTAGGAAAGGAAAAGTATGCATCGAAGCATAGGCTGTATCCTGCAGCCTGTGTTCCTTTCAATACGCTACAGTGTTTTTTTGGTAATCCTGGGTACCCAGATTTAAAATCCTCCTGCATCAATTGTCTTCTGTGCACAAATTCAATCAGAAGGTCTGGCATGAAAAAAAAAACAGAGGAGGCTTTCTTCTCGTAACAGAGGCAAGTTTTTCTTAAAAGTCATGCAAGTTAAAATAAATACCACAGCACATAAGCCAGCACACAGAAAAATGAATCGGTGAGCTACAGCATGTGTGCAGCAGCAGTACTGCATTCCTGTCATCACACATTCCCAAAGCATAACAGTGAGAGAAATATGATCCGAATCTGGTTTAAGAGGTGCTGTAAGAAAGCCAGGATTACTACCATAGTATAGCACAACCTGATAACGTTCTGGAGTTAGACAGAAGACTTGCTTGTGATAAGCTCTGAAACATTTTCCTTTTCTTATATTTAGAAGTCTATTCACTTGCATCTTTGACTTTGGGATTTTTTTTGTTTCCGCTTTTGGAGGAGTTTCTCAAATGCTGTCCAAGGAGAGAGGGTTGTCTGAGCAAGCCCAAGATTTTCCTCACCAAAATGTCCCTCAACAGAGGCTCACATATTTTGTGATCTGGACCACAAGCATAGACTACAAGTACTTGGCTTCTCTTGTACGTTCAAGAAAAAACAACTTCTAGCAAGAGGTGACAAATGAACACTGTTAGTGTCCGAAGTCTAAGGGCGGCTGCTGTGAGAGAGGATGTGCAGCATCATGACTTCTCTGGTTTGTTCTTGTGAGTATATCTGATTACAAAGACCTGGAAGGGAAAATTTGTGCTTCCTGTAGCCAAGGACAGTTGCAACCTGTTACCAGACCTCTTCAGCCATTAAGGGATTGCACAAAACCCATCTTTTTTAGAGTCTGAGTTCTGCACATTTGAAAATACAGAAATACAAGAATCCAGGCATGAAAATGGTGAAATTATGCAGTGGGTAATTTCCCCCCTTCATGGATTTACTAATATTAGAAATGCAGGTAATGTATTTTCTCAGGAAGGCTATTATGCTGAACTGTAGATCTAATACAACCATACATTGTCAAGGCCTGGGTTGTTATACCTAAGCTTAGTGGTTTTCCGCAGTTCTTAATTACATTTTATCCACCTCTTCTCAACTTTCCTTCCCCTTCCTCTGCTTTACTGATTTTCAAATGCTTGTATTACAGGCTTTTGTCCCCTCTTTTTTTTTTAAATATTTATTTATTTATTTATTCCTTTCTGCTTTGTCTCTCCCACTTTCTTAGGCCCTGTGTTTCCTTCCCAGCATCTTGCAACATGCTACCTCGACTTTTAAAAAAAATTACAGAATTTCATGGTTTGGTTTTGTAGGCTACAAAACGACCCTGTGTCCCCTGGTTTTACCCATTAGGGCAAAGTCTCCCCTGTGTCCCAGTAACACCAATGCTATTCACAGTCTTTGTTTCTGAAGCTGGGGACCAGGAATGGATCCTCCTTTTAGACCAGCAGAGAGTGAAGCCACAAAGCTTTGTGCCGAGCACCTGGTATCTTGAGAATGTTGGTTCTTCTGGTGGTGGTGGGTCCTTGTCAGACACCAGCTCAGCCAGCAGTACTGACGTGAAGCCAGTTGACTGCAGCAGGGAGGGTAGTGATGGGGCAAGGGAGAACTCAGGCCTTGAATGCACAGTCTGAGAGACGATGATTTTAGAGGTGCAGCTTGTCTTAGTGAGGAAGGGGACTGCTTTCCACCTTGTGTGTCCAGTTATTTTGCCATTTGTGTTCATCGTGCATGCTTATTCCATTTGAAAACCTCATGCAATCATTCCCCAAGCCAGTCAGGCTGAAGCAGTAACACCAGCCCATCCTGCTACTGATGCCTGCTGCTCTCCCTTATGGAAAGTTGTTCGTCGTGGGGAGGAAAAAAGAAGTAGCTCCAACTGAAACTTGAAATGCCTCATTACATGAGAGCAATTACCATATATGCACACATGCATGAGCACACATGCACATATGCATGTGGATATATATACACACACAGCTCACCATACCATACACTGCTGCATAATTATTAATTTTCAGTTGAGGAAAAATAACCCAATGAAATGGAAGTTGGGACTGTTGAGTTTTTACAGTGCATTTGCCACTGATCTCCTACACTCTTCTGGGCCAGTTATGTCCTGCTTTTTGCCATTTTCAGTCTATAAAATGGGAACAGACCTGCTTAGCAACTAATAAGGCAGTGTTTATGAAGATCAAATGCAACAGATATCCTTAGTAATATTTGTTTTCTCACTTTTAAAAGATAATACAGATGGTTTTCAGAAGCTAAGATTTTGAATTGCTTCTCCAAAAGCCTTCAGGACGAATTTGGGCTTCAAGCAGGGTTGTGATTGAAAGCTTGAACACATAAGAATCCTTTGCCATGTCTTGTATGTACCTAAGCCTCTTTTTTGAAATTCATAATGTTAAATCACTGCCTTTGAAATGGCTACTATTATGTTGCCAATTCCTGATAAGAAATTCTTAGGTTAAGAGGGAGGCAGGATGTCTATTTTTGGTTTAGTTGAGCCTTTTTTTTTCCCCTCAAGATCCTTATGGTCTATTCATCCAAGCCTCACCTCTCCCTCTAGTAATTCAAGAAAGAGATGGCACCTGTTGGACTTTAAATAGCAAATGATAAAAATAAATGCTTTATCTGGTTCTCAACAAAAAGCTTCTGAATTTAGTGCCTTCCCTCAGTTAAAAAAAAAAAAAAAAAAAAAGCAGAAGGTTTTGAAACCATCTCCTTTTGATCATCTTCATCAATAGCAAGTGATCAGATTCCCATCAGTTCAATTCCTGCTTGGAAGATTTAGTTTTCCTTATTCCTAGTAAGCTCTATTATACTATTTCCATACTTCTTTTTACAATTAGGCAAAACCTTAACAACGTGTAACAGGGAGGCAAAAATATTTGTAAATTAAAGCAGAATTACACACGGTTTCAGCCAAAGAAAACTGATCCTCCCCACCCCTGTTGGAACTGTCAGATTAAACAGCATGTTTTTCTTTATTTCAAACTGTGGTTATAAGGGTATTGTACTGTTGTTCACCAAGCAGGACAGCCATTTGTAGCTAACTCTGCTCCAACATAGCCATATGAATCCAGACACTTATTTTCTTTTATTAAAAAAAAAAGTAATTCAAAATGTCTTAAGAATAAAATGTTATGGGATTTTTTTTTTTTAAGCCCTCAAATTTTAGCTTTCAGTTTATATGAAGAAAATGGTTTTATTTCAGTTAGGCCACCCAAGGAAAAAATCAATTTCACTCACAGTTCTAGCTCCTTTTCCAAAGAAAACAGCCAAAACTTAAACTTGGTCTTTAATTATATATTTGATTCATCCCAGTAACAACACTTGACTTCAAACAATGCAAGAACAGGAGGAAACTTGCTCTGAATTCCTGTCTTCAAAGAGAAGAACTCTTTAAGATACCATGTCAGGAAACTTTAAACTGAAACCAAACAAGATAACTGTGAGAACACTGAATACAAGGAGTTTTAGCTGACCACAGGAATAAAGTCTCAGTACTGAGAGGAGGCCTCCAAAATCGCTTTTAAACAAACCTCCCCACCTTTGGGAAGGGAAAATTGACCTTGCTAGATGGATTGCTTATTCCTCTCATTCCCTCCTCCTCCCATTTTAAAATGAAAATAACTTTTCATAGTTGTAGGAACAAAGTATTAATAATTTAATGTTATCGCACAATGAAAGTGCATCCTGGTACCTGTGCCCAAAACTATGAACCATTCTGATTCCTACAATCGGTAAGCAGATGATACTGACTGTTAATCATATGTATTACTGTATTACTCTCATGACAATTCCTGCAAGTGTACAAATTAAATCAATTAAAACTACTTGAAAGACTTCTGTGCACTGTCACTGGTTCATCAGTGCACAGCAAATTGCTCAAGAAGAACTGGGATGCGTGTGCTGTATCAGACAGTTGCAGAGCTATCCCCTGGTTTTTGATTTGATGCTTGTTAGAATAGCTCTGAAACTAGACTCAAATATTTTTAGTTGGGAATAATTATGCAAAAGCCAGAGTAAGGATCGCTGTGGTCTTGTTTGTTCCCTCCCCCACCCCGCTTTGTTCTGTCTTTCTACTTCTTGACCTCATTTTTCCTCCTCATTGCTTATTCCTATTTGTCTCTTGTCTCATGTCTTTTTTTAATGGAACAGATTGATATCTAGGGCTGCGTCTAGACTAGGAGAAAGGTTGAATTTAGTTCAGCCATAGGTAGAAGTTAGCTGGCCAGCTATATTCAACTACTTCTTGACAGCTGGAAATGCACAGCCATTGTTCGTTCAATTTTCAATCAGTGTAATGAGAGTTCACGCTCCTGGCTAGAATTTAATTTGCATCTGGTAAAATAGGGAGGTTTTTAGGTCTGACTTAGCTAGCTAGTGCTAAGCAATCTATCCCAACCTCAGTCTTCGATAAGAAAAGTTAAGTAATTCTAGATGTTCTCCTTATGTTTTTTTTCTGGTCTGAGCTTGCAAACGTGGTCAATTACAAGCTTTTCATAGATTGATGAGTAAAATGCTAGATGAGTAAATCACATGATGGAAAATGTATTTTTATTAGTGGAGGTCTAGGCCATTTATCTTTGCTCATCTTGCTTTTTCCTGTTGCTACCAGTATACAAAGTGTTGATGGAAACATGTCCTTCCTGATGGCTTTTCACACGTTTGGAAGGAGATGAGCCTGAATGAGGAAGGACCCCAGAATATTTAATTTTCAATATTCTTGCTAGGTTTCATCCACATAATTTCTACTTGTGTGAAAGGGTTGGCAGCATACTGAGACTTGAAAGATACTTACACGTTCTGCCCACAGCAGCAGAGCTGGGCGAGCTGAGGTACTGCAGTGATTAACCCAAAGCTGCACAGTGAGGCAGTGAAGGGATGATGCTGCAAGATCTGTGGGCTTTGATGTTCAATTCTTTCACTGATGGTCATCCTTTTACTGGTTCAACACTACTGAAAATTTTCCATTACTGACAAAATCGCTGTCCTCTGATTTCCATGCTCTTAGAAATGTAACATAATCACTGTAGGAAAGGCTAAATAATTATTAAAATGTAAATTTAAGCAATTTAATGGCAACATTTTCAAATTCTTGTGTTGCAGCTGCCGCTAAGGCTGGCACCATTTGAGGTCAGGTATGCTCAAAGCTGAGGAGGAACTGAGTCCCTTTGTGCAGTTTTGGTCAACCAGAGTTCATAAAACCCTGTTTTTCTGGGCAGCCTGGCATGGTTCACAGTGATGCTCTGGATGCAGACACACGTGACATGCCGGTGACAGGGTGGGCAGGCTGCGTGTCTTCAATATCCTTGGGGGGGTGCAATGTTTGTTTAACGCAGTGGTGTGATGGACGAGATGATGTGACAGATCAGACCATAGATTCACCAGGTTGAAAAAGACATCTGAGATCATTGAGTCCAACCATTCCTATCTGCCACTAAACCATATCCTTAAGTACCTCATCAAGTACCTCACTTGACAGGACAAGAGGGAATGGCTGCAAGCTCCGCCAGGAGAGGTACAGGCTTGACATCAGGAAAAAATTTTTCACGGAAAGGGTCATTGGGCACTGGACCAGGCTGCCCAGGGAGGTGGTTGAGTCACCATCCCTGAAGGTGTTTAAAAGACGGGTGGATTAGGTGCTGAGGGACATGGTTTAGGGATTGATAGGAATGGTTGGACTTGATGATCCAGTGGGTCCTTTCCAACCTGGTGATTCTGTGATCTGCCTGTCTTTTTAATACCTCTAGGGATGGTGACTCAACCACCTCCCTGGGCAGCCTCTGCCAGTGCCCAGTGACCCCTTCTGTGAAAAATTTTTCATAATGTCCAATCTGAACCTCCCTTGGGGCAGCTTGAGGCCATTCCCCCTTGTCCTGTCCCCTGTCACTTGGGAGAAGAGGCCAGCTCCCTCCTCTCTACAACCTTCTTTCAGGTAGTTGTAGAGAGCAATGAGGTCTCCCCTCAGCCTCCTCTTCTCCAGGCTAAACAACCCCAGCTCTCTCAGCCACTTCGTCCAAGACTTGTTCTCCAGCCCCTTCACCAGCTTTGTTGCTCTTCTCTGGACTCGCTCCAGAGCCTCAACATCCTTCTTGTGGTGAGGGAGCCAGAACTGAACACAGTATTCGAGGAGCGGTCTCACCAGTGCCGAGTACAGAGGGAGAACAACCTCCCTGGACCTGCTGGTCACGCCGTTTCTGATCCAAGCCAAGATGCCATTGGCCTTCTTGGCCACCTGGGCACACTGCTGGCTCATGTTCAGTCGGCTGCCAACCAACACCCCATGATGTGACGGGCCAGAGTTTCCTAGCTCTCTCTTGGAGAGATGCGAGAAGCAGCATCTCTTCGGTCACCAAGGGGGAGCAGAAGGTGCTGCTGGGGGCTCTGCTCACGGCTGCCCGGGGGGCACAAACCCCTCCCGGCCCCTCTCCCCGCGCCGCGGGAGGGAGCGGGGGAGCCGGGGGCCGCGCCCCTCCCGGCCGCTTCGCACCTCGCTGGCAGCGCGGGGCCGGGCGGCCGCCTCCGCCCCCTCCCGCGGCGGGGAGAGGAGCCTCTGGGGCTCCTCCTTTTCTCCTCCTTTTCTCCTCCTTTTCTCCTCCTTTTCTCCTCCTTTTCTCCTCCTTTTCTCCTCCTCTCCCCCCGCCTCCCTCCGCCGCCGGGCGCGCCGCGGTCGGGGTCGCAGCCGGCGGCCGCGGGCTCCCCTCCTTCTCTTGCCGGAGCCTTTTGTGTGTCCGCCGGCTCCCTCGGGGCATCGTTCGTGCCCCCCCCGAGCTCCTCCCGCCTTCCCCCGAGAAGCCGCCCGCCCGCCGCTCCTTGTCCCCCCCGGCACACACGGAGCTGGAGGGGGGCGGAGGGGGGGAGGGAAGGGAGGCGCGATCCGCGGCCGGTTGCAAATGAAGTGTAATGCATTGTGGGGCGCGGGGGAGATCGGAGGATCGCTCGGAGGGGGGGAAAGGACAAAAAGAAAGCGGCGGGGCGGCGCGGCCGGCGCCCTGTAGAGGCGGCGGAGGCGGCGGGATGCGCGCAGGTGGCGCCGCGCTGGGCTGAGGATGCCCGGCTGATGCCCGAGAGCCGCGCCGGCCGGGGGCGGCCCCACCATGAAGAAGACGAGGAGCACGACCTTGCGGAGGGCTTGGCCCAGCTCCGATTTCTCCGACCGAGCCTCGGACCGCGTGCGGTCCCGCAGCGAGAAGGACTATCGGCTGCACAAGCACTTCCCCCCGGCTTTTATCGCCCAGGCGTCGCGGGGCTACATGACATCAGGTCGGTAAAACGCGGGG
This sequence comes from Phaenicophaeus curvirostris, assembly GCF_032191515.1. NCBI lineage: Eukaryota > Metazoa > Chordata > Aves > Cuculiformes > Cuculidae > Phaenicophaeus > Phaenicophaeus curvirostris. The sequence goes on from NC_091395.1 coordinate 44,052,529, forward strand.
GGGTTCGCGGGGGAAGGGGGGAGAGCGAGTCGCTACGAATAATGCCAAAGAAAAGGAAAAAAAATTAGAAAAAAAAACCAAAAAACAACCAACCCACCCAGCCTACATCCACCATTTTGTACCTCTGCGAGATGCACAGCGGGGCCCTCGCAATATGGTGTTTAATATCTATCAGTCGGGAGAAATAAACGCTCGGTCGCGTCTCCTGCCGTGGGAGGGCGGGTGAAGCCGCCTGCGAGCGCGGAGCCCGGCGGGGCTTTTGTGCGAGAAAGCGTGTGCTGGGTATTTATCGCTGCCCTGCGCCTTCCCCTTCCCATGCAGTTAACTCTGGTTAAGTCATCGAGGTTTCGTGGTTCCCCCCCCTCCCCTCCCCCCCGCCTTGTTTTGGAAAGGGTCACCTGCGATTGCAGAGCTTCTCGCCTTGGTGCAGGCTCTCTGGTTTTCATCTGCGTGGTCCTCCTTTCACCGAGGATGAAAACGAGCTGTAAACACGCTCACCTCTTTTATTTGAGGTGTAGAAGGAGACCAGACCTGTGTCTCTGTGTGTGTGTGTGTGTGTGAGCACACACGTGCACGTATGTTCGGTGCTTTTCGAGGTTGGCTGTAGGGAAATCGCGGGCACTGCAGCATGTTTGTGCAGGAGAAAGGGAGCCGCAAATAAAACAAAAAACGTCGCAGGGAGAAGGCAGCTCTGGGGAGAGGCTCGGCCTCTCGTGGTGCGGTTTCAGAAAGCCTCAGTGCTGCGGATGGAGGCTGCTCCATCCCCAAACGCATCCTTAGCGGCCTTGGAATTCAGGCATTTCATAAACACCCGAAAGAAGACTTGGGAAAACGCTGATGGGGAGGGGGCCGGGGGGGCAGAGAATCCTGGAAACCTCCTTTGTTGTTCTTCTGCCTGCTTATTGTTGACGATTGCACATAACGTTTCATTCCTGTGATGGCAAATTCCCATTTACCACGAGGGCACGTTTTCTGAGGCTCAATTTAGGTTGAGTGGGCAGATTCCTTTAAAGGAGAAAAAGAAGGAGAGGGAGAAAGCAAAGGTATTTATTATGCGTTACCGAAAAACGTTTCCAGCCCTGTCCCCACCGCCCTCCCCTGTTTCTGCTGCAAAGGTTGAGCCAAAAATTGTGGTTGTCAGTTACATGCTCGCTTTCCGATCTCTGTCCCTAATAAACACGTCTCTTCGGTCAGGATTGGTTTCTCATGTTTTAAAAATGTCTCGTGACTGCGCTTTCTCTCATGGCCGAGCACAAGGGAAATAATACGCATTTTATTGAAAAATCCACCCGTGTACGAATATTGTGGTATTTTGGCAATAGCTGCTCTGATTTTTCCCTTGCCTGGGAAGCCACATATTGAGAGAAAATGACAAGGATAATTTATGCCTGAACAGCTGAAGAAGAGGAGAGTGGTGGTGGAGGGGTTGTTTTGTTTTGTTGGTGCTGCAGGACCTGAAAGCAGCTGGAAAACCAAATCTGTCCGTTCTGCAAAGGTTGTTCTTCTGCGTGAACGTCCTGATATTCCCACTGTGAGATCCGCTGTGTCAGTTCTGTTGAAGTCAGTACTTCAAGGCCTTCCATTCAGTATTGAAGCCCGTCTTGAAGGGAGAAGGAGCTCACGTGAATGTTTTGTGCCAAGCGGTGTGGTTTTTTGCTTGTTTTTAATTCTTCAGGGAGGCAGCCTGGCTCTGTAAAAGCTTATCTTGGCAAGGTTGGTACAATCCAACCAGGCTTTCCAACACCAGTGATCTGCACCATCAGCTGCGTCACCCTGCATTTTTTTGGCAGAAACCTGTGTCATTGAGGGGGGGGCATGGAGTTTTAAACTGCTATGAATGTTTTAAAGTAACCTCCAAACCCACGGAATACAGTGTTAATGAATTTGCAGCACATGGACTTCAACTGCAATAATTGAAGAAGGGCAAGCATCATGTTACATTAGAGTAATTTGTTAAAGTTGTTGGAGGGGAATACATTGAAAATTAAAATGGGCAAATATTTTTGTGGTTTTCTTTTAAATAAACAACAACAGCTTAGCAGACTTTTAGCTGGAAATGCAATTGTTCTCTCTTTTATGGATAGTTTCCACATTAATTTATTCTTAAAGGATCCTTGTCCACGGCCTTTCCAAATATTAGTTTTGGGAGGAATGGCTGCTGTATTCAACACCTCTCAGTATTAGAGAGAAACTCTCTTCGTCGCAGGAAGTCTGTAGGAAGTCTTTTGGCCGAAAAGTTGTGGGGATCAGGAACAGAAATTCGTTCTTTATCGCCCAGAATGTTGTAGGGCAGAAAGTGTCCTGGAACACATGGGCTTTTGAGAGGGCTGCATTCTATTTATTCAACCATTTAACCTCATCACCATTAGCATTGTTGTGGTTCTCTTTTAATTAAATGCCGCATTGTTTGGGGTGGGGGTGGAGGGTGGGAAAGAAATCTCAATTATTCTGCTTAGGGAATATGAAAAAGCAGACAGTCCAAATGGCCTTCAGTAAGATGCTGAAAAGCTTAAAACATTAATATTGGAACATGCTTGAATGGGGCATGGGGAACTGTATATATGTACATTTCTTTCAGTACACAGAGATACTGAGGAATGATATTGTAGTCAGTGCCATGGTGGGAAAATAGAGTCTCTGTGCAGAACCGTGTTTGTTATGGAAGTGCAAATCTCATGCTACAGTGGTGAAGCACACCTGATTTTTAAGCAACCTTTGCTGTAAAACTCAGTGAAGACCAGTTTGATATTTGCTCGATGAGAAGCAGCATTGCCAGCTGGAAGTCACGTTTTTCAATACTTGGGGAACAAACTGCCCATAATTGTAGAAGATTGATGTAGATGCAATCCATCTGAAATTTAAAGATTGTTTAGTAGATGAAGGGAGGTGGAAGTAAGGTGGAAAAGAAGCAGGGAGTTTAGAAAATCACACAGTTTTTACTGCTGAATAATCTCTTGATACATACTATTAAATCAGTTGTACTCCAGGGTTTCTTTAGGCCTCCTAGCAACCACTAGGTTCAAAGGCCATGCAAGGAGTTCATTGTTCATGCGGAATATTAATTTCCCAGTGGAGGACTGACTTGGAAAAAAAACACCGAAAAAGAAAACTACAACAATGTAGAGCTTTGACCTTGCATGAAAAGAGATGCTGAAAAGTTTGAATCCAATAAAATTCATATGTGTTACAGAAAAAAGGGGGAATTCTCTTGAAGCTTTTGATAGATTGATGCTTAATTGAAGGGAAAATAAAGAAACCATTTGAAACTGCCAAGCAGGATAAAACTTACTGAAACTTAGGAGTCAGACTCCAAAAAGTCAGACACAATAATTTGTATAGGTTTTGAAATGCTGGAAGCTTCTTGCTTCCCCCCATCCCAAATAACAGGCAGATCCTGGTTTTTGTTTTAGCAGAGAGAGGAACTGCACCCTATAGTTGACCCAGCCATTAAATGTTACCAGAGCTGATTAGCGCTCTGGAAAGAATTATTTTAATTGAAGATCTTGCTTTAGGAGGTCATGCGTTGGTTTGAGATAGAGATGGTGTAAGGTAACAGTTTAGCACATAGAGAATCAAGGAAGATCTGACGAGCTTTTTACAATGATAAAAACTAATTCCAAAGTGTGCTTATTTGACAATTACTTGCTGAAAAGTTTGCTATTTTGTTATTGCTCTTTGCTATAAAATTTCCTTGCAGAGGTTTCAGTGCTCTGAAGTTGAAGGGTAGGATTCAGTCTTGGTGTTGCCTTGCTGTTACTAGAGTTTGATTACCAAGTTGAAACAGAAGGGAAAGGAGAGTAGTATGTAACGCTGCTACCCAACTGGTGGTATCTGTGGGCAAATTAAAATTTATAGGAGGAAAATATATTGTCATTCTCTGTTTCAAGGATGTTTGAGGGTAGGTCCAGGACTGCCTCTTCAGCCTCCTTGAACAGTAAGAAGGATTTTGGGAGTCACTTGAGCAAATTTGAGAGTCCTGATTATTTTCCTTTTTTTTTCCCTTTATAAGGTTGAACTATTTGGAGATAACTGTACGTGATCTGAAGAACTAAGTTTAATATAATTGAGGAATGATAGATATATGCAAAGCCTTGAAGCACATTTGGTTCTCCTGTCCCTTAACTCAGTTATCTAAAGCAATGTGTTCTATGTTGAAAGTAGCTGTATTGTAATTAATATTTAATGGAATAATCAGTATTGCATCACCTTCTTTTTCTCTCCATGTGGTATTAAGAAACACTTTCTGATTCGTCTTCTTAACAGTAATGTGATCTCTTTGCCTGCCTGAATCCTAAGTAGTTTTAGGCTGTCTTTGACCAGACCCATTTATGGGACAGTAAAAAATCAGAGTGCGTAGGTGTCAGTGGCTAGCAGGGCTGGCTTTGCCTCTTGACTTTGGCTGCATTGCTTGTGCTGACCTGGTGAACACCAAATAGGTCACTCTGCTCAGGTACTTCAGGGGCTATACTTGCTTTACTGCTTGGGAAGTTGCTCCTGGACTTGCTGTGCTTTCCAGTCCCTTTTGGCCTCTTGGGCATCCACTTACCTTGATGGAGAAATAGGAACTTTCCCTGCATCCTGAACTGGGGAGGAGGTCTAAGTATGCTCTGTCTTCAGACCATAAACTTCATGAACCAGTCGTTTTTGCACAGATTTAACTCAGTTATTTTTTCTTTTTTTTTTTTTTTTTTCCCCCTGGTTTCTTGCCTAAAAGACTACAAAAGACAGTCTTCTCTCTCCTCCTTTCGTAGAGCCCTGTTTTTCACTCCCGTGGTTGCCTGTGCAGTATTAACTCACTGGGCTATGCCCTCCCCTGTGTATATGGCACTGTCTCTACACGTGGTCCTTTCCCCCCCAGATACCAAGATATTTTCTGCGTGTCTGTGACTTCACTTTTCGACCAGGCTGTAGACAGTGTCCCATTGTGCATTCACCTGACCAAACTACATTCAGGTACCTGTTGCTCTTCGTGGCTGCTGTGACCTGAGAGTAGGGTGATGTGGAGCGGCTTTTTTTGTTCATGGCATATGAGTTAAGTCGAAGAGGAATGAATATAATAAAGAAACAGAAGGCTCTGTGCGTGCCTATCTTACCTAGACCCGTTCACATTGCTATCTCAGCTCAAAGCACACATCCCTGCACGGCTAAGTTTCAGGTTGTTTTTCCTCCCTAGCCTCTGTTGCTGCTGCACTCAAAGTCACTGTATTCACCCTGCCAGTTTGCTGGGACCTTCAGCAGCATCAGGGCACACAGAGGTAGATGTTCCAGGATCTGGTTGCCAAAGAGGGTCATCTCATTGGCGTTTGCACAGGTGTGTCGAGTCTGAATCCGAATACATTTCTAAGTGTGTTTTCCAGAAGTCCTCTGATTGAACTCATCTGTTATATGCATACTAGACATCGTGGTAGCCTACTGAAGATAGAGGAAGTTCGTCTTTCAAGGGTAGACAAGGTTTCAGGTCAAACAGAGTACTGATTCATCACAAGTAACTCCCAGTCTTTCATGGGTGTAGAAGTTACTTTCTGTCTTTGTTGGCAACATTTGATAACTTGAAGGGTATCGAATATCTTGCCATTTTGGAATTGAGTAGCAGCCACATCTTTGGAAAATGCATTACTTGTTGGAGGAGGCTGAAATGTGAGGATTTTGCAGATCACCTTGGTTTAGTCCAGTGACCTGCGCAGTTGTGAGCAACAATAGGCCTTCATTTGTATGCAGAAAGTCCATGCCGCAATAAACTACCACCTTTGTAGTGTTCTTTGTGCAGTTTAAAGAGATATAAGTACAATTAGGTATGAAGACTGAAAAGATGGCATTTTACTAAGCGCATTGCAAAAGTCCTCCAGATATTGGGAGTTTCTTTGGTTTGACTGCTTCATAACTTGTAGCCGACTGTGAACAGCATTAAAACCAAGTCAACATCCTATCACCTAAATTCTGGGCCATGATTCAAGTAAAGTGGTACTGAAATAAATTTCAGATATGATTACTCTTGGCTTCTCCTGAGTGTGATTTTACCTGGCTGGAAGAGGCCAGGGAGTGTTAAAACCGTGATGGAAATTGTCAGCCAATTTAGAATTCATGTAAGAATTACCAAATAATACAATATTAATTGTGACCTTTTTTTCCTTGAAAAGCATGATATGTTACATTATTTTAAATGATAAAGATTCCACTATATTATCAAAACGGAATATTAGATGTGGTGGGTAGAGTAGATGTAAATTTAAGCCTAGAAATATGGGTTACCTTTTGTTAAGAAGTATCTAGTGAATACTTCATGCAATTCCACTTAACCATTGGGTTTAATTGTTACCAGAAAAAAGGAAAAGGCATCGTAGCCATTGAAACTGAGACTTGAAGGTCTGAACTTAACCAGAACACTTTAAGTTATAGATGTTTTTGGTTTTTTTTTTCCTAGGTAGATTAAATATGAGGACAGGAAGCAGAAATGTGGGTTAAAAGTGGCTCTAAAAGTCTTGGAAAACTGTGTGCTTCTGTACTTGTCCTTGCAACAATTTTTGGTACCAAGGCCAATGGCAACCAGAGTAGTCCTAGGGAAAATACTTGAATATTGGAGCTGCAAAACTTGCAAACCAACATTTATTGCTCCCAAGTGACCGCCTGTAGCTCTGAGGAGAGTATGAAAGTTGTTTATAGCTACTGGCTTGGTTTTTTTCAGCACATTTATTGAGTTGGCTGCTCTGCTGATGCTGTTTTGTATCTCACTCTTGGATGACATATAGGTGTTGAAATTATCTTACTCCACGGAGGAGACAGGGGCAAAAAAAAGAACAAAGGAAAACCTGGCTTTACAGGCAGCTTATTTAGGCATTCAGCATGGTGGAGTGGGTAGAACAGTCCAGCTTAGACAGAGCCCTGGGCTCTATTGGCAGCTATTAAGCAGTCTGGGAAAGGTAACCAAAACAAGAAAACTTGATTTTCATAAGGCTTGGTTTCATTATGAAAAGGCTGACAGGTTTCCCTTTTTCCTTCCCCCAAAGAGAAATTAAACTCACTGAGTTTGAAAGTCAGGAGGCGAAGGAGGTGTTCACAGTTGTGTCTATGGTCATCTTTTTTTTTTTTCCTAGGCACTTCAACTGTTTCCGCAGCTCCTGCAGCACTTAGATTGCAATCTGTTCAGTGGGAGAACTGTCTGCTTCAGTTTGTAGTGTAATATTGCCCATCACAAAAAAGGTCCTATCTCAGCCCAGGCCTTGAATGCCTAACAGTGGGTAAGAACGTGTGTTCCAAAACAGGTGTATTCAGTGTGAACGGAGCAGTCCTCATTTTGTAAGTAAAATCTGGTGTTCAGATCAACCTTTGGATGCCACAGTGTTAACAACAATTTTCTGTATCCTCTTTGCGTAAACCAAAAAAGAAAGTCTGTTCATAAAACCAGCAGTAAATGACGCAAAATGTTATTCTTTACTGTTCTCACTTTCACCTTGCCAAACAGCTCCTCACAAACCAAAGACAGTTGTTTTTCATCAAATCATAGATGATGTGATTCCTATAATTTTTAAGCAGAGGAGTGGTTCTTATTACTTCAGTTGGAAACACTGTAGGAGATAGCTACAAATGAACAATTTATTAGAAATTTAAAGTTGCAGTGTTACAAACAAGACCTTTATGGTATTATTGAATGTGATAAGATGCAAAAGCAGAAGATGAAAGGAAGAATGAACGATTTTTTGAGAAACTGCTTTTTATTGTAGACTTTTATGTGGACCTGTGGCTCTTGAGGGTAGGAATGGCTTGTGAATTGCACATGGATTTCGGATATTGTGAAAAAGAATGAATGAGAAATTAATTGTATTTATACTAGGTCTTTTTATTTAATGAAAGTGGCAAGAAGAGAGACAGTAGAGGCATCTTGCAGGTCTTCTGTTTTGTGTTTGCCTTGTAAAGTTAAGAGTAACTTTTTTTTACTCTGTGATCCATTAGACCTATTGGTGGATATCCAGAACATTGCATGCTTTGGCTTTCAGCTGAAGTGATTAAGCAGTAACTCCTTCTGTTTAGTATTTTTTCCTTTTTTAAAATTGTCCAGGTAACCTGGATGTGCCATAGCTTTCTTTTCTTTATGCTTTGTTGTCCAGGGGGTTTATACATGAAAAGTATGTCTGACATTATAATAGAACAGATTCCTTCACACTAACCATCATCTTTCCCAAATGTTTAGGAGAATGCAGTTGCAGTTTGGGTGGGATGCTGGAACTGAAGCATTATGAGAATCTCTTACTTCAGTTTGGTTACTGCCCTCAGTGTGGTTTGCATGGCCGTGAAGCATCTCACACACCTGTTCTTGAGGTGCTGATAGTGAGTAGAAACCTTCGTTTTCGATCTCAAAATGTCTTTTCCAGCTCCCTTTTCCTTCCCCAGCTGTATTGTTTAAAGAAAAAAATGAATGGCCCTTTGTAGTTAATTTAACCTCAACATTTTGAGGCTTGAGGAGTATAATAGACAATTCAGAAATACTTATTTAATGTGCCCTGGAAGAGGCAAAGTTCAGTAAGAAAGCTGAGTTCATCATAACACAGGAAGCTGTGTTGGGAGAACCTAGATTATATAAACAAGTTTTCATGCCCATTTGTGTTCTTTTAATTTCCTCCATAATTTCCGATGAATTTCCTGGTGATGACCTGTGACCTAGTTTTAGAAGATGAACTCCTGACCATATGTGATAACATTTTAAATGCCGTAGACTGGACCATTTATCTTAGAAGCCAGTAAAAATGATGTACTAATTTTGATTGTGGTGCTTAACTTTGCCTCTTAAATTTTCACAGTGCTTAAAGCAAAGTAGCAATCTTCATTTTCATAGGATGTTCTAAATGCTGCTCTCCTGAGAATTTACATTCTTGGATCATACAGTGACCTTATTTTACTACACATAAGCCTTAAACTAAATATTATTTTAAACAGGGTGAAACGGAAATATTTTTGCAAGTTTTTCATAAGATTTGTGTGCTTTTAGGTGTAAGTGCTGCAGGCTGGCTGAGTGAGCAGAGGGAACAAAAACTTCAGAGCAAAAGGTTTATTTGCTTTAACATTAAGTTTGAAACAGCTGCAAACCCCACCTGTAAATTGGGCGTGTCTGCAGCACATCTCTTTTGAGAGACAGAGGGCAGATACCACTGGCTGTGGAAAGTTCACCCGATGCCCAAGTGGTCCGTCAAGCCTCTGGTGCCAACTTTAAGGCAGGTTTAATGATGCAGAGATGGAATCACAGGTGGGAGCAGCATGGCTCACCGCTTTTATTCCGCGGGCTGATGCCCTCCCTTTGCACTAGTCCAGTCCAAAAGTATGAACAAAGAAAATCCATCTTTGGGCAATATTTAGGGTTTTGTAATTTGTTCGTAGGTCTTTAGTCTCTGCTTTCATTGTGGATGGATGTAGTTACTTTCTTGTTCTTCAGATACAAATCCTTTGCAGTTGTACGTGTTATGTTGTTTTGTGATGGAAATTATGAAAAAGCTTAGAAAAATTATAGGGAGTGGTATACATGTATGCAGTTGATTAATAGGATCATTGTTTGGAAGTACTGTGAGAGCAGGACTTGGTGAAAATCGTTTGGCTTTCATATAGGACGAGTATCCTTCCATAGGCATTGGATTTCAGGAGTGAAATCCTGAAATCGTATTTGCATGGGAAGTCTGCATAAGAATGGATCTGCTTTGAATATTTTCACAGGACACAAGAGCAACAAATGGTTTTCTGCATTTATTTCCAGCGAGGTCCAATGCAGTTTCAGTTTCTGAGCAACATTCTAGAATTTCTCTGGAAGCAGATACAGCCGTCTCTAAATGAAGCATTTAGCAGATTTTTTTTTTTTTCCTAAAATCATGAGGTGTTTTCTTTTGAGTCAATCTTAGGTTCATTCTGTGTAATTATTTTAGTTGCAGGAATATTCTTCTGTAACCACGAATGTAAAATTCTGGCACCTTTTGGAGGCCTCATTTTAAACCCCACATTCTTAACTAGCCCTTTTCACAAGAGGGTGAAGTAGCTGTGTCGGTTACTGTTTAATTTAGAGCCACATGCAGTAACTTTTCATCAGATATGTGGTCTACCATATTGCCCTGAGCAGCACAGTAAAGTATAGTAAGATTATTAAGCTTTGTATGTTGCGAACTTGTGCTCTGTGTGTGTGTATGTACTAATGGTTATAGGTGAGCATGAACACTTAAGTCATAGAATCATAGAATCACCAGGTTGGAAAAGACCCACTGGATCATCGAGTCCAACCATTCCTATCAAATACTAAACCATGCCCCTCAGCGCCTCGTCCACCTGTCCCTTAAACACCTCCAGGGAAGGTGACTCAACCACCTCCCCGGGCAGCCCCCCAAGGGACCAATTCTATCCTTTGGTGGGAAAACTGCACAAAGTTTTGGTTGACTGTTCAGGTAGGAAGCCTTAACTTCTAACAGTGCCACTTCCCCGAATGATGCACGTAGCTGTCTCTCTTGCACATAGTCTTTGCCTACATTAGGGAATTGGAAAGGCAGAGGGGAGCATATCTGTAACTGCTGAATAATGCTCCCTTTTAATTGAGGTCTGCCTGTGGATAAGGGCCATAGATTGGACAGCTGGGGAAAGTGGGGCAGGCTTACCACAAACCAGCGTGGATGTGATGGCAGCAAACAAAAAGAGGAGGTGTGGGCAGAGCTGCTCTTCTGCCAGAGCAGGCTTGTGTTCTTGCATCCTGGCCATGAGAAATGCTCTTCCCCAGCTCACCCTTAGATTTCAGTTTAAGTCATTTACCTCGCTGGATTTAAATCAGGATCATCGCTCCTTCACTTGCATGTCTCTGAGCTCATTTCAAAGGCTAATAATTGAAATAACTTTTTTCTGCCTACGTCTTGTTAAGTTTTTGTCCCAGTGCAGATTGTTCCAAATAGAGCAATAGGCACACAGCAATACAGTGCACTCAGATTTCATAGTTACATTTTTCACATCTTCAAGAAATGTAATAAAGTAAAATCAAGTGTTCACTGTAGCATTTAGATTTAAATAATAGAAACAAGTTTAAAGAACTTGAGGGAAAAGCTTTACCTATTTGTGTCATTGTAATTCATTCAGTAGCTAGTGGGATGGTTGAATAAGATGATGTATTTCAAACAATTATAATGCATACAAAATTATGTGGCCTGTTGGATTTTACTCATTGGTTGGTGTCAAACCAATCTCCATCAATACTAGGTGTGGCAAAATTGTCTGGTGGCACAGCTGCCCTTGGGAACTGTCATCTGTCTCTGGTAGCAAATAAGCTTCAAATCTAACTTTCAGATCGGAGTATTTGGCCTGGGATTTGTGTACTGCTAAATGGATGATTGCTGTGCATAACAGTAGGAGAGCTATTCTATTATGGGGAACCAGCAAGGAGAAAAAGTATCTCAAAAGCACTCTGGTATACACTGCTGAGCAGTGTCAGTTTTGGGTGATTGTTTTCCATTAAGAGATGGAGCATGTATGGAAATTTTTATTTTTTTTTTTTTACCACAAGTGAGAATCGTAAAGAGTGGCTGTGCCAGTTAAAACTCAGATCCTTTTCCTTCTATGACCACAAACGGGGAAAAGGAGGAAGAAGGCAAGTGTGAATGGCACTTCCCCAGCTCCAGGAGGAGTGGAACTTGCCTGACTCCCACTGTTTAGGCAGTATAGGTGTTTTTTAGTAATCCTCAACAGATTTCTATTGCAAGTATACTCTGTGGTACCTCTGGGAATATTAGGGGGGGTGACAACTGCTCCCCTTGTATACGAGGAGCTGCCCTCTGGCAGTGCTGGTTTGTGTGCATCATCACTACTAACCTTAAATCTCATGGGTCTCATGTTGTCCTGTTTTGCAGTATCTCACTAATGAGGAGTATACAAATGTGAAGATAGTTTTGAGGTTCTTGATATTTTTGGTGGTGGAAAATCAGCAGATCATCTCTTGGGTCAAGAGGCAACATCGATTGCCTCTCTGCAAATACAACACACACAAATTCCAGATTCCTGTATCTGGGATATGAATAGTATTCACCTCACCACATGTTCTCTGTTTACATAAGACAGGTTGTGAGGTCATGAAAGAGGCATTTGGTAATTATTTCTGTGATTTGACTTTCTCCTTCTTTCAGTTAGTTTTATTCCCTTAGTTCCTTTTCCTACCCTTCCGGATCCTGGGCATCATGCGCTGTCTCATCTCAAAGGTGACACATGCCTAGATAAAAGGCCTGCATTAAGCATGAATTTCTTGTTGTATCAATTCTTGACATTCCAAAAATGTCAACTTCTGATTCACATTGCACACAGGATCTGGTTGCAAAGGTGTTGCTCATTTCCAAGTCTTCGATTTATTAATTTGGCAGAACTGCTGTTCCAGGACAGTTGTCCTGAGAAAATACTGCAGAAATGGATCCTAATGTTTCATGTCTCCAAGGTATTCTCCTTTCCTTATGATGGAGGTGTTAGCTGGCTCACAAGATTAATCTTGGTTGAGAGGTAATTGTTCCGTTAATAGCTGAAAGCCATAACTTCCCAGCCTGGCTTCCTGAGCTTGTGACATGTTGAGTGTCTTAGTGAAAGTGCTGATTCCGCAAGAGCCAAACGTTAAACGTCTCTAGAGACTGGTAAATCGGCCTGCGCCGTTTTCAAAGCCAACATACCTGGATTTTCAACTGAGCCTGGACTGTCCCCATCCATGTGCGCAGCAAATAGGCTGCCTTTGGAAACGCTGACAGAGCTAAATACCTGTCTGCTCACCATCATCTCTCTGCAGTGCTGCCAAAGCATCCGTCAAACTTATGTCCCCATGCGCTGTTAATTCATAGACCAGCATCATAGAAATGTAGATGTTTCTTGAAATAGATTTCAAGTGTGTTGTGTGAATGTGGATGGAAATGACTGTGTGTGGTTTTTCTTCCGGTGATGCTCTGTGTGTGTGCCGTGCGTGGTCCAGCCCTCCCAAGGGATGCTGTATGCATATTCAGTGACGCTTATGGGAATCCTCTTTTTGCTGTGTATGTGCAAAATAACTTTAAATGCGCATGCTGAGCAGCATGATATATTTATATAGGTTATATATAATTTTACCTTATGTTCTTTTTAAGACTGCTGTCTTTAATCTCCAGCTTTCTGCTGATTTTTTTCTATTCTACTTGTTAATATAGCATCAGAGCACATCTATTTCATATGTTCTGTTTGGAGAGACTATGTTATATACCAGTGTGAGTGTATTTTGTTTGTGGTTTGTGTACATCCGCAGGTGTTTAATTTAGATATGCATGCTGTTAGTAATTGTAAATGATGTTGCAGATGTGTCTCCTGGCAAAACTAAAATATAAACATTGGAAAAACAATGCAAATGGTAGAAAGCATAGGATACAAACCAGTAAAAATGATAGAAAAGTGATGAAATTTTAGTTGTATACCTGAGTTTAAAAAAAGTAAGAATTCTTTCTCCGCAGTCTTTGAATTTGTCACTTCTTGTTTCATCTGCAGAAGGGTTGTTAACCACCACTGTAGCACTGAGATTCTCATAGGAAATTGATTTTTGTCCGCTCCAGTCCACAATCTACTCTAAGTGTCTAGTGGGTGCTTAATCAGAGTAAGTTCCTATTACATATTAAGAAGTTTCTATTACGTATTAAGAAATATAGCATTTTAAATTCTAGTGTGCTATGAGAATATATCAAATGTCCCTTAACAGGATCAAAAATGTTTATTTTGTGAACTCTTTGAAAGAGTATGGGCTTTTAATCTGTATTAGCTAATCTAGAAACAACAGCAAAGGTCAAATGTTAAATGTTTAATTTGGCTTCTCTAATTGGAGGATCATTGAAAATGACCTGATAGACCTCACGGTCAAATTCTTCTTTGTGTACCAGTACAATTCTATTGATTTTTAACTTAGTTGTTACTAGTTGATTGGGTGAGAGCAAAATCAAGGCCTTTGAGTCCACTGCTAGCAAACATAGAGTGGTTTCTCTAGACGGAGAGTAAGACAACAAAATTGGACTAAACTTGATGATGGTTAGGGAAGACTAAGGATCATTTGCAGTACGAAAAGCAGCACTTTTTAATCCTGCGTTCATTAGTGGTGTTAGTTTCTTCCTAATTTTCCGATTTAAAGGCAGATATTCACACTCACATTGATTAATACCTTTATCTTTGCAGGAGTGTCATTGAAATGAACAGGGTCACTACTGTGACAGCAGTGAGCTCAGTCTGGTCTGGCATGTGCACACAGGCTGGTGATGCCTCTGCTTGCAGCAGGGGTGAAAGGGGACCTAGAGCTCTTTGTGCTCAGGTGAAGGCTAAGGAGAAGACCTTGCGGCACCTACGTCAAAAGCATGTGGGTGAGGAAATGGGAAGAATGGGAGCCTTTAGTGCTTATTGCTGAGTTTACTTGCAGGCAATCCTAAAATCAGAGCAGGGTGCCAGATCTTTTGGTGAGATGTCGTGCTTTGCCGGAACATGCTGGTGTGACATCATAGAGTTCACCTTTCCCTCCTGTGATCTTGAGCTGCACTTTGCTGTCATTGCAGTATGACAGTCCCTCCCCTTGATTTTACTGATAGTGGTGGGGGCAGGGAGTTGGACCGTAGGTTGATGTCTAAGTGAAGCAAGAGTGAAGCAGGCAGAAAACTGGAGTGTTCGGAGGGAAATTTCCATCAGTGGAGGCTGTAAGGCTCTCCCCAGTAGTTACTCACAAGTAGCTGCATTAAAGTGAAGAAAGCCAGGAAGTTTGAGATGTGTTTTCCCATTGTTTTCTTTCACAAACCATGTCTGTCTTTCTGATGTCTCCTTGTATGGCTGAGCTTTGGCTTCAATCTTTTCCTCAATAGACCTTTTGATGGGTCACCAAAACTTAGGGATACGTAAGACCTTTGAGAATGCTTCCCTTCTGCCAGTTTTGCTAGATAACTGTCCAAGAGCTGTGATGTGAAGAACTGATAGTGTGGGGCTAATAGAAACAACTGTGTCACACTCTGTTCCATCATGAAACCAGATCCCCCCAAAAGTCTACAAACTGATCCTTTGGGAATATATGGGAGCCCTGACTTCAGAGCGTCTAATTTACTTCAAGTCAAATTATGGAAAAATTCTTGTTAAACCCAAAGCATTTTGTTAAGAACTGAATGTTTGTCTTGTTAATCCTGATTTCAGAGCTCTTCATGAACCGATTCTTTAAGATTTTCCCCTGCCTCTTCAGCATTGGAGTGGAATCAGCCAAGTGCCTGCTGGAAGCCTGTAGGCTACACTCTGTATTGCAAAGCATAACTGCCCCATTGGTACTTTGTGGGTATGATAGTTTATTTAATTCAGCATTGAGGGGAACCAGGGATGTGTGCATATTAAAGGCACAAGCCATAAAAGAAGTTGGAACATTCAGCAGCATTTCACAACTCTGAAACAAAATATATGAAGTGCAGTGTTAGCAAATGTTTATATAGAACATACTGCAGTATTACATTGAACAATTATACCTCTCTTATCTCAGACACTTATCTCTTACTAAAGCCAACTGGCTTGCAGGTTTAAATTGCTCGGTATTTTTGAAGTCAGTGTGGTAATGAAATATGCTAAGCAGCTGGGGTTTTTATGTGTGAGCATTTTGGGTATTTTTTTTGGCCTGACTACTTGTATCTTTGAAGACACAAATACAATGTCAGAAGGAAAAGGCCAAAGTCTAATGAGTTTAATTGCAAAGAGCTGATGTTCTCAGATGCATTTGTACCTTTTTTTTAGCATTTGCATCTCAACTTCGCTGGTTTTGGAAGTCTTTTGTATAGAAATATTTATATTATGAGATCAGATCCTATCCACCCCTCTTGTCACCTCTTTCATAGCCACAAAGGGCTCTGGTGATGGCGGGATTGTTGTTTCTGTGGTCAGGGCAGGGTGGTAGGACTCCTAAAAAACCAACTGATGGCCTGACACCAAGCCTGTCTGAACAAGCATTTGTGAAGAGACAGGAGTAGTGCAAGTTAATCTGTTGGATGTCTCGGGGGTCCTGTCTATGTTGTATGCTTGTAAAAGCTGAGTGAAACCAGCTCAGGGCAGCAGGAAGCATACAAGGTATGACTTGTTTCAGAAGATCTAGAAATTGTAGTTATGCTCAGTTCTTTCTTGGTCCACGTGGGTTCGTTGTGTGGGTTTTGTTCTGTGAAGAACAAAAGGCACAGTCTGGTTTTCTACCTTGCATTCAGATAAGCTCATGTCTGGTGTATGGTTTAAAATGTTGGGTTTTTTTTTTTTTTTTAGTGTGTGAACCCCAAAACTTGAGGTCTTATGTTGTTTGTCCTCACTTTTGTGATTATAGAAGACAATGTTACCTCTTGTTAGCAATGACATCTCCGTTGTGATTGCAGCTATAGTTTATAAGGAGGAGTGACTTTAGGGAACAAATAAATATTAGATTTATAGCTTTTCCCACGATAGTTCATCAGGCAAAATGAGGTGGGTCTTCATGTATCAATAGCAAATGCTCTGTGGCTCACCAGTAGAGCAAACCTTGGAAATAATGCGGTCTGGCTTTGGAGGTCAAAGTTGGAATGTGCTTTCTAGTGATTCTCAGAGCTTCAGTGATACAGAACAGGATATTTTTTCATGGTCTTAATGGTAAATGCACGTGCTTTTAAGTGGTTTCTTTTTGATTGCACTCCTGAAATCTCATTTTGACTAATCAAAGGCTAGCTTTTTTCTTCCATTCACTTTTTTTAAGCCTTCCCTTTTCATCCCCACATTGCAGTTGGGGATGAGTAGGAAGTTCAGAATTCAGCCAGAATTCCTGAATTTGTCTCCATAATGGGACCAGTGAAGCCAAAGAAACATGTGGAATTTTGTAGTAAAAGAGACAAGGAACCCAGCCACTTGGTGGTATTTAAACGCTCTTGCTGGTGTTTAGCTTCTGCCATGTGTAGCACTACTTTCACCAGCTTCCATGCTGTGCTTTTTGCTACCCTTCTAGCCTTGCTTCTCCAGGCATTGGTCAAGTGGACCTCAGTTCAGTATGACATTTTGGAAGTTTTGATCCTGCCCCTGGATATTGAGAGAAACAGCTGAGCATGAGTTTTACAGGGAGGAGTAAGTCTTTCTGGAAGGGGCTGAGCTTTGGCACTCAAGACAAGTAAGAGTGAAGTAGCAGCTCTGGAACCCTGAAGCTGAAACTGCTGACGTGTCAAGGGATTTATAAGCTGTTTCTTTGCAGGATTTATGTAATATTTTTCTGCAAATATCACTGACAAACCTTTCTCACACTGAGCAAACAAATTGTGTTTCAAAGGTTGTGTCACCAAGAGAGGGAAACTGTGTTTTTATGTATTTCCTTTATTGATACTAGGAGGTGTCCTCTGAAACACCTTCAGACATCTCGGGACCATTGATGTCCTGACAGTGAATGGCTCTGTTCTGAGTTATTTCCAAAATAAAGCCTTTGCCTTTTCCTGTGCACTTTGCCAGCAACCTCAGATAGTTTCCTGTGACGTTTAGAGGAAGTGTGACCTCTAAAATGTCAGCAAGTATGAGAAGAATTTCAGAAAACCACATTAAGCCGCTGACTGAGCTACTAGCTCATCTCTGCAGCAGGGAGACATTTTTGCACTTCACTTTTACCCTGAGACCCCCGTGTCTTTATTTCACCCTCACCTTTGTTTTGGAGTACAAGCAATTGCTCTTTAAGTTACTTACTGTGAATATGAAAATACTGTAATTGGAGAGAGAATATTCATGACTTTTTTCATTACTAAGTAGTGTGTATGTATGTGTTGTCTCTGTATGGATATTCCTTGCACCCAAAAGCAGTGGTAGTTCCCTCACGCCTAGTCAGGATGTTTTACTGGGATCTATACAGAGCTTTCAAGCTAAGCTTAATGCAAACGAGAATATCTTGTCAATAAAAGTACGATAAGAAGTCATAGTAGATTGGATATATTTTGAGTTTCTCTTGCTACCTTTTTATTAAAAAATGGCTTAATTTAAAGATCAGATCCAAATGTTGTGCACTGACATAGATTGTTTTGTTATTTGTGGGCAAGTTGTTTTGTTGATTTTGCTGAAGTCTTAGGATTTTGGGGAGAGATGAGGTAATCATGTTTAGTTTTTGCCAAGCAGTGTGATATTTTGGCTTCCAAGATGACAGTGGTGTGTTGAAGTAACAGTTAAAAACAATTTAGGGGCAAATGCATATTTGTTGTGTTTAAGTCACTGTCTGACAATTATAGCAAAATGTTCTTGAATTCGTTAACCTAACTTTATGTAGTAGATAGCAAAGAAACTTCATTCCAGAAATATGAATTAAGGTGTTAAATGATCTGAGGTGTTAAATGACCTTTGCCTCATTCTCAAGCCATTCATTAAAAAGAAGGAAAAGAATCAAGAAACTTTTACAAGTTAAGCTTGAAATACTCTGACTTTCAATCTAGTTATTCTTCTGTGCAAAAAATAAATTTTAAACCACATGGCTTACTTAGGTTCCAGTGGCAAGAGTGCTTGTTCCAGTTCAGAGCATCAAGATTTTAAAGTAGTTTAGTCAGATTTTTGTATTCAAGCTAAAATAAATAGGCAGATAGAAGAACATATAATCACTCCGCTACCTCAAAATTGTTTTGAGGTCAAGAATTTGAAAATAGGAACCTATAGTGTGGCTTGTGAACACAATAGGAACAGCTGGTGCTCAGCACTTTTGAAAATGAGGTCACTTTATTCTTGGTTGAAATGTGCAAAATGGGTCATCTGGGCATAGGCTTAAGACAAAGGCTAAGCACGTGGCCATTTATAACCAGGTTGTCCACATAGCTAGAACTAGTTGGCTAAAAGGATTCAGTTAAACAAGAAAACACTGAGATAGGTCTGCATTTTTCCCAAACTTTTGGAATCATAGCTCTCACTAGGATAGTAACTCACTGCCATATAGTTTGACGGATCTGCTCATCCTAAGGATGACTTCATCCAAATTTTCCACAGTTACCCCTCCCTCTTGTGCCTTTCTGCTCATCCTTCACATAACCTACTTTAGGAAACACTGCTCTATTGTGCAGTCCTTGGGAACACTGCCCTTCCACCAGTCTCAGCCCTGGGACTTCTCTGGTCCTGCTGGCAAAACAAAGGAAAAAATCCCAAACATGCACAAATCCTGTAGCATCATCAGCAAAATCTAAAGCTGCGTTAGGAAGGATAACAAGAACTCTACTTAGATTTGACCTGTGATTGCATTGAGGCCCAGATTCTGAACATTTGCTTACTTGCCCTGCTCTTGCTAACGCATCCAAAGTGACAGTACAAGTCACAGGGTACAAGTATGTCAGAATATGCAAATTTAAGACCCAATATTGATCGCTGTTGACTGTTGCGTGACATGCCTAGCATAAGAACTGATAAATATTTTCAAAAGGATTGTGCAGATCTTGGGTTCCAGACCCTTTCTCCAGTCATCCCAGTAGCCTGTAAAAATTGACATCCAGTTGAACACTGGGAATGTGAAGATCATAGGAAAATTCAGGATGGAAGGGATCTCGGGAGATTATATTACAACCTCTTCCTTGTGAACACAAGCTGTTTCTCGCAAGTGGAATTGAATATTTGTGCACAAACAATGCTTTTAAAATTAAATGCTGTTAATTGAGCAGAGGAACAGTACATGCTAATCACAGTGGCCTTAACCAAAAGCCTGTGAAGTCCGTGCTGAAATAAATTGAACCCCTGATTGAAGGACCATGCTTTTTGTCATTAATTTCTTACTTACAAGCGTAATTAATCCAGGTCCGTCTTATGCCATTTCTTGCTTTAATTGCCAAAATACTGGGTTTGTTGATTGCTTAATACTTCTGCATCATTATCGGGTTTTTGTGCGATTTTGTGTCCAAGAATAACCCAAGAAGGTATGTAGTGACATTAGCAAGAAAAAACAAAGCAAGAGGGAAAAAACCTGTTCTCAAGTGCTGCGCTTTGTCTCCTGAGGTGAACTTATGCTACAGTTAGCCTGGGCTATATCACATATCTAGCACCAAATTTCAGATGTGCCCATGAGAATGGTTCTCATTCTTTTATTATTATAGTAAATTTAATTTGCCAAGGCAGGCTTGTTGATTGCCTCCATACGAGTGAGGTAATTGCACTGTCTAAACCATGCTTGCATTCTGGGTAGAAAATCAGACTATAAGAAGGCAGCTCTGTGGCTGGTAAAGCACAGCTGGAACTGAGCTGGGATATTGGCACGTGTTGTTGCAAACCAGAGTGTTGCTTGTGCAGCATGTTTGTTGTAGATTTGGTTTTGGAAAGTGTTTCACTTCCATCGTAGAAACTTATGTACGATGTGGTAACTATTCAGTGGCAGCTAAGCAGTTAATATGAAGATGCACAATGGTTTGCTTTTTTTTTTTTTTTTTTTTCATGTCTGCTCCAAGATCTTGTGATACCACGTGGCTTTTACTACTTTCAGTTTCACCAGTAGAGGAAAGCACTTTAAAAAGCAAAGCATAAGATTCCCACAGTGTCTTTTGGTTTCCAAAGTTTGCTGTCAATGAATTGCTGCACTGAAGAGTGATTAATCACTAGCCAGGAGATGGAGCAAGGGCAGCTGGCATAGCAGACAGAAGCAGAATTGCTCGCTGGATGCTCAGTTGAATGGGTTATGTCTGGAGGAGCAGTGGTGGTGTCTGTCTTGTTTTCATGTCATGAATTTTGTCTCCCTTTTGACTTCATCTGAAGTTCTTGCTCACAGTTTTCAAGTCACAAGGGAGACTGCTCCAACTTTTCCAATCATTGTAATTGACTCTTGCTTTGCAGAGGAGGCATTTAAAAGCTAACAATAGTATTTACTCCTCATTCCAAAGTGCATTTTGTGTTTAATTTCATTCACACGTAGTCATTTTCATTCTTGCGAGAGTTACATGCTAAAGAACCTGTATACAATGTGAGTCATGTTTAGAAAAGAGCTGTTTCTGGCATCTGTGCAGTATTGTTTACATGAACATGTTTTTCTTACTCAGATCTGAAAGGTTTGTGCATGTGTTAGATCGATAAAACTGTTTGCCATATAATAATGCCACAATGATTTTGGAACTTTGTAATGTGTTACATGTTTCCCTTGAAGTGGGTAGTTTTGTTTTCAGCTGTCTGCACAGCCAAGACTTGAAGGCATCCAGTCAAAGTGTACATATCAGTACAGGTGGGTTGCAAGCCAGTTCTAGTTGCGCTTTATATGCGGTCATTGAGAACATTCAGACTGTATGTGTCCACTTACTGTGTAGCAAGAGGGATAGAGGAGCTGCTCTTTAAACTGCTGCTCTGCCTGGGGGAAATTTGTTCTCCGTGCAGAGAGTGGAGATCAATCTTAGGGATGCCTTTAGAGGACTGTGTGCAAGACCTAAGAAGGGTGACCATTTGGGATAAAAAGAAGGTGTGTTCCTGGACATGCTGTGGTGCTTCAGGTTGTAATCAAACCCTACTGAAGCAACAGAGCAAGGCAAGGTAGTGGAAGCCCAAAGGGGAATTCAGAATAACCAGACTTTGCATTCTCTGGCTAGGCGGCAAAGAGGGGACCAGAGCATGAGCTAGTGTACTAGATGTCTGTGCTGCAACAAGAAAGGATTTTTAAATTTATACCTTTTAAATAGAAATCGCCTCCCCTTCCCCACACACACACTCCCCCAACTCTGCCCAAGTCAGACTTAAGATGCTTGGCTTCTTTACATACCTAAGGTAGTGGCTGCATAACAGCTCTGTCTTCCCCTGTGAAATGCAGTATTGCAGCTTGCCATACTTTGTTGGATGATCTGTCTGACTCCTTGATTTAAAAAATGTTCAGGGGGCAATTGCCTTTGTCTGAGATATTGTAGTATTAGCTGTCTTAAGAAATGGTACAGATTGTCTTACCTGTGCTTACGTCTTTATCACCAGCTCCAAACCTCATGCCCCCCAACACTTATTGTCTGTAGAAGAGAAGTTTATTGAACACGGAATGCATATTTGTGTGTATGTATGTGTCACTTATACACAGACATTCTTGAGTCTGCCCTTTTAAAAAACTTTTCTGTGCTTTGTTTGTTTTGTACTCTATTTCAGCACAGCATACTGTGGTACTCAACACTGTCTGCATCTGCTTCCTTAGGTTTTTGTAATGTTTTTAAGTGAAAACTGTGGGGGCCTATATAGATTCTTTGTTATGCATATAAGCACATTATGCAGACTTACTTTATTCTGTCTCCAGGAGTCTTGCTTTGAGTGTTTTCTGCCTTTTGCTTTTTGTGCTACGAGTTAAATCTCATATGTGATGCTTTTGTTTCAGTTCTGTGGACAGATGACTCCCAAACTCTGAGACCTTTTGTGATTTCTGTGTGAACATTGTCATTATGAATACCTGCATGAATACGCATTTTTACAAATATTTACTGTGCTTCATCTCTCTCAGCAGAATTCAGTTAAAATACTTTTGGAGATGAAGTACAATGTTTCGTTGATATTACTACAATGGATTTGCATTCTTATTTCACTGAATGAATACATTTTTGCCCAACAGTAATACTGAGGTCTTGTGTCAGATGCTTCTGTCCCAGTCCTTTTCAAGTGGTTTGGCAGATGAATTGGAGCCTTTCCTGTAAGCAGCTTTTCACAGTAACTCATAGGTATCTGTCACATTATAAAAATACTTGTTGGTTAATTCTGAGGCGAAATGGTGTGAAGCACCCAAGAAAATGATTTCTTAGAATCCCTAATGATGGTGCAGTGTTGGTTTAGCCTGACCTCTGTTGGGTAAGTCTTGGACTTGATGTTTCCTCTCTGTCCCAGTCCAACCCAACATAGCTTTCCCTTTCTGTTGACAGTGACTTGCCCGTGACCAGAAATTCAGGCCTTGGCTCTGTAAGCACAGAGATGTAAGCAGCTCAAGAGAAGATGCTGATTATTTATTTTTATTGCAGTTCTCTTAAACGAGTACCCATTGTGCTCAGCACAGAAAATAAAAGGATTGTAAATTCCTCAAAGCCTTATGATCTAAACAGTGTTCTTGGAGAAGTAAGATGTAAAAAGATGGAGATGTCAAATTTTTGCAGAGGAAAATATTCTACTTTTCATATTGCCAGTAAATTCTGTCAGTGAAATAATAATGCAGCAAATAGGAATCCAGATTATTAACTATAGTTTGCAAGACAGACTTAGTTTGGAATTTGGGGAGCATGGAATCATCCTTTGGGAGCTTTTATTCCCTTTTTTGCAGCAGAGCCATCATTCTAGTTATGTGCAAAATATCTGAGTTTAAACCAGCCTCCATAAATAAAGCATAAACTGAAGTGAGTTTTGTTTAAAAAATATCAACTAGGAAAAAAAGAGATAGAGGAGCGATTCCTAGCTTTCTGTCATTCAGCTGTTGTCTGATGATGAGGACTTCTTTGTGTTTATGAGTTGGAGAGTATGTATATAAATGGAGAAAATTTGCAACATAAACAGAGTCCCTCCATTCTGAAATGAATAGTCCTGTCAGCGGTAAGGATGTAGTATATTTTTTTAACATTTAGGTCATTTCTGTCTAGTGATTTTGATGCTAATCTCTGTTTTCCCAAGACATTAGGAAAGCAAAAGGAAAAATTGGGAATTATCTGCCTGCCTCCAAATAGCTATGGCTACCAGAATAGCCAGAATTGTCTTACCGCAGTGGCTGATGAAGAACTGATGAAGTTCTCCGTGACGCCTGTGAGGCTAGACTCGGTAATGTTTGCCTGGGGGACGCTCAAGACAAGGCTGGGTTACAGACCCTACCTGTCATCACTGAGACTTGGAAAAGGGAAAAAATGTGGGGTACTGTATTCTCGCACGTCAACTTGACTTGACTGAGAAGTGCTGTAAAGGAAATGATGTGCGTGTGCTGTTGTGGCATGTGTTCAATATGGATCACTCTGCTAGGTGATGGAGACGTAAGTGATACTCGTTTAGTGTGGTCTTAAAGAACTTCAAGAACTTGTTAAAAGCTGGGACTATAACTTGCTGATCTTTTATTTCTTTTATAAGCACTGACACCCAGACTGTGAAACTAACACAATTTGCTAGCAAGCAAACTAGAAGGGAAAAAAACCCTTAATAAAACTTCTGAGATCATTCTAGCTGCTTGTACTCATCTGCATTGTGGTCTAAATATGAAATGAAGGATGACCTGGTGCATGGGAAAATGGGACTTATATTTTCTAACTAAGTTTATATTCCTTGTGTGGGGGATACAGGCCCTGGTATGAGAAGGGTAGGGTTGGTGGATGTGAAGTGTAACACCTGGTTATGTATTCACAGGATAGTTGGGTTTTTTGCCCGTGTAACAAGAAATAGAGGAGATTTGTAACCCACGGAGGCAGGCACTGGAAAACTAATTTGCCAGGGGTCTCATAAATGGTCTTGAGCTTCTTCTTAATGATGAGTTCTCAGATGATACATGTCTAGTCTGAGAGAGATTACTGGTGGATATTAACAGAATGTTGAGCTAATCTCTGACACAGAGCTGGTTCCTCTTCTTTCTTTGCTTTGAACTTTAATTACATCCTGAGAATGGAGAGTGAACCAAAAAGAAAAAACCTGAATCCATCCCAAAACAAACAAACAAAAAAAAATCCAAGCCAAAAAAGAGTTTGTGGGATTGAATTTTGGATAGCAAATCATGGGGATGAAGTGCAGGAGCTGCTGCCTGGAAGGTATTCTGTGTTCTGCAGTAACCTGGGTAGAAATCCTTCTTCTCTGCACCAGGTTGTCCTGTGGCTCAAAGTGCTCAGCAGCATTTGGAAGCTGTGTATTCTACCCTGCTTTCAGTCCTACCACACCCCCAGGCCAGCAGCCCAGGCCTGTATTCAGGTAGATGCTTGGAAAATTTGACCAGCTTACTTAGAGGTGTGAGCCAGCCTAAGGCTCCTGCTGTGGCTTTCATGTGTCTTCCCCAAAGGGCCAGCCCTTCATTTCCCGTGGTCAAGTAAAGAGCTTGTTAGTTTTGTCTCTTTGGTCTGGGTAGCCAGTGGGACCATTGTACTGATGATGTTTCCTTGTTTATCGATCTCCCCCCATCATAAACTTGTCCGATTTTCCTTTGGAGGAAAAGCGTTTTCTAGACACCTTCCCCTTCAAATGCCAGGCTCCATAAAGGATGGTGTAAGCATCTGCTGGGACACTCCTCCGTGTCCCATTCCACGCCCCCCCCAGTATCTCTCTCTCTGTTTCTTCTTTAAATCTTTTTTTGTCTTCTAGCTTAGTTTTTAAAAAATACACCCATTTCCCTAATGCTGTAGATATTTTCTCTCTCGGGAATTAAAAAAATGCCAGTGTGTCTCTTGTTTTTATTCATAAATCTTCAGATCTCTTTTTTCTTTCTTCCCTGTCTTCAGCTTCCGTCTCACTCTGGAAGAGTATTTCCCCTTTCTCATTATATCACGTGTGCTCTTTTGCTCCCCCGCATCACTATCAGCCTTCCCCGCATCTTTTCAGGCAGAGTAGAGTACAATTCTAATCACCCGTACTTTTTATCTTCTTTCTGAATCTTAAGCAGAGCCTTTCTGATCTCGGTGTGTGTTCTGGAGCAGAACGTGCCAGGATTGGGACAGGGTGAGGCTGAAAGCAAAATCACTGAAGCAACGATTGAGAGTTGTCTTGACAGCAAAAAGTTAACTTTGTGATTCATTATCTTCTTAGGAGAGCTTGAAAGTTCTTTCTGTGTTTGTGTGCTTAAAGTACTTGCATTTTGAATGAGCTCCGGAGATTTATTTGAAGAAGTACAGTACTGGGATGAGAGTTTTAAGTGCATTGTTCAAGCGTGTTTATGTGTTTTGGAGCCTGGCATTTGTCACATCAAAATATTTGAATTGTTCTCTGCCTTTTTGAGGGTGTTGTAGGTTTGGGTTTGTTTGGTTTTTTTTTTTTTCTTTTTCAGGAGGTGAAGGGCGAGTAGTCAGGTAATCAGGATAATGGCTTTAACAAACAGAAATAGTTTGTGTGAATAACTCCACTAGCAGCTCTTCATTCAAGCATAATTAGAAACACATTTTAAATCGCCTTCACCCACAGAATTTTGTGGGCATCTTTGGGTTTGTAATATAAGGTGGCACAAAATTAACTCCTGAGGTGAGGAATTGATTTTTTTTTTTTTTTTTCATTCCTTCCACATGCTCAGAATCTACTGAATTGTTGTGGCAACTCTCTACGAGATATGAGGTCTGGTTAGGTAAAGTAGAAGTTCAGGATGAATTTTCTAGCTAAAGTAATTTTCTGCCTCTTAAACTTTAGCTGTGTCTTAGTTAACTGCGCTCTCAAGAAGTTGGTGCTGCTTTTAATGGATAGTTTGTTGTTTACAGCCAAAAGCTGATTAATGAATAGCTCTGTTACAAGAATGATGCATCCAGTACAGCAGAGGCATAGGGACATGCCTGGTATGTCTGCCTTCTTTTGTGAGACACTATCCATCATTAAATTTCCACTTAAAACACCTGGTGTTATGTGTTCAACTTTGTGAGAGGCAATAAGAGCGTCATAGGACTTTCTCTTTTACATCTTATTAGTAGATAATTAATACTAAATGATGCTATTAAGGATTTGGGCTACAGTAAGAGACAGTAGAAAGACTTGCAAATAATCTATATTCTTGCCACAGAGTTCAAGCATAAGATCATAGAAATGACACACAGATGCCTGAATGTTGTGTCTAGGTTACAAGAACCCGTCCACCAATTAAAAAATCACAGAATTGTTTAGGTTAGAAAACCCCTCTAAATGTTCGAGTCCACACATAAAGCTAACACTTCCAAGTCCACCACTAAACCATTTTCCCAAGTGGCACATGTACACCTCTCAGTACGTCCAGGGATGGAGTCTCAGCCATGTCACTCGGCGGCCTGTTCCAGTACTTGACAACCCTTTCAGTGAAGTAATATTTCCTAATATCTAGTCTAAAACTCCCCTGGCAACTTGATGCCATTTCCTCTCGTCCTGTTAACTGGGAGAAGAGACCAACAGCCAGCTTGCTACAATGCGCTTTCAGGTAGTTGTAAAGAGGGATAATGTCTTCCCTCAGCCTCCACTTCTCCAGCTAAAACAACCTCAGTTCTGTCAGCTGCTACAGATCCTCCACCAACTTTGTTGCCCTTCTTTGTACAAGCTCCAACATCTCAATGTCTTTCTTGTAGTGAAGGGCCCAGAACTGAACATGGTATTTGAGGTGTGGCCTCACCAGTGCTGAGCACAGGGGCAGAATCACCTCCTTGATCCTGCTGGCCAGGGTGTTTCCGATACAAGCTGAGATGGTGTTGGCCTTCTTGGTCACCTGGGCACACTGCTGGCTCATGTTCAGCTGCTGTCAACCAACACTCCTAGGTCCTTCTCTGCCAGGCAGCTTTCCAGCCACTCTTCCCCAAGCCTGTAGTGCTGCACCGGCTTGTTGTGGCTCAAGTGCAGTACTTAGCACTTGACCTTCTTGAACCCCATGCAATTGATCTCAGCCCATCAATCCAGCCTGTCCAGATCCCTCTGCAGATAGCTCCCTACCCTTGAGAACCCACCCAATTTGGTGTCACCTATGAACTTACTGAGGGAGCACTTAATCCCCTCATCCAGATCATTAATAAAGATATTGAACAGAACTGGCCCCAACACTGAGCCCACGGGAGCACCACTTGTGACCGGCCACCAATGGGATTTAGCTCCGTTCACCACAACTCTCTGTGCTCATCCAGCCAGCCAGTTTTTAACCCAGTGAAGAGCGTGCCTGTCCAAGCCATGAGCAGCCAGTTTTTCTCCAGGAGAATGCTGTAGGAGACAGTGTCAAAGGCGTCACTAAAATCTAGGTAGACAATGTCCATAGGCTTTCCCACATCCACAGAGTGGGTCCTCTTGTCCCAGAGTGGGTTGGAAAAGCAGGACCTGCCTTTCATGAACCCATGCTGGCTGGGCCTGATCACCTGTACTTGCCTGGTGAATGCACTCAAGATGATCTGATCTATAACCTTTCCCTGCACTAAGGTCAGGCTGACAGACCTGTGGTTCCCTAGATCCTCCTTCTGGCTGTCCTTGTAGACAGGCTTCATGTTTGCTAACCTCTGGTTAACTAGCACTTTCCTATTAACCCGGACCAATACATGATCATGAGTGGCTTGGTGAGCACTTTTACTGGCTCCTTCAGTACTCTCGGGTGGATCCCATCGAGCTCCATAGACTTATGTGTGTCTGAGTGGAGTTGCAGGTCACTAAGCATTTCCTCCTGTGTTATGGGGGCTGCATTCTGCTCCCCATCCTTGTCATCCAGCTTAGGGGACTGGGTACTCAAAAAACAACTGGTCTGACTTAAAGACTGAGACAAAGAAAATGGCATCAAGTACCTCAGCCTTTTCCTCATCCTTTGCCACTGAATTTCCCGCAATATCCAGCAAAGGCCTGAGATTCTCCTTAGCTCTCCTTTTGCTGCTAAGATGTTTAGACAAAGTCTTTTTTATCGTCTTTTACCTCAGTAGCCAGGTAAAGTTTTAGTAGGGCTTTGACCCTTCTAGTTTTCTCCCTGCATAACCTCACAGCATCCTTATGGTCCTCCTGAGAGGCCTACCCCTTCTTCCAAAAGCTTTAAACTCTCTTTTTTTCCCCGCAATGTTCCAGCCACAGCTCTCTGGCCAGGCTGGTCTTTTTCCCTGCCAGCCTGTCTTCCAGTGGATAGGGAAAGCCTGCTCTAGAGCCCTTAAGACCTCCTCCTTGAGGAATGTTCAGCCTTCTGGACTCCTTTTCCCTTCAGGACTGCTGAGGAAACTGTTGATCAGTCTCTCAGGGAGTAGATAGAGCCTCTCTTCACTATGCTTGTTTGTTATTGCTATTTGATATGTTTACTGGTGGTGAGAAAATACCAACTTTTTGAGGGCTTGGAGTGATAATGAGCTTTAAGGCAAAACCACAGCAGATCTTAAAAGCAGTGTTGGAGTTTTTGACATGCTGTGACCAAAACTTGTTCTTCCAGAGTATTTTTGTATACATTAGAAGTTGGTGACACAGAATGTTTTCTTATGGTACAATTGCTCACTTACTACCCTTTCTGATCCCTTGAACATCAAAGCAGAAACAAACTAAGGACTGGCAGTCCCTTCCTACAGAAATGCTTGCTTAGACACTCCAGATAATTTTCCTAGGAGTAAATTATCTGCTTCTGAAACTCCTGCCTCACTTACTCAAGTTGCTTAATCTGCAGCATTGTACCAGGTCCCAGCCTGAGCTGAAAAACCCTGCTAGCTCCACATTCCAGTGGGATCACGCTCTTCTAGCAGCAAGCCTGGACTACTAAGCCTCACAGTGTCCTTTTGAGCTGATAAGCAACTCGTGAGGTGGTGAGGATGAAATCACACGCAAGACAGCATCACTGTTCTGGTTCCTTTGCTTGCGGCTTCTCTTTATCACTTCAGAATCAAGATTTGAAATTAAAAATAAACATTTCAAATGAAGTCCCGCTGCCCTGCAGGGGTTTGTCTCAATGCTTGCTGCTGTGTAGCCTGTATTCTAGGTATTCAGATGCTTCTTCAGGTAACATCATTCCCACAACTGCCTTCTGCTAGGGGCCTGAATCTGAAGACAGATGCATTTTGGGGCCTTTGAGTGCCATCACTTGCTACTGCTGCAGGTGACAGTTAAATCTTTTCACAAATGATTCTAGATCCATTTTCAAAACAAGTTTTTCCCCCTACTTTTCCTGTTAGAAGGTTGTGCTGTTATCCCACTGCTGTCATGGCTAGCAGTCTTGGTCCCCATTCCTGTCCAAATTTCCTTTTTGCTGGAACAGCTCTGTTTTCTAGGTGGTACTTGGTGAGTGTCTCCTCCTGCACTGGCTGTCTTGGGTCCTTACTGCCTGTTCTGCCGATGTGCATAGCTTGGCATAAAGAGTGGTAAACTGTGGTGCAAAATGAGATGTTTTGTAAGGCTTATGTTTTAGATTAGAAGAAGTATTACTGTATCATTTGCATTAGATGCTGACTACAGAAATAATTTGTTCTGTAGTTTATCAGCTGCTTCCTTTTCATTTCTTTACAGTTTGTTTTCTCTTGAGTGTGATGTACAAGTTCTCTGTCTTAGACTTAAATATTCCTACTTTCTCCTTGAAACGTTTCTTCAATGTCTTTTTGGGTTTGTTTTTTTTTCATGCATGAAGTACTTAATGCCCTCAATCTGCATAAAAATGTTTTGTATATAACTCTAAAAGCTCCCTTAGGACTGCAGACTTTTTTAAATGGAACAATTTAAACATTTTCCACACAAATGGGCACTTGGGGCAGATGTCATTATAAAAATTCTAAGATTATTTGTTAGATATTTTCACTGGTTTTTGGTTTGGTTTTTCTTATTTTTTTTTCCTTAAAGACCTGCCTCTCTAGTCACAGTGGAAATTACAAGCCAAATGGAGTCAGCATGATTTCTGTTACTGGCAGAGAAGTACAGAGCTTATAAGGCTGGCTAGTTAGACATTGATAAGAAAGAGAAACAATAGGCTGTCTTCTCTGCTTCAGTCAACATGGTGCAGGTGTGGAGGCTGATGTAATGCTGCTGCTGCTTTCCTACTCAGAATTGTACATACATATTTATAAACACATGCAAATCAATCAAGTATTGCATTTGCAAGATGCCTTAACAAAACAGCGATTGAGATGCAGAACGAGGGAAAAGCGCTTCAAGTTCAAATCCTGCTCCGACTGAGTGAAAGTTTTCATTTGAAATTAATGTGTTCAGGTTTCCTTCTTCATGAGGAAATACATGATACTGGATATTCTTGTTGAGACTCATGTTGTAAAATTTGAGGCTTACATATATTTGACTAGTAGACAGAAGCTCTATTTTGTGGAGGTTTTTGGATTCTAAGGGACTGTTTTCTGATTTGAAACAGAGCTGTGAAGTAGTCAAATTTCATGTGGAAGAAAACCCCAAACCCAGTATTTTTAGATCAGATTAAATACTAATTCCAGCAGGATCAGGCTGTTTTGTTTCAAATCTGACTGTTCAAATGTTTTAAATATTGCTTTACCTAATGCAGCCTTTCAGAACAAACCGATTTGAAGGGAGAGAAAGAAAGACTTCATGTAGGAATGCAGTAACAGGAAATTCTGACATTTGTCAAAATACTTCTCCCTCTCTCCAGAGTTAGTATTTTGCAATCTCAGTATGGTTTTCTGATACATTTTAGTATCATTGGAATTGTATTCTACACAGTAGGATGTTGTTTGTGTGGAGCCATTCTTTCTGGCTGTGTGTTGTCTGTGTTTTGGGGAGATACTCCAGGAGTGGGTGGAGGAATGCAGGATTTTGTCTGTCTTCTCCAGCATGGTTTTTTCCACTAGAATGATCAGTATCGTGTGAAACTCAGTTACTGCTGGTGATGCTTTTTAACAGATCCTTGGTACTACTGATGAAAATGGGTACATGCTGTCTCTGTCAGAACAGCACTATTTTTAAACATGTTCTTGGAATGTGCACTTGCTACTTATATTCTTGTTTATTCCAGATATGTGTCCTTACTTTGTTCAAGTCTTGATGGTCTGTCAGATACGACAAGTTATGCTTGTTTTTGCAAAAATTGCCCTTTGTTGATGAAACCAGTGCTGATAGACTTGAACCCAGATGCTATTAAAACAGATGGAATTTGGTAAGGCTTTTTAAAGCCCTTTTAAAAGTCCAGCTGTCACATGGACTTACTGTCAGGATGGTGACTCTGTCAGTTTTGTGGTGCGTGGCTATATTGCAATGCAGTTTCATGACAGCTGAATAGTTTTTGCATATAACTAGTGATCCCCAGAGCAGGACATCCTCCTTCTCCACACCTGCATTGCCTACTTTGCTGAGACAGGGCCTCCTTTATCCTAACAGGGCTTTGTATGGACTTCCAGTTTCCTATGAAAAAAAGGGAAAATACCACAAAATATCACTGGTGTGGTGATGGATTTTGGATACCATCTGAAGTGGCAGTGATGACGTCCAGTCAGCAGCAGTTTCAGTGTTAGTCCAGAGGATTTAACTGAAAATAATTGTTAGCAATAGCCTTGTTTTCTGGTGTAGGTCAGGCTGGGATGGTTTGGTCTTGTTGAGGCTTACCCAAACGTACTTGTTGGCAGTGCAGCTGGGCTGAGTGCTGTGAACTCTGAGCATACTGCTCAGCTTTGGTTTCTCCATGGCTGTTGAAGGCAGTTTGCTTCTGGTTCCATTGCCAGCTTAGATGTTTTGCCTGTGAAAAGCACCTAATTTCCCAGTGAGGTTTTAGGCACAGGCAAGAGTATATAATTTCTAATATATGCAGTTTCAGGGGCAATTTGTATATGTATTTTCTTTTATTGCCTGTTTATCTCTCTGTTATAGATGGAAGATTTCTGGCATGGGAGAGATCATTTTGCATAAACAGTTCAGTAAGGTTTTCCAGATGCTTAGATTTCAAAATAAAAAAAAAAAATCTAAAGGGTCAAACAGATGCCTGGGATATGCTGAGTACTAGAGGCTATAAGCATGACTTCATTTTGTATAGGCAAGCTATAGCTAGCTCTAAGCTAGTCAACTCTGTTAACATAAACCATGTAACTGCTGCACCGCAGTGTTCAACACAGACTGCAAAAACTATTTGAATGGTCAGGGAGTTACCCGACATGGGCAGGGTAAAGCTGGCATCACAGCACTGACTGCACCACAAATATGTCAGGTAGCTTTACATCATCTTGGCTACCCCCTTGCTTTTGAATGAAACTGTTTTCTTGGTGCCATTTAGGGAAACTTGACAATTAGCCTGCAGTAATTAAGTGTGTTGGACCTGTCCTGGAGCTTTTCCTAGTGGCTGGAAGAATCCAGGTGTGCTGTTTGAGGATCTCCTACTGGGGTTATTACTGGTCAGTGCAGGTTCTCAGATTGTATTTTTTCTGTAACTAATTTGCTTGGTGATCGTCTGTTCAGGTCAGGTTGACATTTTTGAACCTGTATCTAAGAGAAGTGGGAAGTTGGAAGAGATTGAGTGTCTAGCCTAGTTTAATGCTTGCCATAGTCTTTCATTTTTAGCAGTGAAGGAGAAAAGAGCAAAAGCATCCTATAAGTTTCCAGCAAAAATCCAGAATTTTAGTATCCTGGGCAAATCCTGTATGTGGAGGCAGGAGTTAGATCATTCCAGACTTCCAGTTA
Organism: Phaenicophaeus curvirostris; assembly: GCF_032191515.1. NCBI lineage: Eukaryota > Metazoa > Chordata > Aves > Cuculiformes > Cuculidae > Phaenicophaeus > Phaenicophaeus curvirostris. Next base: position 44,085,649 of record NC_091395.1, read on the forward strand.
ACAGAAGCTATGTGGAGAAAGCTAACAAATCCATTGCTTTTGGATACTGCAGAGATATGTGAGCATCCATTTTGCCCTAATTTTCTTTAAATATGAACAAGAGATGCCAATAGAAATGATGACTTTTGATTATAGGCTTATCATCCTTAAGCTAATAGTTGTGGTGTTATTCTCGTGGATTGTGCAATTTGGTTGAGCAGTTGCTAGTTCAACTGTAAGGGATTGTCAATCTTCTCCTCCTCCTTGGTTGTTTGACAAGTTCCTCCTCCTGTACTTGAGGAAAAAAGGAATTATAAATGTTTAATAACTGAAGGTACATGGTTGCTCTCAAAGCCAGATCCCAAAAGTGATAAAATCATTACGATTTTTTCAAAGGAGTCTTTTAAATTAAAGCAATTGGTAAGTGCGTAAAGCTGAAGATCACAAGGAGGAAGTGATCTCATGCTTCCATGTCCTCATAGATTGTATCTGAAACTTGTTAGCTCTGTCTGAACTAAGCTGTGAACTGCTTGGCACAGGGCCGGTCTTCTTCCAGATCTCATAAAATGCCAGACGTTGCTGATGTCACCCACTGCAGAACCATTTCCTCATACCTGACTCGTAGAGGAAGTCATGGGTTTCAGTGGTAGTAGTGAAGAAAAAAATGTTGCCAGTAGTTAATGGTCTCAAAGATTAATATTAAACAGAAAAGCCAAGCAGTATGGACATGTAGGCAAGAAAATGCTTTGGACACAGCATGGTGGTCCAATGCCTTTCCAAAAACCTTTGCACTGTCTTGGCTTGTAGCTTCTCCACTGAGCCTTGGTCTGGTATTTCCTGCATGCCAGAGGTTGCATGATCATAGGAAGTAACTGCTGTTACTTTTGTATACTGCCTGCCATGGGGAAATTGGATTTATAGAGGGGTTTGGTTTTGTTTTTTCATTCTTAACAGCTATTTGTTTAGCATGAAGGGGCTGTGCCAACAGTCTTATGGAGTATGTGTGCTTTTCCAGTGTGTAGTTGCAGGGCAAGGGAGATTCTAGCACTTGTGCTGCCATGCAGTGGTTTTCAGTCTTGCTCAGAGTGGTGGCAGTTGCCTTTCAAAATTAGTATTACTCTGCTGCATTGCCTTCTTGATCTTTTTTTTTTTTCCATTGCTCAAGCAGAAAGCTTCCATTTCTCTCAAGTTAGCAAGCTCCAGTAATGGGTTGCATGTCAAAGTCCGGAATAAGAGCATTTGTGCAGCTTCCTTAAGTAATTCAAATTATGAGTGAGCTCATAAAGGAAAGAACATTGAAATTCAGGCTGAATCAGTAGTTAATTGGATGCTAGTCCGATCTCAGCTTCCCATGTGCCTGGGTGCTGTAGAAGGATGAGGTCATGGTGCTGATTCTTGACCACAGCATGCTGCAGACCTCCCACATCTTACCAGGGATTGCATCAGCTGCATCCCAAACACTGAGTTTCTGTGACACAAATGCTTTAGCTTTTTCCTAAATGTGCATCAGCTTGGTGTGGTTAGGCTGTACGTGTCACTGATGCCTGTGGGACAGGAGACACACCAGCCCTAAAATCCAAGGCGCTTATTTACACTTGTGAAGAAAGCCTTTAGCCCAAGTTCAGAACAAAGTTCAAATTCATCGTCAGGATCTCCAGCAAGGCAGTCCTATTACTCTGTGATTTGTCACTATAAACTACTTGTCTGGCTTGCTTGCTTCGATGCCTTTTTGTTAAGACTAGTCAAACATCATTTTATAAGCAGAACTGAGCAAGATGGAGAGTGTAGTGTGTTTTGGATTTCTCATTTGCTGTAGTTCGGTTTTCAGCATGTATGCTGGTCACTTTTTACAAATCATGTTTGTGTCATAGAAACTCCTGCATCTGTTCAAGATAGGGGTAGGGGGTCTTCTCACCTTTCTTGTGCAAAAACATTTCTGTTTGTCTTTTTAAACAATAACTTCTTTTTTGAAAGGTATAAAATTGGCCCAAGTTTCTATATAAGTGTAGATACTGCATTAATTCTCTTAAAACTCCACGGGCTGGAGAACAAGTCTTATGAGAAGCAGCTGAGGGGACTGGGGTTGTTAGCCTGGAGAAGAGGAGACTGAGGGGAGACTTTATTGCTCTTTACAACTACCTGAAAAGAGGTTGTAGTGAGGTGAGTGTCGGTCTCTTCTTCCAATTATCAAGTGATAGGTTCAGATTGGGCATTAGGAAAAATTCCTTCGCTGAAAGGGTTATCAAGCATTGGAACAGGCTGCCCAGAGAGGTGGTTGAGTCACCATCCTAGGAGGTATTCAAAAGATGGTAGTCAAGGTGTTCAGAGATATAGTTTTGTAGTGGACAGGTACTGTTTGGCTTGATCTCAAAGGTCTTTTCCAAGCAAATAATTCCTGATATCTAATCTGACCCCCCCAGGTGCAACTTGAGGCCATTCCTTCCTCCTTCCTATCACCTCCCACTGCATCAGGCATCCCAAGACCCTGTCCAACCTGGCTTCGAACACCTCCAGGGATGGGGCAGCCACAGCTTCCCTGGGCAACCTGTGCCAGTGTCTCACCACTCTTGTAATGAAGAATTTCCTCCTAATGTCCAGTCTAAATCTGCCGCTCTCCAGTTTACACACATTGCCCCCAGTCCCATCACTACAAGCCTTTATGAACAGTCCCTCCCCAGCTTTCCTGGAGCCCCTTCAGGTACTTCAAGGTTGCTGATAATAATAGTATCAACAATAATAATAATAGTGTCAACAGCTTTAATAAAGAAATAATCATAATAATAACAATAACAAAACCAATAAAATACTGTTAATAAGAAAATGAATGAAATATATACAAATATATGAAATCGTGTCCCCACCCCTCGATGACTGTAGGTCACCACAAATGCTGCAGAGCTGGCACAGGGAAAGATCAGCAGGAAGAGGGAGGTGTGCGCAGGAACTGCATTCAGGAATGCATAGATCCAGGATCAGGGCAAATGGAGAGATGGGGTCCTCACGGGATGTTGGTCATCACAGAAGAGTGAGCTTCGTGATCTCTCATTTTTATACTGAGAATGATGTGTGTGGGATGGAACAGTCTGTTGGTCAGTTTGGGGTCACCTCTCCTGGCTACTCCTCCCTGCAAGTGTGACCCTTTTTCATCTATGACTTATGGCAGTATCACTGGCTTGAGAATGGCCTTGCTTACTGTAGGAATAACTGTGAGCAATGGCCTTTCTGCATACCAGTCCCTGTGTTATCACTTCTAAAGAAAAACCCTGTCTGGAAAACATGCAATTAACTTTCAGAAAATAAAGTTATGTAGATGACGCGTGGCTAAAGTTAGAAAACTTCTTTAGCTCACACCAGAGCACGAGGCTAAATTTGGCTGTTATTTACAGACCTAGAAAGCTGTAGAGTTTGGTAGCAAAGCCAGTAGGTCTGGTATATCCAAGTGCTTCTTTTGGGATCCTTTGTTGCTCTGCTGGAGGGCAAAGAGACAAATACGTTTTTAAATTGACTACGAATTTTCTGATCACATTCAAAACACTGGGAAGCATATCATCAGTCTGCCTACATAATTTCTTCATAACCTTTTTAACAGTGTTCCATTGCAAAATAGAGATCTAAATTTTGCAGAACGGTGGTTTAGACTCCCAAGTGAAGTCTTGATCAGCTACTGCAAAGTTGTCCAATGTCTTCGTCCAGTCCTAGAATGGAAATTGGTATTGGTGCCTATGCTCATAATGCTGGAAATCTCTCCTCCCAGCTCCAGTAAGTTGCAAGTGGCCTCTTCCTCAAAATTTTCTTGAAGCTACAAGATGCTCTTGCTCTATTCAACTGCGCTATGACTGCATCACAGCTCAGGCTGCACGTTGCAAACCAGGGTGGCCTAGGTTTTTTAAAACTTAATTGTAATATGTGGAACAGTCCGTGACAGATAAATTATGCATGTATAGTACACTGATGTGTTGGACCTACTGCACATGGAGATGAGTCTGTACCAGAATATAGTAGCTGGTTGCCAGATATCAGGCACCTAGAGTTGCCTGGCACCTGGAAAAGTGGGCAGCTACTTCAAATGTATAGGAAGAGTGTTTTCCTGCACAAACATGCATGAGATGTAGGATTCCTGTGAGTAATGTAGCGAGTCTGTTCTCACCTGGTATCATCCTCCTTTCATTTCCCTCTCCCCAAGTAGGCTACAACTCCCTTAAAAAGCTGAAACAAAGTTAGCTTTTCATTTGTGGTCTGGGTAGTTGCATGGAAACCTTAGTGGTTCCGTGTAGTGCCAGGAAGCCTTTGTTGGCTGATTGTGTTTGTGCTGTTCTTGATTTGCTCCATAGTGGGGAAGAGAGGAGATCAAGGTTTCAGTGTAGTTTCAAACAGGTTCTGGAGTTCTGTATTTTACAAAACTTCTAAAGGGGCTGTTCATTGGGGAGTAAGCCAGATACTGTTGGAAGAAATGAACCACTAAGAGTGTAATGAAATTATTCGTACAAGTGTTCTATTCTAACAGCAATGCTCGTCGTAAAGATTCTTGTGAAGGCAGGTGTGCTTTGCAGGGAAAGTTCCTCTAAATAATCGCTATCTCTTGCATTTTTAAAAAGTATTTAAAGCACTGTAACTTCACAATGTACTGTAACTGTACAATGCGTAATTTTTTTCAATCTGTCTTTGGAACACAGGCCACAGACTCTTGACTTGAAATCAACTTCACAAATCCTTGCCTAAACAATAAGGCGGGATAAAGCAAGATGTTTCCAGGCTTTCTTTTCTAACTTTTTTCCTTCTTTGGGTCACTTTTTAGAACTTACTGCGAGCTTTGCGCTCCTAAACTAACCAGCAGACAATTTGAGGAGAGTGGTCTGACTGCTGTCTGCGCTTGCAAAATCAAATGACTGGGGAATCAAAAGATATGGAACTTGTTTCAGCATTCATCTCCTGTGTAATGGCTCAAGAGGCAGCCAGCAGTTCACTCATTCACCTGGGAGCTGTCAAAGAAAGCAACATCTTATTCAACGGTATTATTGAAAAAAAAAAGGGTACATGTCAGACAAAGACAATTTACAACCCATTTATTTTTGGCATTCTCCTAATTCCCATTATTTGAAGTAAAACCCATCTTCCTGACAGACCAGCTTCTTAGTTCCCTTAATCCTGCAGCAAAGTGATAATCCTTTATTTGTGACTTCATAGGCTGTTGCTAAGGAGAATGCTGTGATATCACGAAGCCAGCACTGTGACTTCAGTGTTGGTGGAAGCCTAAGTTGAAGGAGATGGCTGATTCTCTGAAGGACTAGGAGAGAGAGTTTGTATACTTCTGCTGTTCTGCAAGCACTTCCTAAAGAGCAGTATCTGGCAAACAGGCTTGCATGATGTCTGTAGAGGTGATGAATGATAGAGTTAGAGGCTGTGTTTGAGGGGAAAACTTGTGGTGATTGTGTTTGGCAAGGTTACTCCTGCCCTTGAAAGAAGTTATGTTATCAAGAGGAAAATGTCACTAGGAACTTACACAAGGCTTTCACATCCTCAGTCTCCAAAGATATCATAAGGAAATGACTCTGAATACCAGAATTATTTTCTCCCAAATCAAGAGCTCCTTACTCAGAATTCCTTTTATATTCTCATCTTAAGAATATAATTTTGCAAACCCAAAACTTACCCTGGAAACACTAATAACATAAGTACTTCCATAAAAAAAAAGTTTTGTGAGGAGCAAGGCAAAAGACACTTAAATCTCATTCAAACCTTCATGCTCTAAACTAGACTTTTAGGCTCTTGTTTATAAATAGAAGTATGAAGGAGTTGTGTAACTTCAGGCATTGTATCAGAGACTTTAAGTTAGATATTCCCAAATAGTTTACATGCATGGATTCTTTTCACATTCAAGTCTGAGCTTTGAGTGCCTAAAATTAGGCTCCTCAGTAACTCCTTTCAAGAAGTACTGAATGTACAGCAGCAGTCAATGGAGATAAAGGGAAGTGCAAATCTACATCAGTTTTGAAACTCAAGCTGTGACTATTAGAAACAACATATGGCAGTAGGAACCAAATTTGGCTCCTTTAATATTTCTGGCTTTGACCATAACAGGAAGTTTTTAGAGGAACAGTATTTAAAACACTGCGTCAGTGGTTATCTGAAGCTGTTGGAACCCAGGGAGAAAATCTTAGTAAAAGAAAAGGGTTGTAACTTTGTTTTAACATTCACTTTTTGAATGCATTAGGGAGCATAGGATTCAACAACAGAAAGACACGTTCTTGCTGGTAATAAAATCAGTATTTTATTTTTACTGTTGATTACTCAGTTTTCATTTTCACTTTTGTATGGATGCTTTGAAAGGTCAAGCGGAGGAATTGAGCAGGATTAGGCATGTACAGCTACCCTTATTGATATAATTTTTGGAAGTTGTATAAGCTAAATCCGCTCTTCTTCCAGAATAAATGAGGATTTACATAGGTATAATTACAAGAAGATAATTCTATCAGTAAATTAGTCTTTTAGACCAAAGTCCTGAGGTCAGTTCCTATTTTATCCCTGTAACACAGATGTTCCCCAAATTGTCTTCAGGGAGTGTGCCAAACTAGATGCTGCATAACAAATCTACAGTGCAATGCTTCAATTAAGTGTCATACCAGAATTAAAATGAGTACCATAATGTCAAGGGGAAAAAAACCACACACCTCACGCAGAGGCTTTGCAGACCACACTTCTGGCAGCCTGGCATTTTTAAGTTCTTGTGGGTTACACCATCCTCTGTGAAACTGCATGTGTGTTTTGAAGAGCTTCTCATAAAGCAGTGAAACTCTTCTAAAGCAGTATTGGTGATGACATGCTTAACTGCTTTCACATGTTTTAATTGAAACTGCCCAAACCGTTCAGACGTGCCTTCAGAGGAGGGATGTTGCATGTGTGCCATATTAGCACGCATGCTAACAATTTACTCTCAACTTTCTTTACTGTCCTGTAAGCTCCCATCTTCCCTCTAGCTTCGATCTTTGATCATAAAAGCTTAGGAGTGACCCTTTAGAGAACAAGCTAAATGTTTCTTTTTAGCGGTTCTGCCTGTTCCAAACACTGGGAGGACTCACTCAAAGCTGCTGGAGGATGCAGGTTCCCTTGGCCAGAGTTGCCAAGGATTCTCCCTCTGCTGGGTGGTTGGCACTTGGGCTTAGGCGTTGGGCTGTAAGCAAGATAGGTTTGTTCTTCCAGGCTTTTAATTTGAGACTTTGAATGGAGTCTTTAATTGAATCCTTAGTGTGGTGTGGGGGTGAAGGTCAGCCTCCAAAACAAAACAAAGGCAAGCACCAAGTAGATGCAGAGCACATGCAGATCAGCCTTTACAAAACAACTGTCCTTTTGTTCACTTCTTTCTTCACTGATACAGGCAGCCATTCCCACTTTGCTTATTCCAGCAATCCTGTAGGCCCTTGTATTTTCCCAGCCTTCTTACAGCTGGAGGTGCTAAATTTGTTTGTTAGCATTTGGTTATTATTCCTGCTTCCGTTTAGTCCCTCTACGCATTTGGATTCTTTCAACAAGTCTTCTTTCATCATTAACATTACATATGCTTCATTGCCTGCTTTAGCAATCAAACAAAAATCATCTCTTTCCTCACGCTTCCTTTTAACCTTTCCTATGTTTTTTCTTAGTTACGTTGTTTCTTTTTTCTCTCTCTCCAGACTTCTCCTGCTGTTAATTCAGTCTTTATAGTCTAAGTTTTTCTTTAAGTAGCCTCTACATCTGCTCTTTAGGACTAAAACTTGTAGCTACCAAACAGTTAGGCGGAGCAGAGAGGTTTCAAGAAATGTTCTTAGGGATACGTGTACCCTCCATGGGCACTTCCAAGGGCTGGTCCAGTCTCTCAAAGCAGTTCCAGTCTCTCAAAGGGCATGGCCAGGAGAGGAGGTGGGTGTGCACCTTCCCATTCACCATGCACAATGCAGTATTTAATGATGATCAGAAACGCTTTTAAGGCAGAGACGCTTCTCAAACTCCAACTCTGACCAAGACACATTTAGCCCTTCTAAATAGGAGTTGGACTCTTGCACCTGTAAGGTCTGTGTGAGTTAAAGCACTGCCTGTGGGGTGAGCTTGTTGAAAGAATGTAGCAGTAACTTTAAGCCCTTTTTTTCTTATGGTCCAGAATAAGGAATGACAACATAATCGCATGATAAGGAATGACTTTTTATTTGTTGTTTTAGTGTGTGTTGAGAAAATATTACCTTGCTACGATATAAAACATAGTCATTCAGAACTTGCATTTATATGTCCCCTATGCTTCAATCTCAGAATTTTGTTATATGTGATTTTCTCTTTGTGTCCAGTGGTTACGTGCTAGATTTGTTCAAGAAATTATCCCAAATTTCTCCTCTTGCTAGCCTTTTGGTTTAGTTCAATATAAGTTGAGATCAGCAGCAGCTCCTGAGATCGTCTCAGGAATCTAGTCTTTATATCCTAATTTAGGTTTCTTTATACTGAATAAGAGGGCAAAGACACAACTATTTTTATGTGCTCTCATCTTTCAGAAAACTGGGTCATAGCGACACTTGGGGAGCACAAGGACTCTTCCACGCTCTGGTGCTTTGTAAATGCTTGGTGAAGGTCCAGAAGAAAAATCTTGTTGAGCTCAGTTTAAAATGCAGAGGAGAAAAAAAGAATTATCAGTTCTGTCCCCAGAGAGGGTTAACAGTGTTCTGTGCAACACAGATCAATAGCAAATGTTTGGGCTTTAATAGCTGTATTGGAAATGTGAAGGCTGGAATGGATAATGAAGTGGTAACCCTATCTGTCAGAACACAGTTGCTCAGATTCATTAAGACTGCTGGGGAGGACTTGAGACGACACAGGCGACAGCTGAGTGAAACAGCTGAGCAGTCCTGCCAGACAGTGACATCGACAGCGGAGTGTAAGGCAGTGCAGCGAGAATGGACTAAACGGTGCTCAAATACGTTAGGTTTCATGCTTTTTTAAGAGCGTGGTCTACACATTGCTGGAGTCAGTGGTGACCATGTTAGACGATGGGGGTGGTAATTAAAAGTCTAAACATAAGACTGTAAATTAGGAGATATGTAAGAAGTCACAGAGGAGAGGTCTGTCTGTGAATTCGATAATTTCATCCTTGTTTTGGTTACTGTGTTTGGGTTTATTGCTCATGTGCAGGGAGATTTTCAGATTCGTGAAATTTCCCTTGGAAAAGAAAAGAGCAGGAGATAATTCTGTCAGGTGTTACTGTTGTAATAATGGTGTGAAGCTTGGTGTAGGTTTTGGTTTACTGCTTCCTGTAATAAAAATAGTGCTGAATAAAATTAAGAAGCAAAATCCATGTGAAGTGGACAGGAGGAAGCACACTTAATCTAGTGAGCTGTTTAATTGTGTGAACCCCAGTGCTTCCAGGTACTGTCCTTTATTGGAGGTCATTTTTGATTCCTGCATTTGTTGAGAGTCATAATAATTGGGAGAAAAAATGAAAATCTGCCAGTTCTTGAAGATCTCAAAGAACTGTTTCTGTCTAGAACAAGGGCATTTCCCTTTAAGATACACTAGTGACAGTGCATGCATTTGGGTTTCTGATGCTTCCTCTTAAATGGTTGACCAGCATGAGAAGAGAGAGCAGATTTGATGAGCCACTGAACTGTTGTGTCAGGGCATTTCACATGTTCTCATCCTCACGACTGATCTCCATGCAGGGGAGACCATAGGACAGAATTTTAAAGTATTTGGGGCCATTGTGGGAAATAGGGGACACTGCATCTACTGCACGCAGGTGGAGCATAGGGGCAGGATGTCCTAGTATAGCTACTTCATGTATTATAGTGTAAGATATTTTGATTTCATAAGCACTAAAGTACATATTCTTAAGTCTACTCCAGCCATAGTGAAAATTCTGCTTTCTAGCATAGAGATAAAAAATGACCTGTTAAGCTCTCAACTGCTAAGTCTTTGGAGTGTCTGACCTTTTCCTTTTAAAACCACTTTGGCACTATTTTAATTGATTCCATGCGTGGCCTTTTCATCAGTTCTCTCCTAGCCAGGAAAAACTGGGCTGTTAAAGGCTGCTGTAGTACCATGGGACTTGTGTTTAGTGTTGCAGGTTCTTATTTTAACCTGAAGTTATCTGCCAGTCATCACTATTTATTTGAAAAGCTGTAACTACTGCAGTATCATCTTTGGGATAAAAATCTTACCATGGTTACAGCAGTCAGTATAAATGAGAGAGTAGTTACTCTGTTGTTGGGTTATATTGCTAATCACCCCTTCACCTTTCAGGAATTTTAGCTGCTGACTAGACTCTTGCTGTATGTTTGCTGCAGCATCCCCAGGCACACTGTGAAAATGTGTTACGGCTAACTGAAGAGGATAGTGAAGAACATGTGGCTGAGGCTGATTGTTATGTTTCAGTAGCCATGTTCGGTGCTTTCAGGAATGTCTGAAATATTTTTCTCTGCATTTGTTAGATTTCCACCCTAAGAAAAAAAAAACAGGCTTACCATTGTTTTGGGGTTTTTTTTCCTCATTTCACGTGTGCTTACTGTCTCTTGCCAAATCTCCTCTAGTGTCAGGTATCTTGACGCTTCTATCTTTCCTTGCATTTATTGTTTACTGCCAGAGAAGAGGCAGGCTTTGTTTTTGAGGGGGTGGTGTGGCGATATGGTTGATAACAATGTAGCTTTAGCATTAATTGAATTAATTTAATAGTAACAGATTTCTATGCAAAAAAACCAACCCAAATCTCTCCTCCCTTCCCATCCCATGGTCCTAGCTACAAAAATCTGTTAGAGAATTCTTCTGTGTGGTTTAAAATATCACATACTTTCCAGTGAGCTGTAATTTAAAGAAACCTGTTTCAATAAAAGAGACGGTTGTTGGGTTGCTTTGTTTTTACTGTTAAGACTGATGCATTCATTCAAATGTTGTTTGCTGAATTGTTGTATTAGCAAGTGTGGCACGAAGTTATGGTTCTGTCTTGCATTAGGTAGCATTTAAAGTAGTTTGGTTTTCATTTTTGTGAATATATGATATGATAAAGTGGAGATGCTTAAAAAATGCATAACAAATAAGAAAACATGGATCGTCAAAGATCCTTAATCATATTCACAGAATGAGCTGATTAAGTACCATGAGCAAAATCATGATCTTTTGAGTCAAACCCAGGAATATTTGCTTCAAATTCATTAGTTTCGGGCTGCACAGAAGAGGTGTATGAAACCAGTTGTTCAGTTGTGGGGTGACTGTGATCTACCAGTGTAGTACATCTGTGAAAAAGACCAGTTACCATGCCTCACATATAATAAGAAGGTATTTCCACTGTAAGTGTGGAAATTTCAATTTCGTTGTACTTGATGCTAGTGAGAAGTTAGATGAAGCACTACAGTATGGTGCAGAATCCTGCTTATTGCTTCTTAAAGAAAAGTTATGTTTGAGTAAATGTAAAAGAGTCATAGAATCATAGAATAGTTTGGGTTGGAAGGGACCTTAAAGATCAACCAGTTCCAACCCCACTGCTGTGGTCAGGGGCACGTCCCACTAGATCAGGCTGCTCAAGACCCCATCCAACCTGGCCTTGAACACCTCCAGGGATGGGGCATCCACAACTTCCCTAGGCAACCTGTTCCAGTGCCTCACCACTCTCATAGTGAAGAAATTCCTCCTTATGTCTAGTCTAAATCTGCCCCTCTTCAGTTTATAGCTGTTGCCCCTAGTCCTAGCACTAAATGTTTCTAGTTGGGCTTTAACCAGCCTGATTTTCTCTCTGCATGATCTCACTTCGTTCCTGTAGTCCACCCAAGATGCCTGTCCTTTCTTCCAAAGCTCATAGATGTTCCTCTGTTTTTTTGATATCCACCGAGATCTCTTTGCTCAACCAAGCTGGTTTTTTTGCCTGTCAGCTTTTTCCTGTGCTGCCAGGATTTCCTTCTTGAAGAGCACCCAGCCCTCTTGGGCTCCCTTGCCCTTAGGGACTTCTGACTTGCCCAGTCAAAAGACAGGGTGTATTTCCTAGATCCACGAGCTGCCAACTTGTGCCCAGGCCTCTTTCAACTTGTGCAGTTTAAAGACAAGAGGATTTGGGGATCGGGATATACTGGGTGGAGGAAGAAAGATGAGGAGGAAAAGACAACCAGGATGGCATATGTGATTATAAAAGGATCGGGATTAATAGAACAATAGAAGAGTGAACCAGATCGTGTATAAATCTGACAATCAAAGAATAACATTTTAACAAATAGAGTTGAAGCTACATTTCCATTTCTTGGGGTTTCTATCGCTTAGATTAATAGCAATGGTAAACCAACTCCAATCTTAATGCATAGCCCACAAGCAGTAATAATTTTTGGAGCACTCAGAGGGGTGCCACTTATTTTCCCAGAAATTTTAATCCCACTGGCTCAGATAAATTTAGAGGGCTTAAAACCAAAGTATTGAGAAACTTGAGGCAGATATAATGCCTCATAGTAATCTGGTTTTTTTTTCCAAAGGATGGAATTTTGGATCCCAAGGACAGAACTCACAAAACTGTGTGGTGATGACATCCTCGAGACTATCCTTTACCACCACTTTCTTGCTCCCAGTCGAAATTGGTCGAGCTTCTCATCGATCAGCACCCACAGGTCCTTCTTTGCAGGGCAGCTTTCAATCACATCACCCCCATCCTGTATCGAAACCGTGGATTGCCCTGACCAAGGTGCAGGACCTTGCACTTGGCCTTGTTGAACCTCATGAGGTTCACACAGCCCCACTTCTCCAGCCTGTCCAGGTCCCTCTGGATGACATCCCGCCCTTCCCATATGGCAACTGCACCAGTTAGCTTGGTGTCATCTGCAAACTTGCTGAGGGTGCACTCAATCTCCCTGTCTATATTGATGAAGATATTAAACAGCACTGGTCCCAGTATGGACCCTTGAGGGACACCACTTGTCACGGATGTTTATCTGGACTTTGAGCCATTGACCACTACTATTTGACTACGACCATCCAGCCAATTTCTTATCTACCTGATAAAAGTCCTCCAGAAAGATTAAAGGGACAGGACCCTGAAAGCGTTTGCTTTTTTTTGAAGCCAGTGGAATGAGGTCTGAAGGGAGGGGAGGATTATTCTCTGCAAATATATAGGAGTCTAAGCAGCAGGAGGGGGGGAAAAAAGAAAGAGTATTTAAGCTCATAGACAACATTAGCACAAAACCAGATGGGCATTACCTGTTGGGATATTTAATACCCTAATCACGTTCCCTCTTGTGATTTCTTGAAGAACCATGAGATTTGTTCAGGTAAGCCAAGTGGAACTTATTAGCATACTGCAAGTAAGTTGTTATTAGTGGAGCACTGATATGTCAAATTTGTTAGTATGAAGAGATTTCCTAAAGAAATACAAGTGTATGTTTGTATCTTTTTGATGTTTCTTAGTCTGTTTTCTTCTGGGGCCACAGGGTTAATGGGTTATGTTCCCAGTCTGGTGTTGCGCGCTTTCTGTTTTGTGAAGTTGGTTCTTGTAGAAGTAATCATAATGGTAGATAGCTGTAGTCTCTGCAGCTACAGATTCTGAATGCTGAGTGCTGAAGGCTGATTTTAGCCTCTGAAATTCAGGATCTGCTGAAACTGGTACAGGCTAGTCTGAATTTTCTCATGCTCGTGATAACCCGTTGGCATCTTCTGGCAGTGTTCTTTTTTAAACTTTTTTTGTTCTCTGTTCCCCCCCTCCAATTTGAGACCATTCCTTTTCTCCGCTTGAGTTTCCCTCTGGTGATGGTAAAAGGTCTGTGGCGAAGGAAGGGGATCCCAGGCCCTGGCTCAGGAGGGCTCAAGGATGCATGCAAGCTAATGTGGAGTTTGACAAAGGCGTCTGTGTTCAACTCTGACACAATGAGTGTGCAAAGGCAGAGAATGGGATCTTTCTTAATCTGCTTTCTCAGTGTATGATGAAGATTGATTTCAACCTATGCTGTATTCTGTGCTGGTCTTTTTGGATACACATGCATGCATTCGGGTTGTACAGAGTGAAGTATATGTTGTATTTGTGCCGTATGCTGTCAGTAAGGCAGCTTTTGTTTCAGTACCAACTTCTGTCATGTGCTAGGGGGGAGATGTGGAGTGGAGCAATAGAGGAGCTGCCTTGATTGGAAAGTGCATGTGGCATTTTGGCTAGCCTTTCCTCCTGTGAGGTGATGTTGCAAAATCATCACCAATGATGACAGCACTGGTTTACCCATCAACTTCAGCTCTTCTAAACATTCTCATTTATATTTTTTGTGATGCTGGTCTCTACTTTCACTTTTGCTCTCTGCCATGCATGAAGTATCAGGCACTTTTACTGTTGTTAATCAGTATTAACAGCACTGTGAGATGATGAGTTTGAGAAAAGGCATGCCTAGCTGCATGTGCACATAAGACGCGTATGCACCCTAGGTACACATGTGCTCATGCATTCTAGGTGTGTCTAGGGTGTCACACGTGCAAGAGGAGTTGCCTTACTCAAAGAGCTTGCAGTTTTATCAGTCTGTTGAGAGTAGTCAAGCTGGTCCTGAGTATAAAACTTGGGGTTCCAGTGCTAGAGAAATTTGTTAGAGAGAAGAGATATTCATGTTACGGTATTACCTTTATCTTTCTTCTGCCACTATTTTAACTTTGGAGATAGTAGTGTGACAGCTGCTACAGAAACTTGTGCATGTGTGTGAAAACATTGCTGCACACACAAGCCCAGCTTTGCATGAATGTTGCCTGGTACAAGGGAAAAACAGGTTGGAGCTCTCGTTTTTGCTTTCTGTAGGTGTCTGCTGTAATTCACCTTAAGCCCACAGAATTTTTGTCTTGGAATGAGTTTCATTGCTGTAAAGTGACTGTGGGCTTAGCAGACAAACAACCAGAGTTTCTGCAGGGATGATCATGTGAGACCTAAACATTGCAAGTGCCAAGCTGGATTCATTAGAGACTTTGCAGCTGATAAGGCAGTCCCAGGGAAGGCAAAACTCCTGTAAAATTTAAGGAAGATTTCCTGGAATGAGGCCTTTCAGGGAACACAGAAATTGATATGTGTGTGTAGCAAGAGCCCAGCTTTTAATGTTGAGATCTTGGCTACTGTGTAACTGCAGGCGTGGTGAAGCACCCAGCTTACCTTACACTTGTAAAGTAAATTAGCCTGTTTATAATGTGTCTTTGTTCCATAACGGTTGCCATAGACCTGTAAATGAAAATGATATCTGTTAGTTGTGTAACCCTGCTATTTACTTGTCCTCTTGAAACATTTTCATAGACCGATTTTAGGTTAGGTTTGACTCTTTCACTGCCTGGGTAGTTGTAACACTAGGGATTGCAGCTTAGGGAGGTGGTCACTTTTGTATTCAGTCCTAAACACCTGATGTGTTTATTTAGGGGAGAATCCAAGAGAACAGTCTATTCCAGCATAGCACAGGGGAGTCCTGAAGTGCTGTGTTTCAGGATTTTATGGACTATGTGCCTACTGTGCCTCAAGCTATTTCAGAGTGCTTAGGATACAGGAACCTTTAAAGAATTGCCTCATGGGAGCACTCCCTTTTTTTTTTTTGCCTCCCCCCCCCCCCCCGTTTTTGCATATTGATCTTATCATTTTGATGGCTAGATCATGACTAGAAATAGTTATTTTGCAGTAAAGACAAGTTGAAATTTCCTTCTCTTAGAAGAGGACCCCCAATTAAAAATGTTTCTCCACAACAGCAGCATCTGTCTTGCATCATACAGTGTTCCTACCTCTTCTTCTGTGATTTCCTGATGCCTTAGCTTAGCTTAACCTCACCAGGGGACGGAAAACCTAGCACTGGGAGTGAGATCCTGACACAGTGACCTCGTTCTGAGCATTACCTTCTTTGTCAGTAGCAGCAGAAACCGAAGCAGCTCCGCTGGCTCTCGGCACTTGGAGCAGTTTGACGTTTTCTGTCTGGCATGGTTTTGGGGCTCATGTTGTTTTGAGCTGAGATGGTGAATGGTATGATGAAAAATGAGCTTGCAAGAACTTGTCCACTGCTTCTAATTTTTTGATAAATCAGTTTGCAGCAGCACAACTTTGATCCCGTGTACAGCAGGGCTGCATTTTACGTGCAGGTCCGCAGCACTCTTCAAGACTGACAAAGGGGAGTAAATCTTTCTTTTTAATCGCTAAAGTAAAAACTGGTAAGTGTCATGCCAAACAGTGAATAATTTAAGAAAAATATTGCTCTGTGTAAGTGTGTGAGCATGCATGTTTGTGCATTTCTGGTTTTGTGTGTTGGGGGGTTGTGTATTACATCAAGCAGATACATTGGGGTGAATTTTTTTGTCTTGACTAGAGGGTTAAAGATTTAACTTGGCTTTGCTAATGCATGTAAATAGCTTTCCTGTCCACTTAATGAGGAGGCTGGCTTTTTATCCTGTACAGTGCAGCTGGGCACAGTTCCAGAAGCAGAGGCACTTGGTATCAAAGACAAAGAAGCCAGCGCAGACATAGGGAGAAACCTGGAACATTGTGCTGTGGATTTTTTCAGAGCGATGACTCATTTCAGTTCACAAAGGATTCTGGGCAGGGTAGTGAGGAGTCAGGTTGGCTGATCCATTCCTATGACTTCACTTTGCAGAGAGCCAGGGAGAAGAGGAGTGACACTGCAGAATCCTGAGGCACTGCAGTGGAGAGGTGCTTTGCGAAGACTGTGAGTGCCTTTGGAACAGGGGGTGGTGTCAGAACATGATTCCAGACGTTCATTGGAAATAGGGCAAAAGGAAAGAGATGTTTTCAAAACACTGTGTGGGAGTTGTTTGTAGTCCCCTTTAGATTCTCTGCCTCCCCTGTCATTTCTTAACCATTTATTTCTTGTACTTATATGGGAATTGTGTGAAATAACATTCCTTTCAGTGGACCTGCATAGGTACTGCATTATTTTTTGTTTTCTGGAACCCCTGTTTCCTTCTGTAAGAGGTGGGTGTTCAGCATATTACTGCCTAAAAGCATGCTTTGTTTTGATTCTTGCAGGTCCTGTGGCACTGACCTATGCTGCAGCCAGCCAGCTTCCACAGTGATATAAAGCCCCAATATGCACATTGTTGTTACATCACAGCTGCTCTGGATACTGTGCTGGAGCATGGAACCGAACCTCTAGGGGTTCAGGTAAGTCCCCCTTTTTTAAAATATTGTGTGCCAGGAATATAGACATGGATGTTTATTAAGAGATGCATTTGAAAAATACTTCTTTGAGGAAACATGTTCTAAAGCACACAATATATTAAAAAAAACCATACTCCTTCCCAGGATAAGCAATGCTATCAGTATCTCTTCAACTGAAACCTCTGGGAAAGTTCCGTGCTCCAGCAGAAGCTTTTTCCAATCATAGTTGTAACATGTGCTGGGATATCACTTTGGAATGGGAGGCAGCTGGCCACAGGACATGAACAAAGAAAAATCTAAATCACAGGAAATACACAGGATGAATGCATGTAAGACAAGTTTCCTGGCTGTGGGCAATTTAGCACCTGTTTCTGAAAGTTTGTGGCACTTGGTGAACGTGGAGATCATGCTTTGAGCTGGATCCAAACAATTAAGAAGATCAGTTTTCATGGTTGAAGTTAATAGCAGGCAAGAGAGTAGAACCTTGTTCAAGAGGCAGATGTTTGTCATGTGATTGGTCATTATTAAGGTTGGTGTGTTTTCTTCAGGCTGGTTAGAATTGAAGTGGTCACATTGCCAGGTCACATTCTTAAAACGTTATGACCTGTGTATGCCAGGGAAGGTATATTTTGGTGTGCTTGCCTTTCAAAGGTGCAGAAGGACCTTGATGATGAGCGAATGTGTGTTAGAGCATTTGCTGAACCTTTGTTTAAGCTGCTCTTAAACAGGAATAAATGGAGGAATCTTTAATGTATTTTTTTTTGTTATTGTCAGTCCTCTGATATGTTTAACTGTCTAGTAAACACAACCTACAGCATTATTCATTAAATACTTAAAAAATGTGGTTTTAACTATGTCTGAGAGCAGTACAAGCAGCGTACCTTCTAATTTTCTTTATTTCAGATTTTGCCAGTAAAATATGTTCTGTGTTTATGTGCTAGTTCAGATCCAAGGTATCCCAGAGTAATCTGGGTAATACTGCAGAAATCTGCATATTCTTCCTGTTCCGTCCTGTTGCTTAATCAGATGGAAATGTTACCTGGCTTAAAATGGTGATTCTTTATCATTATTGTGAATTCATGTAAGAAACGTTTTGTTTGCTACATCTATGTAAGTATTCTATAATAAGGGTGATTCAGACGCTTTGGGGTTTGGGGGAAAAGGGGTAACATGCAACCCAAGCCAGGTTTGTAACCTCTTCAGCATCTGTCCCATCTTTAACTTAATCTGAAAACGAGCATTTTTAGAAGAGGATTTTATTTCTGGTGTGCTTGAAAAAAAAGTGATGATATTCTGGGCTGAAGAGCCTTCTTTTTGGCCATTACCAGTAGTTTTGGTTCTGTTAGCTACCTTTTGTTGTGGACCTTTCTGTAGTTCTTCCCAGAGTGAAATCATAGGTGAGGATTGACTGGAACAGGCTGTTGGTAAGAAATTTTCTGGATTTCACAATGTACTGTGAAATCCCTGTACTCTAATTTGATGTTCTTTGATTAATAACGTAGTTCTGTAAGCAGCAAAAGTAGTGAAGTCAGATATCCCTTGTCAAATGTTTTTTTGACTGGATTCTCTCCTGTCTAGTGGTAAGTGGCTATGCCTGAAGCTCTGTGCAGATGAAGCATTCATAACAAAACACTCACGGAATCTCTAGTCTGGAGAGACTTGACCTCTCTGGCACATGCACGTACACAGACTTTGATTGTGCAAGCCTATTTTCCTGTGGAAAAGAGGCTAAAAATAGTTCTTAAAGTTTGTCTTGATCCGTAGGGAACGCAAGGTTAAAAAGGTGTTGAGAAGCTGGATGGAGAAGACAAACTGGTCTTTGGCTTCCTGTATTTCACAGGATGCAAAGTGTAACCAGAGGGTCTCTTCCCCATTTCAGGGAAACTGTGTGATAAATTCTAATGAAGTATGACTTTGCACTGTAATTTCCTTAGTTTTCCTTCAGAATGACTGTACTGAATTGGTTCCATTTATGACTCCAGAGGTGATATTTCAAACAGTTTTCATGCAAACTTCATGAGATGGCGATTTTGGTGTCCAGGTCACTTCTTTCTAGCAGCAGAATCACTAATAAAAATTCTGTCATCGGTATGTAGTTGATAGTTTAATTGCTGATACATGGAGCAGAATTTCTCCCGAAGTGTTGTTACACAGTCTTTCACAGAGCAGAGACACCAGATCTACTGGCACAGGGAGGGTCAGGCTGGTGTGGGTTCAGGATGTGTGAGCACTTTGATTCCCAGCTCTGTTAAAGACCATCACTTTCTCATCTGTATGTTAAAGATAGTTATGGTTACCCAGTTGCTAGGAATCATAGAATCATAGAATAACCAGGTCGGAAGAGACCCACCGGATCATCGAGTCCAACCATTCCTATCAAACACTAAACCATGTCCCTTAGCACCTCGTCCGCTCGTGCCTTAATCACCTCCAGGGAAGGTGAATCAACCACCTCCCTGGGCAGCCTCTGCCAGTGCCCAATGACCCTTTCTGTGAAAAATTTTTTCCTAACGCCCAGCCTAAACCTCCCCTGGCGGAGCTTGAGGCCATTCCCTCTTGTCCTGTCCCCTGTCACTTGGAAGAAGAGGCCAGCACCCTCCTCTCCACAACCTCCTTTCAGGTAGTTGTAGAGAGCAATGAGGTCACCCCTCAGCTTCCTCTTCTCCAGACTAAACAACCCCAGCTCTCTCAGTCACTCTGTCCAAGACTTGTTCTCCAGCCCCTTCACCAGCTTCATTGCTCTTCTCCGGACTCGCTCCAGAGCCTCAACATCCTTCTTGTGGTGAGGGACCCAGACCTGAACACAGGATTCAAGGAGCAGTCTCACCAGTGCCGAGTACAGAGGGAGAATAACCTCCCTGGACCTGCTGGTCACACCGTTTCTGATACAAGCCAAGATGCCATTGGCCTTCTTGGCCACCTGGGCACACTGCTGGCTCATGTTCAGTCAGCTGCCAACCAACACCCCCAGGTCCCTCTCCTCCAGGCAGCTTTCTAGACAGACTTCTCCTAGTCTGTAGCACTGCATAGGGTTGTTGTGCCCCAAGTGCAGGAGCCAGCACTTGGCCTTGTTTTGAAATCCACTGAAGAAATGTGCTGTGTAAGAGCTAAGTGTTTATTTTATATGCTACATAATCTTTTGTTCAAAGTAACTTCCCCTCCCCACCGTATGGTAGCGCTATAAATCCCCAAAGCATAAATGAGGATGAATCCTATTCATTGTTTGTTATGTATATAGATATTTTTGGAAATTAAGTGCTACTTAAAACAGAAAATATAGGAAACTTCTTTTTAAAAAAAATTCTTTAGAGAAAAGTTTGGAAAGACATTGCAGAGACAGAGCTAATACCACGTAAGTATATAGTCAGCAGTCAGCTGGCAGAAACTGCTTTCTGAGCTCCTGTTTTCATTTAATTGAGAGCATAAACATATGAAGTCAAGGGCAGTAATTTGATTTCAAAAGAAAGCTGCTTGAGACAAGCATCAGTCAGAGCTAACAGGAGCCATATGCTAGATGATTTGTGTAAGTGATGTGGTCTTCCAAAAGAAATGAAGAAAAGTGTATTTGATTTGTTTTTGAAAGCAGGTCTTTCCTAAAGAAGTTGTTGTAAACCTTCTGTTCAACAGGCTACGCAGTATTTATGTGTGTAATTGATGTTAATATGTTAAATCATAAGCATGGGCTATTTTCTGTTGTTGTGCATAAAGGAAGTTTGTTCACTTGACTATACCCACAGAGTGCTTGTAATCTCCCAGAGCTATGGGACAGTCAGGATAAAACTTGGTAAATGAGAGTTTCCCTGAGCTGAGGGGGTTTGGCTTTCTGTAACTAGGACTACTGAAAATTTTATATATATGTGCTAGCTTTCTCAAATCAAGAGCCAGTTAATTATCTCCAGCAGGCAGTTAACGGACTACAAGGTATGGAGGTAATTCTGGCACGACAGAGGTGGAACAGGAGTTCCCTTGTCATAATGAAGAAGGTTGAAAAGCACTCAGTGGAAAAGAATACAGCTTAACTGGTTATTGCCTCTTATAAAACAGAAAGAAAGGTGTGCACACAAAACCAGTATTTGTTGGCCACTTCTGTTGCATTTAAAACCATTAAAATTATGATTTTATGGACAATTACAGTCTTCATTATAGTTAATTAAATGGTTGTTAAGCTCCCAGATATTTGCAAGCAGGATGCATGTTATCCTGGCATACTAACTACAACACGTTTTGCTAGAGACTGCATTAACATTAAGGAACTGATACTGAATATATGTTTTCAGTGGAAACTCTTGGTTTATTCCTGTTGACGAGAGCCAAACTGTCAATGGTCAAATGTGCAGACTGAATGTTTTCTGCGCAGTAACCCTTAAAGCTACCCAGGGAGCCCATTTCAGTCCCCAGCGAACCTGATAAAGTTAAACTTCAGCTGAGGGTAACATATGCCAATCTGTTTGACATTGCACTGAAATGAACTTAGTGCTCACAAGAACACCCAGATAATCCCTGTGTAAAGGACAGTAATTTCTTAAATTGCTTAGCCAAATCTGCACTATTCTTACCATAATTCTGATGCTTTTTAAGTGTGAAACTAATCAGTAAAGAAACAGATCCTCTAAACAAAATGTATGATGACTGTTGATCAAATTTGGTAAACTTATGTGTCTGGCTGATTACAAAGATTCATCTATGAACAAGTTTAAGCCGATAGGTATAATTATTGATAAATAATTCTTTATTTTTAATTCTTTAGTTATGGTTAACTTTCTCCACTTCTTTATCCACTCTCAAATGATGAGGAGACAAATGGTGTTGGCTCCCAAATCATGTGAAAGTGTATCTCTGACATTTCCCTGTAAGCTGCCTATGATCTTCTTGTTTGCCATTGTCTGTAAAGCATGTGTGGCAGGAACTTTCCAGGTATATGTGGATAAAAAACACCCAGGCGAGGTTATATTTTATAGTCATCATTCTGTGGTCAGACAGAAATGAGGGGGATCTCGGGGTGTGCTGTGTTGAAGCTGGGCAAATGCTGCTGTGTTGGGATTGCAGCATTGCAAGGCTTGGTTAAGCTAAGCAGGAGCAATCAGGTGACAGCATAGCACAAATGTGTATTTTAAATCCTTGTGTCTTGGGTAACGTGTATCACTATTGCAAAACAGATTGTACAGCTGGTGCATTGAAAAATATTGCTCGTAAGTCTCACTGAAGCAGTTACGCAATTTGCTGCTCCCACCAATTCTTTTTTTTTTCCAAAGTGCTGAGTATAATGCAAGATTTAAATGCATTTTGATAATCAGTTTTAGAAACTGCCTTTCCTGGTTTTTAGACATAATAGGCATTTAGAATTAATAGGGCAAATATTAGGTCCTCTAAATTGTGGAAGACAGTTTGAATATGAATTAATTTCCAGTAATTTGATTCCTGATTTAGTCACAAGGTATTGCTCCATGACAGCAGAAATAGGGTGATTTTCCTGAGATTTCGAAGTGTTTTAGGTAAAACTTAATCCCTGGCTATTGACGAGGCTGTGGCCAGGAAAGGATTTGTAGTCAAGCACCCCTTATTCTGTCTGTTATTCTTTCTTATACCTTTTTCAGTGGCAAAGGAAATCTTTCAGCCTGCTCCTTCCCTCAATTCGAGATCACTGGGGAACTGTTATAGTTCAAGAGGAGGTGGAGAGCAGAATTTGAAAGCATTTCTATATTTGTATCAAGTGGGTTAAAATGCACATGTGTATGTGTATTTGTGAAGTCACGTTAGTATTATGAAATTGTAATTTCTCCTATAACTTGCATCTTGAAGAACTTCCAATGGTTTAAGTGCAGGTTAATGAATTCTTAAATTTAATGAAGACATTAAATTTAAGACAATTTAATGACAAATGTGACAAAAAGTTTAAAGACAATGTGACAAAAGTTACAACTTAAGTTAATTTTCAGGCCATCTTGGAACTATTAAAGCATCACTTCTTTGTCTGTACAAAGGCATTTGACATGTAGATCCAAGAGAGATTTATTCAGGGTATCAGACTTGAGGCCTCTGTAAAGTGTGCTGTGCTTTGTCAGCTGAGTGAAAGTGTTACTCATTAACTTAGCAACATTTTTTTCCAGTCTTTGTTACTTTGAAGAAAGTATTTTCTATCAGGTGGAAGTGGTGGGTGATCCATACTCTAGCCTTTGAAAGGGAAGTGAAATCTCCCCTTTTATGGTCGAGAACTAAATGCAGCTATTTTGTTTGTGCAGTTGCCTAGTAGGATGTTCAAGCATGCAGTTTTGCAACTGTAACTGCTAATTTGTAGGCATTTTTCTGAATCTCTCTACTGCACCCTTTGAGAAACTATGTCTGCATAGTGTATATCTGCTATTTTCCAAAGGTCACTATGTCTAAGTTTTAAAATAGGCTGTTGGATGGTTCGCTGTTGCAAGATTTTTACTCCATTGTAGTATAAAGACTGCAGACCTGTGCGCATCTTCCTCAGTTGTATCTCTACATCCTTATTATATGAGCCTCTTTTTAAACAAAATTATTCATTGCACATCTGTTGTCTTTTTACAGGTGATGTATCACCCATCAACATGTCTCCCATCAGTCAGTCACAGTTTATTCCACTTGGAGAAATCCTTTGCCTGGCCATCTCAGCAATGAACTCTGCCCGAAAACAAGTGACACAAGAAGCACTAATGGAGCACCTAACAACCTGCTTCCCAGGTAAGTGTACATTAATAAATCATTGATCAGATGGGTCCATGTCTGTAAGAGGGCAGTTAAAGAAGTCCTAGTCCCTGTCCAAAAGGTTGCCTATCTTTTTGGCTTCCTTAAAAGAGGGAGTTTCAGTGCTGGGTAGTCAGTTTTTCTTCACTATTCTGAATGGCAATATTGATTAATACTGAGATGCTACATGAAGGTAAATGGAAGCTTTTGGGTTCTAATCCTATAACCTTTTCTTTATTCTTAAACATGTAGAGAATCAAGTTCTCATTGACAGAGCCATTCTTGTGGAGATGCATTTCTCAGGGTTAATTCCTGACTTGGTGTAAATATGAAATGTTACTTGGAAAGTACTAAACAGTAAACCATATTGGCATGTTTCTTTTTTCAGCCTGATATCGGAATAAGCTTGTTTGTGATTCTGCTTGCAGAATAGCTGCCTTTATCGTCATATGCAAGAGAGCTTAGGAATTCTTCGGTAGTTATGGAGAACAAATCATGTGTCATGGCCAGAGCAAACTTATTTCACTTTATGACTTTCCAGCTAGTTGTAAGCTAACTCATAAGAGTACTGTTGACATCACTCAACCAGTTCAAGTGTTGTTGTCCAATCTCCCTAGAGATAACCTCGTGGTGGTCTCTACGTAGAGCATTCTCTTCTAAGGAGCAGGTTTCCTACATAGTATGCGTCTTCCTTCGCCTAGGGCAGGCTCTCAAAACTGGTATGGCTTGATGCAAGTAATGGGAGTCCAATGACGATGTAACCTCTTCCCAAAGCAGGCGCATATAAACTGAAAGGATATTGTCAGCCTGGTTTCTTTGACGTTTCAGAGTCTTCTTGGATGCAATTCTGGCTTTTCCTTCTGTACTGCCCTTGCCTGAAAATCTTTAAATACTTTGGTTAGTTGGTTGGTTTTTCGTTTTGTTTTGTCTTCTTCTTTGACACAACAACTCTCTCTGTGACTGAAGGTTTGGGGAGCCACGTGGCATGTTCATAAGTACTGGTGTTCAGAAGACAGCCATGTTTTGATATCTTGAATTCTTTTGCTTGCTTTTTAGAGTAAGAGTTACATAAAGCCTTGGAAGTTATGTGACTTTTGCAATAGCTGGTCTCAGGTTGGTGCAAAAATAATTGCCATTTTTAACCATCAACTTCAAAGCAGTGTATCTCATCTTAAAGTAAAATTTATTAATTGAAATAAGAACTATTAGGACCTGCACATTTTTACTAACAAGAAACAAGTCTATTCTGGTAGCGTAGAATTCTGGAGTCCGGAAACTGATGAATCCTTTGAAGGCATTGTGAGCTACTACTTGGTTGCAGAAAGCCTTCTCTTGCAGGAAGTTGTCAAAATGCTTGAAAATGTAATTGGTGGGAAAGAGGTCTGGTGAGTAAGCTGGGTGAAGTAGAGTTTCATATCTAAGTTTGTGCAGCTTCTGCAGAATCATTTGTGAGACATACAGCTGGGCACTGTAATGGAGAAGAACTGATCCTTTTAAGTTGACCAGTGTTGGATGTAAATGTTGCAGTTCTTGGTACATTTTGTTGATTTCCTAGCAATACTTTTCGGCACCGATGGTTTCACCAGGATTCAAGAAGTTGTACTGGATAATTCCACTTATCAGCCACCAAACAGTGACCATAAACACTTTTTGATGCATCTTTAGTTTGGGGAAGTGTTTTGGTGTTTCACCCCAGTCCAGCCACTGAGTGAAACACTGTTGGTTTTTGAATAGAAAATACTTTTCATCGTGTGTCACAATGCGATCCAGGAATGGATTGCTTCTGTTGTGCAAAGCAGAGCAGACTTCGTAATGGCAACCTTTATTTTCATTCAGCGCATGCAGCACCCATTTGTCGAGCTTATTTGGTTTTCCAGTTTGGTGTGGATGTCAAACAACTGTTGAATGGTCAGCATTTAGTTCTTCTCCAGCCTCTCAAGTTGTTTTGCATGGATCTGCTTCAATAATGGCCCTCAACTTGTTGTTGTCTATCGCAGAAGGACATCTGCGAACCTCCTCATCTTCAATACTTTTGTTTCTGTTATGAACTTTTTGGAACCAATGTCAAACTGTATGTTCATTGATGATCCCCTGGCCCAGTGCTTGGTTGATATTGCTAGCAGTTTCCACTGCTTTACGTTCTCTTTTGAACTCATACAACAAAATCACTTGAAATCTGCTTTTTTCCATCTATAATTCGAGAGCATAATATAAATTAGAGTAGGCAATGAACCCAAAACCATTAGCATAAATAAGTAGAGTGAACTTTGTTCTTTAAAATGGAATACTACATCAATACAACAACTTTAATCCAAAATAAGCATCGCAGTTTACAACAACAAAAGCAGCAATTATTTTTGCACCAATCTAATACTAAGTTCTGAGATTTTAAAATGTAATTCTGGATCGAGGGTTATGTTTGAAATAAACAATTCTGTCTGACATTTAATAATTGTACTTTGGAAAAAAATACTGCAAGTATATTTTGTAAATACTGGCTTTCTGTCCCAATTTGTGACTTTATTTATCAGGGATTTTTCCAGTATCCTTGGCTGATTTTGAAGAGAATGGTAAAAGTTGAAAGGGATAAAAGCAAAGAAGGCAAAGTCACAATTGCAATTCCAGCTTAATTACATTTGATTATTTTTTCCAAGTCATGTTTTCTATATATATACTAGAAGTTTCCCATAGATTTGCAAGTATTTTTCCATTAATTCTCTCAATGTTTTATATAAACATTATTGCATAGTGGAAATGGTCATCTGTTGGTGACATCCCTTCGATTTCCTGGGACCATGATTATAGCTGACTTGGTGTATTGTGCTATTCTTGCTAGATGGAACCATACATCAAAAATAATTCAACAGGTTGGATTATTTTGTAGACGCTGCTCAGAAGAAGCCTCAGGCAAGTTAGCACACAGTCTCTTGCTGCTTTTTTTTTTCCACTAGCAATGAACATGTACACTTCTCAAGTCTGAGATTAAAGGAAGGGGAGCCTAGTTTTTCCTACCTCACTTCCCAAAAGGTAAAGAAAGTTATTGGGGGAGTGGAATCCACCCTTTGTTGTCCAGTTTTTTTCCTCTCAGCCTTTCTCTCCCAGCTGTGACGTGTTTAACATAGCAAACATCCATGTTCTCTCAGTGTATGAGGATTATCCAAAAATTTTGTCCTTTCCAGTAAACAAAACCTTTTCTTGTGCTGAGTGTTATTTTTCACTTGTCTTCCCAAACTGTCTCATAAACCACCCATAGCTTTTTGAGCCCTTATGTTCACTGTGGCTATTTTCAAGTATGAAATGTTCTCCTATATTTTGATAGTTTATTTTTCCTAATTATGTGCTGATGCTCTGAGAGAGAGGAAAGCATCACCAGTGCAGATGTATCTGTCACTGTCAAATAACCTCTCTCTATCTCACCGAGTAGCAGCACTTGTCTGCCTGTGTTGTTTGTGTTTTAATGAAGAGATGCTTCACTGCATTTCGTGGCGTACATGAATTTCCTAAGACCCTAGACGCTATTCTCAAACTGCCTAAGAATAATAAACCTTTCTTCTCAGTGCAGGATCTTACGCTTGCAGTCTAGCCCTCTAGTTTGCTGAGACATTGTGCAGGCATAAATCTGGGCCATGGCTCTATCTGAAATAAGGTATGCTAATTATTTATAACATCACATAGCAACCACTCCATGTCCTTAACTAGTATTTCATGAGCCAATCAGAGTATTTCTTTTATCCCTTGTTAAGCCTTAGCATCAGCTCAGGAGAAAATCATTTTAGCAGATTTAACACCATTTAAATACTACTTCAGATGTATTTTTCATGAATTTATTTTATTGAAAAAGTTTGTAATGATAATGCACATCTTATTTGTGGCATTTGTTATTTGACAGATTTTTTTTTAAAAAAAAGAGGGCTCCTGCTGTATGCGCTCCCTTTATTCCAACTTACAATAAAACAATGAGATGTTTGTACAGACCTACTTTTAATTTATTGACCATGGTTTAAATCCCATACATTAAATGTAAATCTTTGAAATCCAGTATAAGGAGCTAAGAATGTAACCTCTGTTCCTGTGTTTGGCAGCCAGACTCTCTTATCTGTATGAACCTGGCTGAAGAAAACATCAAACCTTAGTCTATGCTGCCATTAGCAAGGATTTTTTTTCTTTTTTTTCTATTTTTTTTCCCCAATTTTGTCCACCTACTTATTGAAGTCATTTTAAGGTGTTCAGAATTTCAGTGTAGAAAATAGACGTGTGTATTGGACTATGTTGCTTTCTAAGCAAACTGTTTTTTGATAGCTGGCAAATTCCTCTGACATTCGCCTTCATAACTGTTCACTCCTTAAATATGTGAAATGTGTGTGTAGCACTTAAAATAAGTGTCTTACATTAACTGAGTTCACTCTAGGTCAGTGTTCTTTGTGAGCCACAAACAAGACATAATCTTCTGTCTGGAAGCTCAGTGGATGGCGTAGTAGACTCTCTTGAGATGCAGAAAATGCACATGTCTGATGATTCAGTGTCCAGACAGTTTCTGCTTTTGAATTATTAAAGCACTACATAATCTTAAATAACACCACTGCTGTCATGCAGTATTTTATATGCTAGAGTCTCTAAACTACTGGTATTCTTTCCTATTTAATGAAGGAAGGAAGACCATAAGGAGGCTTCTGAATGCAGTAGGGTAGGTTACGTATAGAGACATAGTGCGGGCAGGCTGCTGTAAAGCGAAAAGTCTTGGGAAAGCCAGGAAATCTGCTTAAAATAGCAACATTTGGAGCCAGAGCAGTGTCATTGTTCCTATCCACCATGCAGGAAAGCCTAATTCAAATTTGGGTCTGTTTCTACTTTTTAAGTACTTGAAAGAGGTGCGAAGGAAACCCTTAGCTAGCATTAGCTGGCAGTGCTGAGCTCCAAAGATCTGCATCTGCCATTGTCACTGCTGGCTTAGTGAACCACATGGAAGTTCTATATGCTGGGAATGATAAAAGTGATCTTCTCCAGCTTCATCGAGAAGGCTGACACAATTAAAGTCACAGCATCATTGAATGCCCAAGCACGCTAATTTTTTTTCTTGGTGTTTGTCTACATGTTCTGTTTTCACAGCAGTTAGTCCATTAATGTAACTACTGTGCATCCACTGTTTAGAGACTCATTTACCCAATACATTGTTACCATTATGGTTTACTGGATGAAAAATATGTATCATTATTTTTTCCATGTATTTGCAGTTCATTTTTGCCTGAGTTAGTGTAAAACATCAGAAGATCCATTTCAATATCATTCCCTAACTTTTCCATAAACTCCCAGGAGAATGCTTTCCTCTCTTTTATTTTTGTTCCAGTGTTTTTGAAACAGTATGTTAAAAAAAGTCTTTCAGTAAAATCAGAATGATGGACTAGGTTCCCACAGAGGTAGGTGTGTGTTGAGCTCCTGGAAAACAGTGGATCACTCAGATTTATGTAGAGGCAGGATTGACTGCTGCACAGCAAGTGTGTCTCAGTTGAACCTGCATTGGACCCTGGAGTGTGTTTTCAACACAGGATGGAGAAGCACATGAGATTGAGTTTGGGGTCATCCACTTCTTGTGGGGGTGTGAAGCATAATGTAAAAGGGGTGGTGTTGCACAAGCAGATACCGCAGCTCCTCTGCAGTAAAGAAGAGGTTAGAGGATGACCACTGGTTGTTATGGGATCACTCTTTGTGTTCCTGTGCTTTACTGAAGGCTTATGCGGAGGGCGGCCTGCTCTTCAGTTGCCTCACAATCCATAGGATTGTGCATATTGTTTCCTTCAGTCCAGAGAGATTCAGGACTCTGGGCTGTGGAAGGGTAATCCTTTTTTCCCCCAGCTCTCTGGATTTCAGCTTTTCCCATCTACTGCTGTTTCTGGCATGTTGACTCATCCAGAAAATCTGGGGGGTGTTTGTTACTCTCTAGGATTATCACATAAATTGTGGACACCCACGTGAAAAAGGGAGAAAATGCACGTTCCCTATTCTCCATTTCACTTGCTCATCTTTTCAAATTTCCAGTCTCATTTATTCTTTCAAATTACATCCTTTCTTCACCTCTTTTACTTCCTGTGTCTGGATCAACCCCAGTCTTTTAGCTCTGTGGACTATGCATTAAATATATTTACTTCACCCATGTGCTTCTCCCCGACACCCCCTCTGTTGTAGCATGAATGAAAGCAGTTACTCCTAACACTTTGCTGTTTCCCCTTTAAGATTTTTAGTTACAGGTATTACTGGATACCGGCAGCGTGGTTATGCCTCTAGATTCAAACATTGAAAGCCAAATATAAGAATACTCATTATGTTGCCTGCAACCATGTAGCAAGAAAGAGGCTGAATGAAGGAATTGGTACAGATTCTCTATTTCTTGTTGCTAATCTTTGGTGGGGTGTTGATTATAGTGCCAGACCCCTTGCTGTTGCCTTCATGTTTGGTAACAGAAGGAAATCGGTGAGCTTGCAGCCTTCAGCCAGGCGGTATGCGCTACCAGTGACATTGTGTTTGTGGCAGGTACACCTGGTTGAGATTTTGTGTGAAAAGCACATACTGTGTTGAAATGTTTTTGCATGCATAAATCCTTAGAATTTCCATTCTTAAAGGTAGTCGGAGCGTGACTTGACAAGGCCCTAACCAAACTGATGTAAGTTGAACCAGCTATGAGTAGATGTGTTGACCATATGACTTCATGAGATCTTTTCCAGCCTAAGTTACTCTCTGATTCTTTTTTTTTTTCCTAAATTAGTTTGGTTGAAAAGAAAACTTAAGACCCAGAGCAAAAAATATTAGGGTTTTTTGGGTTTAAAATAGATCCTCCAAACTTCTGAAAAAAAAATTCTCTAGTTCTAAAAATGTAAACCAGGTCAGTACCCAGCATTATTAATTAATCATTTTGTAAGAAGGGGCAGGCAGCTCAAGAAGAGTACAGGGATCTTGTTAGGACATGCAGAGAGAAAATTAAAAAGGCAAAAGCCCAGCTAGAACTCAGTTGGGCCACCGTTGTAAGAGGCAACAAAAAATGTTTTTACGAATACATTAACAACAAAAAGAAAGCCAAAGAGAATCTCCATGCTTGGTTGGATGGAAAAGGGTGAGGTACTTCATGCTGTCTTTGCCTCAGTCCCAGGTATATCTCAGTTCCCTCCGTTAACAGGGGAGGTCCCAGATGACTGGAGGCTTGCCAATGTCACACCCATCTACAAGAAGGGCTGGAAGGAGGATCTGGGGTACCACAGGTCTGTCAGCCTGACCTCAGTGCTGGGAGGGTTATGGATCAGATCATCTTGAGTGCATTCACCAGGCAAGTACAGGATAACCAAGTGATCAGGCCCAGCCGGCATGGGTTCACGAAAGGCAGGTCCTGCTTGACCAACCTGATCTCCTTCTATTAGAAGAAGACGTGCTCAGTGGATGCGGGAAAGCCTGTGGACATTGTCTACCTAGACTTTTTCCTACAGCTATCTCCTGGAAAAAAACTGACTCCTCATGGCTTGGACAGGCACGCTCTTCACTGGGTTAAAAACTGTCTGAATGGATGGGCCCAGAGAGTTGTGGTGAACGGAGCTAAATCCCATCAGTGGCCAGTCACAAGTGGTGCTCCCGTAGGCTCAGTGTTAGGGCCAGTTCTGTTCAATATCTTTATTAACGATCTGGATGAGGGAATTGAGTGTTCCCTCAGTAACTTCACAGAAGACACGAAGTTGGGTGGGTTCTCGAGGGTAGGGAGGCTCTACAGAGGGATCTGGACAGGCTGGATTGATGGCCTGAGGCCAACTGTGTGGGGTTCAAGAAGGCCAAGTGCCAAGTCCTGCACTTGGGCCACAACAAGCTGGTGCAGCACTACAGGCTTGGGGAAGAGTGGCTGGAAAGCTGCCTGGAGGAGAAGGACCTGAGGATGTTGGTTGACAGCAGCTGAACACAAGCCACCAAGCAAATAACATCCTGGCTTGTATCAGAAACAGCATGGCCAGAAGGACTAGGGAAGTGATCATCCCCCTCTACCCAGCACTGGTGAAACCACGCCTCAGATACTGTGTTGGGTTTTGGGACCCTCACTGTGAGAAGACATTGAGGTGCTGGAGCTTGTGCAAAGAAGGGCAATGAAGCTGGTGGAGGGTCTGGAGCACAAATGCAATGAAGAGCAGCTGAGGGAGATGGGATTGTTCAGTCATGAGAAGAGAAAGCTGAGGAGAGACGTTGCCCTTTACAAATACCTGAAAGGAGGTGGTACTGAGGCTGCTCTTGGTCTCCTCTCTCAAGGAAGAAGTGATAGGATGAGAGAAAATGGCCTCAAGTTGTGCCAGGGGAGGCTTACATTGCCTATTAGTAAAAAATTACTTTACTGAAAGAGTCGTGAAGCACTGGAACAGGCTGCCCAGGGAAGCGGTGGTGTCTCCAGCCCTGGAGGTGTTAAGAAAATGTAGTTGTGACACTTCAAGACATGGTTTAGTAGGCATGGTGGTGGTGCGCTGATAGTTGGACTTGATGACCTTAGCAGGGCTTTTCTACCTTTCATGATTCTATGATTCTGTTATTAAGTTAAAATGCATTTTAGTTCAGCAAAACATATTGATTAAAGATAGCTTTTTCCACTGAAAATTACAAAATATTTTTATTTCTTAGTCTGTATAGATGGATTTTTTTTAAAACCAGCTTGTGACCTAAATCTCTTCCTTCCTTAGCTCTAGATGGAAGTTGTTCCTATGCAGAGCTTGCTAACTTGGTATGTTGTTTATTAAAGTATTGAAGATTTGGTCCTGCACCACTGAACCCAGCAGGAGTACTGATACTGGGAATGACCAGGCTCTCAATGCCAGGTCTGCTGTCTGGCTAATGTGGCATTGATGTAGCATTGCCATAACTGTCTTCTGCTCGATACGTCATACAAGCACTTATGTAGTGTCCCTGACATCTCATGTGAAAGGCAGAGAACTCTTAGAAGCAAATACTTCAAAGCTAAGTCTGTAATTTCCAACATAGTGAAAAATTCTGGGTAAGGTGAACTCTGGTATTCAAGGTGTGTCTTTTTTTTGAGCAGCTGATGTAGTTGGAACATACTTTATTAGGAGAGGAAGTCAGCGTAATCAAGTTTGTGATAAAGGGGTGATTTGGGAGAATGCTTTATTCTGTCTCGTGTTCTTCTGTGGAAAAACAACTTAGGCATCCAAAGTAAGAAATAATCACTGTTTTGTATGTGACTGGGCATTACATTAAATAGGTTTGTTGAACTGGGATATAAATATTTAGTTAGAAGAAGAATAAAAGTGAAATGTGTTCCCTGACACCCTTTGATTTCCAGTGATTCCATCTTGTAGCTGAAGGTCACCTGCACAGTGGAAGTGACTAGAAGGTCTCTCCCCACTACCCCCCCTTTTTTTTAACACTCCATTAATGGCCTCCTTTCTATTGAATTAATAATTGATATGTCTGAAATGTAGGAGATAAGTGGAAGGACAAATGGAGAAGAGAATGCCTAACAAAGTGCTTTGCTGGAGTTGTTTGTTCAGCATATTCCAGCTTGCATATTGGGGGAAAAAAGCTTTTTGTTGGGGAGAGGGGAGCCAGAGAGTCCTGCATGGTTTTATGCACTCCCTGATGTGTGTTTACTGTCATTTCTAGGAGTTCCAACGCCCAGTCCAGAAATCCTTCGGCATACCCTGAATATGCTTGTGCGGGAGAGGAAAATATACCCAACTCCAGATGGTTATTTCATTGTAACCCCGCAGACTTACTTTATAACACCATCTCTCATAAGAACTAACAGTAAATGGTACCATTTGGATGAGAGGATACCTGACAGGTCTCAATGTACCTCTCCACAACAAGGAACTATTACTCCCTCCACCTCGGGATGCGTCAGGGACCGAACACTACCCAAAAACCACTGCGACTCCTGCCATTGTTGCAGAGAAGACATGCACAGCATGCATGCATCTACCCTACAGAGGAAATCAGCAAAAGACTGTAAAGACTCATACTGTCCTCCTTCGTTATGTCAGGTCCCACCTACTGAGAAAAGTAAAAGTACTGTCAATTTTTCTTATAAAGCAGAGACGCTCACAAAGCCTAAGGATGTAGAAAAGCAGTCTAAGAAATTTGGGCTGAAATTATTCCGATTAAGTTTTAAGAAGGACAAGACAAAACAGTTGGCAAATTTCTCTGCCCAATTTCCTCCAGAGGAGTGGCCACTAAGGGATGAGGACACCCCTACCACTATACCTAGAGAGGTAGAAATGGAGATTATCAGGCGTATTAACCCAGACTTGACTGTGGAAAATGTCATGAGGCACACTGCACTAATGAAGAAACTTGAAGAAGAAAAAGCTCAAAGGAGCAAAGCAGGATCTTCAGCTCACCATAGTGGGCGAAGTAAAAAGAGCAGGAATCATAGAAAGTCTCATGGGAAATCGAGATCACACAGCAAGACTCGGGTGTCCAAAGGAGACCCATCAGATGGCTCTCATTTGGATATACCTGCTGAAAGGGAGTATGAGTTCTATGATCCCTTGACTCGATCCCCACGAGAAGGCTGTTTTATAATAGAACACAAGGGAGATAATTATATAATGCACAGCAGTCCTAATGTGATTGAATCTCACTTTCCCATGACACCAGAATGGGATGTGTCTGGTGAACTGGCCAAAAGAAGAACTGAAATGCCCTTCCCTGAACCTTCCAGGGGAAGCTCCCACTCTAAGGTCCATCGAAGCCACAGCCATACACAGGATAGAAGATCGAGGAATGAGCGGTCCAGTAAGGCTAAAGAAAGGTCGCGATCCATGGATAACTCCAAGGGACCTCTGGGCTCAGCTACCTTAGGCACACCTGAAGACATAGGTGAAGGCTGTAGCCCAGATGACCAAACAACTAGCCAAACTTACATTGATGATAGTACCTTAAGGCCGTCTCAGTCGCTCAGTCATCAAAGGGCTCTGATTTCATCTGCAAGCTACAAAGAGACTTGCATCCCTGAAATCGCTAGTGGCAGTGTAGAAACTCCCAGCTCTTGTAGCCTATTGGAACAAAGCAAGACTACAGAGAATTTACCATCATATAGTGAGCTCAACTCCTGCACAACAAAATCTGCAGTCGATGACTATTTTCAGTGCAACACATCCAGTGAGACTGTGCTTACTGCTCCATCACCACTGGGAAAGAATAAAGAAGATCATGATACGCTGACAGGGACAGATGGGCTCAAAAAAATGTCTTCTGCAGAAAGACAGTCTCAACATATTGCTAGGGAGCCTGGAGTGCACAAAGAGGAGTCCCCAAAGGGCCCAGGCAGTGGTTCAGCGATTGCTGGCCAAACGCCAGAGGTGATTGCAAATGGGCGGCTGGTTCAACACCATAGCGCTGAATCAAGCAGCCTTGATAAAAGGAAAGAAATATTTAGCAAGGATACACTCTTTAAACCACTGCACAACACTCTTTCTGTGAATAGTTATCATAAGTCTAGCACACCCCTGCTAAAGCCCCATCAAAAGACCCCCTCTGACACATTGCCAGTCAGATATGAGAAACTTGAACAAGCGACAGTAACCTCAGTCACACAGGTCATGCCCGTTTCACAGAGACAGCAAGAAACAGCTGGGAACCAGGAGGCCTCCTTTGACTACTACAATGTGTCTGATGATGATGACTCAGAGGAAGGAACCAACAAAAATGCTGAGGAAGAAAAGAACAGGGATGATGTTGGCACGATGCAGTGGCTCCTGGAGAGAGAAAAAGAGAGGGATCTGCAGCGAAAGTTTGAGAAGAATCTTACTCTTCTCACCCCAAAGGAAACAGAAAATAGCAACAACCAGAGAGCCACCCATTCAGCGCGCCTGGACAGCATGGACAGCAGCAGCATTACTGTGGACAGCGGGTTCAACTCTCCACGGTAGGACTGTCACATTCATTGCAGGTTTACAGACTAGAAGGTTTTGGTTTTTGTTATGTATGTGTGTGATATTGGTGACAGAATGTAGAGCCATTGTAAACAATTTCACACATTTTCAGACAGTGCTTTCTACAGCTCTGGAATCTCCTGTTCAGATGTGTGGCTTTCCCGCCATACCGTAAGCAACCAATGACCATTTGCTGCATTGACTGTATTATTAGTTCACTTTCTGTTTGCTGAAAACCTCCCTGTGTCATTTTTTTTCTGTATTAAACTTGTGTTTGCATTTAGAATAGAAGGGATGAGCTCCTGCATATACCCCCTTCCCTTTCCCTCCGAGGTGCCATCAATGTGATTAACTGGAAAACTAGACATGAGTAGGTGGCATAATCTTTGGCTCAGACAAAAAAAAAAAACCAACAAAAAACCGTGATTGTTTTGGCTTTGGGCATTTTTGTTTGTTTTCTTCAAAAATTTTGGAAGTGTACCTATCACCATCGCAAACTGGTGAGACTGGAACAGTCACCCTTCCCCCCATGGCTGAAAATGCTCAGGATATTTGAACTTCAGAGGTGACCCATCGCTGCATCAGCAGAGAGAGAGGTGCCTTGTCTAAGTTACTTGGGAAGAGAATCCACACGTTTGTGTATGGTGGTGCTGGTTAGTCATTTCCATTCCAGGGATCTCAGGCATCATGGAAGTCTTGGTGTGCTAGGAGTCTTACAGGTGTAGGGAGAAGAGCACTGCTGGTGTGTTCCCTGCCCTGAAGGTTTCACAAGCTCATTTCCAGGTTAAGAATCCTTCACTCCAGCTGCCTTCTTTCTCTCTCTGGCCTCTGACAGTCCTAGGTCTCTGCTGGCATGAAGCCTGATTTTGTTTGCCCTGGATAGCAACCCATCAGAGTTCAGAACAATGACTCCAGGAACACAGAAATAATTTACAGTGGTACTTCTTTTAGAGCATCTTACTTAAGCTTAAATTATTTATTGTCTGTGTTTAAAAATAAAACCTCCAAGACTGAATCTCTGTTAAGTGAAGGGAAATGGGGGGTTTTGTGACTTTTTTTGTTGCTTTTTTTCCCATCCCATAAAAGATACTCTTATTCCTCAGAATTAAATATATTTTTTAAAAAAAACCTGTAGCAAAAGCTCTCAAAAAGGCACGTGAAGGATTTCCTGTTTCTACACAGGACTAAATTTAATTTTCACTTAAAGTCATGTCAATCTGGAATGAATTCCTTAGGATTTGATGGCTACTCCTATTTGATGTTAATGACAAGGCAGCAATTATTGGGCCTACTGCTGCATGCAGTGATCTTCAAACTGGACCAAGCTTTTAACACAGGTATAATTTTCATGAGTGAAAAATTATTTGAGTAAATTGTACCGCTTGCACTGAGTCCAGCTTTACAAAGAAACTTAAAAAGGTTTTGAATTTGTTCCTATTATTGATTGTTCTGCAGGTGCTTGGCATCTTTTTCACATACAGCTGCTGTATGGGGCTGTTTGTACTGTTCTTCTTTAAACGTAATCTCTTCTTTTAGTTGAAGTGCTATACTTGGAGTAAGTTTTTGTGGGGGAAGTACATGGTGGTATTTGCTTCTTGCCCATCCTATCTCACTCTACAGAGTGCGTTTCAACTCCAGGACAGGATGTCAACTGGATAAAAATCAATTCTTAGACTACTATTTCACTGTCTATATGCTGGCTGGATGTCAAAGTGGTTTTTCTGGGTAATGCAAAGGCAGACATTTCCTTCCCTAACTATTAACACAAAAGCTAAAATTTCTGTTAATGTTAAACTTAGCCATCAGGAGAAGAGAACACGGTGAGCATACTGGATTTAATGCTTCTATACCACCTTGTTTAGATCAAAAGGGAAGTAGGTAGGCAGCTTTCAATAATGGTTGTATTTCGCACATGCCTTTTTTTTAATTTTACTTTCTACTTCCTAATGAATATCTTTTTTTTTTCTTTTGCAAGGCCTCCTAAAATAAGTTTTTTTAAAAAAAAGAGAGGGACAACATTCAGCAGGGTTTTCTTGTGTGTTTGTTTTGTAAGACCAGTCTGTAGTTTGGATATTTCAAAGGCTTTTTCATGGGCTTTGGGTCAATATGATCGAACTGCATGATTTTGCTGACTTGTGGTCACTCCTCAGTATGAGTCTATGGAAAAAAGAAAGAGCTGTGGGTGAATTCAGCCCTCTGGCTATAATTACCATGCTGTTATTACTTTCTTACCTTATAACAAAAAAAGTACTTCACAGCCATTTTCCAGAAAATAGAAAAAAAGCTATCCAGTATCAATCTGGTAAGATTCACCTAGATCTGACAGCGTCCATTAGCAGATGCCTAGGGGAAAGTATAAGAATAGGATGTGTATGTAGTGATAATCCTCAGGTAGACTCTTCTAACCTCCACTGATGTTGTAGCTCTTGACTTCCTGAGGTGTGGCGGTATCTTTTCATTTAAACTGGAGTGTGCATGTTGCTTGGGAGATGAAAAAGTAGCAATTCTGCACTGTGAAAGGAAAACTATGTTTTTAAAGTGTGACAAATTGAAAAAAAAGGAATATTAAAAGAAAAAAAGCAAAACAAACCATGGTGTAGTTAGAGATTTGCCGTGGTCATTTGACTTTAAAAGTAATTTGTGTGTGAAATTTGTGAACACGTCACCATTGGGAAAACAGCCTCACAGTTTTTTATTCATTGCTTTTTTTGCAAGTTGTATGTAGTAAATACTAGCTGTCAATATTCATTTTATTCCTCTATTTTTAGAGCTTATATAATACTGCTGCTCTTTTGTCACCTAAAGGAGGAGCTGATTTTGGTGTTACTCTGCATGCAAAATTCTCACTGCACTCTTTGTTTATGCATGTTGTAATGGTCAGTTTGTAATATCAGAATTGAAAATGTTTCAAGGTCTGGGATTGGTGGTCCCATAAGGAATGAT
Source organism: Phaenicophaeus curvirostris (assembly GCF_032191515.1). NCBI lineage: Eukaryota > Metazoa > Chordata > Aves > Cuculiformes > Cuculidae > Phaenicophaeus > Phaenicophaeus curvirostris. The sequence goes on from NC_091395.1 coordinate 44,124,268, forward strand.
ACAACACTGAATGATCTCTGTTAAACAACAATTGCAGCTATTTTCATTAAAAAGGAGAAGGAAAGGAATCAAACCATGAACAACAGAAGTGTACCATGCATCATTGCAGCTCACAGAGATCTCTGACGTGCATCACCCATCATAGCTGTTTGGAATGACTGACAGGCAATAATTGGCAGAAGATGATCAATAACATTTTGATCAGTTTAAAAGATCTATGTGAGTTTTCCTAAATGCATCATTGATTTTCCAGATTCCATCAGTTTAAGAGTATTTAAATCTGCCCCACAACTAAACAAGGAGTTTCTTCCTTCCTCTGTGCTATGCACTGACGTGTTTCTTCTCCCCTGCCACATCCAAAGCTGTACATTCCTGCGCTTCCCCAATGCTAGCACTAATCTTTTTGTTTTGGTTTGGTTTTGGGTTTTTTCTTAGGGCTAGTATTTAACTGAGACCAGTCCCTGATCTGGCTGGCTGCAAGGCTCAGCATCAGGGAAGCATCAGGAACATGTGGCAGGGTCAGGTCCACACAAGGCAGGCAAGAGCTCCCCCTTTCAGCAGCAGGTAAATTTAGGTTAACTTTCAACTGACTATGGAACATTAGTGTCTTTGTTTCAAGTGCTTATTAAACAGACCCATTCAGTCTTCTAAATGTACTCTGTAAACATCTCCACAGCAAGTGCTGATGTCATTTTGCAGAGAAGTAGGCATATAGGCGAAGGATATATAACTAGGGACCACATGGCTGTTTGACAACCAAATCTCTCTCTCAACAGGAGCACTTCATTTGGAGATTAAAAATTATTAAGAGCGGAAAGAGGATAAAAAGAATAGTAGTATTAAAACTAGCCTTAGCGTATCTTGGCTGAGTTTTTTAAAACCTGTAGACTAAAATACAGGCTCCTCTGCATTCATCATTAGATGTAACATTAAAAGGCTTAGTCTTTAAAAATGCTGTGTCCTGTCACTTCCATGGTTAAACAATATGTTAGAACTAAAGGCACGTTTCCATTCAATTAATGAAGTAGCAGCACTAGTTGTTGTCTCGAGCATGATCTCTGACCCAGGTAGTTAAGATTTCTTAGCATCTTCCGAGCTGCAATTGTCTCAGCTGCAAAGCAAAATTGGAGCGTTGTGTTTAGTAGCATTTGTGTGTTTACTGTAAAATAGCATTTTCAGTTAATATTTTGTGTACAAAACATAGGTAGAAGAGGAGATAGCAAAGGAAGCTGTGTTACATTATTACTCGCCCAGCTCTGCACAGTCCCAGAACTGATTTGATGAAGTTACTTTGTGCAAAAATGCACCAGTCAGGAAAGAAAATTAATATGTTCCACGTGCAAGATGGAAGCTATTTCCTTGGGTGAAAAATCCAGATGCTTGATACTGGTTCAGCTCGCAGTGTGTGTGACAGCTTCAGCTCTGCTTAGTGCTATACCTGTGATACAGTATGGTGACTGCTGAGTACCTCTGGAACCCATTTAGGAGGAACATATGTGTACTGTCAAAATGAGATGGTTCATTAGTGTGACATTACATACAAACACAGGAAACCTATTATAAAACACACTGTTCTCCTTTCCTGTCTGGTCGATAGATACATGGGCATGTCATATATGAGTGTGTATATATTTCTTTTCCATTCTAGTACTCGTGAGAGCCTGGCATCCAACACTTCCAGTATCGTTGAAAGCAACAGACGTCAGAACCCTGCTCTGAGCCCTGCACATGGTGGCGCAGGCCCAGCGTTCAGCTTCCGAGCCACTGCAGACCCACCAGCAAGTGAAGCTGAGAAACTGCAGAAACCTGCTAACTGCCTGCAAGCTTCTGTCACTAGTGTCTGATAGTCATCTTGCCTCAGATCTTCTGTCTCATCCTATACAGCAAAGTTTACGACACTGGGACTGATGTTTACATCTTTGGGGAAAAATGAAAAAAGCATCTCAACCACAGTTTTGGTGTTACTAAACTGTGCTGCTATGTAGACTAGGGGCAACAAAGAAATCTTTATTTCGAGGTATTGCTTTTCACATTTGCGGCTCTGTAGCAGCAGAATAGCAGTAGAGATAATATGTACACTTTTTGCTTCACTTAATTGTAACTGAGCACATATATGAAAGTCTAGACACTGTAAGTGTAATCTGCATTTTCAATGTCCATGCAGTTGCCAACTTCATTTTAAAAAAATGCCACAGATGTGTGATGCCCCTGGTCAGAGGCTAAACTGTGCTGCAGAGTTAATCATTTTTTACTTCAAAAACTGAGCCACTGCTGAAAGTAACCAGCCAGGATCACCGTGAGGAAAAACAATGCCAAACATGACAAGTGATGACCTCAGCTCTATCTGTGAATTATTAATACTAATCAGTCATTTTCACTGTGCGTTTTTGTGACACAATTTCGTAAATACCCATTTAAGCAAGTAAAAAGAGGTTTGGGTTTTGTTTTGCTTTGGGGTTTTTTTAAGTGGAGGGTGAGGAGGTATACAACTTCTCCTTTTATGTTTCAAAACTATGAGAGATGTTTACTTACTAAGACTTGCTACTTGACCTTCCATAGTCACAAATGAGGAGGTGGGCCTTTGTGTAGAGGGGGGCGTGGGGAGGGAAGGGAGAGTTATAACTGTCATGAAGCCACAATGTGGAGTGACACAAAATATAACAGATGTCTTCAGTATAAATCAAGTATTTTAAAAAGATAATCTAATTCTTGTGTCACTTCTGGTATTGCAATCGCCATTAATATAGGAATCAGGATAACTAATTTGTTGGGGAAAAAATACTCTTTATGATATAAGTGACAAGTATGGCCTGAAGAATTGATTTCTTTCTAGTGGAAGGACATAAATCTATTTTATGTAGCTTATTAAATAGAGTGCCTAAATTAGGCTATTAAAAATAGCATACATTGTAGTGATTATCAGAGAACAAAATCTAGAGAATTATAAACTTCTGGCCTTTTTATTCAGTGGATGTTATTTGCAATTTAAGATTTTATGGACATGTCTAGTTTCTAGAAATTAAATGTGTCCACACGGTTGGCAGTAGAAATCTGAATTCTGTAGGTATGACATATTCTAACTGCTCTCCCCTAAAGTGTTACTCTGAAGTAATTAGTACTATGCTAATTACTGCAGAGTGCCTTCTAAGGATAGTTAAACTATCCAGGAGTAATTTTAGGTATAGGGTCACATTCTGCTCTGTCACTCATGCAACCTGGTAGTGCAACAAACTGACTTCAAATTTAACTCTCTTTTTTTATCAGAACAGACAAATTGGTGGAAGAATAACCAAGATACTAAAATGTTCAACAGCCCAATTTGTTGCATTGAAAAGGGATGTTTATGTTGTCCAGCTCTTGTAGTACACAGGTATGAAACCCAACTGTACATATTGAAAACCGGTATTTTCATCAAGTTCTGGTGACACATATTGCTCTGTACACAAAGTCATTTGAGCTTCACTCATGTTCTCTATTGTCATCAGAAGTCCTTACTGAACATTCAGCCTTACGTTACACACTTGGATATAGTTCATTTACGTATAAAACAGCTTTCTAATTCTGGACACAATCGATTTCTAGTTCTGTCAAGAACACCCGGTCAATGCACAGGTCTGTTTTCCTTGATTTCAGTGTATCATTTCCATTTCATAGGAGCAATAAGACCTTTCGGTGCACATAAAGGAAATTATTGTGCTTTTGGTTGGTTATCAAAGTCACTTGGCCTTTAGCCTTCTGCCTTATCATACCTTCCAAGATGTGCTCTAATTACCATATAATGTTTTGCATGACGCATCTTATTATTCAATATGTAATTCCAGCCGTGCTTATTCCATGTGAACTGTAGAGTCAGAGTTTTTGTGGGGAATTGTCATATACTATGCAGTGGCTGACTGTGATTTTGTTTCTGAGATGAGCTCTGACATCAGTAGTATGTATCAATTAAGTAAATAAAAATGTCGAAACGATGAAAAAATTTACAGTGATGATCTGAAGTACTAACGGCAGTATTAAAATGTGAACAGCAAAAACAGATTTCACCGTTGGGGGAAATACTTGTTTGTCATATACTAACCAGAATTTGTGCAGGCAGCTGTTTGTACAGAAGATGAAATTCCAACAAAATACAACAGTACATACCTATGAACTGTATAGTATGTTATTTCCTAAAGTTCCCAGAGACCAGCAGACAACACAAATGTCATATTAATGTTGACATGGCATTGTACCAATATTAATGTGACTCTTGGAATATGGAATGTAAACAGAAGTTTCAAATAGAAACGTTCTAATCTTGAATTATTTTTTTTTCCTTTTAAAATCAACAATGGAATATAAGGAAATTCCATCTTGAGGTTCTGGTAACAAAACCACAAGAGTGGAGCTTGAGTGCTTTATGTCACCCTAATCCTTTGATGAAATCATAGCCTTGTATTACATGGTTGCTTATCTATCATTCTTCTTCTAATGTATCAATTTAAAGGTTTACAGAGTTAGATTAGGTTGAATCTGTGTTGTGTTCAGTTGTAGAGGGTCAACACAAATCTGTCGGCATTTTGCACACTTAAATGTATTATTATAATACAACATGTTACTTTTATGGTAATTTTTTTTACACATATAACTACCTCCATGAATTTGATGAAATGCAGCAACATGAAAAGTGTATTGTACAAAGCAAGGTTAAAAACTTTGAAGCATTAGGTCATGGCGTTCTCTTGTGTGTCAATGCTTGCGTATGAAGTCATCATGTTTCCATTGCCACAATTTCCTTCTGCAGTATTAGAAATCTGGCTTTCAGATGAGTCACTTAAAAGACTTTGACAAGGCTGCGTGATTGGGATAAAAGTGAAAGGGAGGCTAAAACCTTCCATCCTCTCTCCCTAGTTACTGCTAAAATTTCTGCCTGGTAGAACTTGAAAATGTATTTGTAATTTAGCAAATTAGGAACATCTACAGACTGTGAAATGTGATTGACAGTTTGGGGTTTAACAGAAGAGACTCTGGGTATTTTCTTGGCAGCCTTCAAATACTTTGGGCCCTATTCTGCCTCCATCTTTGTCAACATATCAGCTTATAGTTTCTCTGAAATGGCAAGGGTGTTAAAACAGCTCTTCTTTTAACAAGATGCACTCTCTTCTCTAGATTGTGTGCATCTGAAGCACTTGCTCCTGTAGAAATTACCATCAGCCTTTAATCGACTTTGCTGGGAGCAGTATTAGGGTCCCTACTTCAGGTGTGTGCCTGTTGTTCAAAGGATGTGGGCAAGTTTCCAAAAAAAATGAAGCTGGCATTTGAAAAGTAGCCAGCGGCAACAAGCCACCTTTCAGGAGGGAAGAAAGAAAGATTTTTTTCAAAAAACCAAAGGAAGTGGCAGTTGAACCTAAGCAGATCACATTTATATAGAAATACCAATTTATGAACACTTCTTTCAGCAATCCTAGTACCGTTATCCTGATGCAAATTAATATACAATCATCAGTTGAGCTCATTTTGCCATTTTAAGTATTTTGGTTTAAAACCTATAAGAAATCATTAGCCATTTGACTTCTGCACCACTGTAAAATGCCCATTAGAAGCAAAACAAAGTTCACTCAACTTTAAAATGTATTGGAAAACAAATTTTAATGGAAACTACAGCCTAAGTGGTTGCCAGTGGTAGTCATTTTTTGCAAAGAGAACAATCAAGCCAATATTTCAAGAGGCCGTAGTAAATATGGATCAAACTTTGCACTTAAATCAAGTCTTTTCACCCAAGGGCCTCGAAGCACCTGGTACCAGCTAAGCCTCATGAGCCTGTGAGGTAAGCAGAGTTTACTGACCTTGTTTTATGTCCAGGCACGTTGGAAAAAACAAAGACTTAAGAGTCTGTGGTCTGATTAATAACCAATTGCTTTTTAAATTTTATTGGAATAAGTTTAATAGTTAACCAAAATGTGTTTGTACTCTGAAGTTATCCTTTTGATGCATTCAGTTTGTTTAAGAGAGAAACTGCTTTGTGATCCTGCAGAGACTCTTGGATTAGCAGTGCCAAAACCAATCAGTTTTCAGTCATATGAGGAAGTACTGCCAGCAGTGGTTTTAGAAACAGTTATTTTAATTAAAAATTTGTTTTTCAAATACATTTTGCAGAGCTTTTCGCAACACGAGTGTCCAAATTGTTGTGCTGAGAAAGCAAATAGCACTCCTAGTCTGGTGTCACACCCACAGTTTACAATTCTCTTTGCTCTTCTGAAGAAAACTGTATAGTATTAGAGAGAAATGTTCTATTTTTTACAAAATTCTTTAAGAAAAAAGTATATATCTAAAATGTTCCCCCAGCATAAGCAAAGTACATCGTTACTGCATGAGAGGCGTGCAGTAGACCCACCAAAAGCCAAGCTGGTGCTAGAAGAAAATGGGACTATCACTCTTCTTTCATAGCGGCGCTCCAAATGTTGGTTTCAGTCATGCGGGTGTAAATCTAGTGTAACTGCCCTGACCTCCCGCAGATCTGACAGAGATGGGAATGGGTTGTTAACTCCATTGAAGCTCAGTTCTGAGCTGAGGGTTTCCACGTTCCTCCCCTGCCCCCTGAGACACTAAATGCAGAGAAGGAGCAGAAGGCCACGTGCACGCACCTGGCTCTGGAAGGGTTGAATCCCTGGTGAAACGCACAGCCACCCAGCCGGGATGCTGCGACAGCCACCACGCATTTCCCACCTCAGAAGGGTGATTTTCCCTTGTGTTGTGCAGCCGTTAGAGCGACCCAAAGGATACCCACCCAGAAGTATGAAAGGGCCCTTGGAGTGATTGGCACAGATGTTACTTTTGTATGTGGAGGAGACTTAAATTTAAAGGGATCGTAATTCTGCAGGTAATTTTCTGTGAGTGACTGAATGTGGCTGTTGCATTAGGGTTTAAATGAGTTAATAAATGCAAGTGGGACTTACTGTATGTTAGAAGGGAGTTTTGCAGCCAAGACTGCCTTGTATAAATGTGTTTGCACTGAAAAAAAAAAATTAAAAATTACTTGGTCTCTGGTTGCTGTAAAGGTCATCCAAGATGGATGTTCTGTTTATATTGTATAGTATTTCATATGAAATAATTACAGTTCATGAAATGTCTTCCCTAACGTTACTGATTTATAACAGCACATTTGTAACATGGTTTTTATTGTGTCAGTGTACCATATTGTAAATGATGATTACTTGTCATGCTTAGTATAATAATTTAAAGGAAAAAAAAGGACAGGGATTTTTGTAAGTCTATATTTGAAAGTCCCTCCATATGGTAATATTGTGTTCATGTTGTTTATGTAGTGTTGTGTGAAATATCCATTTTGGATTGTGTTACTTTTTAAGATATTAAATAACATTTGGTTATATGTTTTAAGTGGATTCTTTGCACCCGTCAATGGTTTTTAGAGAAAATACTTACGTTCCCGTGTAACATGCTGTTTCCGCCCCTCACTTAGGAAATCTTGCGCAGCCACCCAGAAATCTCAGAAAACCAAGGCCATTACAGCTTCCTGTGTTCTTGTACCCTTCATAAAAGGTCTGTGAGCCGTTCTAGTCAGAGTGCAAGGGAGGAAAGTCACTGATTTTGAAACATTCCGGTTTGGATTGGACATGGAGGTGATGGGTGCAGAGGGAGCATAATCCCCACTGAACGCATGAGTGCCCATCTTAGACTCACCCACGCTCCAAGAAATGAGAAGACCCTTAGGGCATCCTGACACCAAGAGCAACAAGAGTCAGGTGTTTCTTTTCCTCTTCTCTCCATCCTCATGAGCCAAAGGAGGACCTGGTGCACACAGCTGAGAGAAAGGGTTCTAGCAAGACTGGTTTTCACATTCTTCAAAAAAGTTATTCAGATTTTTTTCTGCACTGTGACAGCAACTGATTGAAAAGGTCCAAGTGGACAATGTAACATGCAGGTGCTATTTTCCTGCCCTTTACCACCACCTGAAAGAAGGTTTGGAGGACATTTATGCTCCAGGAACTTTGCCTGAGTTTTGCCGTGAGAATTGCTGTGTGCCAAGGTCTGCTATGAGGATTTACAAGATAAAAAACAAAGCAGCATCTGTTGGAAGTAGGTGCTGCCATAAGCACCTTGGCTCGTCACATGCTCATAGCACATAGCACTACTGTGCAATTTGTAGTCTTTGCTGGTTCCCCTCCATCCACCACTTGCAATCATAATCCATCTCCTTGAATTAGTGAATTTTGAATTATAATGGGGGAAAAAAGCCAAAGCCAGGCGAAGTTTTGTTTGGGCTTCATGCCAGCACTGACCTAATGCCTTGCACAAGCAAAGTCAGTTTTCGGGGGTGGTCAGAATCAGACTTTTAATGCCTTTTCAGTATTGCTGGCAAAGTTTGCAAGCACTGTTTGACCCTTGCAGCTTTCTTTCTGTCCTGTTGGTGGGCTCATATTTTAGGCAATGGATGAGGCTGTTTGTTGTCTAGAAAGAAAATGCTGTTGTCCAGTCCTGTCATGCCATGTGCTCTAAAACATGCTTAGAAACCTGGCTTGAATTCTCTTTGTCCTTAATTTGCTGACAGGTAAACTGAAGTTTTTGAGCAAGTCATATAATTTTTGTGAAGCATGGTTTATAGCATATTTAGAATGTCCAGGGCTGCGGCTTGGCTGAAGAACTATTCTCTTGCTGTTGGATTATGCCTTTCTTACTGAGAGGATGGAGTCAAACCAGCAGCTTTCTACTGATAACCTGGCATCTGTAAGATAACATTCTTCAAAGTTCTCCAGGCTTTTCCTCCATCAACCTCTCAATTCTTTCTTTAGGTTCTGTTGTTACCTCCCAACTTACTTTCTATAATGTCCTATATTTTTTTTACCATTGCTTAAAATCCCCTGCCCTCTTGCTCATTTTTGACACTTTTTTTTTCTCCAGTTTGGCTTTTTGGGTTTTTTCTACCCGTTACTTGACATGAGATGTCTTCTGCCCCTTTCTCACTCCACTTTTTCAAAATGTCATCCTAGTCCTATAAGTTTTTCCTCACTTTCCCATTACTTGTTTTTTTCACCCTCCTTGCTCATTAGAAATACCTCAGAGAATAAAAGGTGGTCAACTGCCCCCACTTTTAGTCCCTTCTGTTCCCTTCCTCTTGACTGCTGCCTCTTTTTCTGACTGTGCTTTTCTGCCCAGTATCTTTGCGCTTTGAGGGCTCAAGTAGGAAACTCAAACCCCAGACAATGCAGGAACAAGGGGTCACATTTGTCTTTCTCCCTTCAAGGAGGGAGCCCACTGCTCTGACACTCCCATTCACCGCAGCTCGTACCTGAAGGGAGAAGGGTTTGTCTACAGAGTCAAAGATGCTGGGAATTTGATAGCTGCGAGTGGTTGTGTGTTGAGATGGCTGAGCTTGCATGTACAGGTAACCCTTCTCTGCCTTTAGGTCCTCAGGTTTAACAAAGTATTTTTAACCCAGCTGTTAGAGCAATGAAGAATGGCAGTTGGGAACAGAAAATGCTGAATATGGGGTTTTTACAACTTTTTTGTTATCTCTCATCCTACAGGCAGAAAAAACTTAACCCTTTGCTGCCAGCTATTTGAAAGTAAGTTATGTACCCTGTTTCCTTTCTGTCTTTCATCTGGAAACCTGGAACCTTTGGCTTTGAGTTCTTTGCATCTCTTGCTTCTTGTCCCCCAGCTTGTTGCTGGTAAAATTGGACTGGTTGTCTAAGAAGTGCTAAGGAGGGTCAGTCTGGCAGGGAGCTGCAAAAGTAATAGGGGGACCACCACCTCGATGAGTCTGCCTAAGGGTGCCAGCAGCTGTGGATGTGCTCTCCCTGCACTCCTGGGTAGCTTGTAAGCCAGCTCGGGGATGGAGAAGGATCCCAGCAGGTCCTTCCTGGCAGTGTTTCCATGGGTGGCCCTCCTCTCTGCTGCCAAGTGCGATAGCCCTCCTTACTCCTGGCCTGAAGAACAATTTGCTGTCCCTCCCCCCTGAAGAAGGAACTAGCCACAGCTTGCAAAACCAGCAAGGTACTCGGTACTCCTGGCAGTATTCCCCTCTGCTCAGGCAGCCCCCCAAAACACAAGTCACAATTGCTTGTCTCAACCCATCAGCCTTCCCCTTCCTCATGTGCGCATGAGGTTTCTGCTCATGAAGTTTTTGCACACACTCAAGGCTCACACATTTGTCTTGGAATAAAACCACCTTCCTTCTTTCCCTCCATTCCTTTTGTACGTGCAGTAACTTGCTGTTTGTTCCCTTGCAAAGGCTGCAGAGAGCCTCCAAGCTTAATTGTGTCCAAAATCCCATCTCTTCTCTCCAGCAGAAGGTCCGTGATGTATCCCAGATGTTTGCGCGTGTCAGCAGTCTCCAGACAACAGATTACAGAAGGGAGGTGGATAAGAAAGGAACAATTGCTTCTCCCTATGCCTCTTCTTGGAGGCAGGGAAGTTTTGGTGCTGGCTCTGTTTACCACGCTGGTGTGTGAAACTTTTTAAATGTCATTCAGAGACTTCTCTGTTTTTAGCCAGCTGTACTTGGGAAAGACTGTGGTTGTCAACAGGAACCGGAGGGGGTACGCAGGACAGTTTCAGATCATTATATAAGATTCATCTTTTATCTCCTCTTTGGTTACCTACTGCCAGATCCAAATTAGCCCATTTCTGTCCCTTCAAACAAGAAAAGCACTGCCTGAAACCGTCTCTTCCTTGGAGCTGCTGTTCATGTGCTCGGCACAGCCTCAGGGCTGCATTTGTGGCTCTCCCTGGTTGCCTCTTTCTTCCCACCCTTGCAGGATTTTTGGCAAGGGCTGCTTTTCGAGGCCGGGTCTGTTACCAGCCAGCTGGGGCTTCCTTCACTGGCTGGCACCCTGGATGCTGAGCTCATTCATTAGAAGAGAAATAATTCAGTCTTAGGATGTGGGTTTTTTATATGAAAACTGTTAGGACAAACAGGGTCTCCTCGCTGCAGTGACTACCTGTGCCCAAGCATAACGACACGGTGATCTGGCAGCCGCTTCCCACGGTGAGGCTGCCCACCTGTTTTATTATTTGGTGTGCTGGCTAGGATGGCACTGTTAAGGCTGTCACTACCCACACTGGTGACACAAAGCAAGGCTTGTGGGGTGGTTGCAAAAAGAGAACTCGTTTTACATAAAGATTACCCATGCTTCGTCTCTGCTGTGCTGGAAACGGGGCTAACAAACATAAGATTTTTTTTTTTCAAGAAAGAAGTAGCTTAAGTATCAGCTTCACAGAGACTGATGAGAGACTGAGCAACTTGTCATGAATTATTTTTTTTTTCTTTTCATTTAGACATTCAAACCAGAAGTGATCTTGTCCACTCTTCCATGCTATCAGCAGCCTCAAATGAAACACTGTCATGCTGAGCTTCCTGAAAGGATTATTGTCTGCCAAAGGTTAATGTTAGTGGAAGCAATCCTTTCCTATGGACCAGGGGAGAGAAAAACCAAACAAGTTGTCTATAGGGATCTGTATTAACAGCTTTTTCTGAGAAAAAGTTCATATAATTCACAGCAGGAAAGAGATTTATATCAACAAATTACCTCACAAGAACAGACTTTCATGAGGAAAATGTGACCAGTTCCCCAGCCTGCACATTGGTAGAAGGTAATTCTAGAAAAGGCTGTTGCAGTGGTACCTCACGCCCTCTGTATGTGTGGGGAGAGGCAGGGTAGGGGTAAATGTGGGAGGAACAGCATGAAGAAATTGTGGCATCCTTTTACAACTGGGTTGACAAGCTCCGGCTTATACTGGTTCATAGTTTGTTTTCATGGCACTATTTATAAATCTGCTAACACTTCCTAGATGGTAACTCTAATGGCAAGTTACAAATCCCTCATAATTTGACTAATATCTGAATTATTTTTTGCATTTTCAGTAGGAAAATTAACCATTTTCTTGGCTGAGTCAGAACAGCAAACTGTAAACTAATTGGGAACGATGAAGCACTGTGTTTGAAACCTGGCTGGAGATTGCCTGTTGGATTGGAGCAGACCTGACTCTCATTCAAGCTGATTTGTGAAAATCAACCCTCCATCTCAGCCCCTTGCCTTTCCCACCGTGAGGTACCACAGGCATTTTCAGAGGTGCCTATGCCATCAGCTTCAGACATCCCCGAACTCAGCTCTCCTCTGGGCACGGGGGGAGCTGTGGGATGCACAGGGCAGCACCTCCTCTGGTTTGTGGGGGCTTCATTTGGAGCCTGTCTGTGGCAGGTACAGGGCAGCTCCCTGGGGCAGCGAGGACATGTGGCTGCCACAGCTTTCCCATCCCACGTGATGAGGCATTTCATCCACCACAGAGCAACCTCCTTGAGAGAGCAGGTCCCGTTTCGTTCACCTCAGCTCCTACACCATTAATGCTGCCACCCTCCTCTTTTGTATTCATTTCTTAAGCTCCTCAAGCTGTCACATTTGCACGCTTACCAGCTGGTTTCCCATTTTTAATTGCCCTCAGAGGGCTTCTTCAAGAGCCAAACCTGCTTTTGTATGGGCCTTAATTTGTCACTGTCCAAACCAGAGCAGTGAGCATTTAAAATTCAGCCTCAATTAATATGTTGGATTTCTTCAAATGTGTGATTAATTGCTCGTTCTTTACTGGCTGCATTCAGCTATTTCTGAATAAAACGGCCTTTCCTTTTGCCAGAAAGCTCCCCATATCATGGCTATTAAATATCTTGTCAGCGGGACTTATGTTTGTTCGTCCCATTTGTTCTTGCAGAAGGAGGCTGAAATGTAAAGAGAAAGTTCAGGGGTCTCTCAATTTCATTCCGCTTAGAGAAAATTAAAAAGTTATTAGTCATTGTCAAAACTGTTCTTATAAGGAAACATTTGAGATTAGGGCAGAAGGAGACCTCCCAGGTCATGCCGTCCAGCCCCCACAGTGGTCTAGGCAAGCAGGTTGTATGATCCAGCTCATAAAGTGCTTAACTCCACCTTAAAAGATATTAAACTTCTTTTTTTCTTTCTTATTCCTTCACATCTGCTACAGGAAGGATGCTTTCAAACCTTATTTTTAAGCCCAAAGTGATTTCCTTATTAAATCCATGCTCGGAGCAGCCCTCCATGCCTGGACAAGGGGTGCTTTCCCGCTCCCTCACAGCATCTTCTCAGCCAAGACACGAGCGGAGCGTGGGATGTGGCCGGCTGGTGCTACCCCTTTCCCACCCCTGGGACCTTCAGGCGCTATCAGTGAGCTGAAAGCTGAACGCCACAGTGCTACCTACTCTGGCAAACATAAAGTCTTGCCCCCAAAAGCCCCACCAATGTGGGCAAGACATGGAAGGAGTAAAAAGGGAGAGAGATCTCCAGGTGGGTGGGTGGGTGGGTGGATGGATGGATGGATGGATGGATGGATGGATACATGCACACACGGAAAGGCAAATAAGTGCTTTAAAAAAATAATTTTGAATTTGCTAGAGCTTCCTTCTGCCCAGAGTTCATGTAGAGGGTGGGATCAGAAGCAGGCCCCTCCTGAGTCACTTTATGGCCATGGCCTGCAAGGGCAAAACTAACTTGAACTTGAACTTAACCTGTGCTCCTCAGGCTTTGCAGTGGTTGGTGCTGCCTTGGCCTCCCTTTTTCTATCTGTTAAGGAAGCAGTGCTGGTGTCTCTAGCCAATTTGGAAGCTCAATTAGCATTCACCAAGTGGTATAGTGCTGAGTAATGTTTTAACATTAATTTCTTGAGAACAACAGAGGCTGCTCTGGAGCCTCCAGTGCCCGCACCCACAATCACAGAAAACTGGTCATGCAGAAGATGCCCATGTAGTCCTGGCAAAGGATGATGATGTTTAGGGGCCAGCTGCCCATGACCCCTCTGCACAGGATGCAGAGGCTGCTCCTGTGCCTATACCAGTGTCCCCCGGTCCTGAAGGCTTCTACAATCCAGATAATAAACCACCTCTTTTTCTGTGGCCAGTGGGGGGAACGAAACGAGCTCCCCAGCTAAGTCCTGACCCGTGCGGGCACAGGAGGTGGACACTGTGTCTCCCCTAACCGCAAACCACACTCCTCAGCCCTCCTTGCTGTTTCCCTGCTCTCTTTTATTGCTTTAATCAGAGTCCCTCTGAGCTGATGAAGGCTCAGACTTCTCCAGAGCAGCGCTGCTGGGACTGCTGTGCCCATGGGTGCCACCTGCACCCCAGCATGACGCTGTGAGTGAGAACAAGCCCCAGAGCAAGAAGCTGCGTCGCTCATCACCATAGCTCTCTGCTCCCCTCTTCAGCAAGCATATTTTGTCTCCCACTAGCAGGATCAGGCTTTAGTAACAACACAAGCAAGTCCAGATGCAGCCCAGGTTCACTGCATTTGGAAGTATATCCAGCTGATGGCTGTCGAGGATTAGCCAGGTAAACACCCAGGGCTCTCTGAGGCCACTCACCCTCCTACTGGAATTAGGGCAGAAGCAGGCAGGAGGTGCATTTGGGAAAATACATGAAGGCAGCAGGTTTGTGGGGGGCCTTGCCAGTGTGGGAGGGGAAATCAGAAAGAGAATTAAAGGGGAGAAAGAGAAAAAACTGCAATAAGAAACACTGAATGAAAGGGGGAAAAAAATAAATCCCAATTCCTGCTTTGCTCAGTACAGCCCTCGTGTCTAAAATTTACTGATCGCTTACACACACATCCAGCCACCCCATTTTTGGGGGGCGTTGGGAGGGAAGGACACAGCAACTGGCACCCATAAAAGGTCGGTGCGGGGAGGGATTCTGGGTCCTTTTCCTTCATCCAGGGCTGTGCTGCTGCCTCCTTCGCCTGCGCAGGGCAAACGCTGCTTGTTTGGTGCTGCTGCTGTTTCTTCCGTGCTGCTGCTGACGCTTGACGCCTTCCACCTTGAAGCTGCAGCTCGCCTGCATCCCTGGGAGACGCTTGCCAGGGAGCCGTGGGAAAAGGCATCCTTGCCACGGGATGCTGTGGCAGCGAGACCTTCACCTGGTACCAGGGAGGCCACCAAACATCTCCAGGTGAGGGAGTGACCAGGGCAGGTCTGCTGGCAGCTCACCATCATTTTCTGATGAAACTGAGCTGAAACTGTGTTGCTGAGATGGAGCTGCCAGATTTAGGATAATGTTATGCCAGCCTGCAAGACCATAGCAGCTTCCATATAATTCAGATTTTTATCAAAATAATCTCTACAGCTATAAACCTCAGTAAGAAGCTTGAGAATTACAGTGCGCAGTCACCAGTAATTCTGGAATGTTCTTGGTTTTGAGCGCTCCACAATAACCTTCCTTTAACACCAGTGTTTCAGTACCTACACAGAAACATTCTTCCATGTAAGTGAAAGTTATCTTTCAAAACAGCTATTAAGAACTCATTATGCTAAAATGGAGGGCTTCAAACTTTTCCCTTCATTAAGCCATGCTTTCTTAAAAAATTCCCATTGGATTAGCAGGGAAAACGAGGAGGGGGAAATGTTTCACTGAGCTTTTCCAATGCTTTTCTCTTCCAGTGCTCATTTGGTCTGCAGCTTCCCCTGAGGTGTGGACATGGACATCTGACAGATATTTTGACTTCTGCTGAGCGTTTAGAAGACAAAGAAAATGTCCAAAGCCATGAAATCTCTTAATTCACCCCTTTGGTTGTGACATCCTGGTACTTGTGGAGGCCTGTGGTCAGCATCCAGGCAGGTGGTTAAGTGTCTCTGTGGGGCTGCAGTCTGTGTGGGGAACGCATGCTGCATCCCAACAGATGCTGGAGGGCTCCTCCATCAAGCCCTGGCCAGCCGTGCCACTTACACGGTCGCCAAACTCATTGATGAAGATGGCCCAGCTTATTTAGGTGGGAAAATGGGCACCGTGACAGAGAGCTGACTGAGACTGTCTCCCACGCCGGCAATTCATGCATCACATGAAGAACGTCTCTAGGCAGACCTTTGTGGTGCTGTCAGTTCAGAGGTGGTCCCACTGTGAACTGAAGGACTCATCGGCACACCTGCACTGCTTTCCCAGGCTTGGCTTCACCATCATCCCCTCCGTGTCTTCATGGTCAGTTAATTTAAGGAAAACAAGATAAATTCCACTGAGCAGGTCTGAAGACTTATTTCTATTAAATCGGTCTGTTCTGTGAACATCACTGTTGGCTTGTTGACCTTAAAGCAAGAATGGGGCCCCTTTCCCTTAAGGCTCTCGATGTGGTTTTGCAGGAGTCTTTTTGGTTGCCATTTGCACCACCCTGTGCTGGGAAGCAGGGAGCACCACGAGTGCTCCAGAAAGCCCTAACCCTGGTACTAGAGATGATGAACCTGACTTCTGTGCAAGTGGCTCATGTAATGGAAACCAAGGTGGGCTTGGAGAAATTGGTCTGCAGAATACCCAAGGCTCGCCTCTTAAGAGAGCAAAATCGTTTGTCGTGTCCATTTGCTAGTGTGAACTATATGCCCCTGGATGGATGTTCAGAAGGTTAAATATTGAAATACAGCTGGAAAAAAAGACTGCGTATACAAGCTACAGTATTTGTGTGATGTATTTAATGTCCCCAATTTACATGCTGACAACTCTGCCATTTCTAAACAATGTTATCATTCATCTTTCTGACGATTAATCAGCACGAGCTTCAAACACTGTTTATCACACTTTGATGCAGCAATCAAACAAGAAAGGCAAGGTGTTACAGAAGTGGGGTTTTTTCCCCCCAGAATCTTACAGTATTTACAAAAAGATGCATATTTTTGTCTAACAGCATTCTTAGAACTATTCACTCATTCACAATCAGTCATTGTACAAAAACATCATTCAGAAATAAGTTTTAAAGTACACCCACCTCCGCTGCACAGTATACAGAAAAACAGGCTAGAGTCAAGACACTTGATTTTTGAATGAGAAAGTGAACTGATTCAGAGGTACAACATATCCAAGGGAGAAAGGTGCACTTCTCAAAAAATAATCAGCTGTAGTTCTCCCAAAGCTAATGAGCTTCTTGTAGGTCTGCCATCAAATTTCCCTTTTACAATTCAAGTATCTTTTGAGGTGTATTGCCGTAAATACAATGCTGGCATTAAGGTCAAACAAATAGTATTGCAATTAAAAGATTTATTCTGCAGTATTTGCATGTGGACACTGACAAAAATTAGTTACACAAAGTGCTCCCAGGGATCAACGTTGGTTTTGTGTGTTGTGGCCCATCCCTGGAACAACTCAATGGACCTGAATTGTTATTTCCAATTTCTGCTTGTACAGTTGAGAAGCTGAATATACCCTTATAGACTTAGGGTCTTTCTTCTGTAAAAAGACCTTGGGTTCTTCTCACTGTAACAGCTAAAAAAAAAAAGAGCTAAAAAAAAGGCCATAAAAGGATTGACAGGCACTGACTGTATCTAGCCTGTTGACTTTCAAACAAAACTCGGTTATCTTGTATATTGATAATTTTTTCGCTTTAAAAATGTGCTCCAGTGAATTCATTGAGCCTGGTCCATTAAAGAGCAACAGGGAACTCCGAACAATAGGTGCTTGTTTTACAGCTACTGCAAATGCTTCAAAAGCATTAAATTGCCTTTTATACTGAACAGTCTAATAACAAAGACTGATTTTCTCCCTTTTTTTTTCCCCAACTGATTTGATGGTTCACTTGAGCTTTAAAAACACGTTACATAAATCTTTACAGCTATTACAGAAGTCTTTTGTCAAGTTTAATTTGGTGTTTGGGTTTTCTTTCCACGGTGTAATTATTCACCCTTAAATTCACTGTATCACATGATCCCAGATCGTGCTTGGCTCTGGATCCACCTGGATCATGCTTGACTCTGGATCCACAAGAATAAGTCCCACGGATTTATTTTGCAATGAGGGGGGCACACACCCTGGAATCCCTCCAAAGGCAGTTTGTCATGGAAAGCTCCTGGTTCAGAGGTATATTGGAAAAAGCGCTGAGCACTCCCAAAGGCATCACTGACGGCCACAGCCTCCGGAAGAGGAAAGGACACTTTGCAGGATCAGACCTTTACAGCCCTGTTCTAGAGGAGCTTGTTTCACAGTAAAAATTTAATGATGTAAAAAGAACACATCTCTAGTGACCCACCATGGCATACAGACGTAACAGCATGGACTGTGACAACTAGACAATTTAATAATTAAGTGAAATTAATCTTCTGAAGTGACAGACCATGCTGCTGGCTTTGCCACCAGCCCTGTGTTAGACATCACCTCAAGGTGGGTCCATGGCTGTGCTGGACTGAATGAATACGGCAAAATCAGTTTTTTCAAGGATTTAATGTCTTACACATTGATTTTTTCAGGATTACATCATCCATTATCCTTAAACTTCAGAGGCATTACCTCCAACAACAGCTCCATCCTCTCCTGCTGTTTAACTTCACTCTTACAACTTTGTTTGGACTTGATAGCCAGTGGTGGAAATATTAGTTAGGATTAACTGAGAGAGCAGGCGATCCATCAGTGCAGACCTCTCTCCCTGCTGCAGAATAAAGGGGACTCTGCAGCTCACTGGGCAGAGCTGTAGAGAGCCAGAGCTGGTAGAAAAGCAGTAAAGTGTTGAAAAACCTTCAGTAACACAGTTGGGTACAAAACCCCCAAATCTGATCAGATATTATCTTCACCAGGAAAAACAGAGGGGCAGTTAAGTGCCAAGCTTTCTCACCCTACTTTCTCTTTACTCCTGAGCGTCCAGATGTCTTTGCACTTTCCTCCTGTTTTTGAAGTAGAGGATTTCTATTGCTTTTCCCTTGCCCAGCCCTCCCCTCCACTGCAATCTGTGAGGAAAGCCCAGAACTGGAGGAGTGCAGGGCCAGGGTTCACTTAAGGGAAAATGAAGCAGGAAAGGCTGAGAGAAGTAGGATGCTCCCAGTGCTTTCCTGCTGATCAACCCCTCTCAGCATTATGATTGCTCTGCAAAGAACTTGGGTCTTTGAAGCACGTGTTGGTATCGGTTGGGCTTGTCTTGCACTGTAATGATAAGATGGGGCTCTGCTGGAGATGAAGGAATAAACCAGAAAGAACAAAAATATACAGAGGTCCATCACCACCCCTGAGCTTCTCAGCACCAAGAGCCAGGGTCTGTCTCTCAGTTAGAAGTGCTGGAATAAGATGTGTTTGATGTTCAGAGATCTCCACGTACACCCACCAGAAAATTTTGTGGATAGCCAGATGGGATTCTGCTCTGGTCACCAGTGCTGTAAATCAGAGTAGCAGCACTGATGTTCCTGGCTGTATTTTGAGCAGCACAAAAGCTGTCTTTATGTTATAACCACTGTAAAAGCAGGATGGATCCGATTCATGCCTGGTGGAGCATGACAGAGGAGTGCGGGGCAGCACCCTATTAATGAAGCTGTTATTCAAATGAAGAATTTGAAAAAAAAAAATAATAAAAAAACCCAGAAGGATGGAGTTGCTGGTGACACTGACCAACATTGTTCAGGGCTCACAGTAAGGAGATCTGCTTGGCAAATAGAGAGAGCAGAGCTAGGGTCAGGGCACAGCTGCTGGGAGGGGGCAGTGGTGCTAAAGGCGCTGTGTTTCGGAGCATGCACTCCACCCTGGACCAGGAGCCATTGTTGGGCAGCGGCTGTATTCCTGCCAGGCTGCACATGATGTTGTAAACATCCACAGATCTGATGGGAGGTGCTCGGAAGTTGGATCGGAAATCTGCAGGGAAAACAGGCAAAGAGAGGAGTTGCATCATACGGCTCGGGGCTCAGCTCCTGAAACACAAGGTGCTGTGGGGCAACATAGATCAGCAAAAACATTTTAAATTATTTAATTCACGATTTTTACTCGTAGTCCAATTTTGTTCTAAAAACTAAAATAGAAAAATTAATTAAATTATCAAGTACAAGAACTGCTTTTCTGTGTAAACTTGGTAGATTTAATAGCCTGAAATAATTGTATTGCGCATTCTGCTTTGCTTTTGCTCCTGTCTGCAGTAGCAGCCTGGTGCTTGGCAGTTTTTTCCACTGATGAAGTGAAAATCAGGGGGTTCACATCTGCCTATCGGACAAGGGGGTAAGGTACGCTGCAGCCTTCCCAAAGAAAGCGCTCTGTGCTAGTGAGTCTGAACTCACCAACAAAAGGAGAATTCATGTGTTTCAAATAGAATCAAAAATTTAGGCCAGCCTTGGATAACAGGGCAAAAGAATAGAGTTACTGTTCTGGGACATCAGAGAAGGGCTGACCAGATCTCTTCATGTCTCTCTGCCCTGCTTCTCCAGCTATAAAACAGATAGAGAGCTAGAAACCTTCCCGGGATCCAGCCATAGTGAGGAAATCCTGCCATCTATTTGCAATTTTGGGGCGTCGCAGAGTGCTGCATCAAGGTCCTGATGTGCCAGGGCTGCAGGGACACTGCGGCAGGGGCCATGGGGCTCTGAGAGGAGCAGGACCCCAGGGACGGTGGCACCGTACCTGGCCCATACGCGATGAAGAAAGCTCTCATGTCCATGAGCTCGTTGTCATAGCCGTGCCAACCGTTTTGCCAGGCCTCCTTCCACCCTGTCCCGTTCTCCCAGAAGGGCAGCTTGTCCCTGCTCTGGGTGACAACAGTGGAGCATAGTTAGAATCATAGAATCACCAGGTTGGAAGAGACCCACTGGATCATCAAGTCCAACCATTCCTATCAAACACTAAACCATGCCCCTCAGCACCTCGTCCACCCGCGCCTTAAACACCTCCAGGGAAGGTGACTCAACCACCTCCCTGGGCAGCCTGTTCCAGTGCCCAAAGTTAGTGCTGGTGTTCCACGGTGCACGGCCATGTGCCACGCTGCGTCTCGGTGTGACGCGCCACCCCACCAGCCCCCACAATGTGCCCTCAGCTGCACAGCAGCTCACCAGCAGGAGGGGTGGCCCCCAGCTTTGCCATCTCAGCGTCCAAAGGTAAACTGTAAGTACAAAGCATCACAGCCACGTGTGACATGTAAGCAAGCTGGTGTCCCTCTCCTGCCGCACGCTAGCAGCTCCGCTCTCCCACCCAGCCCCACGCAATCCTGCGGATTTGATGGCATGTTCTGCCTGACATGCCACTGGGACCATAGAAAAATAAGCCATTTTTGCTTCATTTTACTAGTCAGCCTAAACAATACAAATATCACCCCTACTACATACTTTCTAATTATTATTATTTTTTCTCCCTGCTTGTTTTAGTATTAAAGCAGTGAGGTTCCTTTCAGAGAATGCAAGCTCAGACCTAAGATGGTCCCCTTCTCCCTGGCATAGACCACTGTTTTTTATCCCTGCTTTAATAATTAGTCTATGCTTTAATAATTTGTCATCATAATTCTTGTTTTTCCTTGCCCATATTGCATTTAAGTCATACTTCTAAATTCCTTCCTTGCTTTCTCCTGCTCCCTTTTAACTGCTCTTATCAGACTATCTACAATTGTGCCATATCTTGGCCCACTTGGGAGCAGTGGTTGCTGGGATCTGCTCAAACTGCTGGAGCAACCCTCTCCACGAATTTCTCTTTTCTCATGCTCCCTAGGGGTGGCATCATATGTGACACTCCAAATATCCCCAAAACTCTGGCAAGAATTTCACTTAGATGAAGAACATCAGCTGACACTTTGTAAGACCCCGGCATTCATTTCTTCAATAGTTACGGAGAATGAGCTACGGTTCCCTAGAGCGGCAAGGTCTGGGCTTCACACTGTCACTGGAGCACAGAAGATGCCCTGACAAAGTTTCCTGCATCCCCACCTCAGGCAACTGGTGCTGCAGACCCTGCAGGTAGTGAATAACATTGACCAAGGATCCCTTTCCTTTTAGAAACATTTATTTTGATTGGTTTTGTGCTCCTCTTCTGCCCAAGAAGAAAACTGACCATGCGCAGACACATTGAGGACAGCAATGATTACAGCTATGTGGTACTGCTCTTCCAACTGCTTTCCAGGGGAACCCTCAGAGTATCCCTTGTGTTTCTTTGAATGTAGTACTCAGCAGATGTACCAGATCATGAAACAATTTTAGCTGACATATTACGTCTCATTTCTTGTCCTCACCTATTTCGCTGACAGCACTCAGAGCAAGCCAAGGAGAAAATAGACTCCATCCCTCTTCCTACCCCAGCACCTCTGTATGGTGAGGCTCTGGAATGGTGAGGCTACTGTGGTTCCTGGGAATGAATTATCAATGGGCTGCTCACCATTAGATAACCTGTACGAGCACTTGCTAGCATCAGCTCCAGACAAGCCAAACCATGTCACTTGCAGTGTTTCTTTGCATCATGACATTTCCTTGTCTCATGACATTGCCAAAGCTAAACCTCTCCATGGATGTTGTGGACTCAGCTGTTTCTCCAGCAATGTCAAACACAGGAGGTAGCCTGCCTTTCCATCACCTGGCTGGACACTAGGAGACACCTAGTTGTGGCTATAATAGATGTGCAGTCAAAGCACATTGTCATTTCCAGAAAATCTATTACTTTCTTTCACAACTGAGACGTTAATTTTTCACACTAAGCCTGAGCTGGGGCTAGCACTGCTACTCAAAGACAAGTGAGGCGGGCATGTCTGGGATTGCTGGCAATGGACTTCTTTCTGTATGGTTAGAAGCAGCACATGAATTGTTCCTTAGAACTTGGGAAAGTGTTCTGGGATGGGTACGGGGTGGGCACACAGCCCTGAGGACTAAGGCCATTCTTGCATGCAGGAGAGCAGCTGAGGGAAATTCTGCTCAAAGGATGGGGACCACTCACTCATGTGGAAGGAACAAGATACATCCAGCTTTGATACAGCTGGAGGTGCGTGAAATCCCCCTCATCCTGCTTTAAACAAAATGTGGATGGGCTTTTGTTCCTGTGCTATTTGATAAGGGAAAGAAACCACAACCTTCCAGAAACATCCACTTTGTCTCTCAAAAAAAATTAAAAAAAAAAACATTGAGAAAACTCCACCTTTTGCAAACAGCTTATAGCTGGAAGAGAGTTAAAACATCCTGTGAGTGTGATAGGGAAAAGCTGAACACTGTCTCTTTGGTGGTTTGGGCAGGAAGTATAATGGAAGGCTCAATTATGGCTTTAAAAATATGGCAGGAAACTTTCATTTTCACATCCCATTCACAGATAATAAAAATGTACTGAGGAGAAGGAAAATCTGACAGCATTAATGAGAGGACATTCTTGAAAATCAGAAACAATGGAAAGGAATGGGCAGAGAGACAGAAATAATTACCATGGCAGCAGTGTTTGCTGCACTGTTATTAAGGTTTGTCAGAGTTTCAATGATTTTTTTTTAAAGTGCTGCTTTTTTTTTTTCTTTACAGAATACGTAAAACTGTTCTGTGTTGAAATTCTGTACAAAAGAGTTGTAATTTTTTAAAAATCATTCCAGCAAAAATGTTTCAGATTCCTGCTTTGGCTTTTGAAAATTTTTTGAACCATAAAGTTCACCATCTGTACTCAGAAAATTTGAGTTTTTTTCGAGATGTATTTTTATGTAGAAATTATTATCCTAAAGTCACGCTGGCTAGTGAGAAATGTGGTGGTGTGATCCGTCTTGAGCAAAGCCTGGTATGGTCATAGATGCTCAGCTAAGTTACCATAATCCGCGAGGCACTGTGATCTAATTACAGTGCTGGGACACTACAGAAAAATGGGACGCCTTGATTCTGGTGCCAAATTACTGACCTAGTGTCTAGCCTTGGGCAAATCACTTAGCACTGCTTCTCAATTTGCCCCACTCTGAGCTGTGATGGGTTACAGTTTATATCTGTAATCATAGAATGGAATCATAGAATAGTTTGTGTAGGAAGGGACCTTAAAGATCATCTAGTTTCGACTCCCCTGTGGCAGAGATGTGGAGATGCTCAATAGCATACAAGTACAGAACAACAACAACAACAACATTATTTTACAGCAGCAAAATAAGCTGGTATGAAAATCCTCCTCATGTGCAGGTCTAACCAGTTCTCTGCTGAACAAGCACTTGGATTTGCAGTATGTGCACCAGGTACCTCTAAGGAATAAATCCCCACTCTGACCTTTCTGAGACTGGAGGGCTTGGGAGAAACAGGGCATTTTTAGGACAGATTCTGATGGGTGGGAAGCCAGGGAGAAGGAAGAGTTGCCATGAAGTACTGCTGAATGGAGGGAAAGTAAACTCTTGAAATGGAAACACTCTTTGTGTCTGACAAAGTAAATTGGCAGGGCAAAGAGGAGTAAAACAACAGAGCTGGAATGGGAAACACAAAAACTCCTCCTGTTTTATGATGACACAGAAAAAAAGAACTGTCTTAACTAACTTTGTCTGCTTTCAGAATAGATGCCATACCTTTAGGCTCTTTTGAGCATACACCAGTCTTTGACATCAGCATTGCAATCAGATCAAATGAATGATGTAAGACTTGAACACAATGACCAGCACAGAATGGTACATTTTTCTTACTGTTTTCATATATTGCACCTTTTCACATTAATGTCTAAGTATTGTGCTTTTATACCATACCTCTACTATGAACCACCCTTCCTCGGCTACAAGAGTTAGAGGAGACACGAATTTTCCCTTTTTGTAGAAAAACCTGGCTGGTATATCCTCTATGTTATAAACACGCATGTGTTCCACAGCTTTCAATTTTTGGTATATCTGCAAAGAAAACAAATGTTAGGGCACCATATGGCTGTAAAGAGCGTATGCGCACCTATGGGTATATGGAAACATCCGAGTTTGTAAAATGTCTAATCGCCTCTAATGGCTAATCATCAGCACATTCAAAGTGGGGATTTCTCAGTCCAAAGATGCCAGCTGTGCAAAACCTGCTTATGTGGTTTAGGAGATTCTGAAAACTTGATCATAAACACATAGGAATCCATGAATTATTGTATTTTATATATTTATAATACACACACTCAGAAATGCGTGCGTGTGAGTGTATCAACCAACAGAAATAGACCAGAAGAAGCCGAATCATCATAGGAGAGAGTAAGCTCTAAGTGATGAATGATGCTGGGTACGGTTGCAGAAAGGGGATATTGCCTTTGGCTACCACCACTAGTTCCCCTTTGTGCTCCTGAATGAACAAGTAATGTTACCACACCTATGTTTCTTATACTTCACGAGTCAATCCCTATCAAAGGGATTGACAGTGCTTAGTTATCTGCTTCCTAAGAATGCTGTGAGATTAATCAGCTGATGCCTGTGGCTCTGAAGCCGCACAATGCTGTACAAGTAGTTTATTAATATTAATCATCCTGTCTCAAATACAATCACACAAACGTGGTTATAACCCAAATTATTCAGAAAAATATTTTAAATGCCTAACGAAGATGTTCATATGCCATAGAGAGGGTGGGTTTCCCCAGAGCTTATATATACTCGCCTAAATATAAACAATCTTCAGGAATAAGTGGGAAAGAATGCAACAAGAACGAAAGGTCCTTCACTAGCCCTTCAGCAAAGTCTTCCATGCATGTGTGATATGTGTACACACATGCAAGAGATTTGCATTGATACACAGTCATTAAGGAGGGCACCACGATGTGACGGCAGGACTCAGCCCAACCCTCCCACTGTGAAATGGACTAGAGAGTGGTTCTGGTGTTCTGGCGTACTTCTGGTGCTTCAAAATGGGACAGCTCTTACATGTGATACCTCTGTGGTATGACACAATCTGATTCCTAAACACGGCTCTTTAAAGTGAATTAAAAATAGAGGAATCTGGCTATTGGGAAACAGAAAATCAACTTTATAAGCACTCCAGTAAGAAGTCCTAAAAAGAAATGAAGGACAGCTTTCAGTTCTGGCACTAACTTGAAATGTTCACGATACCACAGCTATATAGTTCCTGAAGAACCTGTTTGAATACAAAAAGTAACAAGTGTTCTCCACAAAAAAAATTGCACAAGCTACAATTTACTCGAACTAGCTAAAATATGACACAGAAAATAAAATTATTCACCTGGAGAATGCCAGTTTTGTACATCCACTCATCTATATTCTGAGGACAGCAACAATGACTTCTCAAGCATTGGTTTCTGGTTAAACTATAATGTACTAGTCTATTACTAACAGATGCTGCATTTTCATTCTTTTCAAGTGGTTTCCAATCTTTTTTTTCTGTATTGTTTTAGTTCGTCACTCAAAATCCTACAGTTCTAGCCTTGGGGTTTTTTTATCCATCAAGCTTATTTGTCAAAATTCTTCAAAGGATAATATTGTAAGACATTTCTTTATCGTAATTCTGGCCTAATGGAGTTATTTCCTCAAACTCTCTGGGAGTTTATTGGAATATGCATGCCTGACCTCCTCGCGATCATTTGAAAACCCCAGCTAGAGTGTCAATAAATTGAGTAATATTTATATATATATAATCCTAAAAATGGGGTTTGAGCTGAATTCCTTTAGCTATTTATCAGAAGCATATACTGGTGGGGTTTGAGAGAATATATCTGTGCCAAGTAATGGTGAAAGATAATGCTTGGTGTGACACCAGTTTGCCTGGTGTGACTTTCTTTCAGAAATTGTCATCACAAGAATGTCACAGGATCCAAGTCTGACTTCTGGTAAGAACCCCAGGCTGATTTTTACACACACATCTCAGAGCAGAATTTGGATGTTACAAGCAAACAAAAGACACAATTATCATAAACAAGGAAATGCAAACCCAAATAAATATAAATAAGCTGCACGTACCTCTGCATGCTTCTCTGGAGCTGGCCAGAGGCTCACAACAGGACCTCTGTCCTTCATTTGTATGGTATCGCTCATATTGATATACTTTTTCAGCTCAATCACTTTGTCCGCCCAAGAAATATCTGTCATCCCGTGATCAGAGAAGAGGAGGACGTTGAGATCATGCTGAAGGCCCTTGTTCTGTGAAGCAAGTGCATAACTGCTGTTACAGCCAGGTAAGCATCTGTGTCCAGTCGCAAGTTTTAAAACCCATTAGACCTCCACTGATTTAGTGGAAAGTGGCCAGAAGGAGCACAACCACAAATATGCCAGGGTGTGCTTTGCCACCACTGGCAGTGATAGATGCCCACTTGCTGCCCTGGAAGAGTCTAAGAGGATAGCACCAGAGATTTACCACAACAAACTAACCCACCAGCTAAATAACAGATACTACAACCCAGTCTCACAAACCAGTTGTCTCCATTGATCCTAGGATTGTATCCCACTGTTCTTCATCCGTAGGTCAAAACAGCTGGAGAAGAGCAACTTTGACATGGTACCACCTGTGGCAGGGGTGTTTCCCTCTTCTCCTCCCAAACACAACCACTTAGCACTACAGCTTTTATAATTCAGTGAAACTGGAAATATATTTCCCTCTCCTCACTGAAACAACTGGAAAACTCTAATGTGCATTCATCATTGTCAGAAATATTCATAGAACTGACATTTCATCCAAAAGCTTGCTATTTATTCTCTTTTTCTCACTGCAAAATCATTTAGATAATGTTTTTTAAAACTGAGTTCAAAGTACAGAGTTCTGAGTGGCGCCATAAAAACTGCTATAAAAGTTAATTATCTGGTTCCACAAACCTTAGGAAGTGAGCAGTTTTGATACGTTCTCCTACTATAAATCCCAGCCGGCAAAACAAGTTATAAACAGAGCAACACATATATTGGCTTCCTGGGGCTATCAGCGTAATAATATACTAGGAGGATTATAACACCACCAACAAAAATAAAAATCAGGGGAACAGTGCCTTGACTTCCACGTGATCTTGGTAGCTTCCATTTCTCAGAAAATAAAAGTTTACAGCCAAGGCATCCTATTAACAGGCATTAAGTAGGTTCTCTGCAGTGTGGCAAAAAGCACTTTCAAAAGGCGTTTCCAAACACACCCAGAAGCCTGGGGTTTGGGACAGCGCTCACCTTGATGAGTGTGATCATGTTGCTCAGGACTTTGTCCACCTCCTTCAAAGCGTTCTTCCGCTGCTGGGATGAAGGTCCATAGTGGTGGCCTTCCACGTCAATGCGCTCATAGTACACCGCAGCCATCTCAGCGCTGCCGTTGCTGGAGGTGGGAGGGAGGGAAAAGATTGAGAGGCTAACACAAATGAGACCTCCTGGGTGCTGGTGTTATTGTCCTCATCAGCATGTAGAACCCCAGACATCATTTTCTGCTTCCAGCCTGTGCTTTTCTACCCGCTGTCACAGGGCTGAGCTCATTATTCATGTCCAGAGTCTCTCAAGTTTGCTTGAGACTCCTGTTGGAGGTAGAGACTGCCATTTACAGGCACAGGCTGGCCTGGCAGCCCTCTACTACTTCTTCAAATTAGGAAGGCAGCTTTTCCTTTAGTGACAAAGAAAGACTCTGAAGAAATACTAATTTCTGTGCTGAATGCCTTTATTAAAAGGATTGTGGGAATAACCAGTTAAATGGGTTTTAATGAAAGTTCGGCACTTCTGGCCTTCTCCTTTGTGTAGTCTTCCAAACCACCGCAGCCAACTCAGGACAGCCTCTTCCATGGCCTTGCAAAATCCCAAATGATATGAATTGGGGTAAGATTTTTTTGATGGGGTGTTTATTCAGGAATATGACCAATGGGAAACAAAGCTAATCTCAGAGTTGCACAAGTTTAGCTGATCACATGCTTCTGCACTGAATGCCATCTGCCTAATTAGTGGGGATTGCACATACATCGGTGCTTAATTACATTTTCATGACCACTTTACAGTTCACTGTAAAGTTTCCTGAAAGCAGTCATGTGGATAAAAATCACAAATCTATGCTCATGAAGTCTTTTTCTACTATATTAGGATATGACAGGCTGTGCCATCCATAATACATGCCCTCATCCAGATCACGATCCCCACAAAAAGACCTTGTGTGATGTGCTGACACATCCAGCTTCTCTGATTAAAGACACCCAAGGAGTCATCAGAGGTGATGAAAAAAAAAATCAGAGGTGAGGGAATGAATGAATGAATGAATTAGTGTTTGTCATTTGCGTTTATAAGCTTGCTACAGGCCCCAGAGGAGCAGTCCTGCAGGAAGCTGAAGGTTTGTCATGGTGGGAATTTCTCCACCACTGGCTCTGCAGAACAGTTTCTTTCTCACTCTTCACGATTTTAAAGCCATTCAAATGAAGCAGCCTTTCTCCCTCAATTTCATTTTAAGTGTTAGTTTCCATCTATATTAGGCACAAATTCATTTCTAAATTTTTAACCCTGTAATTTCCATCTTACACTCTCATTGAACCTACTGGAACAATCGTCTTCTACTGCAGTGTCTGCATTAATTAGCTACTTACTTACGACTGCTTTGTGTCTTCTCAGCTGTAACTAAATAATCATTTTGATCAAGATATGTGTATGATCATGACTTGCATGAGGAGACGTAATCTGTTTTTCTGACTGTATTAGTCCTGTCTTCTTCTATCACCTGTAACTTTCAAAAGAAATAGCCAAGGAAAACTTGCTGAGGAAAGCTGGACTTCACTGATGGCAATACAAAAAAATGGTTTATATTTTATCAATACACTTTGCAAGTATCCCACAAACTTCATGACCAGTAAGGTAGGTAGATTACAACAGCCCTTAAATTATAGTTGCGGAAAAGACATAAGAGAGGTTTTAGTTTTACTTGCCAAAAATGGGTGCTTGACTTCATTTTGAATATTTTTGGTCTAAATAACAGCCTCAAACCACCTGCTTGAAGAAACTGGAGAATGTTCCGGAAGGATGATTTCCTCTGATTGCAAGAGGAGTTCAGTAGCTCCCTGATGAGTTAGGTACTCCTGGCCTTGCAGAGGGCATTGATAAAACTCCCTTCTCCCCTGGTGAAGTTAAGATGGGTCAGGACATTCCAGTGCCCAGACTCGAGTTAACCCCTAGGCCGCCAAGCCACAATAAAGGGCTTACTCCCTCACCTCTGAAGTCCTTGTAAGGTTTGCTAACGGTGGGAGCCTAAGGGTAGTTCATTAACCACCAATTCCTGCCACTAGGGCAGCTGAGTAAGGCACCGCTCCAGGCAACAGACTGCCCTTGCCACAGGCTGTTTTCCTGCATAAAGCTAATTCCAGCCTCAGCCTAATTCACTTTTTCAAATAGCTGGGTTGTGGAAAGGAAATAGGCTGGATTTGCCAGCCTTTGAATAGCATCAAGAGTCACAAGTTTTTGCAAAAGATGTAGATGGCAATAAAACATGCTCAAGACTCTTCTATCCAGAGATGCTAAATCATGCTAAATGAATACTCCAACAATAAAGACATTTCAGAGGCTTTACTTCTTACAGGCTAGCCTAGCCATACTGAAAGCAGTTTAGTGAATTTTAAAGGACTAAACAAAGAGTATGAATGAAGGGGAAAAAATACCGAGAGCAAGGATAAGGAAATCATACATATTTCTTTCTCTGTTCATTCTCTACCCTCCTTTCTTATTGCAAGTCCTTGCAGTATTTACACCCACAACCAATTGTTAATTTTATTGGGCATGATTCCTTTTTCCTCTTTCCTCCTTTGCTGCAGACAGGGCACATAGTTTAAAGAAAAGGAAGTCAAGCAGAGATTCAAGATGGGATGGTGTGTAAATGGACACCAGAGACAGAACCTCCTGCAGCTCCATCATGATCTATAGGATCTGGGCTCTTCAGCAAGCCACAGTTGGTGTTCACGGCAAACATTGTGGGCAAGCATTTGCTCTTTTCTTAAAATCACCAGCTCTCACCTCTTGCAAGCTGACCCACTAAACTTCTTGGGTCCCTGCCTTTTTCTTCTTTTCCATGGAAGACAGCAGTGAAGACCCTTGTGACTTGGGGTGAATTAGCTATTGAAATTTTTTCAGTGGGCTCCGGGTACTCAAAAGAGCAGTTTGAAAGGCTGTGGCTTTTAACAGTTCATGTTTTGCTTTTAATCATGTTCACAATCACAAAGCTGCAACCCACCCGAAGCAGCTTCACAGAAGCCAGGCAGGGAACACCAAGCATATCTTGCCCCATCCCCAAAAGATATCTGATCATAAAGCTTTCCATGCTAATTCCAGGTTTGCACCAGAAGTCAGACCGGTGTCTGTATTCATTTTTCCATTTCTTTCTTTATTTACCAAATTAAAAGTGTTGCAGAAGCTCCGGAAAGCCTCCTATGGCACATATGACCTCCTCATGTCACATGCAAATAACTTTCTTAAAATATAAGCTAAATCACTTCAGGATCAAATGTCTTGCATGTTCAGAGACAGCGTCTTTCTAAGCCCTGTGCTGTAAATGCCACTGTGATTTGTGAGCATCTATGCAAAAGCACCCTCTGTGCAACTGAGAGCAACCTCTCTAGCAGTGGCCTCATTATTTTGGAGGCTTCACTTCAAAAATAAGCAACACTCAGCATTGAAATATGAATATGAAACCCTTCAGACTCAAATCGCTATGGCAGTTTGCAAGTAGCAGGTTGGAAGTGCATCCTGAGATTGGATAAATTATGGAATCAACAAGGTTTTAAAAGAGGAAGCTTAGTGAGGCATTGGATCCACATGTGATGGTGCAATCCTCCCTGATTTCACAAAGTACATGGAATTGTCCCTTGTTAATGTTTGGATAAGACATGGTGGAATGGGAAAGATAAGGATGGAGCATATGTTTTTCCTAGGAGCTAGCTGAGAAATGTATTCCCATCATTCTCACCAGCTGGACTAGATGACAAGTGCAGGTCCCTTTCAAATATCCTAGCCTAGCCTAGCCTAGCCTAGCCTATCCTCATACTTACAGAAAATTAATGCCCACTCCAAAATCATTGTGCTTGGGGCATTCTAAAGTGCAGAAGGAGCCAAAGCACTGGTCTTGTAAACAAGTGAGTTTCAGATTCCCTGGAGCCCTCTCTAGATCCAAGCATTTGGAAGTCTGTTCTTGCAGTGAACAGATACTCACAGACTGGCATTAAAGTTTCTTGAAGCTGCAAATTAAAAACAGTAAGTCAGGATATCTCCTCTGTGTTGTAACCTACACATGAGAAGAGTAATCCCTCCGATCTTAATGTAAGGGCCTACTTCTGTAATGGTCATGTTTCTGTGACTGTATTATAAACCAGCCTCAGACTCCATCTTCCTACCTGGGAGCCAATCCTGAAAATCACCCTACGGCAAAGCTGACTGTAAACCCAAATGCTCATTCTTGAGAGAGGAAACCCCAAGCCCTTGGAAGTTCAGTGACGTACCGCAGAGACTCGAGAGCATCACTGATGGCCTCCGCAAAGTTTCTGTCTGTTGGGACGCTGAAGTACTCACGGCAATAACTTGGTCTGACTCCAAGGATTTCGACCTCACAACCTACAAGCAAAAAATGTGGTAAGCTCTGCTGTTTCACCTCGACCTCAAACCCCACACCACGGGGTCCAAGTTCAGGTTTGTAAATTCCCTGTGATATTACTTACCTTACACCTTCCCTGCAGGAAATCTTGTGGTTGGGAAGGGAAAAGGGAAGAGAGGTTGGCTTGATGAGCATTTGTAGCACACCGTATATTCGATTGTTTTATTTCCCGCTCAAAAAAGGAAGGTCGCTGTGTGACCTTCCCACGATAAAACCCTTGGTTCCCTTGTGGCAGACTGTTTCCACCTAAATTGCTAGCTTG
The DNA here is from genome assembly GCF_032191515.1 of Phaenicophaeus curvirostris. Lineage (NCBI taxonomy): Eukaryota > Metazoa > Chordata > Aves > Cuculiformes > Cuculidae > Phaenicophaeus > Phaenicophaeus curvirostris. Next base: position 44,156,693 of record NC_091395.1, read on the forward strand.
TTTTCATTTGAACTACTGCGGCCACATAGCCTCATTTCCAGGCTTCCAACAGAATAGATTGAGATATTTTTCCCCTAAAGTTCAGCAAATACTTTCCAGTTAGACATGCTGTATCTTACACTGTAATATCCTCTATAAACTACATTTTATTATGTGATACTGGCACTCCACTATTACGTTTGTTTCCCAGGAGGTCTTATTAAAACAGGATAAACCAATTAACTCTCTTGGTAACTTGCAGCCTTACTTGCAAAATACGGTCTGTTTTGTGGCGCAGAAAATTATGGCAACAAATCCTAGAGGAGAACATAGCCCTGAACACACAAAACCATGTTTTTTGAGGGTTTTTTTGCCCTTTTGCTCTCCAGTGACTATGCTGCTGAATAATATTAATATTTGAAAGCACGGTGCTTTTAGAAACACTGGATTCATGCAAATTATCTTTCGGAAGCCCCAGAGTCCTCCCATCACAGTTAGGCGGTTTTTGGTGTATTCTTGGGACACAAGAAAGAAAAAAAAAAAAAGAGAAGTTTTGCAAAATGGCCTCAGTATACAGCAACACCATCAGATCAAAAAGGCAACTGTAAGCCATAGCCTAAATCTGCCTACATTTGATTCACTTTGCTTCTGCTTTGGGATGAAAGGAATAGGCATTAAGGACTGTCACAAGCTGACTTGTTGCTTGTGGAGGAAGAAGGTTGCAGAGGAGATGTAAGTACGGAGAAGGCACTAGAACAAGTAGAGATACCTTCAGTGATGATTTACAGTGGTTTGCTGACTGGGACACTCACTAAAGAGAATTTGTCAGCGTCTTGCATCTCAGCATGCATGAGCTTACATTGCTTAGGTGCAATAGGGAGACATGGGGACTGAGACTTCCAGGCTAAGCTGGCTAAGAGACTTCTGATTGTGACTTCTCCGGAGTACTATGAAAAGTTAGAAAAACTTAAATATGCAAGCTTAGGAAATTTCTTAAAATCTCCACTGATTTTCAGAAAGCCAGATAAGTCAGATGGAGGTTACTCTTTCCAGAAGTTAAAGAGTCTTAACATACACAACAGATTCAGTTTCTTCACCCACTGGTCCATGGTAGTAGTTCTCAGGTCTCCACATTCTTTGTATGTTTCAAGGGACCCCATCTATTATGATTGATTGTAAGAATTAATTATGTGCAAAAATAAACAGAAAATGTAGTCAACTAATTTACTTTTCTGTAAGAACTTATTTACATAATTTTGAATCTCTATATTTGGGTTTTTTAAATTGTGGGAATCTGCGACGGTGCTCACTTTCTGTTCTTGCCCTGTTGCCCCAACTTGTATGATTTAATCCTCCCCTTTCTGCAGGGAGATACTTTAGCATTTATCTCTCCGCCACAGAAATAACCTGCAACCTGGATGAACAGCCTGCGGATTACTTGACAAGAACTCTCTCTCCATCCCATCCCATCGTAAAAGTTCTATACATCTGTAGATAGCATCTTCAATAAATTATGTTGTGCAGCAGAGATAGATTCCAGCTGCTACCTAACCAAATAATAAAGAAAAATTATTCTAGGAATGACCTGAAGGTATGCAGCTTCAGTCTTGTGTACTACGTCCTGGGTGCTACTAGCAGCAAAACATGGACTACGGGTTTTCAGCTACCTCAGGTGCTGGAGGTAATGCAGTAGTCCTCTGAGGGCTTTGCTAGTGTTTCAAGTCTGAACTGGAACTTCAGAGCCAACTTTTTCTCTGTCACTTGAGTCTGGGAAATGACTGGCTCCAAAGCCAGGCAAGAAGTTAAGGATGCAATTGGAAAAGAATTGGAAATGCCTAGTAGTTTAGTTCGGGCCAATGACTAACATGATGATTTAAACTCCTTTTTTCCCTCTTTAGATACTGAAATCAGATTATAATTTTCTCAGATATCATTCCTCAGAATTACTCGTGAGATAATTATAACCAGAAGCACTAACCTCTTGGGGATCTGGGATATTTTAGTTGCTCAGATATCTTTGCTATTTCTAGATCGTCAAGTGATGAGCATGACATAAAAGACTACAGAAGCAGAAACAATAGAAATAATTTTAGCCACTAAATATTGGTTTTCAAATGTGCAGTTCATTAGCAGCAACACTGAAAATTCAGACTGCTTAGAAATCTTTTTTTTTTTAGCCTCTGTGATGACCAGAAATTGAATATGGATTTTTGATGTTAAGGCTTGTTGCAATTCAAAAATACCAGCCATGAAGACTCTTTACTATTTAAACTTCATTTTGGCAGAGATGAGGACAAATGGTACATTTTCTCACTTAATATTACGGAATAGGAAATTTAAAAAGATTTGGAGCCAGACAGAGGGAACGTTAAGTTCTGCTGGGTTGAACTACAAACAGATGAGGCATATTTACTAAGATATAGTGTTAGATACCTTTCTGCACTGTTTTGTATGATGCCAAACCTCTACTGAAAAACCTGAGCAACTGGAGCAGAAATAAGGACTGTTTTCACAGTGATATATAGGTTCCTCTTTATCTATCTGACACGGAGACCTGAACCTCTGCCAGCTTTAAAATGCATTTCTAAACATTGATTTAACAGTTAGACACCACATGTCATAACAGAAGGTTTTGAAAACTTTCCAGACTAGGTCCATGGTCTGGTAAATGTTGTGTTTAAAAGGTGAAAGGTTGTGTTTAGAGTCTTTTTTTATCCCTTTCTCTCATTCCAGTGCTGAGAAAAGATGTCACTGCACTTCAGCTGAAGTGGTTGCATAGGCTGCTGAAAAATAATGGAGTTTGAAGGTTTGGGATGACACCACCTATGGGGCTGAGCTGGAGCTGCAGTGCTTCAGACAGGCAACCTATGGGTGAAGCTGTGCACTTCACCCCACATACGGCACTAGCTGTTGTGTTTTACTTAGCAAACAGTCAGATGATACATGACTCTTTCCCCAGGACTGTCTTGAAGAGCAGAAACTGCCTAATAAATGCTGTGGAGAAAGGTGAAAAATGACCCTAAAAGCCAAGCTCCTACGTTTTGGCACAAGTAGCAGCTGGGACCCCCAGCACAGTTGCATTTTGGCTCCTCCACTTCTACAGGCAGGAGAGCTCGGATGAATTCTGCCCAAGAGTTGTCTTTGCCATGTTTATGTTGAGTCCACAAGATGAACTATGATGGATGGGTGTTCGCATCCAGCAGCTCTCCTACTCTGTGGCCCTGTTCACTGGGATCTGGATTTTCTTCTTTTAAGCACTGAACAAGCATAAGAGAAGAATATAAAGCAGCACACTTTGGGTTCAGACTTTGCAAAGCTTGGAACTGGCTCTGAGGAGGAAATGGCAGTGGTGTAAGTTAGCCCTGGGAATCAGCTCACTGGCATTTGCAACGCGTTTCTGCTGCATTTGATTTGTCTCATTTGTCTTTACTGCTGGCTAGAGAGAAAACAGCATCTTCCAAAACAAAGTATGATGAATTTGGCTGCACATTGCTGTTCCTACCAACAGTTTATGAAACTTCTCCTGGTTGGATCTCTATCAGATTTGCAAGATTCCTGACTAAGCAGCAGTATATCCTGGAAAGTTAATCACTAATAGCAGATCATATTCAGTGCAAACGTCTGTGGGACGTCCGCCCAACTTCGTTATTAAACCCTTATTTTTTTTCTTTCATTTTGTTTGGCATTGCTCCCCAGTCAAATGCTTTTTAAAGAATTAAAGTTTTAAAATAATAAATCTAGAAGAAAAAGATTACATCTTTACTATGGAGCTAGAAAACAGTTTCAAACAATCATATGGGGAAAACATAATAAATACTATTGCAATTGGCATGACTTCTGTTTACTCCAGTTACACCTGGGCTCCCACTGTGGCCCAATTGCCCTGTGTTTTAGTTCAATAGTTCCATGTTTGACCCTGCTTCCTGCCCTTTGCCTGACCCTGTATGGCCAACATTTCCTTTGAGGCCACGAACAACCTTAAAAATAAGCATCTGCTTAAGCACTTGCTGAACTGAAGCACCGGTGACTGCCAAAGGTCATGCGTCACAGATAAATAATTAATGACAGACCAACATACACACCACAATCCACAGCTGAAGCATCAGTTCCATGCAAAAACTCCCCCTGGCATCAGCAGGGCACAAATCCCCTCTCTGTGCTGTAAGAGAGTCTGGGCATACACTTGGCGGTGTAAGCACTGGAAAAAGGGAGGCTCTGCTGTTCTTTGCAATTTTCCACTGGAAACAGCAGCTAGATAAGTGTGAAGGGTATACATATGTATACAGGGATAGACACATACACACCTCATGTCTTCTCAAAGGAAGGCGCTGCTCAAAGGGCAACAGGAAGGAGCTAGGTAAAACCCAAACGCATTTAATGGAAAATGATACTTCTCTTTTGGATTTCAGTAGTCCTCTGCGGACTGTTACATCCATTCAGTACATAATTATACCTATTCAGTGCAGTTACATTAGTAGTTAAAAACAAATAGTCTGCAGGAAAAAGGTCTTTTTGTAAATCTTTAGAAGAATTTCTACATTCTTCTATAATTTCTATATCCTTTTTGTTAGGTCACCTGGGTAATCCCCAGTAAAAGGCTGATCCAAACCATTACATGTAGTCAGCACTTCCAGCCCCATGGACTGCCTTTGAGTCTATAAGGCAATATTGTCACCCTGAGATGATCTTTTCACTCTTCACTACTGTAGAAAGTCTGGACAGGTTTTCAGTGTTTTTCAACTTGGTTTGCTCTTTCTTCCCTTTCCTGAGAACTGTGGCCTTTTTTTTCCTTTCTGGGATACCGTAAGCCACATAGGATGGAAACAGCATGACCAGGCACATGTGTGTTGGGATGCAGAAGATGTGCTGGGCAGGAGCCCATGGCACGAGTCAGCTGCTGCTGCCCTACCTGCTGGCACTGGCTGTATTCAGCACAGCTCTTCTAACTTGGTCCTCTAGCCTGAAGTTACACATTGGATCACATTTGTATGCTGCTTAGATATCAGAGTTAAAAGGTCAAAAAGTTGAGAAGCTGGGTACCTTGCAACAGATTTGGTCTGGCTGCACAGCTGGAATGTTTATTTCCATGTCGGTCCTTAAATGGACAGGCTAAGGGTACGCTACCATCTGTTAAAAAAGAATTGTTATTATATCTGCCTAGTGATTCAGTGGTCCAGTACCCAGTATACAAGGAACAACTCCCTCCAAATGAATGGCTCAGACTCATAGAGCAACTAGGATCTCACCCAAGTTAATGATGAAGGAAGCCAAGAGTGCCCACTCCAGCTAGCCCAAGGATGCGATGCTTTCAGCTGGATTTTTCTGTCCCCACAGAGTAGATCTTGAGCTCTCAGCTACTATTTCCAGGTTAAAAACAAACAAGCATTGGGGGAGGATGGTTACTGTTCGACTTTGAACTTTGGTGTCATGGTCTAGAGTGTTGCTCTATGAACCACTCATGGAGCAACCACTTAGCGCAGCGGAAACTACGGGAGGGCAAAACAGACGAGCAGTTGGCAGAGAAGGTGATGCTCTGCAAGCCAGTAACTCCCTTGAAGGTAACATTTGATGGAAATCTACCTCCAGTTACACTTCAGTGTTGTCCTTTCTAAGCATATGTAAATTGTCACAGCCTAAGAAAAGAGAATGCATTTCTGTGAATGGTTAATAAAGTATTTGTAAGTCTTACCTGTATTTCAGTGTATCAAAGAGCCATTCTACAGCGTATGGAGTGCTTAAATGTAAAGACTCACCATTGAAACAGCAGCAATTTTTGACATACTAACCTGGCCAGTAGTACATGGAAACGTTCTTGTTTTCTTTCATCATTGTGACCCACAGAGGCTCTGACCCGTTCCACCAGAGAGGCAGCAGGCTTTCTTTATTCACACCAATATCAAAAGATACATTTGCTTTTTGGTCCCACATGTAGTTTCCAGTCATCTGATGGACCTCACAGTGGCGACCTTCAAGGGTGGCAAGAAGAAGACCACTATCAGATTGGTGTTATCCAGCAGAAAGATACCACCAGCACCACCACTGCTACCACCAGCTCATCCAGCAAATAATCCATAAAGCTCAGATTTGAACACAGGGACCTCTTACCTTGCAACTGCTCATACAACCTTGACTCTGTCACCTTTTATTGAGGTCCTCTAGGTAGCAGTCTATATCCCCCAATTCAGCCACTTAAAAGTTAGATGCTGACGCTTAGGTAAGCCACCTGCATTCCCTTCACAGTCAATGTAGAAGAAGAGGCACCTCTGGAATGCAGTTTATGCCCTCCTAAGATAGGTGTCTAAGGTATCTGGGAAGAGTTTTCCTTCAGAGATGCATATTGCTCTCTATTAATTGTAGAGAAAGATCACATCACTAACTTAGCTTGAGATAGCCAACTTTTAGACAGCTGAGGCCAGAAGAAACAAATCCTGCACTCTGTGGCCTGCTCAATGTGCCACATCCAGTCCACACAAACCACGGCGGCAGCAGCCCACGTGTTTGGCTAACATGTGGCTCTTAAGCACATAACATCTGCCAAGTCTGAGGTCAATTTAAGGTGCACAGACCTAAGGGGGTGCAGAAAGCAGTCTGTAAACAGGAAGGCAGAAGAGCATGATCTGAAACCATAGAATAAAGTTTGGGAAACACATATTTCTCCTCTCCTTTGTCCGTAGGGCATATTTTTTTCTGCAAACAAGCAAAAACTAGGGTAAAACCTTCATATGTTACTTTTATTTCCCATTATTGCTAATTTTTAAAAAAATATTAACATGATTCGTTTGTGGTTGTGGGGACAGCAATCACTTTATCAGACATTTTCAGCCCTGTTACTGCATCTTGGAGGCTCTTAGGTGACTTTATATTACTAGAAACTAGTGTTTAACAGTCAAGAGATGTCTTCCACTTCTTGTCATTGTCAGAAGAGAGGATGCTGTATTTTAAGAGTTAACCTGCAGGAATTAACAAAAACAGGAAAAGCAATGTTGAAGATTAAGTTGTACTCTCACTTCATGATTTCCATATTTTAAAAAGCAATGACTGACGCATGCGTGAGACACTGTCATCATTAGCTGGTGATTCATGATATTGCAAGGATCCAGATCACAGGCTTTGATTACTATGAGACTGAGCACAGTGATCAGAACTAAAACAACCTTGCAATACTTGTTTTGTGTCATTTTGAGCAGAGGACTCTGTATACTTTGGGTACACGTGACCCTGAAATGGATTTTCAAATCTCCTTCCCTACTATGCAGTATTTCAATTATGCAAAATATTTACTCCTCCCCAGCAGGAAAAAGCAGTCAATATTCACCATATTAAACCAACCAGGTTTACTGTAGGAAAATTGGTGGACTGGATGGGCAGTAATTCATCCCCTTTAGGCTGCCAAGTGCTTTCTTCTCTTTAAGTCTAAAAAGAGCTAGAAAGAAGCCTCTATAATTCATCAAAACTGCAGCCTTCCTACTTACAGGACAAACCCATCTCTCCAGCTTCTTCAAGTCCATGTAAGAATGTGTTAACCTGCTAAGCTTCAGGGCAACTGGTGCCAGCCTGGAAAACGTGCAGGTCAGTGCTGAAGCTGTTAGGTCACATATTTGTATGAGGTGTAGTGTAGCCTGCATATAGAACCAATGAGCTCCAGCAGCTGCTGATTTGAGCTCCCTATAGGATTTAAGGTCTGATGTCAGTTTGCCCACATCTTTAAGAAACAGAATGGAATTTGTTCTTTGTACCGTTGTTGAGAGGTTTAATTAACTGTGTGCACTGACACAGAGGACAGCATTCTTCTGATCACCAGATCAGAGAATTTCATTCTTCCATGGACTCCAACTATCTTTTTTTATAGCGAAAGAGACCTAGAGACTATAAGGTTTCAATTTTTACTGCAGCTTCACAGGGCCAGAAGGGAACATCAGATGAGTAGACAGACCAAAAGACAAGTCCATTTAATGTTGCCTGGAACCAATCACATCTGCTTGCCTGAAGCCTGTGTCCCAGAGAGACCCCAGACCTCCCTGAAGCCTGTGTCCCAGAAAGACCTTAGACCTCCCAGGAAGACAACAATATCCAACTAATGAATCTCTTCCTCAGGTTTGTCCATTTCAATATTTAATATCAGTAAACACTGTTCAAAAGTTATACCTGGTCTCTAATTTTATTTTTTTATCTTTGTTAATCTTCAACCATGGCTATTCTGTGCCTTGTGCACTTGATTAAAAACCTCTGAAATAGCTGGCAATTCTCCCCTCAAAAGACATACACAGAATTAAGGTCACTTCTCAAATTTCTTTTGAGTCACCTGTAAAACCCAAGTTCTTTACATCCCCTGACTGAAGATATTTTCCTCTTCCTGAGAAAATGACCTTTGGTGATCTCTTCTTTAATGATTATCAAAATAGCAACGCGATGTTAAACAGTCACCACAACATGTTGAATTCATTATTGCTTCCATTATTGCAGCTCTTCTCTGTGATCAAACATTATCTTAAGAGTTACAGAAGTAGAAACAGGGTAAAAAGCAATTTCAGCATACAGATGCCATTAGCTAAACTCACTGCAATTGCAGTAGAAAACACTCCCTTCCTCAATCAACAGAGGAATACAAAGAGGGTATAGTTCCCAGGAATATGATAACTGCTGTATCCTTCTGGAAGAGAGCCAGCAAAAGCATTTACAAGTCTGCATGCTACAGCTTACTTGGACAGTACATTTCTTACAGCATTGGCTTTGTCTAAAGCACATTCCCATGTCTCCAAGCACTTTTGTCAGCGTTCGAATGAATCAACACAAAACAAAGATGAAATTAAAATAAAACCAAAAGAACACGCAGCCACTTGACCACTCACAACAAGAGCGCAGTAACGCTCAGCGCTGCGCAACCTGCATCGACCGTATGTAAGATCAGGAAAGGAGGGTGTGTGCTGCTGTAACATTTGCTACAGGAACGACCTCTTCTTTATTTGGTGGACTTTCACTGACTGCAGGGACAGCATGCAGGATCACCAGTAGGCATGATATATCATACAGGAACCACTTGCACCTAAATCTGAGACAGAAAAAGCTCTTCCAAGACACTCAATGATTTTTATTTTTTTTTTTGTATAAAAGAGGCAGCATGTGGCAGATGTGCCATGCCATACCAGTTGCAAGGGGCAACCAAACAGAGGTAACCCATCTATGCACTGAGCAAATCAGGTTTATCAGAGAACCCCTGCTGTGTACGTTAGACAATGCAGAAAAGGTACCGTAACCTGTATCCATGCAGTACCCACATGATGATGACCATAAGTACATGCATTTAAGGAGATGTACTGTATAATATGTAGTATTATATGAATGCCTTGACATTATGGTGAGACCTTTCCTCCTATAAGCAGCCATGATGTCCCCACTCCCTGGGAAGTGACAAGAGACAGGAGAGCAGATGCAAGCACAGGCTGCCATGGGCTACATAGGCTGGGGAAGAGTTAAGTTCCACCACATAAACAGCTGCACATACATAAGGTAGGTAAGTTTTAACAGTAAAAGTGAGGCATGCAGTTCCCTTTTTCCCCTTCCTTCCCTCTCCACAACATCTTTCCTCTGCTATTCTCTTCCTTGAGTTGTCACCTAAACACTGACCCACACCTGCTCACTTATGAGTTCTTCACCCTGCTCCCAACCCTCCCTGAAAACCTGCTGGATGACTTGCCCTGGTAAAAGCTCTGCTCGTGCTGCCTGCTGTGAGGAGGAAGACAGTAGGACATCAAACCCCTAGCACTATATTCTCGCTCCAGAGTAGATGTCGTGGTGGTGCTGTCCCCAAGGACTGCCTGCTCTAGGCAAAGCATCCGGAAGGGCTCAGCTCTGCTCATTTTATTTGCCCTGTCCCACTCTTCCCCTGCTGCGTCTCATCTGCCCTGCTCCAAAAACAAAGACCTCGGGGGAAAAAACAATATGCATGTGCAAAAGCTTTAGTGGGCTCTTGAGAACCTAGGATGGGAGCGCTGGTCTGGGCAACGTGCCCCTGCCATCTGCAGGCCCCCAAGCAAAAACAGTACCTGCAAGATGTTCATGGACAATTCAGGTTCCCAGAAGAGCTTGCAGGCAAAGTCTTCACAATGTTTTATGACCTCAAATACAGGCAGATCCAAAGCAGAAACACCTTATCCTATGTCAGGCAAGACTTTGCAATCCAGGTAGGATCACAGCAGAAGGCACAGAAAAATCTCTGCTATACACAGCATTTTTTTTTTCCTGAAGAGGATTCATTTAATAAGAGTGCAAAACTTTTAACTCAACAATGCTTTCTTAATGGGGCCAGGGCTGGGGTATGCAAAAATTGCTTCCAAAGCAACCAGCTTAGGCTTTGGATGCTTCCTTGTGTGGGCAGGCAGGTCTCGCGGCTCTGCAGAGCAGGTGCTCTGAGCTGTCAGTCTCCTGAACTGAATGGCAGCAGTGGGCTGAGGGACCACACCAGCACCCCTAGGTGCTAGGTACAGCTCAAGGGCACAGCACTGCAGCTCCAAACAGTACAGAGGGCCTGGGCAGATAAAGCTGCTGCCTGTGCTGTTAGAGAGAGTACGAGCCTCTGGCAGCTTTCTGTTCATCAGCTGTGACCTCAGTTCTGGCAAAGAAATTCCTCGATACGTGAATGTCCGCTTACTGCTGCTAACAGCTGGTAACAAGTATGCTAGTTGTGAGCTGTGAGGTTGTAGCTAGCAAGAAGGAAATACCTCTGTGCTTCAATTTGCAGCCTACGAACTTGTGTTAGAGAAAACTTTCTGTTCTCCACTTTGAAAGTGTTTCTATCCTTTAAACTGGTAGAAAGCAATCACACATTTTTACAACATTTTGCGTATGTGAGAAAAAATCTCGGTACTTGGCGTTGCAGCCTTCCTGCAGGTGGTGAGTAAACAAAGCAAGATAAAGAATGTGAAAATGAAAAATCCTCCCAGTTCCCACTCTCCTTTCCAACCTGTCCTTGCTAGGACAGTACCTCTCCCATGCCAGTTAACAGTATTATGACAGACTTCCTCATGTTCTATTGCTTCCCAACACACAATTTCAGAAAGCTACTGAATCCAAGAAGAAGATGAGACTATTGATCCAAAAACTGTATATCACACAGAGAATCTTTTAAAACTTTGCTGCTGTTGGCATCTGTGGTGGTTAGAAGAGGAAGAAAAAGAAAACAGCTCCTCCCTTGTCACTCATCAAGCTCTTTGTGCCCTTCTGGCTGTTATCTCAGCTTGGACAGTGAAGATGAGATAATTTCAGTTCAGGTGTACTGATAATAATTTTCCCTATTGTACTTCTATCCCTCCATTTCTTATGCCTCAGACAACATGCAGGCACTGTTTACATAGTTAAAGGCTTGCTTAACTGCTAAACAGAAATTGTCAGCGTCCTTTCCTGGACAAAACTGGGGTCTGGTTAGCATTAACTGAGCAGCAGAAAAGAGGCATCCACTAGAGCCATCACCAGATGAGGTTTCCTCTGAGTACCAAGTGGACAGAGAGTTGTGTGCTACAAGCCAGCAGACCTCTCACAGCAGACAATAAATGCACTGGTACATGTGCACATCATCCAGACCCCAGAGGACTCCAGGGGCAGGAGCTCCAAGGGCATTCGCTCCAAGAAAACATGGAATAAATGAAGTGCAACATACATGAAGATTTGCTGTGCTCAGCAGCAAACAGAAGCATGCTGACTATGTATCAGACCACATCATCATCCACCGAAGCCCCTCAGCAGTAAAGTATGCTAATATTGAGGGTGAGGAGTGCAGAAAGGATGGAAGAAACACAGAAGATGGGTGAAACCTTCAGTTTAGCAGAGCAGACTTTGATTGCCACGTATCCCTGGAACATGCTGTGCTGCTCCTCTCCCTCCTGCCGTGCAGAGAAGGTGATGGCACAAACAGGGCTGAGCCACCGCAGCTGGGAAAGCACCACACACCACCCCTGTATTTTAAAGAAGTCCCAAACATGCCAACACTGAGTTATGGCAAGTGTTGGACAGCCCTGTACAGACCAGAGGCCTCACCTTAGGGTTCAGGAGACCTGAAACACAATCTGTTCATCCTCTTCCATCCCACAAGCCTCATGACATCTCATAGCCTCTCTGCCAAGTATTTAAGACAAAGTTCTCTCCAAAGACGGACTCAGTGGCTCCTTGCCAGCTCCTCTCCAAACAGCTCTCCACCCACTCACCTCTGCGAGCAGGGACTCCCTCTGGTTCCCATGGAAGACAAAAGAAATATGCATAGAAATATGCAAATACGCTGTTGGATGCAGGGCTGCACATCTGGCCAGCCAGTGCATCCTCACAGACGATCTGCCAGAAAAAATCTCATTTGTCATTAGGATCTTGGAAAACTAATCCTCCCTGAGTTTCCAGCTCAGATGTGATACTGTCTGCTTGTGTTTATACTGTTCGAGCTGGTACATCCTTGGGCCACCTTGCACACCACCCCATTTTTGTAACAAACTGGCTTCTCCAGCTGCACATCAGTAAGATCCCTTCGCTCCAGCAGTGACTTGGCTGCTGTTTGGTGCTCCTTCAAGTAAAGAGCAAGTCATGACGCCATGCCCTGGCTCACAGGGAGACTGGAGCTTCTCCCCAAGCTCTGAATCACTTGACTTTACATGAAGAAGCAAACCGTTATTCATCATGTTTCTATGCTCTGGTTTTCTTCCTCATAATTACTGTAGATGTGGAGGAAAGGAAAAGGCAGGTCCTGGGCTTTGGACTGAGGCTTTATGTGTCACTTGTGCAAACTCCGGCAAATATTTTTTCATAGATTAACAGCAGGATATTTAAGTAGGAAGGGGACCCATTGAGAGTTCTGCCATCATCCTACAGCACTGCATGACCGTGGGCAAGTTCCCTTGCTCCCCCCAGCTTCCTGCCCAAAATTTATCCATTTTGTTCAGGTTGAGCCCTATTCCTCCCACTGCATCTGTGCTTCACCTAGCACCTAGCCTCAGCAAAACAGGGTATGTTTCATATTAGTATACATTAGTTATTTGTTTTCAAATACATGGCACTTGGTCATCAATTATAGTTGCACGTATTTGGTTGTAGTTTAGAAAATCTCAGTAAACCTGCAGTTTCCCCTGAATTTAGGCTGCCCTCTTGAAATTATCAATAAAGTAAAATATAATGACTAGAAATCCTGCAGATAATTGGTCAGCTGCACTGCATGCTGTTGCTTGGTAGTTGCCTGTTGCAGAGGAAAGCTACCCTCTGGCAGGGCTGACATGTGCAGTTTGGTATCTGCTCTGAGACGCAGCGGGGAAGATGCTGCTGACCTCCAAAACTTATGCCTGAAGTTCTGGGCAGGAGGGGAAGGTGGGTTCACATTTAAGGGGTCTGACCTGTCCCAGCAGTGCCGGTGTCTGAGGAGCAGAGCCCTCCTCCAAAGCCACCAAAATGAAGAAGTTCCCCCTGTGACAACTAGACCTCTCCAGAGCCATGAAGGTTGTGTGGACATGGGGTGAAGGGCAGTACACAGAAAGAAGCCTCGCTCACGTGAGCGGAAATACATTTCAACCACAGCATTTTCATGCACATACTGTCCTAGACCTAGCAGCCATGTATGCTCCTGAATGGATAGCACAGAAGATCTTGTGAATGAGCAGAGAAAGAAAGGACAGAAGTGTTAATCTGAAGAAGTGGTGGGATATAATGAACAAAGGTGGGAATATGCAGGTGAGGCCAGAAATTTCTTAGGCTGATTTAGCTGAAAAAAAGCCAATATACTATGAAATCACATTCACAAATGCTACAATACAGCAATTTGGAGGTTAGAACTTCAGTTTCTTAACAGATTGTGAAGGAGCAGTGTAGGACAAGACATGAATAGGTTGTGCTTGTAGTCCCGTATTTTGTAGAAGAAACTATGGCAACATTAATTCTCATGCATCCCAGTTGCAAACAGAAGCAAAACCAGTTACAATTGTGCCCTTTCCCTCCCTGCCACCCCCTCTGACTGGTGAGATGCAATGCAAGCTTTCCCATGCCCGTACAGCAGTGATGGGGAGACAGTAATTTGCCAGTCCCTAAGCAGGTCACTTCAGCAAGATGTTCATGTCACCCTACCATGCCGCATTTTTGTTCAAAATCTGTCCCAGCTTTGCAAGTAAAATGCGCACAGACCAACCACAGCTACTGCGACATCTGCTGCACACCCACACTCCTCACCCCATCATCACATAAAACATGACATCTCCTTCCCATAGGGACTGCATGATGGCATTGAGGGTAAGAACACTGCAGCCATAGGATTTACACTGCTGTCATGCCAGGACACAGCCATGAGGTCCACTAACACCCCAACGGCTCAAGTGTAGTCTTGGATCTTCCTCTAGGCATGTTCATCACCTAAACTTGGTCCTCTGTTGGTTCCTGACACATTTAACACTGCTGTGACTCATATAGTATGAAGGCGAATTGTTACTTGCCATTAAGTTGTTATTTGCAATTAAGTTGTATTTGCATTGAGGTTCTCAACATGAAGGCCATTAAGGAGACTGGCACAAAGAATTTAGTTTGCTCTCGTAGACTGTCTTGTTGCTTCAAGCTGGGGTGTAGAAACTCTGGTACCCTAAAAATGTGAAAAGTCTAGTAGTGGCATTTCATCATCTAAAACAAAACTCCTTCTTTGTGAGTACAGAATAGGATGTTTTCAATACTACTTGAAAGGCTGATTATAGGCTTCACTCTATGAATATGCACTTAATAGGAATGATGATCAAATGTGGTAAGGATGCAGTTGCTTTCCCTGTTCTCTTAAACAACTTCATCTGAAGGCTTTTTACACATGATGTGTTAAGCTGGTTTGCATACGTATACCTAAAGAACAACGTCCACAGTGGAGTGACACCTCTGTTTGCAGTCATGCCATTTGCTCTGCGTTTATGCGTTTGCACCAAGTCATGCGGTGGTTTTGCGATCTTTTCTGTTCAGAAATGAGCAAGAGAAAAGCATTCTTCTCTCAAGAGAGAGAGGAAGGGGTTAAGCAGTTTCAAAACAAGCTGGGCACAACTGATGTCAGATTTTTGTCTTACAAAGGCATCTATTTGCTTTCCCAGCAAGCAGTATATGGACTGCTGGGCATTGTATTGTTCCAAGGACAGCAGAAGATACCACAGTTCTTCAGAAAGGACAGATTTTCTCACTCCTCATTAGGTGGGAGCTCTTGTTTGTTAAATAACTCTGGAGAAAAATCTAATGAGAAACTCAAGAAAAACTTCTCTGGGTTTTTTGTTCGTTTAGGGTTTGGGGTTTGGTTTTGGTTATTGTTTTTTTTTCAATTAAAACATTGTTTCCAGAGTGTCTTTCTCCTATGCCAAGGACTCAGCTGTACTCTGTACACCTTCCTAGTGTCACCGTAACAATGTGTTGCTCTGCTTAGATTAAAAGTTCATCAGCCTCACAAACTTGATGACTCCTTACTTTCTGAAAGCCTCTCCCTGGCAGTCAGAAAAAGGGATCAGAAAAAGAGAAAGTGCAGGGGAGCAAAAGCAAAGATCTGTAACATCTTTCTATTTAGCTATTTTGGATTGTCTTACAGATACAAGGACACAGAGCAACACAGGGACATGTGAAAGCAAAAAATATGTTCAATTTTAAGAGAACTTTAACGCTTAGCTTGCCAAAACAGAACTGCTGGCTGAAAACAAGTTCTTCTCTCAGCCACCCTCAGTTTACATGCCTTTTTATTAACTGGGAAGTCTGCGAGTAGGCTCCATATTAACGTTCCGTGCGCTTCCCACTCATTTTTATGTTCTATATGCAGCAGCTCCCACCAGAGCTTCCACCGGGGAGCCCTGGGCAGCCGTGCTGGAGCAGCAGGTGAGGGGACACACAAGAGCACAGGAGACCTTCATTCAGCAGCTCCGAGCAGGTCTTAGGCAAGAAATAATTGAGCTGCCTTTAAACTCTCAGCTAAAAGCGCGACCAGTGTTACTTGCAAGGGGAAAGCGAGGTGAGCAGCCCTCCACTTGAGCTCCGAGGAGCATCCAAAGGGATGCAGGTACTCAGCCATCATCTTGTAAGGGTAAAGAGAGGGGAGCAGCCCTCCACTTGAGCTCCGAGGAGCATCCCAGGGATGCGGGTACTCAGCTATTATGTTGTAAGGGGAAAGCGAGGGGAGCAGCCCTCTGCTTGAGCTTCAAGGAGCATCCAAAGGGATGCAGCTACACAGCTAGCATGTTGTCAGGGGAAAGCGAGAGAAGCAGCCTTCCACTTGAGCCCCGAGGAGCATCCAAAGGGATGCAGCTACTCACCCGTCATCAGCGTGTAGTAGTTGGGGTAGGAGAGGCTGGGGAAGTCCGGGGTCATGTAATCCACCTTCACCCCCATGCTGACGATGTCCCGAAAGCCCGGCAGCCCCTCCAGCTCGCCGTCGTCGATGTAGTCGAAGCGAAAGCCATCGAGCAGGAAGACCAGGAGCTTTCTCGGGGCGGCGTGGGGCGGCAGGAGGGAGGCGAGGAGGGCGGCCAGGAGGCAGGCGGGGAGGCTGCGGCTGCCCATGGGGGCTGCGGGGCGGGAGCGGGGCTGGCACTGCCCGGTCGGAGCCCCGGCGCTGCCCACCGCCCGCGTTAAAGCCCCGCGCGCCGGGCGGGGCGGGTCACGGGGTCACCGCGGGCGGGATTCGCGTCCAGCCCGCCGGGGAAGGGGGAGCGCAGTCCCTCTGGCGTCGGGGCTGGCGGAGAGCGGCCGCCGCCGTGCAAGGGCCTCCCGGCCTCTCCAGCTGCCAGAAAGGGGGCTTCTTACCCTCCTGGCTGTGCCTTGTGACAGCAACTTAGGCTGACATTAAGGCTGTATCCAAAGAAGCGTGGCCAGCAGGGCGAGGGAGGTGGTTCTGCCCCTCTGTTTCTCTCTTGTGAGACCTCATCTGGAGTACTGCGTCCACTTCTGGAATCCTCAGCATAAGAAGGAGATGGAGCTGTTGGAACGGGTCCAGAGGAGAGATGCAAGGATGATCAGAGGGATGGAGCACCTCTTGCATGGGGACAGGCTGAGAGAGTTGGGGTTGTTCAGCCTGGAGAAGGCTCCAGAGGAGACCTTAGAGCAACCTTCCAGTACCTGAAGAGGCCACAGGAAAGCTGGGGAGGGACTGTTGGACTGTTCACAAAGGCTTGTGGTGATAGGACGAGGGGAAATGGGTATAAACTGGAGAGGGGCAGATTTAGACTAGACATAAGGAGGAATTTCTTCACAATAAGAGTGGTGAGGCCCTGGCACAGGTTGCCCAGGGAAGCTGTGGCTGCCCCATCCCTGGAGGTGTTCAAGGCCAGGTGGGATGGGGCCTTGGGCAGCCTGGGCTGGTGGGAGGTGTCCTTGCCCGTGGCAGCAGGGTTGGAACTTAAGTCTTATGAGGAGCAGCTGAGGGAGCTGGGGTTGTTTAGCCTGGAGAAGAGGAGGCTGAGGGGAGACCTCATTGCTCTCTACAACTACCTGAAAGGAGGTTGTGGAGAGGGGGGAGCTAGCCTCTTCTCCCAAGTGACAGGGGACAGGACAAGGGGGAATGGCCTCAAGCTCTGCCAGGGGAGGCTTAGGCTGGACATCAGAAAAAAAATTCTTCACAGAAAGGGTCATTGGTCACTGGCAGAGGCTGCCCAGGGAGGTGGTAGATTCACCTTCCCTGGAGGTGTTTAAAAGACAGGTGGATTGAGGTGCTGAGGGGCATGGTTTAGTGATTGATGGGAATGGTTGGACGCGATGATCCGGTAGGTCCTTTCCAACCTAGTGATTCTATGATTCTATGAACTGGATAATCCTTAAGATCCCTTCCAACCATAAATATTGATTCTGTGAGTGTTCAAATGGCACATCTGGCACGAAGAGCTCCAACTGAGCAAGTTGGACTCCACCTTGACCCAAATTATAGAATCATTGAAGTTAGAATAAAACCCTAAGATCATCAGGCCCAACTAGCAGCCCAACACCGCTATGCCTACTAAGCCTTGTCCTGAAATGTTACTTCTATGTGTTTTTTTAACACTTCCAGGGATGGTAAATCCACCACTTCCCTGGGCAGCCTATGTCAGTGCTTCACCACTCTTTCATTAAAGATATTTTTTCTAATATGCAATCTAAGCCTCTCCTGGCACAACTTTCCTCTTGTCCTATCACTTCTTACTTGGGAGAAGAGATCAACACCCACCTCATTACAATCTCCTTTCAAGTAGTAGTAGAGAGCAATAAGGTCTCCCCTCAGCCTTCTAGACCCCACAAGGGACCCTGTTGTCTCAACTCGTGCTGTGCTACCATGGGACTAGCAGAAAAATCTAGTTTTCAGCATTAGACAGAACAAATTACACATTTGTTTTCGGACCGTTTATGTTATTATCATTACTGGCAAGAGCTGGGTGGTGCCAAATTTCATATTAAAAATGAAAAATTTTTCACATTTTAATGACCAGTCACTACCAGGTTCTTCTCCTGTCAGCCAGAGGAGCCTAACTATACTTTTAATGCCAGTGCCTGTTGTACTCTCTAATTACATATTAACTCACTTTACTTGAATTGTGTTTCTTGTTCCCGAATAAAAGACATTTATAGTGCTGTAGTAACTCTGAAATGCTGCAGATGAGGAGAAGCTGCCTGCTGGACAGGGCTGGGGTGAGGGAAAGCTACCTTTTTAATTTCTCAGTGCAAGGAGGAGAACACAGCCTTGGGGAGGGGTGTTTCCAGCCTGTGTCTCACTCCTCCTCGTGGGAAAAGCACCTCACAAACATTTACACCTGGGGAAGGCTGCAATACCTGGCCACAACCCCATTGTGGATGTCGGAACCTCTGTTTGCTCCTTACAAAGCTCACAAGTGCACACCCAGCGTGTCTAGTCGCCTCTTACCAAACACCAGGCTGATGCAATCTCAGCAAGATGGCCTTCAGCTTCCTTTGCCTCAAGCACTTATTTATGCCTGCACAAAACCCCCTCCCATCCTGATCTGCCTTTTATGTGGCTTTGTACTGGCTTTTGGCATCCATGACCCAGACCAGCTGTCTGCAGGTCACCGTTCCCAGGACACGGTTGTTGAGGTGCTACCCTTAGTGTTTGATAGGAATGTTTGGACTCGATGATCCGGTGGGTCTCTTCCAACCTGGTTATTCTATGATTCTATGATATCCCTGCCCTTCTCCCACGGGGCTTCCAGCTTAAGAAAGATGACATCCTGCCAGTGGAAGGGGTGCTGGGACTTTCTAATGGAGGGAGTTTTTCAGGGCAGGTGGATGAGGATGGAAGGGGAGCCTGCACTTGAGCAGGGCTGCTCAGGCTCTTCAGCTGGAAGTGCTCATGTTCATGTGTCAAATTCTTCATGCTTCCACCCTTCCAGTGGATTAAATTGCACTCCTCACGGATATCCCCCTCTCTACAAATTGTCCAGCTGCTCATTTTCTTCCTTTTTTTATTCAGATGCCCCTTTTTCTATCCTCAGCTCAGACCCCAGAACTTGGGATGTACCCTCACATCAGCCAAGCCTGAGCAAAGGATGTAGGACATTTCTAACCTCCAGCTCAGGGATCTTTAGAGAAAGATAGTGACTGAACCCTTCAAGGGTTTATCCCTTTTCACGTAGCACTTACTACTTGGAGGCTTGTGTTCTAGCTGTTATCATCTTGACAACTTCAATTCTGTCTGTATTTTTGCAGGGGAAAGCTGCAAGGAAGGCTGCGTGACCTGGACAGCCGGGCTGCATTCGACTTGTGTCCCAGCCTGTGCAAGGTTGCCGCTGCCCTGCCTGCCCAGGGTGAGACTGCAGCTGCAGGCTGTCTGGCAGGCGACGTGACGACTGGGGCAGCAGTGCAGGCAGCTGCAAGCCTGCAGGATGGCACGTGCTGTGTGTCACACCTACGGAGACCCACTGCTCTTCTCAGCCATCTCCAGGCTCAACAAGGTCTCAGCTGTGTATCTGCCTCTTTGCCCACTTCCTGAAGGGAATATGCACGTCCTCCTCATTCTGCCCCTTGCTAGGCTTCCAGGATGAGAGGCGACCTTGCAGAATCTGTGCTCAGAGATGGCACTTTTATCAGTGCTTACTAAACATTTTCACTACAGCAAAAACTGTATATAGTGAACTTGAAGCTGCCTGTATTGGCATGTCTTGGCCAAGCCACTGTGGTAATTTATTATGTCCATATTTATGTTGAATGAACTAAAAAAACATATCCAGAAGTGGGGAGGGCATCATTACTATACACCTCTTGGCAAACCCATGAGGACATTCACGGTGATGTCTTGGCTTGTCTTCTAATGGGTGGCTTCTGGGCTTGCCAGCAGGCCCCGGCAGAAGCAGCAGCTGCCGTTCACAAAGGGATGGTATTATCGAGAGGAGTCAATCACATGTCCAAGCCAGACTCCCACCTTGAAAGGATGAACAAGTTTTTGAAGTGGTTAGGTCAAGAAGCCAGGTTTCCATCATGAGATTGTACAAAGATATGTTGTCTTATTATTTCACAGCATTAAGAAATAACGTCTTTCAAGAAGATTGCAATCTACTGGTTGACAGCTCCTAAGGGAAGACTCTACCTGAACCAGCATAATGTCATGAGGGACAATTGGTGCAAAGTACCAGAGCCTGAGGTCTGCTTTAAGAGTTGGAGATTCGCAGGTTTCCACTCAGTGAAAAACAAGAGCGTAAAGCTTGAGAGGGGTTAAAGGAGTAGTGAGCCATGTAACCATGACATCGTACAATACCAAATTGTGTTTTGACAGACAATCCCCCCAAAGAGTGGGACTTGAGCCAAACAGTCTAGCTTGGCAGAGACAGACCCTAGCAATACATTTCGTCCCTGCCAAGCAATGTTGATTTGCTTTGGTTCACATTCATTTGTAAGCACCCTGTCTTCACAAAGCCCCAGATGGCCTTGGGGACTCCAGCACAACAATATTTTGATACAAATGATCTTACAAAAGCCTGAGCTGGTGTCCAGAGACAACAGTCCTCACTAGTTAGCAGGCTTAGGAAGAAGCATGCATAAAGGAATGAAACCCCTAAGCACAATTTGTGCATGAGGAGATATCTGACTGATCCAAACTTTGTTTGAGACAAGATCCTAAACCACTCAGGTTATCCTCTTGGCAAAACACAGGTTTCCACCTTTCCATTTTTTTGTGAAAACTGCCTGCAGTGTCCTTGAATATCTTCTGCCCGCCCCTTTTTTTTTTTTTTGTCCCACAGAAATCACACTCACACAATAGAAATAAAAGAAAATTCTCTGCGCTCACACCAATGGTTCAGTCTGACTTATCAGAGAACAAAAACTACTAAAAGTAAAAAATGGTTTCTCTTTTCCTCAGTGAATTAGAGAATCTAAAGGGCAAACATGTCCTTCTTTCTGTGCTAGAAGAAGGACAAGAAGGTATAACATGACTTATCGTCATCTTTTAATTCCTTTTCAGTTTCTGTTTTTCACACGTGATAGTAGTTAAACACTTTGGCCAACACAGCCTGACTTACTCATTTTGCTTGTTTCTTTTCTCTCATTAGAGAAGAAGGCATGGCCACCTCCAGACATAAAAGCCTTGAGGGGAATGATAGTTGATTGTGTTTCCTTGAAGAAGAGGATTTGTGCCACTGACACCTTCTCCTCACCAAACCCAATGTGACAACATGGTAGACGGTTCTCGCTCCTCTGCAGACTTCCACAGAAACCCTCAGCAAAGGCTTGTATCTGCCTTGTAAGCTGACAGAAGGTTTTGCCTTGGTAGAAGTCATCAGCTGCACAAGTTTAATATCAGCATCTTTGCTCCTGCACCATGCATTCTCATGCTTGTGCACAGAGGGGCGCATTGGGCAAAGCATCTGCTGTTCCATCCAGTCTTCCTGGATGATATTTGATGCACAGTCAGTTATTTCTGCAATCTTTTGATATGCAGTAGTGCAGTATTTCAATCATGAGGAATTAAAGACATAGGAAACTTGTTGGCTGGCACACACAACTGTCAGGTGTGTACTGATGCACATGCTAAAGGAAGTCACATACTGGTTAGTTACAGACCATTTCAAAGCTAGAAACGCCAGCTTTCCTGGAGAAAATTGGTGAGTTTTCTCAGCTTCTTAAGGGACAGTTTTTCTTTATCCTACCAGGCTGGAATGAGACTTGCCTCACTGGAAGCATTCACGTTCTGCATAATGACTATATCAAAGTGGGACAGTGGTGGCACTGCTGGACAACCAGTGGCTGGTTAAATTTTCTTTTAAGTGTCTCAGTCCAGGCAATTGTGATGTTTGGAGAGCAGCTTTCCACATCTTTTACTCCTCCCTCACAGTAATGGTCACATGTCATATTAATAACTTTTCTATTTGAGAAAAATCTAATGGAGATGAAGAAACTTAACGAGCCAGTGGAGTCTGCTCAGTGGCTCCCAGTTTTCTTGCAAGGAGCTGCATGGTCTTGGTGCAATATCGATGGCACTGCCCTTCCCTGTGAGTACTCTCCAAAAATGTCCCCCTTGGGGAACATTTCATTTCATTAAATGAAGCTAAACGACCTTCAGAATGAAAAAAAGGAGGTGGCTCTTCACACAAAAGCATCATTCAGGTGTGCAATGTTTTATCCCTGAAGACCATCACTGTTAAAAGCATATGTGGGACAAAGTCACAGAAAAAAGTGTGCCTCAAACTGGGAAACACAAAGAGGTCCAGCCATCCTTGCAGTTTATGTTCTTATGGAATATTTACTGAACAGAAGAACCTTTTAGGTGCTTTGCTTAGTACTTTTCTTAACCTAGCTGTTTTACAACCAGCACTCAGAACTCCAAGAGCATCTTCTCTTCATGAGAAGAGAAGGATTGGGTGGTCGGCAGCAGAGTGACATACCTCCAAGAAGATGAAACACAGTCAGCAATGCCCTAAATCCACCGGCTGCTGCTGCCCAAGAGGAGAAGCTGCACATCATCAGGGCTGAGGGGGGAAGGAGGCTGCAAGCATCACATGGAATAAATCCTCAAAATATTCCCCTAAGGAAAAACACATTTCATATAGCTAGTGCGGGTTAGAGTAATAATTTTAACCTGAACCCTGCAGAGCCATGAGGATTCATTAATTACTTCCTACTGGTTCCACTAGCAATTAAGAAAAATAAGCTGATCACCAGTGGTCTTAAATTCCCTGTGCAGGAGGCCCCTGCCACTGGAAGATTTGTAGTTCAGGTCAAGAAAGCCTGAGAAGTCTGCACCAGGTGATGGCATCTCATGGCTGCATGTGGCAGAAGACCACCTCCACCCTTGTCCCATGGCACATCAGCCTGAGCACAGGACCATCTGGCTCAGGGAGAGGGTATCATTGTCTTGAACTGAAACCAGTTTTCACTCCTTCCAAAACATTTGAATTTTGCTTGGATATCAACCCATCTCCACCTCCAGTACCTCTCTAACGTCTCTAACTCATGTCCTTGCAATGTTATTTCTTAATTATCCCAAGTCCATGCTTGCCTGGACGCCAGTGTCCTGTAATGCTGGAGTTTTTACCTCATTGACAAAACCTTGTGCAATGCATTTCTCTTGTCAAAATCATGTAGTCAAGTTCACTAGATGGCAAAACCAGATAGTCCTAAGTAACTGGATACTGCATTTTCTGTTTTGTCTCAGTTGTTTGGTCATTTCCCTGTGTGGTGGGGGACTGCGGTGAAGGATTTTACTGCTATTCTAGAAACAGGGGCCAACGTGCAATGGTGTGGGTGCAGATGGAAGCCTGGCAAGCTATGCAAGTTGATCAAGACTAGTTTATTTTGTATAAAAAAACCCATAATCAGTAAAATAAAGTAAGTGTTACTAATCTTGCTGTGCCGTGACACTAACATGTTCCTCAGGACATTGAGCTCAACACATCCATTCAAATGCCAGTGGCTCCTCCAAGAGAACAACAGGGTATTCTGCACGTCCACCAGTGCCTTGCACAGCAGTTTCTGCCAGTTTATTACCTCACTTGAGCAGCAGCCTTTAGAGATGCAAGTAGCAGCCCAAGGTCTAACAATCTTACACAATCTTGCAGTCATCTAGTGCTAGTTAAATGTAGACCTATTTCAGCAGAGTATTCAGATTTCATATTTTCCCATTAAATGAGGGGTAATTTGGGAGGCTAAATGTCCGGTGAATCAGTGCTCATGCATCTACTTTTCAAGAATAAAATAATACTCTGTGTTTGATCTTTCTGGTATACTTCCAATTCAAGTAGTGGAAACATTCCATCATTTGATATCTCCCTCTTCTCTGTTCAAGCAGTTTCTCATATACTTGAGTGAAATCATACCTTTGTTTTCCTTGAAGTCTGTCCCCAGTGTGAAGACTCTTCTTTAACACTCCAGCTTCAGGTAACATAAAAAAATATTCTTCTCCTCATATCAACATCCTTAAATCAATATGTTTGCAACCAACCCCACCTTTCCTAGAAATATCTAAAGCTCCTTCTACATCCCTTTGTGCTACCCAGAGAAGCTGGAAACCTGGAGAGCCTGCCCTTTCCTTTTCCCCTTGCTCTGTGAATGGTTCTGGACTGCCAAGTCTATCTCCTGCCTTTGGAAAAACATCACTGCTTCCAGTGGAGAGGGTCCTGCTTGTGCTGCTCTTTGCCCACCTTCTGGTGGCACAGCTTTTCCCCTAGCCCGGTTCAACCCGTCTGTACACTGGCAAACAAGCGAAAGGAGAGCAGGTGTAAGGCATGGTTGTCACCCCTTCAGCCTGAGTGACCGGGCACTGCAGTGTGTGGCTCTTGAGGTGCTCCCTTTAGCCAGAATGACTCAGAAGGGTTAAGGATGTAGGTAGTTTTGCATGGCGCTCTGTTTTTCTTTGAGAAGAAGCTAAACAAAGCTCTGATCATCTGAAATGAAGAGAAACAAAGAGTGTGAAGGAGCATCTTTCTTGGGCAACCAACTTCCCAGCATATCCCAGAACCTGCAGTGTTTTGATTTCTTTCTGGCTTCCGGACCCTTCCCTCAGGAGGTTCTTTTCTTCTGGGACTCCCCCAACCTCAGCTGCCTGAACAATCACCCTTTAAGGGGGCAAGGAAGTTTGTCATGAACCCAAATCACTTCAAGGGCTTGTGTTCCCATACTTTCCCCTGCAGCTACAATGTGGGACCTGAGGCCATCGTGGGGAAGGGAGGAATCATGATGGCCTGCAAGGCATCACACTGACCACTGGTAGAGAGAGGGAGGTAGAAATGTGCCCTTTCCACTGCTCAGGCTAACTCGTGAAAACTTTCTTCTTTCATCATTCCTCTTTCAGCTCCAAAACAAATAGCACAGGAAAGAAACACATGCATCTTGACAAAATGACATGCCGACGCTCTCAGCAGCCGCCACAAAAAGATGTGGCAAAGTGGTGGTTATCCTGCACTGAATATGAAAATTTTACTGACTGACTGGCTGAAAACAAGGTCTGACCCCAGGCCTCTTAGCTGGGGACTCTGCAGAGAAGTTTGTGCTTCCTCAAATTATTTTCACCTTGTTTCCAGGGAACTACAGGCTGTGCCTGCGAGTACTGGAGGCCACTGCTGTCTCTCCTGATGGTACCACATCAGAAGTAGCTGTGACTCCCCAACATTATTTTTAGTCAAAACCAATGTGAAAAGAAAGGCTTCTTGTTTGCCTTGCACCAGGGCTGACCAGGACTGCGGTATCGGTCTCCGGACTGCATTCTGTTTGGAATGTTCCTGGCTACTCGCCATGAAGCAGAGTGGAAAAGCGTGGCCAAGGCCACACAGGCAGAGCAGAGGCAGCTGGTGGCCCCAAAGTGGAAGCATGGGCTGTTCCTCCAGCACCGGTCCCCTGGGGCAGCCTAATGCCAGCAGAGCTCTCCACTTAATCTGTTTTAATAGCACACGGGTCATTTTTTCTGTTTTCCCTCCCGATGTTACACTGATGTGCTAATCCACTGCATGGCAGCAAAAAAAGCCCTCTGAAATTTCCTACAGTGCTGTCAGCTGCTGGAACTGCAATGACCTCCAGCGCCAATGGCCTGCTGCCTCCAGTCCCCAGTAAGGACTTACTTTTCTTGGCATGGTCAACACGTGTGAAACTTAAAGATGGCTGCAGTTTTCTAAAAGAGAAAATACGTGGCAAAGTACTTTACTCTTTCAAGGAAGTTTGCAAACAATGGAGAGCAACGTCCTGCCACGTAAGCACCGAGTGTGGCTGCCCAGCTTGCAGCACAGAGCAGTAAATCATCTCCTCAATGGCTGTCACAAGCACACCAGATCACCACAAAGAAGCTGTTTTTCTTTCCCCACAACTGCCCTTTTGAGATACAACACTGCTGCTAATGCATTCAGCAGGTGCAAGAAAGATTTGAAAATTGGTAATATTTTTTCTCCCTGAGAAATACGGTTGAGAGCTTGTTTGGTCCTCGTGTTTGGAGTTTGGCTTATTTTGCTTTACTCCTGCACAGCTGCAGTTTCCTCCACATGCTGGAAACAATTGCAGCAGAGGCAGCAGAATCTCAGGGCAAACAGGAATATTTCCAGTACTGCAGGCAGGGCTAGAAAGCTGCCTGGAGGAGAAGGACCTGGAGGTGTTTGTTGACACCTGACTGAACATGAGCCAGCAGTGTGCCCAGGCGGCCAAGAAGGCCAATGGCATCTTGGCTTGTATCAGAAACGGCGTGACCAGCAGGTCCAGGGAGGTTATTCTCCCTCTGTACTCGGCACTGGTGAGACCGCTCCTCAAATCCTGTGTTCAATTCTGGGCCCCTCACCACAAGAAGGATGTTGAGGCTCTGGAGTGAGTCCAGAGAAGAGCAACAAAGCTGGTGAAGGGACTGGAGAACAGGCCTGATGAGGAGCGGCTGAGAGAGCTGGGGCTGTTTCGCCTGGAGAAGAGGAGGCTGAGGGGAGACCTCATTGCTCTCTATAACTACCTGAAAGGAGGTTGTGGAGAGGAAGGAACTGGCCTCTTCTTCCAAGTGACAGGGGACAGGACAAGAGCGAATGGCCTCAAGCTCCGCCAGGGGAGGTTTAGGCTGAACATTAGGAAAAAATTTTTCACTGAAAGGGTCATTGGGAACAGGCTGCCCAGGGAGGTGGTTGATTCACCTTCCCTGGAGGTGTTTAAGGCACGGGTGGATGAGGTGCTGAGGGACATGGTTTAGTGTTTGATAGGAATGGTTGGACTTGATGATCTGATGGGTCTTTTCCAACCTGGTGATTCTATGATTCTGTGATTCATTGCTGCCATGTTGGAATATGTCACAGGAGTAACCTGTACAGGGAAAATGGGTCCAATACTTCTTAAATATGAATTAAAAGCATGTTGTTTTAAAACCTAGGACATAAGCATCTGCCAGGGAGACATCAGATGAATAGTAATTAAAGATACTTTGCATGAGCCATTAAACACTTTCCTAGTGACAGCGCTTTAAGTGCATCTGAAGCAAAAGATGGGAAATGGGAGGGGAAAGGCTGCTTGTACCCCAGCATGGGACGGTTTCCTTAGAAACCATCCAAGCAGGGGGTCCCTCCCACAACAGCATCATTGCCACCAGCTAACAGACAAGAGTCAAAAGCGCCCTGGGAGCAAATGTCCATCTCATAGCAGCCAAAACACTGGGCTAGGCAACTTCATCCATGGGATATGAGTCAGAAGAGCTTGGGAAAGTTCTTCTGAAGAAAAGAAGGGAAGCGGCAGTTTTTGAACCAATTTTCTTTCTGGATAGTCTATAGGCAGAAACAAATGGTTAATCATCCAAAGCTGTTGCAATTTGTGTGGCTGTTGTGTAGCTGTTAGTATCCCTGTCCTCAAAACAAAAGCATTAAACAGTTTTATGAACTATAAACCATTAGCAGTTTAACAGCAATCACTCTAAAAGCATACATTGTAACAGAGAAGTGGGGTTTGTCTTCTTTCGAGCCAATGGATCAGGTTTTATAGTTGAGGCGTGCTCTCACAACAGTCCTTTCTGCCACAGTTTCCTGTGGCAGAGGCAGTGTTTGCCCGAGTCAGCACCTCCAACAGCAGCTGCCTCAGGAAGAAGGTTTTTGGAAGAAGACTCTCACTCTTCAAGTGCTAAGATGGCCTTGGTATGATGGAAGAGGGTTATGATACCCCAAACCATTGATATTACCTTTAATATATATGTTGCTTGTGCTATGTCAGACCCTTTTCTGCCTTTTCTGTCATGAAAAGGTACCCCTTAGCACTGGGGCTGGGCTGAGTGGAGGTCTGTCACTAATGGATGCTTTTAGTAAAAATGGTGGTTTTGGTGTAGGTTTTGTTCCTCTTAAAAGGTTTGTTTGCAGTAGCCATTCCTACATGCCAAGATCAGCTCTCTAGTATTCTGGTTTTATTCTGGGGCAGCGGACTTCATGAGACATGACAGCAGCAAAGAATAATATTGTTGATGTGGTCATAAAGAAAAAGAGAGAGACAGTATCAGATATAAACAGTGGCCATAAATGCAGATATGTATGTATTTGAATACTGCATGAAGTAAAATATACTATAAGTAAAACAGTATGAGGGAATGCTTTGTCTTTAAATGGTTCAAAGTTATATAAAGTATCTCTATGTACTGTCTGGATTTCATGTATGTGTACAGAGCAAATAGTTTCCGGTTGGACAATGTGCCCTGCATCATCTGACCTTAAGTAGGAGCTCCTTGCTTGAAACACATATTTGATACGGAATCTGAAAGGTAAGACCAGGTATTTAAAGGTTAAACTATAGCAGAGAACTTCCTGAGCTCAAAACTTCAAGGGAAGGGGGTTTCTCAGTCAGGATGATAAAATCTGCTCCCTGATTCCATTTGGTCCTCTCAGCAAAGCCACTCCTGTGTAAACCAACTTTTGACCAACAGCACTCTTGCACAAGACTGTCCCCCACTTACATGGGAAGAGGAGGACACAAACACATTTTCCTCTTCCTTCATGTATTTGTAAGCCTGAAGCCTGTTTCTGCAGCTTTGGATAAAACTCCCATTGCACCTGGAAGGAAACAGGTCCAGAAAAAAGAGAGGTGAGGACCAGAGAGTGGCTCTGGGACACCCCAGGTGAGACATGGTTATTATTCCTCTGAAGCTGCCACTGGGACCTTGACCTCCACCACACCAGGTGGTGTTGACACAAGGAAAGCTGATGGCCTTGATCTGCAAGAGAGATAAGGAGTAAGGTTGAGGCGGCACTTGCAAAGAAATTAGGTTCATGGGGGAGAGGTTACCCCCAGAGGGCACAGAGGAATTTGGGCAAAACTGAAGCCAAGTCTTCTGCTGGTGCTCAAGGCAGTTGGGCAGGACATGACCTTCTGTATGAAACGGCAGCATTCCCGCATCAAGGCAAAAATAAAAATAAAAATGAACTTTCCCAAGTATGCTCAAAGCAGGTCTGTCCTGCCCAGCACTCTCACTCAGACAGAGGCTGAAACCAGATGCCTATAGGGCAGTATAAAAACAGGGCAAGTACTTGATCCTTCTCCCAGACACTTTCCCATCCTGCAACAATTCAGGGACTCTCTGAGCCCCTTTCTGCACTTTATTAGCCTTGGTTAATGTCTCTTCCTTGAATTTGTTCAGTCATTCCTTCAGTCCTTGTGAACCTGAGCTTTTGGGTGAACTTGAGCACCCAAATTTCTTTCAGAATACATTTTCACAGCTGAGCTGCATGTTCTTTCCAGTTCATTCTTGGATCCACAACTTTGAGAGGTATTGAGTATCCATAAAAGCAGCTTATCTCTTTCTCCTTTTGCCAGATGAGCAATGCCCATCCCTGTCATACTCCATACATCCATGGAGGGGCTGATTCCATGAATGGCCTCTGATTGAGGCTGAAAGTCTCCAAGGAAGGTATTTCACGAATGAGACAGTATGTCACTGAACCAACCTGAACTTGTGAAAAGACCTTGCAATGGTTAGAGGAGGAGAAAAGGGATGAGTCCACGTGTGGTATGGCTGCCAAGCAAATAATGACACATCAAGGTGACAGCAGTGCAGTTTCCTGAAGCTCGTCATACCAAATGCTTTTGATTGGATAAGTCCCTTGAAATCATACACTACCATTCAGGAGAATGCCATAAGTGTCTTCATCCCCATAAACAACCTCTGCCCTCTCAAAAGCGTCGACTACTCTTTGTGATGCTCCAAAATGAGGGAACAACAGCATACCTAAGCAATTTGAGCTGGTTTTGTGATTTTCAGACCTAGAACTACTCATTGACTTATATTCTTTAAATAAGAATGATAATTAGTACGACTACAACAACTACTACTACTGCTGCTGCTACTGCTGCTGTTGTTCTTTTCTTTGGTAGTTAATGGAACAAAAGTACTCATGGTCTTATGGGTCAGGTCTAAACAAATTAGAAGCAGTAAGGCAAATAAATGTTTTCTTCCTTCTTCCTTGCAGGTCACCACTGACACGTTGGGAGACATGAATCAGCTGGTTTCTCCGACCTCCTCCACGCTGACACTAGATGTCAGCCCAAACACACGAGTGTTTCTGCTCTCAACTGCAAACGGGTTCGTGCAAACACATGGAGGAGCTGCCTGAGAGAGCTCTCCAGGCTGCCAGCCTTCACCCCTGAAAGAAGGGGAGTTGCTGCATTGCAATGGAAAGGAGGAAGAAGGAAGGGTAGGCTCTCACATCTTTGCATCACGTCCCTCTTATAATAAACATTTTTTTACACAAGCCAAAAGAAGCCATGTTTTATAGGGGGGAAAACTCCAACCTGAAGTTCCTGCCCTTGTCCTAGAATATGCTGGAAAGGAGTTAATGTCTCACCAGGATCAGCAGCAGCAGCGTCCTCACTCCTTGCCCATGTCTGCAACTACTGGGCAGGCTGAGGTTGTCCCTGTGGACCCCGCCAGGGGACACTGACAGCTGCAGGGGGTTTATTGTTATTGAAAGAGGAAGCAGTTCTGACTGCTGCCTCCAAGAAGCTGTGAACTGCAGGCTGTCCTGGACTTAGACAACCAGGCAGAACAGGTACTTTCTGTTTTACGGTGAAGTGAAACCAGTGACAGGGGAATAGGACTCACCAGGGCACTTTTTGCAGTTAATCAGAAGCTCTGTTATCGTGTTTTCACCTCATAGCGTTGTTGCCCCAGAGCATTTATCTCACAAACACTGGTAACCAAGGTTTGTGTTGACCAAAAGTCCTGCAAAGACAACAGAAACTGCCTGGGAGAAAATAGTGTTTCCTCTCATTTCCGCTCTGGCTGGGGACAGAGGCGATTTCCCCTTCCCTTGTTTAGAAAACGGCCTTCCTTCCCCATTTTCCCCTCATTCTCCCCAATTCCCACTGTGGCAGGCCAGCCTGGCAAGGGGTCCAGGCTACAGAGATGACGTGCCTTCATGGAAACCAGGGATTAAAGATGAAAAGGTGTCAGTGAGTGCCTGCTCCCATCCCTCCGTTCCTGCATTCCTACTTTCTAATTTTTAGAAAATTAATGTGTTATTCTCCATGTGCAGTCCCTGCCTTTCCTTGTGCCTTGGCCGTGCAATGAGAAGTGGACAGAGATCACCCAGCCAAAACTTGTCCAGGCTGCAGCTCCACGGGGCGCAGAGCACTCCGAGTGCACTTGCCTGGGACACCTGTGGTGCCCCAAGAGCTCACTGTGGTCAGGATGCGGTTCCTAGGCCTGAGCTGGCTGGCACAAAAGGGGCTCAGGCATCCTGAACCCAGCCCTCCTGCTTTCTTGGTGAACTCACCCCTCATGGAGACAAACGTAAAGAGACCTGTAAAGTTTGGCACATATAAAAATATCTCTGTCTCTCAGTGGAGGACTTTTCAGCAAAGCAAATACAGACCGTTCTGGCTCAAAATAACAATTATTTAAACCGCTCCAGCCTGGCATCCAGCAGTACATAGCCTGTACAGTTGGCCTGGCTGCTTAGTGATACGAGTTTCATTGTCTGAGCCACTTCCTTAAAGAACAACTAGATGAGCAGTGGATACAGTTTGTTCTTATTTACCAGGGAGGAGAAAAAAACCCAGCAGAATAAACAAGCACACACGCAGCTCCAAGCGATGACACTTAAGCTGCTGGGACTCTGCTCAGCCATGAAGAGGCTGGATCGCAGGGGGGCAGCGTTGAAAAGTGCGTGTGATGCCAGGCAGGAGAGGTGCTTGGATTTCAATGGCCTGACATCATGCCTTTCCCTGAGTTGTTTGGGGTTTGTTTTTTTTTTTCCTTTCTGAAGCTCTGCTCCTGGCCCAGATCCTGGCAACACTTCTTTGCACGATGACGGTTGCCATGGCCACTAAAGGGGAGACAGCAAACAGTGCTGCTAGTGGGAACCACTGTGGCTTTCTGGGTGCAAGGAAGCACGGGTGCACGGGTGCGTGGGTGAGCAGGTATGTGGGTGCCCGGGTGTGCAGGTGCATGGCTGCACTGGTGCATGAGTGCATGGATGTGGGAGTGCACGGATGCACGGCTGCATGGGCAGGCATCCCACCAGGGGCCCAGCATCTCTGCTCACTTGCAGGCATAAGCACCCTTAGCAAGTTGCACCCTTAGCAAGTTTGCAGATGACACTAAGCTGGGTGGAAGTGTTGATCTGCTGGAGGGTAGGGAGGCTCTGCAAAGGGATCTGAACAGGCTGGACGGCTGGGCAGAGGCACATGGCATGAGGTTTAACAAGGCCAAGTGCCGGGTCCTGCACTTGGGGCACAACAACCCTATGCAGTGCTACAGACTAGAAGAAGTCTGTCTAGAATGCTGCCTGGAGGAGAGGGACCTGGGGGTGTTGGTTGACAGCGACTGAACATGAGCCAGCAGTGTGCCCAGGTGGCCAAGAAGGCCAAAGGCCAGTGGCGTGACCAGGACACCAGTGGCATCCAGGGAGGTTATTCTCCCTCTGTACTCAGCACTGGTGAGACCGCTCCTCGAATCCTGTGTTCAGTTCTGGGCCCCTCACCACAAGAAGGATGTTGAAGCTCTGGAGTGAGTCCAGAGAAGAACAACAAAGCTGGTGAAGGGCCTGGAGAACAGGCCTTATGAGGAGCGACTGAGGGAGCTGGGGTTGTTTAGCCTGGAGAAGAGGAGGCTGAGGGGAGACCTCATTGCTCTCTATAACTACCTGAAAGGAGGTTGTAGAGAGGAGGGAGCTGGCCTCTTCTCCCAAGTGACAGGGGACAGGACAAGAGCGAATGGCCTCAAGCTGCCCCAGGGGAGGTTTAGGCTGAACATTAGGAAAAAATTTTTCACAGAAAGGGTCATTGGGCACTGGCAGAGGCTGCCCAGGGAGGTGGTTGATTCACCTTCCCTGGAGGTGTTTAAGGCACGGGTGGACGAGGTGCTAAGGGACGTGGTTTAGTGTTTGATAGGAATGGTTGGACTCGATGATCCGGTGGGTCTCTTCCAACCTGGTTATTCTATGATTCTATGATTCTATGATGCTATCCCTCAAACTGCCAGCAGGCAAGAAGACACGCGTCACAGAAATGCTCCGATCTGAACATGGAAAAATATTTTGCATGTGATCAATATGGACTCTTGTAACTTTATGTCTGCTTTGAAAAGGGGATGAGTTTTAGAAAAGGAAGAAGTAGGGCTGCAAGGATGCTCACCATGCTGCCAGCTCTACCTGCACGTGCAAGTCATGAAGGTGATCAGCAAAAGCCAGCACTCAGCAGTTCGAGGAAGAGTGGAGTTCCTGCAGAGGCAGCCAGCCCTTTCTGCTGGTCACCTCTCCTGCTGTGCACAGGATTTGCGAAGGAGTGGGAGAAATCAGCCAAAATCGTTTTGGCTGACAGCCTGTCAGCACAATGCAGGTAGCAGCCAGAGAGGAAAATGATGCCCAGCAGCTGCTGGCCAGGGAGCCGTAAGGAGGGGATGTAGTGAAAAAGGAGGTTTCTGGTGTGGGACATCCACCTGAGCAAGGTGCTTGCTCCTGTTATATCACCTCCACAGGGATTTATTTAGGTCCCCTGCAGAAAAGTTGCCATGGGGGGGTTATTCATATGCACAAGAAATTAGTGCTAGGTAACTGCAGAAATTGCCACTCACTATTGTCTTTTTGCCCCTGTGTTGCTGTGGATATTGGGGCAGGAGCAATGGTAGCAGACCTGCACCAGCCACCCAAGCCTGTTGTTTGGTGTGCACTTTAAGGCTGGAAGCAGTGAGGATATAAATCTGCCGTGCAGTGGGCTGCCAGTGGAGGAGAGGCTACACTGCCTGCTTTGCTGCTGCCGCAGTTGTAGCAAAGGTGCAAGAAAAAGGAATCAGTGCAGAGAGATCAACTAGTTTTGAATTTCCACAGCCCTTGGTTACTCACGGTATGTTCATTTTGTTTATATTCTGTTCCGTAAACTGAACAGTTCCCTTCTCTTGATGGCTTTACGCTCTCTAAATAGCTCTAGCACATTTCCCATCCCTAGTTTTACTTTTGCTTGCTTGTTTCTCAAGCCAGTTCTTACAGTGCCTCTTAAATCATGTCTACTGCTGTTTGAATCCCTTCCAGTTTCTTGCCATCTGTTCAATGCCAAAGTGAACAAAATGTTCATAGTTCATAGCGATATCCACTATGACACAGGAACAGGAGCCTTATGCATCTGAAGTTTTGGGCCTTCCTAGTCAAATAATATCAAGATTAATGCATTGATCTTTATGCCTCTAGTCACTGCAACTTGCTTTTACCTTAAAACAAGTTCAAAACACGAACTTCTCCAATATGAGTCCTTCTCACAAGAGACAATTCTTCACAAACAGCCCCATCCAGCATGGGTCCCTTCCACGGGGTCACAAGTCCTGCCAGTAAAAGCTGTTTGAGTGTGGGCTTCTCTCTCTACAGGGCCACAAGCCCTGCCAGGAGCCTGCTTCAGTGCAAGCTTCCCACAAGGGCACAGCCTCCTTCATGAATCCTCCCTGGGTTGCAGGTGGGTATCTGCTGCACCATGGACCTCCATGGGCTGCTTGCCTCACCGTGGTCTTTGCCATGGGCCACAGAAGGATCTCTGCTCCAGTGCCTGAAGCAACCCCTCCTCCTCCTTCTTCGCTGACCTTGCTGTCTGCAGAGCTGTTTCTCTCACACAGTCTTGCTCCTGTCTCTAGCTCCAGTTGCTCAGTAACATTTTCCCCTTCTTAAATATATTATCCCAGAGGTGCTGCCACCATCAGGGATTGGTTTGGCCTTGGCCAGCAGCAGTTCTGTCTTGGAGCGGCTGGCGTTGTCCTTGTCAGACATAGGGGAAGCTCCTAGGAGCTTCTCACAGAAACCACTCCTGTAGGGCCCTCCACTACCAAAACCTTACCATGTAAACCAAACACACTTCCTTTCTCCTCTTCCCAGAATCCGGGGCTTGCAGTTGTTTTGAGTTAGCAATCTACTAAGGCAAAACGTTAGACCTTAACTCATTGCCTTTTGTTCCATTCCTGCTCTCTGCAGCATGATCACTTATAGTGGTATTCTGCTCTGTGAGCTTTTAGTTGTAGCCTTCATGGCATCAGCCAAGAAGTGCCCTGAAATTGATCTCTGACCTCTGTGGATTAAAAAATCGAGATGGACTTCTCAGCTGCTCCAGACTCAGCTGGGGTCCTGCTTTGTTGCAAGTGATCTTTATTTTATTTTCAGAGTCCCAGGAGAAGCTGTGCCCCTTACAAAATCCCGAGCAAGCCACTCTTTTGATGGATCTTCAATCACATTTTGCTCTTCTCAGATGTTCACAAAAATCAAGCCAGCTGAATTCACGTTCACCGTTAATTCCTGGAATTAGGGAAAATCACAGGTTTTACTTGAATCCAGGAAAGGTAATTCTCTTCAGCCTCTCTGCCTAGTCACATTTCACATTATGCAGCAAGGGACCTTCTCTCAGCCAGAGCAACACAGCCTATTATCAGGCTGCTGATCCTTGAAGCACCTTTTCTGGGAGGATGAAACACAAGCCTTCAGACAACGCTGCTCTTACTTCAGTCACTTAGGTAATCTTCTCAGCTTTAGAAGTAGCTCCTCAACCACACCAACTTTCACAATGGAGAGTCAGCTTTCACTGTACCTTGTGGCAGGGCAATACTGACCCATCAGAGATAGCAGCTTGGAGCAGTCTCTTCAACATATATCGAGCAGAAGCTCCAGATTTTGCTTTTTCTGGTAGCCTTGGGTTTCATAGATGTTGTAGAGCAAGGCATAATTCTCTGTAAATATTATTTACCATTATGTTTAATTTATTAGACAGCAAACCAAAGCCTGAATGATAATTATACCATCTCTCAGAAGGCAATGTTGATTCTTAAGCATTTTCCTCCCTTAGTCAAGAACTTTCTCCCTTTGCTGCATGGTATTTTAATCTGAGGTAGGTCACTTTACAGCTCTATTGTCTAACCTCAGTGAAAACCTTTTCCCAGAAAAGTTTAATCATGATCCACTGGCATAATCCAGAGCACAGATTCTCCTGTCAGCAGCATGTGTGAACACAAAAAACTGTTGAGTGATGACAAGCCTGAGAAGGGCTGGTGGGAGGTGTTGGCAGGGCAAGGGGGCTTTCCGTCATGTTGAGGCTACAGGGACTTCGGTGTACCTGTTCTGGAGACAGAGCTGTAGAACTTATGAAGCACCTTTTCTCCCCTGTAAGATTGTATCAAGAAGTATTGATTAGAATAACGGTGAAAAGGTTAAAGTTTTATCGCAGAGCGGGATGTTGGAAGAAGTCTCAAGTGAATGTCTGCACTTGTGTTCAGGCCCTGCAGTCTTCTGCTTTTGTTTCCTCCTGTCTTCAGCTCTGCAAGTGAAAGTGAGGTTGATGTGGTTCAGTGCAAACATCAGACGCTTTGTTCCAGTTATAGCTTTGCATGTAGGTGGGGAAGGGGCCGGGGCTGAACTTCTCTCCTAATCTCTATAAACAACCTGAATATCTCACAGCTGTCGGGGCATGGACCATAGCATCTCATAAACCATCTGCAAACCTTTACGTGTGGGTGAGTACAGAAGGTACAGAGAACAGGCTGTGTCTGTGAGTTGAGCTCATTAAACCATCTGATAGCCAACGGCTGATTCGAGCTGCAGTTTTTCTGACTGTTTACCCGTTTTGGTGTATGTCAGTGGGTCATTGGGTAGTCTCACACTCATACAGGGAGAACCAGTACATGAAGATTAGTTTTCCTTGAGGAAAGAGTGATCTTGGCACTCCCGGTTGCCTGTTAAAAGTGCAGCCTACCAGGTTACTGTAAGAACTCCTTGGACTATGGGCTGATAACTCAGATTTTCTGCAAAAGCCAAGTATCACAGCCTGAAATCTTAGAAATGGTAAACACATTTTGTTATGGAAGTGCCCACGTGGATGCCCAGTGGAAGAACTCCCATAGCAGTTACTCACACATTACTTCCAGTGAAGCTGCGGGAGGCTGGAGGTGTGGGATCAGGGTGCCCTGCCACCTACCCAGAGCCGTGGGCAGCTCCACCACCTCTGAGGTTTTACGGTGCAGTGCTAACAACCAGACTTTCAGGGCCTGCCCAGGAGCAGCTTTTTGCTTTCTAAGGCATGCACTGACTTTTCAGCAAGCTTTTCAGTGTGGTTTGTACTTTCTAAGAAGTGAGCTGAAGTGAAGCCTGACAGCCAGCCAGCGAGCAACACTGCTTACCTGCCCCAGGGACACCGGGTGCTACGTATACACAGGGGAAAATTTGTTGCAAGTCAGGAGGAGGTGTAAAAACCCATCAAGATGCTCGAGAGAGAGAGTCAGAACATTGTTCTTTACAAGAACAACTTGGATGACATCTCTTTTAAACTTCAGCTAAGTGAAAGGAAATTTTTTTTCAGTGCTACTGGAAGATTTTTCAGTCTGATTTGAAAATGACATGAAACTCCAAACTAAAAGTAGGTTAATTTACAGACTTGCGTCTAAAGAAATGGTTGTGTGTGTGGGAGAGGTTATTCTTCAGTCAGCAGTCAGAACTGGAATTGGTGGGGGGATGGATAGTGCTCCCAGCTCCGTAGGTATGAAATAAGTGGGATACTGTTAGAAACTAACCCATGATAAGCTGAATCTGAATGTCAGAAAATATCAAACACAAGAGATTTGGGGTCAATCTTCCCATGAGATCCATAAGGGCAAAATTTATAGCTGATTTTTAATATGAAGCTTTATAAATTTACAAGAAGTTGAAGTGGTGGCATGCTTCGAAAGCTAAGGAAATGGGTCTTATCCAGGCTTACAATGGATATGGAGCCCACTAGAAAGACACAGGTGGGTGTGGGGGACAGGTTACCGTGGACTTAGTTCTACTTCTGTCATGGCTACATTTGTGCAGAGAAAGACCAGGTTATGGAGAAATGACAGTGGAAAGCTAGAAACTTTGATCAAGGAAAGGGACATGAGGGGCATGGTTTAGTGTTTGATAGGAATGGTTGGACTCAATGATCCGGTGGGTGTTGTCCAACATGGTGATTCTATGATTCTATGACCTACGACCAGCCGTGGAGCAGCCAGCAGCAGCTTGGCCGGTGCCTGTCCTCTCCTCCACCCTGGCCTTTGCCTAGGGAGCCGGGGCTGGGAGTGAGAGGTCTAACTTAGTGCCCTCCACGGCTTCTGGAGCACATTTCCACCAGAAGCCATCTTCTTTTCCAAGGTGGCATCAGCTACAAGGGGCAGAAGAGCCATTTGTTTCTGTTTTAGTCTTTGACACATCTTTGTGGCCCGATGTCATGAGAACATCAAACAGTACACAGAGCTGTATTTCAGCCAGCAGGCTTTCCTGAGCACTCTAGCAATGACGGCTGAACTGGTGCCTTTCATCTGTATTGCATAAGTATCTTCCCAATTTTTCTGTTTATGGTTAGAGTTTTATTGGTGATTTTTTGTCTTTTAGTTTCTCGTTAGGTAGATGAGGTGAAAGAAGGTAGGGCAGCATGGGAAAAGAAGCTATTCCTTGCCAGAAAGGGATGAAAGAAGTTGTGATTTTCTTGTCCAGCATCAGCCTATCGCTTCTGTAGCTGGATGAAGCACTTTATATTAATTTCTGCCGTGTGCTTTGCTGCACTGTGGCACCATGCTGACAGTTACTGAGGCACAACTATCTGTGGCTATCTGATCAATCTAGCAGTACTCAGAAAGCTACACTCTGCAGGGCATACCAGCCTTACCCTCTGCAAATGGAAGCATGGCTCCAAATTCAAGCCATCAGAAATTATTTCCACAGGAAGAAAAAAATCCATGTGAGGCTGGAGTGTCACAGTACGACCTTGTTGTT
This sequence comes from Phaenicophaeus curvirostris, assembly GCF_032191515.1. NCBI lineage: Eukaryota > Metazoa > Chordata > Aves > Cuculiformes > Cuculidae > Phaenicophaeus > Phaenicophaeus curvirostris. The sequence goes on from NC_091395.1 coordinate 44,195,782, forward strand.
TAGGGTTTTTTTTCCATGCTTCTTGTGAAACCCGTCACCCACAGCAGCCTTCAACATTAGATTTTCCCCTTCTGCACAGTGTTTCCCCACCACTGCCGCTTTCATTATAGGAAAGGTTTTGCAACTCATTGCCAAGTGCTGCTGTGCTGTGAATATCGGTTACCTGTCCTTGTCAGATTTAAAGAGTTAATGGCAATAATGATCATATAATTGATTAAAAAGGCAACTGTGCTCTGCAAGATTGCATCTCACTCTGCAAGACAATTACATATAATGTTATATACTGTATGTGGAAGTAAAGCCTCCACACACAGTGTCTGGCCTCCCAGTCCTCTGGGCACCTCTGTGTAACTTCACTCTGAGGCGGCTGTGTCCAAAACTGCAGTTTTCCCATGACAGCCCTGTCCCAGAATTATTGGCCATGCAAACCCAGTTTGCAGTGCAAATGGACCAGTTGTCCAGTTGAATAGAGACACCTGCATATGAGCAAGTGTATTTCCAGTTAGGGTCCTGGAAATAATCTTGTCTTCAGTGAGGTCCATTAGTCCTTCTACTTAGGAAACTTCCTCAGTTGTATTAAGCAGCAAATCCTCTGTTTTTTCCCTCATTTGCCACATACTCAGTATACTGCAAATATATCTTACGGGTTGGTTTAATATGATTTGAATGTATTCCAAGCCTTATTTCAGTACATAATGTGTAACCTGGGGGTTTTAGAACAAGTCATACAGGAACCTTGTACACTGTATGATAAAATATAACATCTGATAGGGAATTAAACTTATAAACATCTCCGGGAAAGAATAGCGTGTGATGTCCTTGTCTGAATCCACAGCCTCTGAGTCATTGGTGCTCGCTCATTAAAACCGGCACCACCAGTGCCGTCCCACTTGCCATAGTGGTGCTTGTTCTGATAAGCCAACATCCCTCCAAGCACAAAGATACATAGTTAATGCTCAACACAAGAGAATTTCCATCAGTCTGAGGACATGCTGAAGTGATTTGGTGGACTGGAACAAAGTTTGGTGGAAAGCACATGAAATGCTTCAGTTTAATAGATGCACTTCTTTAATAGGCAGCTTGGTAATTATATATTATACCTCAGTGCCCCTTTCAGTAGTGGGTAGCTAATTTTAAAGCTTTGCTCTGTTTTACAGTTTCTTTTTTTACATTGGACCACATAAATGGAGAGAAAAATTAAGTGGTTTTAGTTCCTGTACAAGGATGCTGTAGTTGACCTTGCTTAATATAGAACTAATCATAAATTAGAAGATTTGGATAGACATACTCTCATGTCCATACCAGCTAAGATGGAAAAACTCCAGGATAATATATTACCCAGATGAAAATAATTTCACTCTGTTTTTCACATTTTCATTTACATATGAAGAAAATTTGAATTTATATGTGTTTCTATAATATGTGTTTCTATGTTTCTATATGTGTTTCTATAATTTGAATTTCTAAAAATACATATGTTCATATATATCTATTTAAACCAACCTCAAAATCTGCACTTTTATGTTGATCATTTTTTACTCAGTTTAACTTGCATCTTTTCATGAACTTCTGTTTCTAGAACAGGAAAATAGACTTATTCTTTATTTCTCTGAAATATCATCCTTGACATGTCACCATTACCTTGCATTTAACAAGCCTGATAGTAAATGCATGAAATTTCAAAGTCTTTCTCATACTCTTTATTCTGTGTTGCTTTTGACTGCAGGGTAATAGTTTTTTGAAGGATTTGGCTGGGAAGATCATCAGTCTCCTCATAGTAATTTTCTATGCAGATGAACAACAAAGAGGGGGGCAGGACTGCGGTTGTACTATCAACCCTCTCTGTATTCCTGTGTTTACACTTCCATTTAAATTTACCTGCAAGTCTGATCTTTCCGGAGTATTAGCATGCTTGGTTTTGATTTATAATTGCTATGTTCCTGTAATATCTTTTATTCAGTTTATTAATCTGTTCCCAGATGAAATTCCATCTTAGCCTAGTTTTGTCCAGGGAATATGAAATGTTCTTTTATTCCCAGAGCAACAGATGCAAACATCATCCTAAGGATGGGAAGCTTATCAAATGCCCAGTACAATGTTTTTCACTGATATTTCAAGAAATGCTTTGTGCTGCATTTCTTAATGCTGCCAGATGCTGCTTTCTGGCCTCCGAATCACATTGAAGTTTTACCTTACAGAAGCTGTAAGGGAGCATGTAATAGTTTGCATTCATTTTGCTAAAGAAATTGTAACTTAGTGCGTGCTTTTATGGATTAGTCGTATACGTTACAGAGCAACATGGGTTTATGTCATTTTTCCCCTTGAGAAATCTGCAAACAATGTTTCTGCTTTTGATCAAAGTTGCCCTTGACCATACCTGGGAGATGAAGTGATGAAACTAGAGGAAACCTCAGAGCCCTTTTCCCACCACAGGAGAGTCGGCAAGTGCCCAGTAATACCTGCAAGGCTGCAGGTACCTGCTAGCAGGTTCTTTTCATAAAGCTTTAATAAGGATTTCAGGTCAGATTTGCACTACAGTCAATTCCCAAAACTTCCTGACTTGCCACTGGGTTTGTACCACCCACCCACGTCTGAAAGCCCTGTTGGGTTCCCACTGTGCTGCCATCAGCCTTCATAAGTGAAATCACAGGAACTATTCATATGAAAATCAGGCCCACATGGCTATTGTGTCAGGTGTTTCTGTGGGAAATTTCAATTGCAAAATGTGATTTCACAACCATACCTTTGGCATTTATTCTTTTTCTCTTTCCTTCTTTCTCTTTTGGTGCTGGGTTTTTTTTTCCCTGACTTCCAATGCAGACACAGAAAAACAGTCCAAGTGCTGTTTCCTTTTAGGCTAAGAGAAGTGTGTGACCTCTCATAGTAACCACAGTGGATGTAGAAAGCTGCACCTTCTCTCATGTAACGCTTTACTAATAACTCAGAAACTGAGGCTTAAGCAGTTTTCTTTGACTACATTTCTCTTCAGAGGTAGTCTGAGATTTTCCTGCACGCTGAAAGATAGCAAGGGAATGTGTTATGTAATGCCAGCTGATGTTTAATACAGATTAGTGACTGGAAATAAGGAGCTGAAACTGTTGTACTGAATTCAGCCATTCCTCCACAAACCACAGCATAGGAACTGCTCACCGACAGGTTAGCAAGTTTGCCACTCATTGCTAAAACCAGTCCTATTTATTTCAATTTGACTTCTTCTCTCGGTTTTGTGATGATACAATTCCAAAAAGAAGTTCCCTTTTCTTTTATTTTCTCCCTTTAATTCAGCAGGCGTGTGTAAAGCGCCGCTGAAGGAGGAGGGCAGAGAACTGCCCCCTCCTTTGACCATGCCGAGGCAGCCTCGGCACTGAGCAGCACCAGACATCTGCAGGGGATTGGAAACGGCTTCCACAAACTATATTCAGCGGCAATTTTGAAGAGAAAAGTCTTCTTGGCAATACACAGGTTTTGCAGACCAAAGCAGGCGCTTGTTTTGGTGGGCAAGAGCATCTTCTGTCTGTGCACACTGTGCGGTGCTGGCATGAACAAACAAGATGCTCGAGAACTCATGACACTATTCATTGCACGGGTCTGAAGGGAAGTGATAAACCCTTGTGGGATGCAGTGACCCACTCCTGAAGCATAAAGAAAATGCAAGTTTACCCCTTAACTAGGAAAGCCAGGCTTAAAAACAAGTGACTGCATGTTTAGCATGCGTCAAGAACCACTGCTGGCAGACTCCTGCCTTAGCACTGCCCTGGTAAAGTGGGGATGACATTTGATACACGGATATATCATGTTCTGTTGTGTTTGGAAATTGCCTCACTGCTGCTAGAAAAATATAAATCAATTCTCATCTCAGCATGAGCTCAACAGCTTTGGATTGATGGCGCGGCAAAGCAGAAATAGGGTATTAGCTCAGGGTATGGAGACTCTATCCCCAACACAACATGGAGATTGCTTGTCCCCTCACTCAGCTTTATGCAGGGAACAGGTGCTCTCACATGGGGTGTCAAGAGGGAAACAACCCCCCAACTCTGCCCTGGTGGCTGGGAATCTGTCTGTCTGGCATGCTCCCTCTTGCTGCCAGTCCCCAAGGCACATGGAGCATCCATCTGGGCACCACAGCCACGTGTGGGAAAGCTACTCTGGCTTCCCACACATGCAAAACGCTGTCAGAGAAGGAAAGTGGAGGTGGCTAGCAGGAGCTTTCCACAGATCTGTAAAAATCCTGCAAATTGAAAAAGCATTTAATCCGCAGCTGCTATGAAATGGTCAAAGTATTGGTGTAGTAATGAGATAAAATGAAACTCTGGTTAAAATGGGTTACTTTTGATTGAGGGCCACAAAGACAATCAGAGGGTTGGAGCACCTCTCAGATGAGGACAGGCTGAGAGAGTTGGGCTTGTTTAGCCTAGAGAAAAGAAGGTTCTGGGGAGCCCTTATAGCAACCTTCGAGTACTTACAAGGGGATCATAGGAATGCTGGGGAGGGGGCTCTGCATCAAGGAATGCAGCAATAGAATGAGGGGTAATGTTTTTAAACTGAGAGATTTAGACTAGATATTAGGAAGAAATTTTCTACTGTGAGGGTGTTGAGGCATTGGCACGGGTTGCCCAGGGAAGTTGTGGATGCCTCATCCCTGGAGGTGTGCAAGGCCAGGTTGGATGGGGCTCTGAGCAACCTGGGTCTAGTGGAAAGTGTCCAAGCCCATGGCAGGAGGATTGGAACAGGATGGAATTTAAGGTCCCTTCCAGCCCAGACGATTCTGCGATTCTATGGTTTTATGATTCTATGTTTTAATGATTCTATGTTTTATTAGAAAAGGCTGTAAATTAGGAGAAAAAAATCTTGGTTTCAGGTAGTTTCTGGAGAAGCAGCTGTCAGCCTTGTCAGCTGCTTCTCCAGCTAGTTTCTCAGCCCAGTGGTTGCTTTCACTGAGGCTGTAATGAAAGGGTAGAAGAATTCTGCAGGCAGAGAGAAGCATAGAGAAACACTTATCACCTTTCTCTCTTCCCCCTTCCCTTCCTTTCTGTTCCTTGTCATCTCTAATCTTTGTAGCTAAGTTTTACAAGACTCCCAAAGGTACAAGAGTGTTGTATATGGCCCCTGACTGATAGTGAAGCTTGTTTTCAGCTCCATTTTGTCACCTTAGAAACTTGCCTTTTATCTCTGCTTTTTATCAGATAGAAAAAGTAAAGACAGCTTGCTGCCCTTCACAGAGCGGGGACAGCCTATGTGTGCGTGTGTGGGCACATGTGCGCAGAGATGTTAGCGTGTGTGCACTGGTCAGCTGCAGCCCATCATCCTGCAGGCTTTGGAGGGATGCTCAGTGCAAGCAGCTCTTGTGAGAGCATGGCTTTCTGAACCAGGTGAAGTGGGGCTGAGGTAAGTCAAGGCATCTTGCAGTTTCCCCTCACTGCAAAACCAAATCTTTTCTAAGCACCTGCTTCCTCTGTGAAAGAAATTTACACTCTTCAGTGAAAACCAGACAACAGCATGAAGGAAGAACTTTTGAAAACCTCTCAAAAATAGATTTGTTCATTGTACATGATGGGCTTTTTTCTTTGCACGGTTGGAAGTACAGATGTGCAAGACATTTGCATGCACTGCATCTTCAGGGGTGAAGCACCCTCACAGTCAGGGAGGCAATGGGACAGCAGGCAGCCCCAAAGCACTTTCCATAGCAGCAAGGACAAGCGATGCTCTTGTTCTTGCTTCGACACTGATGCTTAAAAGCACTGCTCATGCCAGGTGGCCTCCTGGCGTCTGCAGGTTCTTCCAACCCAACTTTTGTACATACTCAGCTATCAATGATCAGCTATCAGTGATTAGCTAGGTGGGCTTTTTAGTCCCTCGGTATGGTTACACTGCTCCAGTCCACGCTACAGACACCTAAGCCAAGGTCAGCCCTGGTTCAGGTTGGTGCCCTGGGAAGTCATCAGTGCCATTGCACTGCAGGGCCCCTGCACTCCCACCCCACTGCTTCCATCCAGGAGCTGCTACCGTGCAACCGTCTATCTCCATTTGGTGCCCTGGTGACCCCGTAAATTAGTTTTTGGAGGTCTCAGCTGGGGTCCTGCAGAGGTGGGACCAGTTACATGTGCCCTGTGAGTATCACTGAAGACTCTCAGTTGCCAACACATTCTTCCAGGTAACGGAGATTTAACATGTGTCCAAGCCACATGCACGGTTCTGGGAAGTCTGAGCACATATGGCACTTTCCTAGTCTGCATATCTGATGAAATCAGAATGCTTGTTTTATAGTTAAATTATCAGGCAATTGCTCTGAAAGTATTTAAGTACTTTTCCACACCTGCAGCTGGATGGAGAAACTCATCTCCAGGGGATATTGGGGGGGCTAAAACCATGAACAAGGTCAAAAAAGGAGTTAGACAAATTTGTGCAAGGTATGCCCATTAGGACTACCAAATACAGTCATTCAGATGCAACCTCCAGCTCACAAGGTCTCCAAATTACAGTGAGGATTTACCAAGGAAAAATAACTCTCAAATTGTTCAATAATCTTCTCCAAAATACCTGCTCCAAGTAATTTGTAGAGACAGGATACTGGCCTGGTTGGGCCAGTGATCTGACGCACATCCCTGTCCTCCTGTTGTAAAAACTATCGTGTGGCTGTAATAATTAGTCAGCTGGAAACAGCCCAAACCCAAAGAACAATGCCACAGCACTGAGCACATATTTGTTCAGTCAGGGGAAGCAGCAGAGAAAATGAGTTTTGCTCCAAGAGGTGCAGAAACACCTATCAGAGACACAAAAGCAGAGCAAAAGGGCAGTTCCTATGAAAGACATGGGCCCTAGATGCACAACTGCTGCCAAGAGTTGCCCTGAAAATCATAGAATCATAGAATCACCAGGTTGGAAAAGACCCATCGGATCATCAAGTCCAACCAATGGTGCCAGTGCTGCCCATCTGATAGCAAATGTACCTGTGTTTGCAGGAGAAAGTTTAGCAAGGCTTTAAATAGAAATGGGGTAAGAGAGGATTGATCTTGAACTCTAAAAGTAGTTTATAATCCTTAAAGTAAAGGTAGGCAGCTTGAAAACAAGGTGGTCAGGCTCTCCTCTGGATCCTGAAAAGTAGTGATGATGTACAGTGTGGGGTTCTCAGTGGAGAAAGTATCAAGTATGAATTTCCAGGGCAGCACTGAGGCAAAAAGAGCTTTTGTGGGGTTTTTTTAACACACAAGGAGATGTGCAGACTATCAGATGAAGGACAGGACTGTCTAAAGGAATGACACTCAGCTTTGTGAAAGGCGCTGCTGCTAGAATAAGGGACAATGTAAATGACCTTCAGACCAACCTGAAGGCCAGAGGATGGTCCTAACAGTAAGGTCTTCGCCAGTTTGGTTTCTTGGTTTCTGCCAATAGTCCAGAAGAACTAGCCTCAGGGAATGCAGATAAATGTTATCATGAGGATAAAATTCTGGACAGAAATCGAGCACAGATTTTCACCCAAGAGCATAATTTACCCTTCCAAGAAAGAGGGTCCTTGTTCTTTTCAAATGAAGACGTAACGTTCAAAGAGAGGACCCAGGCTTTGGCCAAACACAGCTGGTTTGCCACAGGGAGAGGTGTCTGGGCAAAATGCAACTGGCTTGAACTACAGCCGCTGTCACCAGCCTGAGCCCTCTGGCCATCAGGGTATGGCCATACAAGCCCTGCAATCCTGCTGCAGACGTATCCCAGGCAGCAGCATCCAAGCTGGTGTGGGTCGCTGTCCTGGAGGACAGTGTTGCCAACTAGCTCTGTCCTAACAGGAGCTTGGGCGTTGCTTAGCACAGGCTTTAGGGGTTATACCATGAGAGCTGTTGTAGCTCTAAAGGACAAGCCACATTCTCCTCCAGATCAACCAAAGCCATCCAGAAAAGCAGAGGAAGTGCTGGGCAGGACCCCACGGCAGCACATCTCTAGAAACCCTCAACCCTACTTTTCTTCATCCTTGATCTCCTGCAGTGTCCAGGTCCACTTCTGGGCTTCAAAGCCCAACCCCGTCCCTGGCAGCATCACCCTTTCCTCTGGAGGCAACCAGCTCGGGGTGGGCAGCTTGGTTTTCCTCATGCCACTCTTTGAAACTGAAATCTATCTTCGTAAGAACTTCCTCGAAGTCAGTATACGAAGAAACATCCAGAGGATGACAAAAATAAACCAGGCAGCTGCACCCCTGTTGAGCCCAGGCTTTCCTTTCTAAGGTAATCGAGTGGCCCAGCTCTGTGTGTCATTTAGCACTGGTGAAAAAAAAAAAAAGACTCATGTTTAGAGCACGCCAGCCACCACCACTGACGGATAGTGTGCATCTGGCCACGGGGACTGGGTCCTGGCAGGGCACTGGAGCTGTTTGCACTGCTGCCAAGGGAAGGGAAGTCACTGCACATCCTGTTGGCTTTACCTGAGGTGACCCAGCTGGGATGTTGTTTTAGCTTGGCTGGTTTACGCTGTTTATGTGCACAGAGAGCAAAGAGGGGCAACGATCCTAATGAGGTGGGCACAGATATGGGTGTCCTGCACCTCGGCACCCCCCATCCCCTGGAGCAGCAAGAAGCTGCTTACACAAGGAGGTTGTGTTTGGTTAATTAAAGCATCTAAATAAAAATACCACTACCTTGACCTGCTGAGGCAGATGCTCCTTTAGCTCATTCCCTTTTTTCCCCCTTCCATCAAGGCTACATTACCTCAGTTTAGCATTTACTGCAGACAGAGTGGATCACTGGGCTGTGGTAACTAGTTCCAGCAGCTAAGCGCGCAGTGAACTTCATATAGTATCATCTGTCTGCTTGTAAACACCTTATTCAGATGGAAACCTAAGAGATTTAAGTAAAATAATAACGTATATGACCCAGTTAACCAGATTTCCATGAGCTACTGTAGACTTGCTGTAAATGTAATTCTTTGTTATCTGTCAGGCTGCTCTGGCATAATTTCTCTTCCATCCCATCTGGAACCCGAAAACATGTAGAACCATAAAATGAGCAGGTTCTGGTGAGGATAACTTCAGCAGAAGTGGCTACACGAAGGAAGACTTGCTATTACAGCATCATAAATGCCTCAGCTCACTTCTACCACTCACTCTGACAGCTGGGAGCACCGTGCTGCTGCCCTCCAGCTCTGGCAGGAACCAGGTGGGATGCTTAGATGTATCACAGTCCTCAAAGGAGGATAAGCTCTGCCTGCCATGGGGTTTGTGGGTGCCCGGCAGCCTCCCAGGATAGTGGAAGGGGCCAGGCATGGCACAGTGGGTTGTGGATTTCTAGGTAACTGAACCTAAACCAGTCTTCTGGAGTTCTTGCAGAAAGTTTACACTGACATTTGGTTCATTTTAAAACAGCCCTTTGAAATGCTTATGAAGAGGTCTTGTATCAGCTTTGCTTATTCTCAGCGTTTACATTTTCCCTGTAAATTTTCTTACACCAACCAAACAAAAAATACTCATAAATATGTCTCTCTGGAGTACCAGGAAACCTGTGTCTCCAAACAGCAGTCGTTGGAGACATACCAATAATCTCCCAAAACACATCATGCCATGGCACTTTTGGCTTTCCAGCAAAATGAGAATAATCTCATTTTCTCCAGAAAAGTATTCTGGATTCCAAAGGAAGCTGCAAAATGTGCAAATACAAGGATGAGTCACGCCGCATGTGCCAGAACTGCGGAAACCTTCATGGAAACAGCTTTTAGGGAAAGGCTTCTTGATTAGTATTGTCTGCAGAGAGCCCGTCCCTTGTGCCAGCAGCGATGTCGCTGTGTGGAGCGGTGCATCCCAATACCCTGTGGGCAGGTGCAGCATCCTCTGAAGGCAGCGAGGCTGTGTGGGTGCAAGCGTATCCCCTCCAGGGTCGCTCAAGCTGTGCTCCTCACAGCAAGCTGGGAGGAGTGAGGCAGGGTTTTGGGGCAGGGGAAAGCCTCACACTGCTGGCTTGGGGCTGCTCTGTGCTGTGTTTGATATAATTCATGTGAATTGGTTTATCCTCTTCCATCATGTGGCTGTCCACTCTTTCATTTATTAACTGGAGAAAATGGGAAGCTGGGGCGGAGGGTGTTGATGGGGCCAAGCAAATTGATGGGGGAGCAGGCAGGAGAAGGTCCCCAAGGAGGAGGGAGAGAGGAGGACCAGACCAAAAGATCAAAGTATGAAGCAGGCTCCAGCTGCTGGATTCACACTGTGCACATGTGAAACGGTTAAAACCTGGCCAGAGAAAGCAAGCAAGGAGGGGAACTGAAACTGAAAACAAAAACGAATGAGGAGGAGCTGGGGTCAACGCTTCCAGCAGCTTGGGCAGCTGAACACGAACACCGCTACCTCCGGTGAGCTTGGGTGTCACTCCTGCCTGCTTGGGCAAAGAGATCAGCACAGCTTGTCGCAGGTGGTGAGACTGACCCCACCACCCCCGGCATTAAGCAGGTTTTAATGTCCATTAGTTGTCGGGGGGCTTGCCCCAGAAACAAACCTGCACCCCTGTCTACCTGTCTGTGTTTTCTTGCCTGCAAGAGATCTGCATTCAGAAAAGTATCTGGGCTGCTGCACCCGACAGATGTGCCTTGTCACATGCAACAAGAACAAAAAAAGGGCCTTTAAAATGTTACTGTGGGTCGGGTGGCATTTATTTTGGTTTTTTTAGTTCTTTGGAAAAAAGAAGAAACCAAGAAAAAAAAAAAAACACACCCAAATTTGCCCGAGAGTAAAAATACTACCAAAAACTGAAACTTGGCAACGTTATGAGAGATAACATCTTTAAATGGGCACATGCAAAAAGCAAGTGCTACAGCAAACGTCCTCAGCACCCGCCCAGTTTCCTGCTGCTCCCCCATGTTTCAGGGCAGAAACTATGAGGAGGTTAATAACACGGCACCCCAGCAAATCCCCAGCCTGCCATCTGGGTCTGAATGTCTTAGAGGTTCACTTTCTCCTAAGAAACAGTCAGGAAAAAAATATGTGAAGGTACTAAGCTTAAAAGGCAGGATGAAGTGTATAAATCAGCTGAGAAAGTGCACCTGAAATGAGCAGAGGGAAATGAAGGCAGCACTATCGGGTACCCTCTGGAGAGGAGTTACTGCACTAGAGGCTGGAAGCTGTAGTCCTTACAAGATGAAAATCAAACCAGTAACTCCGAATGCCCTCCATCACCCCTGGTCCAGTATCAGCCTGTATAAAACAAGAAGATATTTCCACCGACATTTCACGTCCTGAAGCCAGTTCAAAATTAGCTCTGAACACAACTTCATTGAGGAGGCGGGGCAGGGCTTGAAGCTGCAGCTGAAGGCAGCTCAACAGGACACCTTTTAGCTGCTGTTGAATTATTTAGCCTACAGGCATGTAATTGAGAGCAGAACTGGCCAAAGGAGCTACCTATCCTCAGCCACTCATCAAAAAAATAACACACTGAACTTGGAGCTTTCTCTGCATTTGCTGATTTATTTAGAGCTGCCACACAGAGACAAAAGCTCCTTCAGGGAGCTGTAATCCAGTAGCTGAATTTCATGCATCCCAAGCCTTAGTGCAACCACCTTCATCCCATCAGAAAGCCCAGGGTCTCAGACAAAGCTCTGCCTGGGGCAGCAGTGGCTGTTGGCCTCCACGGTTTCCTTCCTCCCCACCACTGTTTTCATTATCGTTGACAGAAAAATCCTGCACCTGCTGCTCTTACCCAAGAGGAGGAAACCCTCCTCCAAGCACTTGTTTGAAAGGTCAGCGGGCTGATTCTTCTGTCATGGCATTGGCAGGCAGCACGGCCTCTCCATCAGCAGAAACACCTGCATGTGTGGCGACAAGTCCCAAAAACTGGCCTCTCCTCACTAAATCCAACCAGCACAAGTAATTAACAGGCAGACGGCTAAAATGTCTAAGATGAGGCTACTCCAGCCAGCTGCCCGCGTTACCAGTCAGGATGCTGCTGTAAGAGGCACAGGGGCAGGGAGCATCCTCTGGCAGCTGAGGATGCAGGCAGGGGTCCTGTCCCACACCCATACTCTTCCACAACCACTGCTGCACAGCCCCATGCCATGGCCATCTCCCGGCTCCCCTGGCCACCTCCCGGCTCCCGTGGCAGACACCAAAGCCAACCCAGCAACAGGGAGGGAGAAGCTGCAGCAAGGGCTGTATGGCAGCACCGGTTCTTCATCTTTGAGGCAAGAACTAGCTACAAGCAGGCTGGGAGATGAAAGAGAAAGGATGCGTCTTGAGCAAGAGGGAAACGATTTAAAGGTGAAGCTGGTTTCTGCTGGCCTAGATTGAAGCCCTGCAGCAAATTCGGTGACTCCAAGCAGCCCTGAGGAAGGCCAAAGTCTGGACAGGCAAGGGCAGTTTTCACACTTCCTACAGATGCTTCTTTCTCCTATTTATCCAAGTGCAGAGTGAATAGTTTGCAGTCCTGTGGCAAAGAGGCATTCAGGTTTTGTGCAACTACTGTCTCCCAGCTACTTCCAGCAAAGGCACAGAATGCCAAGACATAAACCAAGCCTCACTACCTGCCCCGATGCTGGTCCCGCCAAGGGAGCACGTGCCTGCAAGGGAAGGAAAGAACAGGATGGCCAGGTGGTTACACTCAACCAGGAGCCAAGGGCATCACTACACACTGGGGAGAAAAAAACAAGGGTTCAGTCCTGGGGAATTTTGAGCCGACTCACCTGTCGTGCTTTCGAACAGGATTTGAATATCTTTGCATGCGAGTATCTTGCTGGAGTCCAGGAGGATGTCAGGAGTGGCGGTCACAGACACCAGTAAGAACTTTGCTTGTAACATTACGTGGCTCATAAACACACATAGATAAACTTATGTTTGGGCCCATTATTTAATTTTCTGCATATTCTTCGTTATTTTTCCCATTATTTCAGCTGAGTTACAGAAAGAATGATCCTACCTTCACAGGGGTCCTCCAGCACCTCTCTTAGCCCCTTCCAAACTCCCCCCTCAAAAATAGTTTACCTTTATTTCTTAACTCTTTTGCAAAAGGAGTGGAAATGCCTGGGCATGGGAACAGATCCCCTCCAAACAGATCTAACTCAGCTTCCCTCAACTGCCCTGTCTGTAAATTCACAGAATCACTAGGTTGGAAAAGGGCTCCAGGATCATCGAGTCCAACCATTCCTATCAAACACTAAACCATGCCTCTCAGCACCTCATCCACCCATCTTTTAAATACCTCCAGGGATGGTGCCTCAACCACCTCCCTGGGCAGCCTGTTCCAGTGCCCAATGACCCTTTCCGTGAAATATTTTTTTCTGATGTCCAGCCTGAACCTCCCTGGGCGGAGCTTGAGGCCGTTCCCTCCTGTCCTGTCCCCTGTCACTTGGGAGAAGAGGCCAGCACCCTCCTCTCTACAACCTTCTTTCAGGTAGTTGTAGAAAGCAATGAGGTCTCCCCTCAGCCTCCTCTTCTCTAGGCTAAACAACCCCAATTTCTTCAGCTGCTCCTCATAAGACTTGTTCTCCGAAAGACTTGCTTATCCTCTACACATCTGTATATATTCCCCCTATGGAAATACCATCTAGCTCGAGGCACCATATACTCAGTAAAATCATGTTTGGAAAGGGACAAGAAGAGTGTGTAAAATTACCCTCACAGCACATGTCATACTTGCATCTTTTAACCCCCAAGACCCTGTACTTGACCTCATTTTTTTCTCAGGTGCTACCGAAATATATAGACTTCAGTGTCTTCTCTGAGTGAGGGTAGGCAGACTCCAGTCGATTTTGAAAAACGCAAGAAACAGAGGCCAAGGCAATGGACGTCAACAATAGCCCAGGGCAAAGGCCCCCGTAGTGAAAGGGGCGTGATTCCCCTTGTGGTAAATCTGCAAATACAGGAGCGGCCTGTATTCTATAATCTCCTTTTTGCTAAATGCCATCACTCTTCCTTTTTCTCAGACTTCAAAGCATGTCACTTCACAGCTGCAGTATCTCATGCAACCAGGTCCCCAGATGGTACCTTGGGGAGCCTTCCACTCCACAGACGAAACCCCTGATTTCCCAAGGATCTAAGCCACGAGTCATCATGCTGAACTGTATCAGTCTGTGTCTCCCCACACCCTCGGCTTAGTGAAACCCCTGCGCAGGGCGCCAGAGAGGCAGCAATTTCCTTCCATGGGGATACTTGAAATTCGATTGAACAAGGCTCTGAGCAACCTGACCAATCTTTGAACTTCTGGAGCAGGGCTTGGGCCATGTGACCTCCAGAAGTCCCTCCTGACCCAAACTGCTCTACAACTCTGCAGTTATTGTCAATCATCTCTGAAAGAAGAGGACACGTCCTACAGAGTAGAAGTTCCTACAAGTTTGAGAAAATGGGTGCAGGGCTAGAAGAAACAGGTTTCACTAGGTCCTCATAGAGGTGGAGGATGCTGTGTAGGTTAACCCTTCACTAGAAAGTTCATAAGGAAATGGGTGGGAGAGAGGGAGGTTTGTACATGCCCTAACCAACAGGAGAATTTCAGCAGTATCTCATACCCCAGGGAATACCTCTGGACACAGCTCAGATCCCAAGCAAATTGATCTTCTCCAGTTCCGCTGCTCCCTAGATGACTTTTGTCCTACCTGAGTCACAGGGACAGCCCTTTCAAGGGAATTAGACTTTGCCGGACACCTTGGTATCCCACCTCTTTGCTAGCCGAGCTCCCCCAGAGGGGGCTGCTTGAGCTCTCAGAGCATGGGCAACACCTCAGACACAAGCTGTGTGGGTGCTGCACATTAAGAGCCTGGCCCTTACCTACCTCCTGGCCTCCACTCAGGGAGATTTCAACAGGCTTGCCTGCTGGCCACATCACAAAATTGCATGACAAGGCTAACTTGGTATTACTCGTAGTGCCAGTGGGCAGGAATGTAGTTTCCAGTGTTTCACAGAATCATAGAATTTCAGAACTGAATTGACAGTTTCACTATTAAAGGCTGGCTAGATTTTTTTGTGTGTGTGTGACTTTACATAGTTTTACAAGTATAGATAACAAGCATAGTCATGCATTGCATTTCAGAATAAACGTCAGCTGCCCCAGCCTGAAGAAATCCTCGTTTGTGTTTACATCACCTCACAGCTGGCCAGCTGCACTTACTTATCTGAGCAAGCTGGAGAGGTGCCACTGCCTTTGCACAGTGGATACTCTCTTTGATGGAACAGTGTTATGGATACACACCGTAACTCCTGTGCTTGGATACCTCTTGGAAGAGCTTCAAACATATTCCTGGGAAGAGGAGAATTTACCAAGTATGCAGACGTACATCTGCGTCTCTCCCATGGCACGGCTACCACAGTAGGGTGGGGGTTAGTAGTTTTGCAGCTCAGCTGCCCTCCTCACAGGACCTAGGGGAGAGTGAGACAAGTTACCTGGCCACCAGCACGCTGGTGAGATGTGACCTTGTGACTTGCTTTAGCTACATAAAAGTTAATGCACGAGTTACATTGGAGGTGCCTGCCTTTCCCCATGGACTACTCCTCATTTTTAGATGGCTGAAGCTAAGAATAGCATATCCTTCTCCTGGCAAGTGACAAGTTTGCATTGCAGACAAACATTTACATTCCTAGAAGAACTCAGGAAGCCCTTGAACAATCAGCTGCTTTCCTCACTGACCTGCACGGCTTGCCGAAGGCAGGCTCTCACCCGAAGTCACGCGGGGGACAGAAAAGGCAGCTCAGTCCTCACTCCTCTTCAGCAACCCTGTTAGAGGCCAAGCTCTGCGTAGGCACCTGAGTAAGCCTCAGGAACTGAGAAAGCTAAAAATGTTTTGCCATAAAGGGCAAATGTGTTCCCTTTCTCAGATGGACATGCAAGACTGAGGTCAAGGACCACTTGTGCAAGAGGGTCAGATACAAAAAGGGTCTTTGCAGGAAGGTACAAGGCCTCAGAGATGCTTCCTCAATGCCATGAGGGAGGGCACAGACCTGAAACCCCTACTACAAAGGAGGAAAGAAAACTCATTGCCTCTCACAGTATAGAACATACAGGACACGGCCACCTTCCTGGAAGCCTGTGGAGACGTGCCAACATTTAACACCATGAATCTGAACTGTGAGGAGAGAGCAAGCTGCTGCAGAGGTAAACAGCAGCCCTGCTTTCAGAACAGTAAAAGCCTCCAAGTCAGTTCTGTTTACTTTGGAAGATGCTTTCCAGCCCTCACACAACTCTGCCTCTGGGCTTTCTCTCGGCCTTAACTCTTAATGCTAAACCCAGGCTGAGCCAGAGACAAGAGTATCTCTCCATCCACAGACTAATTACTCCTCTGAGGAGAGGATGAGTGCCAGCACTCAGTTTACATTGCATGACGCTTTCCAGTCCCACACGACTGGGCTTTCTCTTTCCCCCAGCCCTGACTCTCAGCCTAGGCACAGTCTCCTCCCCAGCACTGCAGCCCTTCCTTTCCAAAAACAAACCTTCCCAAGAGGATTCCAGCATCAACTCTCCACTGAATTTAGCAGCCCCTTCCCAGTCCCATCACAACTGCAGCTCTGGGCTTTCTCTTCTACCTAACCCAACTCTTCCTTCCCCACAATAAAAATACACCAGGAGATGACTCTTCTCCCAGTCCAAGTCTCCCCAGACAGTCCCTTTCCAGCTAGTCTCCACCTGCAGATTCCAGCCTCAACCATATCCCTACCCTCAGGTCCAGCTGCAGGCCAGGGCACTTGCCACAAGAAAGGCTGGAAGAAAAGGACTCATGAAGCCTAGAAGATAATTTCCTTGCTGGAAATGTTCAAGACTTGGTTTGATAAGGCCCAGGATAACATCATCTAAGGTTCTAATTTCAATAGAAAGTTGGACTCAATGTGCCCCAGGGATCCTTCTGGTCCTGGCTCTTCTGTGACCCTGTGAGGTCCCTCCCTAACAAAAATAAGGAGCCTGTCATGTTAAAAGAGTCTAGGGGATACTACAGAGCAACTTCCAAACTTTAGCTGGGAAGTTTAGTTGAAATTCCAAAAGCTAAAGCAACTGTGTTAAGAAAATACAAAAATAATCCCAGGTTAGCCCTAAAACCAAGTAAAACAAATGTGCTATGAGCCTCTTAACCCTGCTGGCAAAGGACTCAGGATCCTGGAAACTCACCCTAAACATCCTCACAAACACACGCATGCATAGTCACAACCTCCCGGAGGAAGACGAAACCTTGAGGCCTCTGGACCCAGAGGGCCACTGGAAGGGCAAGCGTACAATGAAATGAAAAGAGAAAGTTCACATATGATGATTTTGAACCATTACAAGTATTCAGCCTTACTTCAAATACTGCTCTGGGCTTCCTCCTCCTCCCAATCCCAGCCAAACCTCTAACCTTGTCTTTCCAGGTCACCAAGTAGTAGGGTGGCAAGACAAAACTTCAAATTTCACATGGACTTGTGATGAAATTTGGAATTGCAGGATCAAGTTAAGAACACAGCAAAATCCTACTGTTTGCTGCCCCTTTTGAATAGCCAGTTAGCACATCTTCCTGTGATACAGACGTGTTTGTGCATGTTATTGCTCATCAACCCAATATACAAGGTACTCAGCTCAGCCATCTGTCAGGTTGGTATCAGAATGGCAATCACACCTGAAGGACAATCCGCATCCAAGTATTTTATGTACCTGAATCAATCCATTCAATTTTCAACAGCTTGAAAAACTGAAGAGGGAAAGTGCTTTCAACTTCTGCCCATGCCAGTGACAGCCCAAAGCGTACAGCGCTTCACAGTCACTGTCATGGCTCGTCGTCCACCATCACCATGCAACCCTGCAAGCCACTGTGGACTCTTAATTAGACGCTCTGTAGCTTCCCTCAAAGACCGAGAGGAATGAGAACTGGCCATGACGTGATAGCCTTGGGGAATGTTTGTTTGACTCCTGATTTATTCCACTAATAAGGAGTTATTGCTTGAAACGCTGCAAAACGGGATTTTTACAGATAAGGAAACTGCAAGTAAGCTAAACAGAGATCTACCAAGAACAGGGCAAGCACAGCGAAGCCTTCGTTGGGTGGTGGATGGACTTTCACAAGATCCCTTCCATGGGGTAACTTGCTCAAAGTCAAACTATGGAATATCAGCAGAAGAGGTGCCCCAACGCCCAACCCCTAAATGTGAAGCCAAATTTGAGTATGCCACCTCTAAGCTCTAGTTTCTCTTTCTGCCTTGTGCTGTCTCAAAAAGCACAGTACTTCCCACCCTATTAGATGGGTACTCCAGAAATTATAAAGGCAGCTCACACTAATTGCTCACTCCAAGAGGTCACATTCACCTACCAAAGCCATGCCATCTGGGATTTCTGAAAGATTAAAAGAGACAAACAAGAGGATTATTAAAAATTTAACTATATACCATATTTATTATCAATCCACAGGATAATCTGATTGCTACATGAGCTCATAAAAGCTATTTCACCTTTACAAAATTAAAAAAAAAAAAAAAATGTGCCACAAGGATGTAATAACTGCTGATAACCAAGGACTGAATCTGAAAATTATAAATTTGCTGTAGAAAAGATTAAAAAAAATTATATTCACTTTAGAATTTTACTTTGAATAAAATATTCCCCTGTATAAAAAATAAAAAAGCTTGCTCTGGTTAGAATTAAGAGTATTCTTCTTTTTTTTAAATCTGGGAATTTGCATAATATCTCTGTAATAGTTTTCTTTTTTTTTTTTGCTATTGTACCACGCGGCATTCAAGCATAGCAGATTAGAAACAAACATGAGAAAAGCAGTCTTAAAATGTATGAAATCCACATTGGAAGTTTTAACTTCCTTTCCTCTATTCTTTAAAGACACTTTAGCAGGAATAGCCTTGGGAAAGAATACAGGTGGGGAGGGACCTTCAATGTGCCATTAAGTAGAGCAAGGTAATAAAAGGCCTTTTGTAAGTGCTTTCTTAATAAGGTGCAGAAGCAGACTGCAACGTTGCTAGTACTGCACTATGTACAATATTCACAATAGATTTTTCTTTATTTAAAAATATTCCAGCTAGTTCACATTTTCTCTTCCATTCTGAGGCTTTCAGTTCCATCACAGCCTTGACAGCAAGAAGCGCAGCAGCACCACTTCCCTTGTGGTCGGTTGGTCCTCTTATGAAACACTGGAACCTGTAAGTGGGCCATAGTTCTTGAGCTGTTTTCCTATGTAGCAACCTTGGAAATCCTCCTGGGTTCAGGTGTACGTACTGACGGCTGGAGTCCTGAGTTAAAAACACTCCGGCAGTGGAGTTGGACACAGCAATGCTTTGTATTGCCAAGGCTTTACCTTAGATTTGTCGCGTGTGCGTCAAGGGATGAACCTCTTCCAGAGAAATGTAAAATAGAAAACCAAACAAAACAAAGCTAAAAACCCACACTGTCAAAGGCTTAGCAGCTCTTGACTCTAGACTGGGTGATGTCTGACGTTTTCTTGATGACGCTGGCCCGTGTCTCACGATCTGGCCGGCTGCTGCTCGTGGAGGCTGTGGACATTACTTGCGGCAGAGGGATGTCTGGGAAAGGGGGCCAGGAGCTGTTGTAAGGCAGTGGGCAGCTTTCTTCTTTGATGGTGACTTGGAGGTCAGGCTTGTTGGCTACAAAAGTTGCCATGCTGGGAAGCATATGAGAAGTGTTCCTCGTTCCCAGATTGCTGAGATACTGTTTGCCTTCAATGTTTTTCTTCTGCCAATGAAGTCGTCCCTGAAAAAAGGGGGGAGAAAAAGAAGGAAAAACCACATAAGCAAATGTGACTTTGCAAAGTGCTCTAAGTAACAAGATGAAGACAGAAACATCCACGAATGGCACAGGAATTACCCCATCTCTAAAAGCTTGAGCCTCTATCTGACGGCTTTGAATGTCGTTGCTGTTAGCCACTTCTCCATTTCTGAAGTCATATGCCTAAACTTTGGTGGCTCTCCAGCACTCAAGAGGCTCTGACCGCTCTTCTAATGGAAAATAAAGGCCTTATTCCCAGTAAGCCTGAGACAAAAATAGACGTGGAAGACCAAACACTCAGAGCTCCAAATGGAAGCATCTCCTCTATTACCAGAAAGAACACCCTCCTGCCAACAGGCAGGCACAGAGACCCAAGACCTTTCAAACAGCACCATCCAAACTGTGAATGCAGGCAAGGCTGCCAGGAAAACCACTGCCACTTCATGGTGTGTCCCCTATCACAGGGAGGAGGTTCAACAAAGAAAGAGGAGCATTCAGTCCTTTCCCTGTCATGCGTGCTGCAATGGCATGTTCTGTCAAAGGAGGTCTGGAGAGTCATTACTGGCAGCCTACATACAAACTCCACCCTAACCAAGGCACAAGAGACAAATCCAAGAGGGTCAGCCATGCCATTACACAGCTGCAGAACCTGCACTTCTCCAAGGAGGAGGATTCAGAGGGCTTGAGGGGTGCACAGCAGGAGAGCTTTGCAAAAGGTCTTCTGCAAAAATGTAGTTGGAGCACACAGCATCTGAGTGCCTCCTCCTACCTAACAGCAGCCCCAAAAGAAGAGTGCTGGTTTTGCATAGGTGCTGCTCAGGAAATGTTCATGCAGAGGGTATTTACAGGCTCCTTTCACCCAGCAATACTCAACTGACTGCTCAGGAAAGCTTTTGGCCTCACATACATTAAACATTCAAGTTGCATTTCTATCATACATGTAAGCATTTCATCCAACAGTTCCACTAGGTTCCATTTAAGGAAAACAAAGCAAGCTTGCTTTCAACCAAGACACGATACTCACTACCAACCAATGTCAATGCATAGTGCACACAGACACACTTATATTCATCTAAGTCCACTGGTTCGCTCCATATTAACAAACCAGCTGGTATTGTTGACAGCTCTTCAGAGTATTTTCTCATGCAAATTAATCTCCTTGAAGACTGGGTAGATGAGGAACAAAGTACCTGCAGAGATATTGACTCTGCCAGACAATCACCCAAATGTTTGTATCCCTTGAACCTTCCTGGTTTGCTTTTCTCCCCTAGCTATTATAAAAATGAATACTTCACTGGTAAACAGAGTTGCAAACACGGAAGGGGAAAGAATATCTCAGGGTATTGTTCTTGAGACCTTGCCCTAAAGTGCTAAAAATCGAGAAAACATTTACCTCTGCATTTTCTTCATCGCTTGGAACGCTGTCAGTCGTTTCACTTTCTGTCAAACAAAACAGAAACAAAAATGAAACTTGCACTACTCCATCCACTGTGGCAAAATCCAGCTCAAGAGTCTTCATCAACTTCCAACAAGTGGAAGCAAACAGACAAGTCAAACAACTGGAAAACAATGGAGGAGCAAGGATCATCTGCCTCAGCAATAGTAACCCAAGGGCTACCCAGCACAGCTGCATTGAACAGCTGGTGTAAATTCACATGGCTATCACAGTTGGCATGGCTATACATTGGAAAACAAAGCAATGGAGAGGGAAGAAGTAGATTTGTGCTTTCTGGGCAGAAGGAAGAGCCTCCAGCAAGCAGGGAAAGCCCCCTCTCCCTCACCCTCTCTTGGCAGCTCCAGGCCTGGCAAAGAGCTGAGTTCTTGTCCAAATCCTTATTTTTATCTCCCTGCAAAACCAGCAACAACTCCACCCCAGAAGAGATAAATGTGTTTTTGTTTCATGAACTGTTATCTCAGCCTGCTGCCTCAAGGACTTGTTGTCACTTCTGGTGCTTTACTACTGTTATTATACTTCGCTCTGGTTTCGCTTTTGCCATCCAAGCCAAGTGCCCCCTCACAGCCTATTTCTCAACCCTTTATGCACCACTCAAACATGTAGAAATATTACTGTCTCCAGCCCCATCATCTCCTTCGACCATGCACAACCTCCCTCACTCTCGTCACTTCAGAGCGTAAATGCAGGGGCGCAGCTCCAGCAAAACAGCCATCCTCCCTGCAGCTGGAACCCTTGCTGGCAGAAAAGCCTGAAACTCAGGAATTCTGAGAGTGTTTTCAAGACCACGTGTCTGAATACAGGTCTCCCAGCATATGAAGGTCAGGTTCGTGGCCCATGGGCTTGCTCAGAGCACTGTGTGCCTCAGACATATCCAAGATAGGGCATAAACTCCCATTTTCAAGACCAACCTATGCCTTCTTCCTGGGAGGATAACGCTAGGCATCTAGCAGGCTATCAACAGCATTAGGAAGAGGTCTTTCTCCAACTCTCCCACAAGGGCTGAGTGGATAGAGCTCATCCACTCCTGAGCCAACAGGAGCCCAGAAATTACAAAGTTGAAAGAATGATATGATGAGTTACTGTAGCAGGCAAGGAAGCTCTCAAGTCCCAGTTTCCACACTCTGCTCTGTGTCATGCATTTTAGCCTGTGCAGACTGCTTTGCACAGCCCCTACACTCCTGAAACCATAAACCATGATCCTGCTTTCTCAGAGAGCAACCTTCTGCTCTGCACTGGACATAACATGAGAGCTAAGGCTCCCTGGACTGTGTCTCATAGATCGTACCGCTGCACATATCCAGAGGGATTGGCAGCACCCTGCCTTTGTCTGAAGGCTCAGCATTAGATTTAGGCAGAGGGCTGTAAACCAATCGTCTGATTTGCTCTTTCAGACCTCAGGAGCTAAACTGCACCCAAAGCCTTTCGGAAGCAAGGAAGCCAGTAGCTCAGCTATTCTAGACTACTACTTGATAAAGCCAGCACCTCCCCTACACCAGAATCACTGCCATAGCACACAGTAAGCAGAGAATCAGTCTGAAATGTGAAGTTTAACTGCAAAGGCCTGTGAAGTTAACACTCTGCAGGGCTTCTCATTCACTAGTCCAGGTAAAGAGAGACACGCTAATGTGATTAAGCTGGTTAACTAAGCATTGTGGGGGGAGAAGAGGCAGAAATTAATCTGTGCAAACGAGAAATGACCCCAGAGATAGAATCAATAGGAGAAATGCACACAGAGACAAGAAACAGATATTCCTTGATGTGAAGAAACATGTGGCAACAAAAAAAGAGTGATGCAGCTGAAAAGGAATCCATGCTTGGTGTTTATACATAACAGAATGCTGAGCAAGAGATAGCACTATAGTTAGCAAAGCCAGGGAAGCTAGCCATTTGGGTATGGAAAGTTAGAGAGGTTATTTCAATCAAGAAGGTTATTTGAATCAGTGTCAATCATAAGAGGAGGTTGACAACAGCCTTGGTACTAAAACAAATGGATTTCACAGATGTCAGTAGAAATACGAGAAAACTTAAACGGGCCACTCATATAATTTGCTTGAGTAACCTCAGAAAGGAATTAGAAGTGTTTTTGAAATAAAAAAAGATTTATGTAGGACAACTGATACCTCAGGCTACTTCTTGTTTCAGAAGACCAAAACTAACTGTTCCTGCACAGCTCCTATGGTCATAATCTTTCTTCTCTGCCATTCAGCAGTAACGCCTGACAGAGCAGGCAACTCTACCCAGCAAATCCCTGAACAGCGCCTGGGCTCCCATGGTTCTCCTGTACGAGTTTGTGTGGAGCAAAACAATGCCAGAAATAGTCACAAGAGTCTTCCACAACTTTCAGGGCTCTAACAAATCCCAGTCCCTTGTCCTTACTCCTACCTCAAGGGCCAATGCATGCTTTACAAAAAGGATTTCAGAGAACAATCCAGGCTGGAAGAGACCTCAGGAGGTTTACAGCCCAAAGTCTTGCTCAAAGCAGGGGCAGCTACAGGACTGTATCAGGTTGCTTGGGACCTTACCCAGTCAGGTCTTGAAAACCTTCATGGATGGAGGCAGCACAATCTTTTGGGCATCCTGCTCTACTGCCTGACTGTCCTTGTGGTGAAAAAGGTGACATTTTTTCTTAGATTCAATTGGACCAAGTTCTCCTGTTTCAATTTATGCCTGCTGTTTCTCATCCTCCCACCACATACCGCTGTGAGAAGTCTGCCTCCACCTCTCAGTAACATCCCTGCAGGTAAGGTTAAGCTGCAATAAGGTCCTCAAAACCATCTCTTCTCCAGGCTGAACAGGCCCCAGTCCTTCATCATCTCCTCACAGAGTGAGTGCCCCAGCCCTTGATCATCCGATCATCCTGCTACCCCTTTCCTGCACTTGCTCACATGTGTTTGCATCTTTCTTGGAGTGGGTGGCTCAAAACTGGACCAGATACTCCAGAAAAAGTGTAACTAAGGGGATAATCACTTCCCTAGATGTCCTGGCCATGTTCCTGAAGGCTGGTGGCCTTCTCTGTGGTCAGGGTGCTCTGCTGTCTCATGTTCAGTCCACCCCCCACCCACCTTTCTGCAGAGCTGTTCCCCATTCCATCAGCCCCAGTCTCTACCGCTGCAAAGGGCTCTTCCTTCCTAGGCACAGGACTTGGCATCCGTCTGCTGAATTTCCTGACATTTATGCTGACCCATTCCTGCAGTTTCTCCAAGTCTCTTTGGATGGTTGCCCTGCCCTCAAATATATTGACCGGTGTCCCCTGTAAAGTCCTCTAGTGTGTACTCCAACACCTCTTCTGCTCGTTGATATATTAGGTAGGACTTTTTCCAGGACAGATCCTTGCAGTACTACACTTCTTATTGGCCTCTAGCTAAAGTAACCAAGATCCTCAAGAGCTGCCTTGAGATGCATTCAGAAGTATGTCAGTGGCATGGAATCATCTCTGTGTTATCAGGGTTATGGGCTAGCAGGTCCTGGTATAAGTTAGACAGCTGAGGGCCACCAGGATATTAAGAAAACATAAGGGGATAGCAGAATTACTTCAGCCATGCCTCATTTGCCTTATGCAGGCTCATTGCATTGATGCTGGGTAGGTAGCTCATGACTTGCTTATGTCAGGGTGGTTCTGCTGTCACCAGACCACCCTTCTCTATTGTCCCAGCCCAAGTAAACACCATAACTTCTGAACCAAGACAGTGACTTCTGTTTGCATTCCAAGAACTTAGATCCTGTAGCTGAAGTTAGAAGAAATCATTGTTGTGTTCACATAGACTGGAAAAGTTTTGCAAGAAGCATTTGGAAAGAGGACATGTGTTTCAAAGGCCCCATCTCCCAGCTTATACTAAGTTAAAGCCCTCTCATTCCCCTGCCTTATGCTTTGCAAAGCCCTTCTAAATGCTTTGGCCAATACAGACTAAACACACTGGGAAGCATAATCGTTTATCCACATTTACCCGACTAACATTGGAGGCTATTCAAAAGAACATCATATTCACTCAGATCCAAAGATAAAAACTAGTACATACATATTTTATAGAGATGTGTCTGGAAGTAATTTCAGCCTATTAAGTAAAAGGCAAAGCCATGTGTAAAATAATATATTACATGGGGAAAAAATCATACCTAAGTTTGCCTAAAAAGAAGGCATTTGTTTTTCTAGCCACAGCCACCAAGGCTTGCAAGTTTAGCAACATTTTTAAGAACAAAAGGACAGGTCGGATCTGAAACTTTTTCTACTTTCAAATGTGGCTTTGCCCTGTTTCCTATAGAAATAACACTTATATGTATACAGGAACTCTATATAGTGTGCCCATGTGAACATTTATCTCTGTTCTCCCCTAACAACTCTGAACATACTGTCAGACTTGGATAAGGGATAAAGGAGTGACAAAGACTCTTAACTTCCTACCAGTTTTATGAAAACAAGAGGCCAGACAAGAAAGAGAAACCATTAGCACCCTGACTCAAGGAGGTGGAGGGAAGCTTGTTATCTTAGCCCTTTTTAGATATCAGAGAATCCAGATGGGAAGCAGACATCCACAGCTATGCTGCTCCCAGAACCACTTGTTATCAGCTGCTACATGGCTGCTGTAGGCTGCAGACTATTCAAAACAAGACAGCTCCACCCCCCAGGGCCCTCAGCTCCACATCTGCATTATATATCATTAGTGCAGCCCATAGCACTCTGTGACCACTGTGCTAGGCACCAAGAAAATACACAGCAGAGGTGACCTTTCATCTTTAGTAAGTTAAGGACAAGGGGGATACACAATATTTGCAGCACATCATTTGTACCACTGAAAATGCCCCTCTAATAAAAGATTAAAAGACGTCTCTGTATTACATCTCAAAAGGTTCTTTTTCCATTAGTCACAGGCTAAAATCTGCAGCTTATATTTCCAACCTCAGATCTGCCAAGCTGTTTCCCAAGGTGAAATGAGCAGAGGCCTGTGAATTTTTGAGTGTCGCTAAAAATGCAGAAGGCAACTGAATAGACATTTCTAGATCTTTGCCAGCTACCCTGGAAGAGCCCACTTTCCCCCAGTGTCTCCCAAACATTGCCAAAAAAAGAGTGTAAAGAAATGACAGGATGCTTACCTGCATAGGATGAGACAGGGGAGATCTGTAGGGGGTACAGCTGGCTCATGCTGAGGGGCTGTTCGTCGCTCTCTGTTGTCACCTCTACTACTTGGCAAACATCAGGAGGGTTGGTAACTATCACCTGCTCCTCGTTGCTGCCATCAAAGTGTGGCTGTCCTACGACTTGGGGTTAGAAATAAAAAAATTCATTACTCGTAACACTTGAACCCTGCTGGTTCCCTAAGAGCCTGTCCTTGGAGCCGGCTTGGCATCTGAGGGAGCCTTTCAAACCCTTTCAGCACTTTCTTCCATGGCCACCACCTGCTTTCAATGGGACTTCTAAGAAAACCTGTGTGATTTATTTAGTTTCCATCGGCTTCAGAGATATTTTTCCCCCACTTGTGATGACTGAAAATGTCCCAACTCTTCCCTGGCTCTCACACATAGAGTTTTTGCACCCTCCCTGACATACCAGCTGTCCAGAGCGTTTCCCAAGAAGACCACAGCCACACTCCTCCTCCACCTAGAAACACAGTCTCATCAGGACATATGGACCACAGCAACCTCTCCTGATCTGAGAAAGCATCCTCACCCAGCAACCTGCCAACACCTCACGGCCTTTGGATGCTCTCGTGTAAATTATGCATCAGAAGATGAGAACTGGAAGGCAAAAAACTGGCCATGTGGTCATATAAATCATGGTGTGATATTGATTTATACATGACACAAATCTGTAGAAAATTTCTCCTCCAATTAAATGCTTACTTTCAATGATCCTTGCAATACCAGTGACAGTATGTAGAAAACCACAGTTGTACCTGTAGTCTGCAATCCCCATGATCTGTGACTGAAAGCTGTAGTCTGGTTAGTCACTAACACAGGATTTTCCTATTCCCCCAGGCACATGATATTTAACACCAAAAGAACATTATTTATTTTTACAAAGTGAAGGCACCATCGATGCTTTGCAAGTGTCCTGAAATGCTCTGCACACATTAATTAAGCCACACAACACCCTTTTGAAACAGCAGAATAAATGGAGGTACCAAGAAGTTACTGAGCAAAGCAAAACTATGGTGAAAGCCAGAATCTCACACTTCTCTGGAGCTGCTTGAGACAATTCCCTCTGTCTTATACAACTCCCCTATCAATCCCAGCAGTATGAACACATGACAACTGCATTAATCCAGCATGGATCCAGCAAAAAGCTCTATATTGTTCTTTGTTAAGTACCAGGTAGCCACTGGAAAGTCTTCCAAAGCTGGATGTGTATTTTGACACAATTCCAGCATAAAGAAAATCACATAAATAGTGGATAGTCTATTTTTCAGAAGTTGGATCACTACCATTACTGCAATTTTGTGCCACATATTTGATTTCCACAGTATTTCCAACTTTTCTGGTTCCGAAACACCCTGGTTTTAACTGAGTGTAGTGTCAGGGGCAAGAGCACACAAATGTAGCTTTAATTTTTATCTGGGAGAAACCAATATTGTGCAACCTTGTTAGGGTATGAGCAGGCCATCTGCACTGTTTTATCTTTCTCCTCAATACCAGATGAATTGTTACCCACCCTGAGAGATACCTTGCAAGGCAAAATTTACTGCTCACTTAGGCAGTATGCCACCACTTTCCCATGAGCTGCACGTATGTCAAAAACACTGCAGGTGCTGTTTGTCTTTCCTCCCTTCAGCTGACTTCCCTCCTTTCGGCAGAACAGATCTATCTCACCCTTTTCTCCTGTTTACTTTAAAATACTGCTTGAAGTCCTAAATAAGGAATTCTCTCTCCAGTTTGGTTAAGCAGCACACTTCACAAGCCATTAATTAAACAACACTAGATGACAGTTACCCACCCAAGCCTTGCTGTCCTACCGCTGAAAATGGATTTCTTTTAGTCCAGAGAAAACTGAAAGCCCTTAAAGGTGCAAATTCAGTTCTGTTCCTCTGAACCTCTTGCTTGGTTTCCACAACAGACCTTTGGCCTGAGATCTTCTGAGGTGCAACACGCATTCATCTCATGATAAAATCAAACAGGAGTTCAGAATACACTATACTGTAGAAAACTGAGATGTCTGCAGCAAAATTACTCTCTCTGATATTAGTGGATTTGGGGGAACACCAGGTAGGTTCCAAAGACTGCTGTTAACTGATCTCTGTTTGACTTTAAGGCTGTAAAATAAAACAAAAGTGTATGAAGCTTCTTCCCTGGGATTGCATATTGGCCTAGGTGTGCTTCAGATTTGTTTATGAGTCAGTCAGTAAACAGGAAGCTCTAACAGAACTACAGTGCTATTCCTTCAAGTTATAAAGCCCTCTGTAATGGTAGAAGCAATAATCATGTTCTAACACTCGGAAAGCAACAGCTGATTAAATGAACTGCCATAAGGGAAGAAAAACTACTCACAAACTCCTCAGCCACAGAACTATTTGAAGGGAATGATTATGCAAAGCCTCGTGACCTGAGACGTGGGCAAAAGCAGCCACAGCATATAATTCCTATTATCTCTCCAAACAGAAGACTAACACCTTTTTCAAACACTTTTTTGACATACATAAAAGTGGAATTCTAGTGAAAATGGTATATGGGTCACAATTCTAGAAGCCCTCGCTGCAGTGACAACCTCAGACAAAAAGGAGCTGTCAAAAATAAGCCAAATTGTTCTACTGAGAACCAATTATTCACATGCTGAGATGACAGCTAATTCCTAATGTACCAGTTTCTAAATGCAGCCTTTATCAATCTTTGTTGTGAACTCAGTGATGTTAAGAAGTAGCTCTGCTACTGAGGTGCCAGTAAAAAGAAGCAAGTTCCTCCATTTCATCCGCAGGTTAAAACTCCTGAATAAAATGGTATACTACACAAACCTCTGCTTTGAGCAATGGGAAACCACCATCCACCGACAGTTCAACTCCCATGTGACAGTGGCTACAATCTCCTCATAGCTGAGGACTACTGTGTGGATTAAGCTCCTGTCAGGAAAAGTCACCTGCGAATCTCACAAATGCTTTGGTCTCAGGAGAACCACCACCCTGCCACTCACCATCCCTGCATGGCAGTGGGGCTAGATGGCAAACACAACCACACGTGGCTTGGGTTGGCAAAAGATATGTTGACCTGATTGCAACCATGGCACAAAATGCTGATGGAAAGCTGAGTCTGGAAGAGTCAAAGGATTTTTGAAGTCACCTATATGCTTAACATATAAGAAAAGCATAGGCGTACTTACCTACAAAGTTCACTGTACTGTCAACTTCATTTTTTATACTGGAGGACAGGAAATAGTCAGAAGTGACATCATTTAGCCCGTTAATCCCAAAAGATGATTCAACTGGTTCTTGCTAGAATGAAAACAGTACAGTTGGGTCAGGTTTGATTTATTTTAGGAGCCTGGACTCAGTTCACCTCTTGCTGCTGAGATGTTAATAAATCACATCTCTTCTGCCTGCCACATAGCCCCTGCTCTCTGCTAGACCCAATCTTTGAAAAAAAATGTTAGTTCCCTGAGAAGAAGCCAGAGTTTACTCCATTTCCAAATCTTCTGCTTTGAAACAAAAGCTATTTTTAATTTTCAGATTTAGAGTGAGACTTCAGAGAACAAGAAATTAGTGTGCTATTTACTACAAGAGATTAACATTTGGAACAAACAAGGAAGAAACTTTACTTTAAAACATTACTCTATTTAATATTCATCC
Source organism: Phaenicophaeus curvirostris (assembly GCF_032191515.1). Taxonomy (NCBI): domain Eukaryota; kingdom Metazoa; phylum Chordata; class Aves; order Cuculiformes; family Cuculidae; genus Phaenicophaeus; species Phaenicophaeus curvirostris. The sequence continues at coordinate 44,225,634 of NC_091395.1, forward strand.
TCCTTCCCTTCCAAACCTGTTGTATCTCTCAGTGCTTTCTGAAAGCAAGCCTTAGCTTCTGTAGAGCAATTACTAAATTCTAACCTTAATTTTTCTCTGCAGCAAGCCTGAAAGCAAACCAGTGTTTATACTGAACACAGCTTTTTAGATCACATCATAAACATTACCACAGGGCAACAGTGCAGGGAAAACACCACCTGTTCTACACAGGCTGAGCTTTCCACAAGATTCATCTCTGTGGGTTTGATACACTTTAGTAGGAATCTAAAAAACTCCCTTAGGAATAGATATCGAGAAGTTTAATTCCATAAACTCAGGATTTCTTTTAAAAAGCTATTCACATATTTAAAGCATTATCTATAGGCCCATCCTCCTCCCTGGTACTGGTTATCAGTTAAAGTCTAAAGTCTTATGCTCTTACTCTGGACTGGCCTTGTCAGCTCTGCAAGGGAAGTTCTGTCTCGCTCCTGACCCAGAGACACCTGCAGAGAGGTGCAGAGCTGCCAGCTGGATCTGATGCCATGCCCGTTTTCACTGCTTTAAAGCATTTCAGATTTCAGCAAGGGCAGGACAAAGGTGAGCCTTAAGACTTGTGATGACAGCCCTTCACAGTGCTAACTGTATGAACTTATCAAGGGAACAAAACCCTGGAGATAGCATGGCAGGCCTTTCCTGGGTGCCACATGGCATAACTCAACAAGAGCTGACACTTTGACACAAGTCCACACCTTCCCAATCATGAAGCAAGGCCGTAACGCAAACATGCACCCTGCACCAAGGTGCCTCTGCACATCACGAGAGTGCCAAGTTAGGGCTAATGGCAACTAGGTCTTTGATGAGCTGCACTTGTTGTGTCAACCCACAGGTCAAAAAACTGGAGAGCTGGAAATATAAAATTAGCTGCTATTGATCCACCGAGAATCACTGACTGCAGAGACGGGTTAGGGCTGCACACTGAAGCTTCTGATGTTGTTTAATTTTGCAGCACAGCAGGCCCCATGGAATCCCTGCACATGCAGCACCTTGCTCAGCTTTACTGAGGCTTGTTTACAGGGGCATTTATTTAGTAGTAGGCGCTTCCAAGCAGTAGAAACAAATATGCATCCTGGACCTTGGATAATGGTATCCGATCAGCAGCAACTTGTACACTGGCATAGTTGGTGTTAAATCACCTAAATTTTCAGCATCCACATGCCTGTTGGAAGCCCAAGCTAAATACATGGGGAGAGGTGTCATTTAGATTTTAAGAAATGTCTCAATGGGGAGCTGCCTGTGTAGTTAAAATAATACATCAAGGATAAAGCAGAAATTAAGCCACGGGCAGGCAGTTCAGCCCTTCATTTTCTGTCAAAGGAAAGAGCCTATTTTTATTTGGGCTACACAGACACTTACATCCTCCTCCCACTGCTATGAATTCGTGTATTGATGGAGAGACACTGTCACAAAGCTCACTGGTCAGAGATCTATCTGTGATGTGGGAGACTTGCTCATAGCCCCCTTGCCTAACATGCAGCGCTCACGTCCCCAGGGAAAAGCAGGGAAGAGCCCTGAGCACCCTGTTCAAGGTGAGCTGGGCCTGGTAGGGCTCATCACACCCACCAACAATTGCTGTTGGTGCCCACGAGGTCTGGCAGTGGCCAGAGGTGGGAGCTCAATCAACACCCTTGCTATGCTGAAGTCCCTTTGCAGATATACATTAGGCACTAGGAAGAAATTCTTCACCACAAGGGTGGTGAGGCACTGGAACAGGTTGTCCAGGGAAGCCGTGGCTGCCCCATCCCTGGAGGTGTTCAAGGCCAGGTTGGACGGGGCCTTGGGCAGCCTGATCTGGTGGGAGGTGTCCGTGTCCATGGCGTGGGGGTTCGGAACTGGATGATCTTTAAGGTCCCCTCCAACCCAAATCATTCTACTATTCCAGCATTCTACGATCTGCACTAGGTTCCTCAGCTCTTCCCTCTGGTGATATCATCCCATTGCAGTTACCAAGCAGACTGTGGAGCAGACTCCCAGTGATGTCCACTAAAGAGAGGTTTTCAGGGTAACTGCAAAGCGTTCAATGCAAAACACGCAACTGGGATCTCAGGAATTCATACGACCAAGCAAAGCAATTATAAGGAGCTTTCAATAGTCTGAAAGGTGTATTTGCATTAATTTGCCCAGCACCCTTCACTATTATTGCCTTCAGTCTTCTCCACTATTATTGCTTTCAACATTCAATAGTCAGTTGAACAGTAGCTGAACACAGAAGGCATCTATTTTAAAAGCCAGGCATAGCTGGAGGCGAGCTCGTGCATGCATTTGTCAGAATACAGCGGAACAGACAGGAATACTACCTGGCTCCAGCTCTAAGCCTGTAAGAGCTAAGTGGCCATAGCATAGCTGGTGGCTGGTAAGTCATAAGCTTATAGTAGGTATCACCAGTAGATATACATGCTGGAGGCACAGCCAGTTCAGCTCACTGCTCCTGCATTGCCTGGACTAACGCTTCTGTGCAGCTCAGGGCAAGTGAGCTGGAGGAAAGCACTACCCAAATCTGTGAACGTCACCCTACTGGCACCTACTCCCAGGCCAAAAGCCATATGTGCTCATTGCCCAGGCATCACTGGGACTCCCTCAGCAATGACTGTGAGATTACTCTTAAAGGAGAGGATGAGACTGTTCAAGCGTCACTAGAGCTTTTCAGACATTTAAAATTTTGACTACAAGAAAGATCATGAAGGAGGGGAACGGCAAAGCACTGCTGTCAGCTTTGGCAGGCACCACGTGCTGCTCTGCTCTGACCAAAGGAGTTCACTGGCTCCCTCAGAATACAGGCTACCATCAGAGTCATGTTACAACAAGCACACATGGCTGCATGATCCAGGTATGATGGTTAAAAAGTGTTTCTTTTACGTCAATTTAAAAATCACAGAATTCTGACACATAACTCCACAGGTCACAAATGCTGGGACAGCATGTGACTTCCAAATCCAACTTCAACAGAGGAGTTTCCCTAGGCCTCTGGATTCACCTGGCTGACAGCATGTCTGGCCAGCAGGTGCAGAACCTGCGTTCAGATGTGGGTGGCACAGCCCTTCACAAGTGAGCAGCAGGGGCTCAAGCTGCCCTCCAGCTGCAGACACAGCTGCTATGAGTGACCCAAGGACACCAAATTTAGTAAAAGCTGAAAGTCTGAAACCACTGCAATCTGCTTTTTGAAAAAATCAAAGACAGACAAAACGCTGCTGGTATGTAATCCTGACCAACTCAAATTGGTGCTCAGCAGAAGTGTGAAAGCTAGGGAACACCGCGCTTTGTAGGGAAAGTGGTATTGAGTCCACACTCTGAACAAGCAGAAATCTCAGGCAGCAAATGATGAGCTTTATAACTAAGATCTTCTGACTTACAAACCACGAGCAGAATGTGCAGCTCTAACGAAACTTCTCCCCCTCACCTAAATGAAAATGAATTTCCAGTGCCTTACACACAGAAATTAATTGCTCCAAAAGGTAGCTCTATTGTTCAGAGGCATTCCTTCCCTAATTACTGCATTTCTACTTACACAGACAAACAAGTGGCAAATGTATTGCTGAGGCTGCCAGTTTTCCAACCTCCAGGCATTGCAACACAAGGGCTGTGTCAACTAATGACGTCAGTCACGGCTCTAACAGCCTTCACGTTTTTCAAAAAACCCCAAACATCCAACATAACTGTAGCTACTTAACCAAACCACAAGCATAAGCAATTTGCAAATATCCAGCGCAACACAATACCGGGGCTATTAAAAAACTCTGCAACAGTTTTCACAAGCTCTTGCACTATTAAGCAGCCACTTCTTACCTTAATTTGTTTGTATTTGTCATCCTTCTCGGACTTCATTTTTTTTCCTGCAACAACAGAAGGAAGATTTCTTAAAGTACTGCGTGTGCTGAGTTATCCTCCATACATTCTGCAGCCACTAAGAAATAAAGCCCAAATGTGTCTTAAAATGGCAGCACCTCCAAGGAAAGGGAGAACACATTTTGCTTAATTTTAAAACACCTTAAGGCCTGGGCAGTCCAAAATTCACCTTGGACACTTTGGCTTTGTTTATTAAAGGGGTACAAAAGAACCACAATGGGACTGAGGAAAGCAATTGCAGTCAAAAAATGAAGGTGAAAAGTACGGAAGAGTGACAAACTAGCAACAGGCCTGTTAAAAAAATTAAGAAAGGGGAGAAAACTACCTTTAAAGGGAAAAAAATAATCAAAATACATGTCTCATCACATTTGCGACACTCCCACAGCAGTTACAGGAATAGGGAGACTGTTAGTTCATTTAAAATGTGAAAAGAGATCACAATAAATGCCCACAAATATTTTTGTAAATAGCTGTGACCTGGCGAGGGGGAAATATATATTACAATGAATGCAAACATGTTTTATGCAATCATGCAAGACTTGAGAATCCAGAAAACCACATAGCATATGACCCTTACAAAATCTCGTGTGCCTTGGCAGACCCCAGTGTTGCTGCCCCTGCTCTGACCTCGTGAGACCTTGATGTGGAAGCTCAGACTTGTGGTGCAAGCTCAGTTCTACCCCACTGTTTGCACAGACGTGTCTCAAGAATTTCTCCCATCTCTGCTACAAGACAGCGCTGAGAATTAGAAATGTTTGCAACCAAATTCTTTTGCTCTCATTCGCACATAGATTTAGCCACATGCCACATAGAAAGGGCATGTAGGAACACATACAGAGCCTAAAGTATGTCAATGTTTTATAGTAACAGGACTTGTTGCAAAATCCTCTCCTGCTACACCCTCCATCTCCAGAATCTCTGCTTTCATTATGAACCTCTCTAATCCTTACAGCTACAAAAGAGACCTACCACACTGGGACAGGTTACGATTCAGGAAAATACACCAGAAGGTACAAAATACATGACAGGTGAGAGATTGGAAACAGTTTCAAAACAAATGTTCTACTTTTTGAAGATTGAGCCTCCTTTCATAGTTCAACTCTGTCTCAAAAATGTCAGAGTTCATCACTTCCAATCATGCTGACCTTAAACTGAAGATGTGCCTTTTACTTCTCTATGTAAGAGAAGAGCAAACTGAGCTACAGCTGAACTGAATTGGATTTCAGAGGAATACTGTACATTTGGACTGCAAATTATTTTTTTGTCCAAAAATCCTAGACATCAGTGAATACCAGAGGACTAAGGAAGTCATTGTTCTACTCCATAAACCAGTAATAAAGCCATAAAGAAGCCATGTTTCTACTCCATAAGAAAACAAATACTTACGAGATTGACCTGGTAGCTAGGTCCTCTCCTGCCACGTGGGACACCAAACCCCTGAATTCAGGTATTTAAGCACAACTTCCCATTTCACCACTATCACGCAATGAGGGCCATTTTTTAATGGCCTAGTGTAGCTACGTTAACTACTGAAGTGATTTCCCAGTTTAATGCTCTGAGCAGAGAGTATACTGCTCCCCCTCAGCTCAACAGCACACCAGTTTATTTCTACCCTTGCTTGAAAAAAGAGAGCGAAGTATTTGTTGCCATATTCTGAACAAGTCCTACTGAATCAAATGCATTAATCTGTAACATTCCCTTAATCATCTTTGATGGAAGAAGAAACAGTTCTCTTGTGAGAAGTAAGGAATAAAGAGATATGGATTTATGCTGCCTTCAGTTATGAGTACACCTCAAGAGAATGGGTGATTTTGGAAGTGGTGTCACAGAAAAACATATAAATGCTTCCCTCCGTGGCACTCTCAACTTCCAGGACCTGTGCTTTAACTCAACACTCTCATTAATGTCTCCTCTGGGAAACATTTTTTTCCTGATTCAAGTCAGGAGTGTTCATCACTCTGCAAGTCTTCAGCTGTTTATGCAGTATCACTGTTCTGTACCAAACCTTGGCCATTTGGCAGTAGTTACTTGCATCCCCAGAACTTAAATAAGCAAGGCACCTGGGACTAGGATCTGGAAGTTCTAACTCAATTTACAGAGATCACCAGCTTGCAGATACCACATCTTGATGATCCTCCATCCATGCAGCTTGTACTCTTAACTGAATGTAGCCAGTTTTCCACAGAGGTGGATGTTCCTATGGTCTGGGGAACAGCTGGATAGAAATACTCAGCTTCACAGCAAGAAAAGTAGAACCAGCACATTTTGTGGGCCCCAAAATACTAACAATGCCCTCAACACCATTTTCATGCTGACATTTTCTCCCCTTTACCTTTTTTGGAAGGTCTTTCAGATAACGGTAGCATACGATACACCCTGAAGGCATTGTTTCCTTTCTTTATACTTTTGTCCTTCACCTCTTCTATGTCAGGCAAAGAGTTCATAGCACAACGGAAATTTGCCTTCCATGTCTTTGGATCAGGTTTGTCTACTCCTGACTGGTATTTTCCTAAGCAAGAAAAGGAAGTCATGCATACATGTAATTGAAAACATAAGGCAAATTAATAACAGCATAGGTTAACTTTAGGGTATCAGCCTTCAATTCACGTGACAAGCATTCAAACAACAGCTGAGGTTACAAGACAGACTGTTGTGATTTCGTTACCATGCAAATTTCTTGAATACATGATGAACAGTTTCTGCTCAAGACAGACCCAGGGCATTGCAGATCAGATGTGACTTGACAACAACATGGAAAAGCTTGCACAGCATTTACCTTCACTATGTCTGGCCACAGAAAGGCATAAAAAGCCTAAGAGTCCAAGACTACCAAGTGCTGAGCGTCCTCTAATCCCAAAAATTTTGAACACAATCTTGTCAACATTTAAATCAATTAAGTTTTACTGTGTCCTTCAATGTAAATTAGTTATGGTGCTTCAATAAAGCTGGAGAGTACCACAGACCTGGAAGAAAGCACTCCCACAAATGTAGAAACTTAAATTCACTCTGTGTTAGTAAAGACAAGAAGAAGGAAAATCTAACTTCAAAAGGAAAAACAATGTGAAAGTCTGTCCTGTAGAAAAAAAAGAGTTCCAATACCTGTATGAATTGCCCAGTTTCTAAATAAGGGAGCATCTTTTTCAACATCCCACCCATGTCTTGCGGCATGCATCCAGGGAATCTGAAAAATCTTCTTCTCCTGGAAGGGAAAACAAACAGGAAATGCCAATACTGATTGACTTAAGGGATTTTCTTATGACTTCAAGTCACTTATTTAAAAAAAAAAGTCCTAGCATCTGCAAGTGTTTTGCTTCCTTCTAAGCCAGTGCTGCTGCCACTGAACTCAATAGGAAAATATCCACTGCCGTCATTGAAAGCAGAATGCAGCCCTCAGTATATGAAATACTCTGATGCCCCTTCACGGACAATGAGCCTGGCAGCTTTCCAAGCTGACACATGGGTAAAACACGCAGTGCTACACATTTCTAAATATTCAATGGAAAGCTAGTTTTGGCACCACAGACACTTATTATTAGAAAAATTAGATATGAAACTAAACAAACATAGGAAGAGAGCAAACTCAAGGGGTTTAGAATTCAGGTAGTAAAACATTATCACAGTGAAAGAAAGGGATCTCTCAATTTATATGCCAAGCAAACGGCCATATGAATATATCAACTGTAGACATCTCTCCAGTGGGAATGAAAAATACAGGACACCCATGTGAAGGGGTGGCATTGAAGACAGTTGAACGTATTCTAGATTAGAAACTTCAGGCTAAAGAGAAGCACATTTAAAGCAATCCAAAGGAAGGCGCTTTTTAAATTATTTTTTTAACAAACCATATATAGTTAATCCAGTGCATGCTTTATGTGGCAAGACAGGGATCAAAAAACCTTACACAAGGTCGTATACTGGTGACTATTAAAGATGACAGTTTTGGGATGCAGCTCCAGCTCTGGGAGCCCAATGACTTTCAGAGCTTGAACAGCACATTTCCTATGCTCTTTCCACAAGCACATAGCACATAGGATACCAGGCCAGATGGATGTTGGGTCAGATGTGCTTTTATGTCATACAACATGGGAACAAATTCCTATGTGCTGACCCACAGGGTTGCTTCAAAGATCTCTACGCTCATTTCTGCAAAGCCATAGAAAAGTAGTTTGTCCCACAACACTTGTTTTTTCTCCCCTGTTGGGGGGAATACATCTTATCCGGCTTCACATGGAGACATCTTGTGATATAAACATTGCCACAACAGGTTTAGATCCATTTCTCAGTCTGTGAAGAGAAAAGCACCACCTCCCGAGGTGGCCACTTGAGCTATGCCAACCGAGTTGCACCCTAAGAGACTATTTCCTTCCATTGACTACAAACAACTCCAGTCAGGCAGCTCCCATTAAAAGAACTGCATGGTCGATGTCTGTTGTGGAGTGAGATGAATCCTTTGCCCTTTCCCCTTCCTCCAACAATCACTTTTCTTCCCTGTCTGGTTAATATTTCACTAATGTCAAGGTTAGGTTTATTTTCCTTCCCTTCCATGTGGTCTTTTCTTTTTTGAGCCAGCATTTTGTATTGTCCTTCAACTCTTGTCTTCAATCCTTTCACTTACATTCACTTGTTCAGAACTGCATTATTCCCTTCTCGCTTGGCTTCACCTTTTAATTTGGTTAAAGTGTAGATTTAACACATTCCTCATTCTTCTTCAAGCCCTCAGACTCATTCTTCCTTTTAATCTATTCCTATCACTTCTCTCACGTGCCTTTTTGCCCCCTTATTTTCCCCTCCTCTCTATAATCAAATCAACCTACAGAGATGCTCTCCTCCTTCCCCAAGTGTTTTGGTCTAAACAAAGCCCCAACCTCATTATCCTGTGGTCCCTAGCATCACTGTACTCATAAGAGCTAGAATAAGCTTCCTTGCCTTACTCACTGATAGACTCCAATGAGCTTGGAAAAAATTCATATTTCCATAACAAACAATTTTTAACAACAAGAACTTGATGAACTTTCTCATGGTTGGTGGTGGGGAGAAGTTTGAACAAACCCATAAAATGTTATGGAGGTTATACCATGGATTTCATAATCCAAATGATGATTCAAAAAGTTCAACAGGAACTAGCAGACCAAAAAAGACTCCAAACATAGCATCCTGTCATCCTCAACCATACTCACTGCTTCAAAGGAGCAGCAGTTTAAGTGTTTATTATAGTGTTTCTGTTCATTACAGAAGGTTCTTCCCAATCCCAGACATCTTGAAGCACATGGACTTATGGCAAATTATAATACAAATAACAAAATCATAAAATCCATGTATATTACTGAGGTAAAACTTATTTACTGTGAGGATGTCATGGCATTGGAACAGGCTGCCCAGAGAAGTTGTGGAATCTCCCTCTGGAGATGCTCAAAACCTGTCTGCACGTATTCCTATGCAGCCTGCTATAGGTGAACCTGCTTTAGCAGGGGTCCCTTCCAGAGGTCCCTTCCAGAGGTCCCTTCCAACCCCAACCATTCTTTGTGATTATAACTTTATAAAATGCATATAATTTTACACAGCTATATAGAAACTATAAATTTTCTCATAAATTATCAAATACCTAATCTTCCCTGAAACCCTGTAAGATTATTGATTCCAGTAATACCAGTGGTTGTGTGTTCTTCTCTAGTTTACCTACATGCTTTCTATTTAAATACTAATTTTTGATTTCACACATTATCAAATACTTACCCTATATCCCTGCTTCCTAACAATCACCTTAATAGGAAAGGGCTTGTCAGTGCTTTCTCTTAGACTTGGAAAACCGTGTGCTGTCTGGCACAGCACTCCATAACTGGACTTTAGTGCAGGAGTCTTGTATGTCTATTAAAAAATTAGTCTCTCCTAAAATCAAAAGCACAACTCACAAAACTTCTGCAGTGTAACAGTAACTGCCACCAAACTCCAGTGGGGACACCCGAAGGGAAAAGGTAGATCATTGGTAGAAACAGGCAAGAAGAGGAAAGGAAAACAGTATTGTATGCTTGCAACCCTGCTCCAAGCAGGTGAATAAGCATGAGATCACATAACAGCTAGAAAGTGACAAGACAAATTTTAAATACTGGTATCTGTCTGGATGGTAATACTCCAAGCATCCATCAAAGCATCAGGCTGCCTGCAGATTGCTGTCACAGTTACTCTGAATGTTTCCACTCTAATTTCCTTTTCCAGATCCACAAGGGACTCTGATCTCTCATTATTCCTCTTGTCACACCACCTGTGTCCTCTACTGAACTATGTAATTTCCTTCTCACCTCCCAGTTTTGCCTCTCTAGGAAGGTAAAGAAATTCCTTTCCTCCCTTGTGCCATTCAGCAGGATAACATTTTCACCAGGCAGGTACACAAGTATCTATTTTTAAGCCATATAGAGAGGGGTCTGCTCTGGAAGGTAAAACAAAAGCAGAAGGTACAATGTGATCAACAGATAGCAGGGGAAGCAATTAGGTAAGTCAGCTGTACCCGATTCGTCATTTTTCAACCGCGAGAGGATTAAATCCTTTCTCAGTCTGCAAAAATTCCCCGAGAGGAGACAGCCAATGACAAACCCTGAACGGTATTTGTTTCCTTAGCATTTATTTCCTTAAAGGCTGTGCACACACAAGTGCCATTCTCTTGCTAATCCAGCCCACCTTCTTTTCTGTACCATGAACTGCTCCTTGCCAAACACCAATTAAAATACACAAATCCCCACATATTACAGCCTCCAGAGTCAGTTCTGTGGGTACAGAACGGGCTGTGATACACATGACAGTGTATCATTGATTCCATGCATGGCTTTGTTTACGGTCAGGATTTACAGTAAAAATAGAAGTATTTTTGGTTTAATGATTCATTGTTGGAATGAATGTTTAAACATTTTTAAACAGAAATGCTCAGAAGTGCAATTAGCTTGTTGCGCACAATAAAGGCAACCCAAAACGATGCCAAAATAGAGAGTACAAGTGGGGAATCAAGAGTTTAATAAACCTCCAGGCAGGACATTTAGCCTGGTATCCTCCTGGTAGGAGCCAGGGCTTTGTTTTAGGAAAAAAAAAATTCATTTCAAATACTTTATTTGTGAGACAAGTCTTGGTCAATATAGAATATGATAACTAAGGACAAAATTTCCTACCAGCTCTTGCATGCAAACAGCTTACACCAGAAGCACAAGGCAAAACCATGATCAGAGGGTTGCAAACACTAAACACCATGAAATGCCTTGCAAACTGCCTTTATGGGCTGGTGGGCTGAAATTGCAAGAATGAAGCCATTGGCACAGTGGCAGCGTTTTCACATTGCAGAACAAAGGAAGCAAGTACATTCCTGGGGTGTACCGAAAAAGGTTACAGGAACATAATCGACAGCATTAGACAACATATTTAAGAGTAATGTGCTCAGATCTATTAAGCCGGCAGAAATTATTTCAGGATCAGGCAAGAATGCCCAGCAAGGACAGCAGAGATGGACTGTCAGCAGGAGAGACCTGACACCAAAGCACAGATAGTCAGGGAGAAGAATCCATAGGGACCTGAACATGGGACTCAAATTACAAAGACAACAGTAAAAACTAGTCTCTTCCTCCCCTTCAGCTGTGACCCTATTATGCACGAACAAGGACCTACTCAGATTTACAGGGCAGCTAACTAGGGAACGGATAAAGCAATATTTGTTTACGTAGCCACAGTATGTGAGAGCCATTGATGCAAGAAGTTCCCAAGAAACAAAATTCATAGCTGAAATGTAAAGGACTCCCAATAACTTTATAGTCACGAGCATTTCTAACTTCGAAGATTAAACAGAAAATAGTCACCTAAATTGCCTTTCTTCAACATTAAAAATGAACACTTGAGCACCACAGCTACAACTATAGGGAGGATATCAGACTAACTGGATTACTGTCATAGAATCACAGAATAATTAGGTTGGAAAAGACCTTAGAGATCACCAACTCCAACAGTACCCGTCTACTACTAAATCGTGTCCTCAAGCCTTCTAAACACCACCAGGCATGGTGACTCAACCACCTCGCTGGGCAGCCTGTTCCAGTGCTTGATAACCCTTCCTGTCATAACCAGAGTGGCAGCTCCTATGTTTCTGATTTTGTGCATTTTCACCCATCTTCATTATAAAGCAGCCTTTGCAGCCAAAACTGCTCCACGCTCTTCAGAAATACTATTTGACATATGGCTGAATACATGCAATATTTCCAGGGCTTATTACTGTTCAAAGTCTCAAATACACTCCTAGGTTTTATTGAGTCAGTTTAAGAAAAACTCAGCTTGGGTACTGACATTTTGGAGTCCACATCTGTGCTTTCAAAGTGTCTACAGCTCTCAGTAAGAGCTCAGGACAAGAAATATTAGGTCTGGGTCTGGCATCAGAGGAGTTACGTTACCCAGATTTATCCCAGGTTGAGAAGTATTAGAGAAGTACTTGAGTCTGAAAGAGAAGCTCATTGCTTCAACCCAGAGACTAACAGAATATACCCTTCCACCTCAGGAGAGCATTTTGTTCATGTCCATCTGACACTAGCTGCTGAGCAATCTGTTCCCAGCTTAAAAAGAAAGCCTAGCAGAGTCTCCAGAAATACTCACTCCAACAACAAAGAGTTGGAAAATACTTTCAAAGGAGCCACAAATGCACCAGGCCAAAGCAGGGTGCCAGATTTAGCAGGTGAGACCGAGGCCGGAAGAACAGGTTAAGCAGGAAGCATTCAGCTTTGCCCGTCCTCCCCATGTCACCCCTTTGAAAACCAGGAATTAGGTGATTTACCTATGCAAACCTGGCACTGCTGTAGAGTCCCTCTTCAGCCCACAGACACACACACACATGCACGCACGCAGTCCCTTTACCTTATTTAGCCATTTCAGGCCCGGTATCATGTTAGAGTTGATTTGCTCTTCCAGCCAGGGGCGCATCCGCATCCTTTCAACAGGCATTGTCACCCACCTGGGAAGGAGCTGCAGTGAACAAGGGACAAGTTTACTTGTTAAGTCCCAGGAAGCTTCCCCCACCTCTGCACAGTACAGACTTATTAAATCTTTGCAGGCATCAAACAATTACAGATATAATAGTGACTTTGGATCTGTGCAGGAGCCTGCCCTAAGAACGACTGAGACAATAAAGCCTTCTCTACAGCATGGAACACTCTTCTGGTACACCTGGATTAGGAAAACCTTCACCTACACAAGATGCATCATACTGGTAAATGGTTGTGTGCTGATATAGGCAGGATACCAGAGGCCATAAAGGAAAAAAATTACGCTTCTTAAGAGACCTCTTTTTGGCCCACATACCTGCATCTACGCAAGACCTCTTTCATCAAAAAAATAAATGTAACCAAAAAAATTCACATGCAGATGGCATCCCTACCTGAAATGATCCACCTACTAAGCAGAGTACTTTCAAATGGCTGTTTCTGTCCCATAAACTTAAGTAGAATTATGAAAAAATACATTTTACATCACAGCAATTTATCAGACCACTTTGTCTGTCTGAGTAGTTTGATCCCCTCCCTCCAGCTTTCTCTTATCAACCCAATCACTGATTTTTTTATCTGTTACTTTACATTTCAATACTGCTTAGCTAGGAAGTGCGTGCTTTACAGGCCCCTCAGCTGCACCACGCCACACTGTATTGTTCAGTCAAGATTCAAACTGACTTCTTCTTTTCTCTCCTCTCTCTCACACACGTGACCCTGATGCCACTTCCCTGTTTAGAGCTGTAAATTATTGACCTAGAAGTCCAAAGTTTCGAACTCAAGGCAGAAGATTTTAAAAACATTAACCTATCTCAGGCGCCACTCTGAAAATGCCACCTGGCACTAGATGCGGATTAAAGTATTGCATTAAACTCCTATTAAGCAACCTGCAACCCATCATTTCCATGCTCAAGTACTTGCATTTTGCCTTCTTCTTCTCCTCTTCCCCTCCGTACTGGGCTCAGCTCCTTCCTCTCTCCTTTGTTCTTCACATCTGTGATCTTTGCATCATTCTTAACTTCTTTGCTCTGCTATTCTTGTCACTTTTGATCTTAAGGGAAAAAACAAGAAAGAAAGAAAAAAATGAGTAGGCTGCATATTTGAAAGCACACAGCAATGATACAGATGTAAATGGGTTTGTTCTTGCTTCCTATGGGAGTACCGGCATCAGACAGACTAACAATTAGGCAGTACTAAGCCCACACCCAACACAAGAGGAAGAAAAACGTTCAAAGTTTCCTCTTATTGCTCTGAGGACATGTATTTCCTGAAACTAAGAAGGAATTAAAACCCGAGTGCAACAATAAGGCTCTTTGATGTGTTCAGAGAATTTACCAGCAGCCGTGCTCACACTAATCGCTCACGCTAATCTCTTAGTAAACATATTGGTATTTCATTTACTACTGTGCAGAGCTGGTCACTCGCGCTTCAGCAGCAGCCTTTTCCAGTGACTACAGATTTCTGAAATAGCTCAGAAACTGGTTGCAACTGCTCAGCTCACTTTCAGGTTCACATCAGACATGAAAAAACAGTCAACCTCAGAATCCAACAGCGGCCAAGCCCTTGTGCAAATCCCCTCTGTGTCAGAAGGAAGCTGTTTTCTGGGCGAGCGTGATGCAGGCATAGTTTTCTTGGCCCCCCAGGATGGTGGCAAGCAGCCGGCCACACATTGGAGCCCCCTCTGCTTGGCACCAACAATTCCCATCCAGGCTGCAGCATGTGTACGGGATAACTGTACCATTTCCCCCTGCTACAGGTTGGGTCAAAGCTGAAAAATGCAAATGGCAGTGTACCAAAAACACAAGCAAATTTCTATTCTACTATCAAGGAAGAAACAAGTAAACGCAAAGATCATCTTAGACGCATTTCGTTGTAAGACATTTTTAAGTATGCATGCACTTTGAGACAATTCCTGGAAATGCTGTGCATCATCTTCAGCATTCAACATATGAGTGCTCTCATTTAGCAGTGGGACTTGTCTTCCTGGTAATGAGCTCCTAGAACAAATTTCAAGCCCATCTGAATGCACAAATCAGACAGAAGACAAAAATCATCTTGAAGACAGAAGCAACAAATCCCTCTTGGGACAGGCAATGCTGAACGAACAGAAGCTGCCTTTGTGCAAAAGCAATGCATTTCAGGGGGCGAGAAAGCTGCCAACATTGCTACTGTGAGAAAGCCGGTCTTGCCCAAAACAGCATGGTTGAGCCACTTGTCTCCTTCCTCCCACATCCTCAGGGCCTTCCCCAGCTGCTCCCCTATAGATGCTGTGGTGCTTATCATCTTTTTGCAGCTCATCTCCTTTTCAGCACCCTGGGACTCATCTGGGATTAGCACCTGTAGCTGTCAGTACACACCTTCATATCCATCACCCACACCATGGCAAATCAACCCAAGGTAATCAAAAATGAGGTTTTGCTTGTAAGAAGGGAGGAGTGGCTCCCAGGTTCTGTTTATCTGAAAGTAAAACCAAACCCAGCCAAACATAACCTGCAACAATGTCCAGCTGGAGAGAATGGTATGGCATATTCTGGGGAAACATCTTTCACAGAGGGGCAAGCACAGCATGCTTCTGCTCATCAAAACACGTCATATGCCTCTAAAGCACACATGGCAGAAAATAAAGCCTGACATCGTCACAAGATGCCTCCAAACCCTTCTACCTCAGGACAGCACTGACTACAATGGTCCTAAAATGTAGTGGGGGTTTTGGCAGTTACACATCAAAAACATCCTTGTGATGAAAAAAACGAGCCAACTCTACTAAGTAATTGTCTGTGGGAAATGAAAGTGCACATCTCCCCTCTAGAGTTGTCAAACACATGGGGTTTTGTTACAGAAAGAAACATCAGCTTCTGCAGTACCTTAGCAGTAGCCTCTGGTTGTTCCTAAGCAGGGTTAATGGGTGCACTTGAGAGTCTAATTTTGATGTCTCTGAGTGGGAAAACCTGAATTCCATCAATCAGCAAGTAGTGGGACAATCACCTGCTGTCATTAAGAGTTGAGCAAGTATCTTTGAAATTCTCCAAAACAGGCAGTAAAGGCACGTGAGGTTTCAGGGGCCATCACCTAACATCATTCATTATAAAGCAAACCTACAAAGCCAGAAGCTAAGGTAAGCCATTCAAAACACGAGGCATGCCAGGTACCTTCGCTGCAGCCTCTCTCCAGTGTTTACCCAGCAGAAAGGAAAAAGCAGAAACAGTCGATCATTGTAAGGAGAATTAAACATCAACATTTATAATCTGGAGCAGGCTGTAAAACCAGGAGCACCTTTGCACCCATTTCCCATTCCTGGTGTACGTTAAAACTGCACTCTCCCTGCAGATCTACATCTCCAGAGTAGAAGCTACTGGCGGGTGACTGCATTTTTTGTTTTGGGACAAGTGGATTCCTATCAGCATTTTCAAAGACACCAAGGCATCCAGTTCCCATTGGCTTCACCATCACCTCCTGAGCCATGGGTACCCAACTGCTGGCCTAAGCAAATCGCTTGAGGAGCTCAGCTATCTTTGCCTGCCTGAACATTTGGACTCAAGTTAACTAGGACAAAAATGTCTTAATGCTTGCTTTGGGTTCACTTGGGATCATCATCTTCAGCCTCAGAGAGATCACAGCCAGAGATGGTCGGGCTGGCAGGGGCGAGGAGCAAAGCTGGCCAGGGGTGAAGGAACAGCTTGAGCTCCACTAGCAGCAAAGCAGCACCTCTCACTCCACTCTCCTCACACCCCAATATTTTCTCACACTAACACAGAATCATAGAATCACCAGGTTGGAAGAGACCCACCGGATCATCGAGTCCAACCATTCCTATCAAACACTAAACCATGCCCCTTAGCACCTCGTCCACCCATGCCTTAAACACCTCCAGGGAAGATGAATCAACCACCTCCCTGGGCAGCCTGTTCCAGTGCCCAGTGACCCTTTCTGTGAAGAATTTTTTCCTAATGTTCAGCCTAAACCTCCCCTGGCGGAGCTTGAGGCCATTCCCTCTTGACCTGTCCCCTGTCACTTGGGAGAAGAGGCCAGCACCCTCCTCTCCACAACCTCCTTTCAGGTAGTTGTAGAGAGCAATGAGGTCTCCCCTCAGCCTCCTCTTCTCCAGGCTAAATAACCCCAGCTCTCTCAGTCGCTCCTCGTAAGACTTGTTCTCCAGCCCCCTCACCAGCTTTGTTGCTCTTCTCTGGACTCACTCCAGAGCCTCAACATCCTTCTTGTGGTGAGGGGCCCAGAACTGAACACAGGATTCGAGGAGCGGTCTCACCAGTGCCAAGTACAGAGGGAGAAGAACCTCCCTGGACCTGCTGGTCACGCTGTTTCTGATACATGTCAAGATGCCATTGGCCTTCTTGGCCACCTGGGCAACTGCTGGCTCATGTTCAGTCGGCTGTCAACCAACACCCCCAGGTCCCTCTCCTCCAGGCAGCTTTCTAGACAGACTTCTCCTGGTCTGTAGCACTGCATAGGGTTGTTGTGCCCCAAGTGCAGGACCCGGCACTTGGCCTTGTTAAACCTCATGCCATTGGACTCTGCCCAGTGGTCCAGCCTGTTCAGATCCCTTTGCAGAGCCTCCCGACCCTCCAGCAGATCCACACTTCCATCCAGCTTAGTGTCGTCCGCAAACTTGCTAAGGGTGCACTCGATGTCTTCATCCAGGTCATTGATAAAGACATTGAACAGGGCTGGACCCAGCACTGAGCCCTGGGGAACCCCACTTGTCACTGGCAGCTTTGTGTACAAAACCAGGGAATTTTGCAGGCTTATAAGCAACACCTCTTTCTGCAAGGCTTTTTTTGTCTGTTTGAACCCATGTCTCTCATCTGGCTCAAAGAACCATGTGAAAGTGCAACCAAGAAAGGAGGGCACTCTGGCATCTGAGCAGGAAGGAGCAGCTGGGGAGGACAGAGGGGAACCCTTTAATCCCAAACTGCTAATGAAGCCCCTGTACTTTCAAACCACAGGTTCAAACTCAGACTCTACTGACCTCCAGCATCTCTTCAGGGAGCACAGGAAAAAGCTTAACACTCCCAGAGACCCATGTTGGAGTAAAACTTTCCGGCATTATGTTGAAAATAATCTGGGGTTTTTTCTTCTGGTTATTACTGTCACATGATGGGGGAAGGGAAGAATAATTGCCAAGAAACACAATCAACGGCTAGTGCAGATGGCACCTAAGAAAGCATTTTTCTACCCCACAAGAATAAGGGAGCTCATTTTTGATCTTTTGTTACCTTTCACCAACTTGGCTACTCTGAGTTCTAGTTGGGCTTTAGCCCTCCTGATTTCTTCTCTGCACAATCTCACTTCCTCCCTGTAGTCCACTCAAGACACCTGTCCCATCTTCCAAAGCTCATAGACATTCCTCTTCTTTTTGATGTCCCTCAAGATCTCCCTGCTCAAGCAAGCTGTTTTTTTTCCCCTGACGGCTCCTTTTCCAGAACATGGGGACAGCTTGCTCCTGAGCTGTTAGGATTTCCTTTTAGAAGAGCACCCAGCCCTTGTGGGCTCCTTTGCCCTTAAGGACTGTCTTCCATGGGACTTTGCCAACCAGCCTTCTGAACAATCCAAAGTCTGCCCTCTGGAAGTTTAATGTGGCTGTTCTGCTAATCCCCCTCCTCACCTCACCTAGAACTGAAAATTCTACCATTGCATGACTGCTTTGTCCTAGGTGTCCTCCAATCATCACATACCCCACAAGAACTTCTCTGTTGACAAACAGCAGGTCCAGGAGGGCGCCTTCCTTTGTCAGCTCACTCACCAGTTGTGTGAGGAAGTTGTCTTCCACGCACTCCAGGAACCTCCTAGACTGCTTCCTTTCTGCTGTATTGTACTTCCAGCAGACATCCGGAAGACTGAAGTCTCCCAAAAGGACAAGAGCTAGCAATCTTGAGACTACTCCCAGTTGTCTATAGAAGAGCTCATCAGCTGCTGCTTCTTGGCTGGGTGGCCTATAACAGACTCCCACCACAATATCCCCCTTCTTGTGGGCTCTTCTCATTTTAACCCAAGGGCACTCGATCCTATCATCACCATAATCGAGCTCAAGGGTATCAAAGCACTCTGTAACATAGAGGGCTACTCCCCACCTCTCCTACCTTTCCTGTCCCGCCTGAAGAGTTTATAGCCCACCATAGCTGCACTCCAGTTATACAAGTCACCCCACCACATTTCTGTGATGACAACTACATTGTAGTCTCCTTGCTCTACAACAACTTCCAATTCCTCCTGCTTATTGCCCATGCTGCGTGCATTGGTATAAATGCACTTCAGCTGGGTTGGTGAACCCTCAGCTCTCATAAAGGGAATACTGTTCATTCCCAATTGACTTGTCCTTGGATTATCTAACCCATCAGTGCCAGTTTCATCCTTTCCATCACCAGATGTACTCGCCCCCACTCGCTCTGTGGTGCCATACTGGTCATCCTTGCCAGCACACCATCTCTCAGGCACTGGAGTTCCACTTCCAGGCTCACTCCTGACTTGCCTGGCTTCGTCCCCGTCCCCCTTCACATCTAGTTTAAAGCTCTATTTATGAGCCCTGCTAGATTTTTAGTGAATATTTTAGTACCCCTAGGAGACAAGTGTGCCCCATCCCTAGTAAGGAAGCCTGGAGGTGCGTGGGCCATTCCATGATCAAAGAACCCACAGTTTTGCTCCTCACACCAGGTTTGGAGCCAAGTATTAATCAACTGATTCTTTTTGATCTCTTGCTCTTCATTCGTTAGTGTTGGAACAGAGCTATTGTATGAACGTTTGCCATCCTTAACAAGACAACCAATCTTCAAGAACCACAAATTTTAACAGTATCTCCTATGCATGTGTTAAAGCTGGTAGCTCTGTGAATACAATTTTCTTTTTCTCTCTCCTTTTTAATAACCCACTTCCTTCTTAAAGGGGGGCATGGTCAGGGGCAGTTGACTTTTTGGTGATGGGCACTTGAATACATCAATGGGCATTAAGACATCATAAAACTATTTCTAAACAAGTGCCAAGCATGCAAGACACTAACCCCAACTCAAGGGCATTTGCCTGGAGGGGGAGGCCACAAGGAGCCAGCGAGGAGCCACGATCCATGCAAGAAGTACAGCCCACAGATGCACTGACGCCACAGTTTATGGAAATATTATTTTGACCTTCTTCAATGAGCCAGATGAGACCTTTATTTACTGTAACATTTGTGCCAGTCCTGCAGTCAGTTCAGCCTTCCTTTTGCAACTAGATACCG
Organism: Phaenicophaeus curvirostris; assembly: GCF_032191515.1. Lineage (NCBI taxonomy): Eukaryota > Metazoa > Chordata > Aves > Cuculiformes > Cuculidae > Phaenicophaeus > Phaenicophaeus curvirostris. The sequence goes on from NC_091395.1 coordinate 44,245,740, forward strand.
CAAAAACATGGTGGAGGCTACCCCCTGACAAGCTATAAACTGTCTTAATCCTGCAGACGTGACTCACTGCTGAGGAGGGCAGACAGAACAGGATCTGCTGAAGCTGGGCCAGCATAACCCAGTTAGGAACATGGAGAACAGGAGGAAGTCAATCAGTAACACCAATCCTGCTACTGTGTGGTGCAGTTGAAAACAAGCTTTCTACTGAGAAATCACACCAGCAGCCAGGGGTGAAGTGTGCGAGCCATCTTCCTAAGAAAGATATGGCTAAAAGAGAGTCACAACAGCATAAGAGAGGGAAGCATGAGTCATAGCAATGTATTTACAAGTAGTCACACAAAGGGCATTGAGCAGGAAGCTGTCACCTTAACACACAATAAGCCATACTGAATTTCATCTTTATACTTCTTCACAAGATGAATTTTTCTAAGATTCTTTATGCAAGACTCTTCAGAGGGAAACTCACAACACTCATTTATTTTTAAAGAGATATTTGAAAAATATTAGTTATTTTCAAGAGCTATTAGTCTTTAAAAAGACATTAGAAAACACATAAGTGATGGTTGGTTTACAATCTACTTATACATACAAATAATTTTCACACCATGATGTTCAATGAAGAGCTTCTAGTCCTCCCTACTCTCTGCTAAAACGTTCTAGTAAGTTTGACTTTGTTTCCTCCTGAATGGTAGATAACACTCCTGCCATACAGAAAGTGCAACCTTCAAGAATGAAGAGCTCTTCACTAGAATTACAGCAGCTGTAGACAGAAAGTGAAAGCGACAGCACGGCAGGCATTAAATGTGAACAGTACGAGATGTTCTCTTCCCTTTGGTTTCCCTCACTCTGACAGCATCTGTATAACTGAAAAGGCACAAAGGTTATCCCAAAAGCACAAGCTGCTCTTTGCCTACAGATATTTTGTTAAAAATCTGTTTCTGTGGAAGTAAAAAAACTACCTGAAAAAAACAATTCTTCTTTCCCCATCACAAAGTATCCAGTTAAAAGATTTTCCAGCGTATGGAAATGTTATCAACGGTTGTGGAAGGTAAGGTGGGGTAAGATAGTTCAAGGTGTATTTGTGAAGTAGGTCATAGCCTTTCCCCAGAGCTGTGAAAAAACACCTGTTCCCTAGAGGACTTATGCAGAATAATGAATGGTTTCTATTTCTCTTTTCTCTGCAAATACAGAATTATTTTCTTTTTTTAAAAGTTATCTTGTGCTTTGCTGATAAACAAGTATTCCCTTTGTTTGCTAGTTCAGAGAAGCATCAATCACCCCGTGTGACCAAACAGGCTGAAATGAGACCATATGCTAATTTTAGGATTCAGAGAACTGGGTTCTGAATTTGTCTCTATGCCAAGACTGTTCCAGGATACAAGGAAACACGATCTTACTTTAAGAAACAGTACTTGGAGCAAAAATTCTCTCCCTTGGTCTCTGCTCAGACACTGCCTCCATATATAGGATTTTGCAAATAGGACCACCTTTTTCAACTATTCCACTGTGGATGCCTATTTCAAAGTACATGGTTAACCACACAGACTAAGCAAAGACCCACTTGAAAGTCAAGCCAGTCAGAGTGATAGAGACTTCTCCAGGCTAAGAAAACATGCTAGCTTCACCTGCTCAGCCTCAGAAATGTGAGACTGACACTGAAGCATAGACAACTGAACTGTACTTTACTCAGATTTGCTATCACTAAGCACCCCTTGCTTTGCACTCCCTTAAAGCATAACCCATGGCCAGCTGCTTTACAGACCCAGCTCCTGTGTTGATTATATGCCTGATCCACATTGTAGCTACGGCAATATTTTTCTTGTTCTTTTCCAGCACATTGGTGGTGGCAGCAAAGACATCATGAGCATGCAATGTACTTCCTGTTCACCACCAAGAAAAATAATTCACTGAAGGCAGGAAAGGTGGTATGTTATTTGCTCAGGTGCCTGCAGGAAAGAGAAGACTCCATGAAAACAGTTTTGAAAGGCAAGAATTGGAAGAGTAGGCACAGTGGGAGATTGCAAGACCCGGGCATACTGGTGCAAGCTTGGCCATTATAAAAAACTTGCAAGGGCAAATCAACAAGCAGTATTTCACCCACTCCCCTAAGCCCCCAAACCAACCATGGCAGAGCTACAACAGGACCATGGCTGGTAAGGGGAAAGCTCTGTGGGGTGGTGAAACACCTGGGAACCCGGGCTGCTGCACCACAGATTCAAGCTAGCAACAGCTACCCAACTTCCAAAGCCCCTGCTTTGTAGGGCCAGGTTGTGCCCACCTCAGGCTGTAGGGAGATGCGAGGCAGACAGAGGAGGAGGGAAGCATTCAGCATGTCCTCCTCTCTCATGCCACTGTACCCATGAAAAAAAACCCACAAAGGTACAAGGAAGAAAAGCTCTTGCATCCTCAAGAGATGGCGGCCAAAACTACTCCAAACAAACCAACACTCCCTGAGAATAAAAAAATTCAAACAAAACAAAAGCAACAAATACCTCAAACGTGTACTGAAATCAGCATTACAGGCTGCACAACAAACATGCCCAGGAAAACGTACAATGGGAACTCATACCCTATATAGAACATGTTTCATCAGTCCTATAGCATTTCTGTTCCACCCAAAGGGTGTTAACATGCCCTGGCTGGGATTCAGACATTACACATCAAAACAGACTCTTTCTTTTGGTTTCCATGCAAAGCTTATTCTCCCTTAGCAGCAAAGACACAAGTTGTTATTTTGCAGTGATCTCTAGCATCATACGAATTAGCCCTTGGATTTGCAGGCTAGAAGTGCACTGAAGAAAAAGGCATCTTATTTTAACAGAACAGACAGAAGGCTGACTTTTTGCTTCTGGACTTAACCATCATGAAACAATGCTTCAACTCTCAACACCTATAAAAAAATTTCCCTTGCACTGGCTCCTATGCTGAACATTACCACGACACTTGAACAACATGATGCCTGTGGCTGAGCTCCTTCCCTTCTTTTGCACTGCGGTGACTTACATCAGCTGGGAACTTGGCCCAAGTTTCTAACAAATAGGTTGCTAAAGATCATCTCCACAGCATCCCTACCAGGACAATTTGCACACACATGAATGTCTGCAAGTCTCATGACAACACAAAATGATTGCTTTACCTTCCCCTTTAAAGGAATACTTTGTTTCCTGGGGGTTTCTTTCCTTTCTCAGGTCTTGCCTGTACTGAAGATGGAGATGCAAGACTCTGGTAGCATCAAGATAATGCAAGTGACAGTCAACAGCATGTGGTTACAGAAAACTCTTCCCCTGCCACCTCCTCCACAAGTCTCAAATGCAGCCATACATTTTACCTGATTTGTTTCCTTCTTAAGCTTTGTTTCAAGTCTGATGAATGTCTTCAGTATCTGGGATGTCTAACTATTTTTCTCCCAAAAGCTGCCTAGAAGAGAGATGTTGGTGACTGTTCAGTAATAGAGCTGTACTTTACTCAGACAAGTTTTGGAAGGGCTTGTTTACAAGAAAATTGTTGGCATGGTTGTCAGGGAATAATTAATTCTTTCTGCTGGGGAACAGTTATCCCCCAATAAATCATTTTTATTCCAGGATTAAGTGCTCTGACACAACTCTGCCCCTGAATATTCACAGATAATAGCTGCTGCTGCTTAGCTGTGTCAGTTAGTATCCGCAGAACCCAATCCCTCTGAGTTCTTTAAAGCTGTCAGGAAAACTTAGCATTTGACACCTGATACATAAAGACTTCCAGCCTGGTGAAAACCAGAAGGCTACTGAGGCTCAAACAATTATCAAGCATCATCTCTTCTTTATTAATGCAACTCAACAGAATTTCTTTAAGTATTTCCAAAGCTCTGTCAGAGCAACACACTCTTTTGTGCTCTGTAACTAGATTTACAGGAGACATTCCTAAAACTTTTAAGAAGCACAACATGTTTCTTACATATGTCCCTCTGAAAGCAGTGGAAAAATACCACACGCAAGTATCTGCAAGATCAGGAACTTAAATTGTAAAACCAGCTTTTAAAGTTTGGGCAGATTTCATCTCTGTGTCCTGTCTAGCATTCTTCTGCTTAAGTACAGGGTCAGTGCTTTATAGGCTGCTATATATTAAGAAAAACAGCCATCATAAAACAAGAGTTCTTAATCTCAGTGTTCCCACGCTGGTGGCTTGTGAAGCTCAGGCAAGACTGCAGAGAAGACAATGACATTTTAGAGGCACTCAGAGAGGCAGAAAAATTATTCCAGATAGCTAACACTGAGAAATGTGTTCAAGGAAAAGCTTTCACATTCACCGGCCATGACCTGCACCTGATGTAATCCACCTTGCTCCGACTGGGCTTGTTTCTCACAGCTACCTTTGTTTGTATAACATACTGTTCTGCCACACGCTGCAAAAACTATTTGCACACTACACTAAAGCGCAATTTAATATTTGCTTAAAGCTTTCATTTTATTGTCTGGGCAAGGGCAGTTTCTACCACTGAAGTTAATAGCTAATCCACACCTACACTTTTGCTACCCGAACTTCATATCAGTAGTGGAGCACCCAGAATGAGAGCAAAAGACACAAACTACTTCTGCTTAACTTCACAGCAAGCACCAAAACCAGCCCTTTCAAGAAAGTAGTTTCTCCTTTACTTCCAGGAGAAGGTATTAAAGAAAAGTATACTCTATTTCAGATTTGTAAAAAGCACTCCCCTGCTTACTTAAGATGCTCACTTTACAGAGAGACCACAGCAGGCATAGACTTGGGGGTTGGGATCCTCTGAATCATCCCCACTGCGAGCTGGAAACATGTCTGTCACATGCACTTATTTATGGTTACAAAAATAGCACCATGAAAGAAGCAGATGTGTTGAGCACAAAAAATAAATTGAGTTAGTTATTACAGAGATATTGCTTGACACTGGAGAATTTAAGAGAGAATAACCTTCTTTTGAACATACACTTGAAAGGCTTGCACTTAAAGAGTGCTAAGTTTTAAATCCTTAACAATGATGCTTGTTGAAACAGTATGATGTAACTCCCTTTTAATAAAAAAGCTACTCTTTCCACTATCACAGGACACAAAGGAAATTCTTAACTAATTTTCATGTTGAAATATGAATATTTAATTGTATCAGTAACAAAATGTGCTCTTAAAGTTTGTGTGCTGACTGCAGAGCAACAACAATGAGGCAGCCTCAATTTCTGATCTGCAGCAACTATTTCTATCTTAGAAGTTTCCTAAAATACCACTGAGCTAGAGTGAGAACACTGAACTCATCTTCATTTCCCATCTAAGACGGATAAATATTATTAAACTAAACAAAGCTAGTCTTCATTAGCTTCCCCCATCAATCTCAAATCTCCAGAACGGTTTTGGCATCCAAAGAATTTATTTTTTATATGCTCAAATGCAATGTGTGCAAATATGTAAGAATTAGACCTCTGGAAATAAAGCCTTTCATTTTGCCCTAGTACAGCTTCAGTAGAGCAGCAATTGTCCAAGCTGCTACTGAACACCCAATCTTTTTGTCAGTATAGGCCAGGAGCATGCATCTCTACATGCAAGAAGGATATTTACCCAAGATTCTATAGCCACCCAATATTTGGTCATGTTTTGACCAACTCATCAGTTAATCCTCAAGGCTGAAAAGGACTTCTAGTTGTTGATTGATCTGTGGAATTGAGTGACACCATTCACAGTCATTTCACGTCATCAGCAAAGCTGATATCAGATAACATCTTTCGGTTACTGCTGATCTGACCCAGATCTAAATGGACAATCCCAAAGGTGGTGAGCAAAAAACAGGCCACCACATATTTTATACCTGATCCTGTTAACAACTCAAATCTCCACGTGAATAAAATTCAAGTGCGCCTACCAGCTGAATGACTCCCTTTCATCACACTGGATGCCATTACTCTCTGTATGTGTTTGCCACAGCATTTCAAAATGTTACTTCCATGCATGATGAAGATTCCGCTTCCTGTCCGGCAGGGCCATTGCCCAGATCACTGGCTGGGAAGAGTGGCACCCAGATAAACCACGGAGAACAACTCTTACTCCCTCTTGTGTAGTCTGCTAAAGGAGTGCTGACTTGAAGAACTCAAATTTATTGACAGATGAAATAAATAAGAAAAAAGAATTAATTTTTCAAGTTCAGCTCTCATGTATCTTTGCTCTGTGTTTATTCTTTCATTTTTGCCAACTGGAAAATGAAAAACAATGGAGTTGGTTTCACTTTTGTTTAAATTTGGTTTCAATTTTATCCTCAAGTTTTGCTTTCATCTTTTTTATGTAGCACTGCTGGGATTTCAGATCCTAAAGAAAAGCTTTCAGTAATTTAAAAACATTCGTCTCCTACATCCCGTATTTTTTCCTGTGATGGAATTATTTTTAAGATGTTTTCACAATTTTGGAATGCATTTGCAAGTGGAGGGTGTTTAATTTTGATTTTACAAATTTATATGCCACCCCCAATTAAATTCAGTAGTTTGGTATTTTCCACTGATTCATCTCTCGGTTGCATATAAAGTACATTTACATGATTCAACAAAACACCTTAAAAGAGCATCCAGTGCATCAAACGCAAAAAAGCCAACATCAGGCACCAAATACATGTTATATGAAATGAATCTAAAGACCTCAACTTGCTCCTACTTCAATTTATTAAAAAAAATAAGGCATTATCTTGCTCACGTAAAACTGTAAGGGGTTTGCCTGTAATGCTGCACTATCAAGACATGTTCACTATCAACAGGAATGTTACAGTACAGATGTGTCTTCTGTGCAGTCATCAAGGCCCTTCAAGTAACACGCAGCTCTCCATGCACATCAAAAAGCAGAATTTATCCACACTCCAGACTTCACAAAACCCATAATCAGCCCTTCCTTATTTTGTGCTACGTCAATGTTAAGCACGTAAGTCTTTAAAAGTACTAAAAATAATTTTACAGCAAACGGAAAATGGTTAGGAAACATCCACTGCCACATGCAGTCCAAACTAAAGGACAAATACAAATACTTTTGCTTTTCTATGTCTTTACTACATTCCTAACACCAACTATGCTGGGAGCTACAAACCAATCCTATAAAGATCAGCTGACAGACTATCAAACCATAACCTGCTCTATGTTAAGGGTCAAGAGTATTGAAATTATTACTTCCAAGCTCATCCTGAAAGCTAGTAACCTATTAAGTTAAATTTAAAAATTGGTGAAACAACATGCACACACATGCAGATTTGCTCCTGGATGCCTGTGTCTGAGCTGCAACCAGATAAAAAGGTCTGCCTTGTACTAAAGAGTGCTGTACATTTGTTGCAATCTTCCTCCAAGCAAACAAAGGGGTCAGAATACTTCCGATATACACAAGCCAGGCTTGCAGTACATTACATTAAAAAAAACCCAACATTATTCTACTGCTTACCACTTCTATCTTTTCTGCCTAGCTCATTAAAAAAAATAGTACTTTTTCATCAACTTGCAAGAAATTGAAGACATATTCAGCACTAACTGGAAAAGCAAGTTTTAAAACTGTTTTATAGTCTGTAAGAAACGTGTGCTGTACAATGTATTAATTATACTATATATAAAACATCTAATTTTACATTTTACATATATGTAGATATGGATGTGTATGTATATATACATATATACACATATCTATGTAGGCATTAAACTCTTTATTGTCAACATGCTTTCCCTTTCACTAACCATTACTAACTGTTAATCAGTGACTCAGTTTTTCTTACTGGCTATTTTAATTTCAACACAAGAGTTCACACAGTCAGTACAAGGAAGAACCTTCATAGAGGTCCAAAAAGGTGTCTGAAAAAAACAAGGGGAAATTATTTAACTTAATACATCTGTCTTTCTCATTCACTGTATTCAGTATCTTTTTGGCTTGCTTATTTGTTGTTTTGCTTTTGCACCTGTGATCTCAAAGGACAGACCAGAAAATGTTTTAATCACAGTTTATAGCACCATAAACTATAATAAAACTTCTGCGAACACTACCTTACAGTTTATACCGTCAATATCACAATCACTGCAGGCCTTTGAAGAACCAAGTTTCAAAAGGGCAATCTACAAACGAGTCACAGAGATAAATAAAAGTAACACGTGATTAGCTTTACTTTTTTACCTACAAATGGACCATGAGTTTCAATATAAGAACCACAAAGCAGAAGCAGAGGTTCTAATCCTGCAAACATCAGAGGAATTTTGCTGGGCTGCCACTCCTATGCAATGTTAAACGCAGTCAGGATGCACTTAACCTGACTGTAACTTGTGTTAGGTTAACAAACCCAGGGATTACAAGCACAGATTAAATATGATTGTCATAGAAACATTTTTTCCTCTAAGTTTCGTAACACCTTATGCCACAAGATTCACGTAACAACAGGCGATACATGGTCTTGCTTCTCTATGTTATCTGCAAATGAACCGTAGCTTATGCTTCTCAGTGGAGAAGGTGTCTATTTGCAGTTTTCAGCAATAGTTCTTGATCAGCATCCGCATTAATTCTTTGTGGGAAGTCAGTGCACAAAATCTGATATTGAACTGTTCTGACTGGCAAGTTGCATAGCAAGTTTCTCTCCCACAGACCGCCTAATTGCTCATGATATCACAGAAACTCCTGATATACATGCAGCGACTATAAGCATCACAATTTATATATTGGAAGACAAACACATGTTGTTTTGAAGCTGCTTCTCAGTTGTTCTATTTGGGTCAGCGATATCTTATCTGTACTATTATATTATTACAGTTTCTTCATCACACTAATGATTTCAAAGAACTTCCTCACATCCTTTTCAGTCACTTCTTCTCAAGCTACTCGCTATTTCACAAAAGCTCTTTCATGCCTTTGATCCTTTTTTGATGCCCTTCTCCTAGGCTCGTCAACTTTCACTACATCCTTTTTGAAATGGGGAAACAAAAATTGTTAACCTACCCAGGAGAGGTAAACAACATGGATTTATAGTAGCATGATGGTGTTTTCTATTGCTTTTTTTATTCCTTCCTAATCATTCCTAACCTGCCCTCTCATTTCTTAGGCACTTCTGGGCACAGAGCTTATTTTTATATAGGATTACCTGTGCTGCCTGATCTTTTCCCGAGTAAAAGGTCAGTTCAAACTGTCCTTATATACAGAAAGTTAACATTGCATTCCCTTCCATGTGCATTATACTTACATAGGTCTGTACTAAGTTTCATTTGCAAACTTACATCTACACTTTCAATACGAGATCTTTCCACAGTCTTTTTGATTCAGTATTCGGGATTTTCACACTCTGAATGAATTAGCACAATCATCAAACTCTCACATCAGCACCTATCCCTTCCTCTAGCCAGTGAATGGAAGACCTTGGGCAAACTGGTGGTGGGAGGAGTGGAACAATGACAAGCAGCAACCTCCTTTCATTGAGCAAACTGACCTGACCGCACCACCTGGAGCAGCCTGATCAGCTATGAAACAGTCCTTATCAGAGCAGTGCCGGTATCAACTGGACCTCAACTACAGCTCAGCAATGCCCTTAGAGAACTCCAGAAGACTTGAGACGTGTAACTCCTCCTCAACAAAAGTTAGGGCTAGTCTTTGTCAATATATCACACTTCCACCCCTGTTCATTAATCCCACTCACAAATCCCTGGCAAACAAAGAAGCAAACAGAAATCACTACCCTGGTGTTCTCAGTCTCCCCAGAAACCTTGAAAAAAGGACAGTGCATTTATCACCTTCAAGTGCTAGAGCACCAAGGCAGGTCTATGCAACAAGTTACACACAACAGGCAATGTACCAGCAATGTTGTGTTTTAAGTTCCTTCAACTCTTCAACAATATCACCTCCTGCAATCTACTTTGTCCCTCTCGATGGTTCACTCTGATACCCTCTCTAAAAGACACTTCAATTTGGCAGAAACCCTCCAACACACTCCTGAAAATAAGGAAAAACCTCCTGCAAGGGAATCTCCTCAAACTCTTCCTCAGTGAAGCAAGGCTCAAAGAACTTGTTTCACTCTTCTGCTATGACTTTATCTTTCTTGGGCACTCCTTCTACACACCAATCACTTATCAAGCAGGCTTCCTGCTTTTGAGATACTTCAAAGAGGATTTACTAATTGTTTTCATGCCTTTAGCAATTTGTTCCATGACTCTTTCTGGCTTACTTTATTGTATTTAACGCATATTTCATGTTCTTTTCCACCTTTCTCTGTTGGAGACAAAGTTTTAACTTCTGAAAGACGCCTTCTTACTTTTACTGAGTTCCTTTACTTTGTATGTTACCAGGCTCAGTGTTTTTGGCATTCCTGACAGACGCCATGCAATTACTTTAAGCCTTTACTACACTGTCTTGAAGAATTACACGCCACCTGCAAGTATTTTACATGGTATTTTACACTTTTGGCTACCTCTCACCATTTTATTCATTTTTTTTTTTCCTTGCTTTGGGAAGATGCACTCAGGAGAACTGCCACAACAACCCTTGGCTTTACAGCTCCTAAAGCAACGCTGAGTCTAAGTACATTACAATCACTGTTATGTCATAGCCGGCTGGCTTTTTTAACATAAAATTCTGAACACAATTCTTGCTGGCCAGGATCTTGCCCACAGTTGCTACCCACAAAGTACCCTTACAAGCTACAGCTAGGAAGTAGGGGGTTTTGGCACCTAAAAAATTAGTTCCTGGGCAAATTTCATGCTGGAGCATGACATAATCTACACAGTGGCAACTGAAGCTTCCCATTATCATCATATTTCCTACTTTTGCAGCTTCTCTACTCTCCCTTAATATATAACAGTCACTGTCAACATCTTGTTTGAGCAGACAGTCACATCACCCCCATCTCTTATCTTCCTATACAGGCCTAGAATATCAATTCAGAAGGTCCTCTGTTACTTCCCAAAACACTTATTTCCTCTTTAATAAAAAGTATCCCGCTTCATGCATGTGCATACTACTTTGTCCTCTCTATATCACCTGTAGTTTGTTTCTACAATATCTGAGCCTCCACAGAGCTTCTCACACTCCAAATATTGTATTATGGAGTTGTTTTAATAAAAGTTTTATACCATATGGGTGATCCTACTCTTCACAGAAGGACATGTCATGGCAAACTTTGTCCTTCACCTGTCTACTTTTCCTCCCCATTTGGTTTTTAAACTTATTAATACACATAGTATATATATGTATTTTAAATGTTTCAGCTTGGCTGCAAATTTTTTACAGAGAGACCATTGTTCTAACACAGACTCTTTTTATTCATAAAGTATTTCCATTTCTTCTTCATTTCTTCTTAAATCTCAGCTCCTTTTTTTTTTCCTGAATCATTTTCTCATTTGTGTGTTAGGACTCTCCAGTTGCATCTAGTCCCACATACCAAAAAACTACGTGCAATGGAGACTGCAGTCTTTAACCCCCCTTCCTAAAAGCCTGTATGTTACTTCTCATACCTCTTAGCTACTCCTTTCCGTGCAATGCAGCCTGTGCATAACAGCTCAAGAGACTGACTTGACATCATCTGAAATCTGCCACTTTTGTAGGCAGCAAGTAACCAGATGTCACCACAAAGATGCATGTGTCAAAGAGAATGGCTAACCACTCTAACTACCTCTGCCAACCAACTAGGATCCCCAGCCTTAGAGGGATATGACCGGTGTCAGTAGTCTGTCACCTTGCCATGCCTGTACCTAGCTGAAAAACTGAAGTGTGCCATGCCAAAGGGGTCAGTGCTCTCAGACCTTCCACCACCATTTACCAGGGAAAAGGAATGGCTGCATACAAGAGGCCAGACTGGTGGCACGGAAAGATTGCAATTCAGATGGAAACCATCTGCCTCACAGATCAATTCTGCTACTTCTGTAATTACATCAACATTTCCGCATCAGGTTGAATTTAAATGCTGCTGCCCCACTCAGAGATTTCTTTTTATGGTACTAACACAGGCATTCTGCAAAGGTTATTACAGGTGAACCTGTTAAGACTTAAATAAAATAAGTACAAAATTAAACATGTATTTCATCTCCAGGAACTGAGCCTGTAGTTTACAACTGCTCCTAAGTTCAAGACACTGCTGTCTGCAACGTCTTAGCACTGTAAGCTAGGCTATAAAATTTAACCATACACAACCAGAAGCAAAGTTCTGCACTCCGAAATTCCTTTATCTAAGCTCTGTGTCTAAACAAGAAAGTTTTGCTCTGCTGTTTAGGTACTAACCAAAGTAAGAATTAAAGACTTAAGTATCAACAGGAACCTGGGCTGTGGGGTCAGGTTCTACAAGCACTTGCAACTTTGACCCCAGACATTGCAAGACGCTTGGAATTTGACCCTCCATGCTACACACAAACAAATAAAGCAAAACCCCAGCTCATAAAGTTCCTCAGGAAGGGGGGGGTGGGCGGTGGAGGGAGATATCCAGGGTTGTTTTGCCCTCCATTTATTGGCATTCCACAGGCCCCCACACAAAGGGCTGCAACACCACAGCACTCACTGCTTGCACCCATGTGCAAAAAGGCTACTCCTGAAAAAAAAAACAAAAACAAGCTGGAGAGCACGATTCAAGGCTGTAAAGTGTTCAAATGATGCACGCGCTAACGCCGGATCTGTTGAGACTGAAACTGAAAATATCATCTAATAAACACTTCAAGACTCTATTTTAGAGTTTTAGAAAGCAAGCATCTTTTATCAGGCCTGGCGAGAGAGTGATGTCCATCCATTGTGTGCAGCAAGACAAAAGCTGGGGACAGAATTTATTTCCCACTTACATGCATATGCATATGCATAAATTTTCCAGAAACATCATGCATTCTGTTACTTTCCAAGGATTAATTTTAATGTCATTATGAACTTTGCAACAGCCAAACCTCTTGCTGATTTGGAGCTGGCTCCAGCTCTGTCTGACCTTGTATTTGAGATGGGGAGAGACTCCAAGCAGAGGTGATTACAGAAGCAGACACAGACCACACTGCAGACAAGGCATTACCATCTCCAAAGGACGAACAGCATCAAGGAAAAGCACCAAAAGAAAACACACTGTCAGAGGGATATTCTGCCTAACTTTCAAAGAATACAATTGCTTAGAAGCTACTTCATCTTAAATCAAAAATCACAGAATAGCTTCGGTTGGATGGGACCTTAAAGATCATCTAGTTCCAACCCCTCTGACATGGGCAGGGACATCCCAGCAGACCAGGCTGCTCAAGGTCCCATCCAGCCTGGCCTTGAACACCTCCAGGGATGGGGCAGCCACAGCTTCCCTGGGCAACCTGTGCCCGTGCCTCACCACTCTCAGCGTGAAGAAATTCCTCCTTATGTCCAGCCTAAATCTGCCCCTCTCCAGTTTATACCCATCACTCCACTTTTTTTTGCAGTAGCAATCACTTCTTGTAACAAGACCACACACACGAGTTGGGGGGCAGGGAGGAAACGCTTCCCAGCGCGGTGTTTACTTAACGATCCGGACGGGAGCGCCTGCGCACAGGACAGAGGGCAGCCCCGCCCGCCCGGGCCGCGCCCGCGCCGCTTCCGGCTTCCGCTGCGCCCAGGAACCCGCCCGCGGCCCCGCCTCCCGCCGCGCCGCGGGGCGTGATCTGAGACGGAGGGCGGGGCCTCGGTAGGGTTTCCGCAGAGGGGGCGTGGCCTCGGGTGGTCGCTGTGAGGGGGCGTGGCCTCGACGAGGGCAGCTGCGAAAGGGTCGCGGTCGGGGAAGGGGCGTGGCCTTATCGCGGGAGGCGTGGCCTCCATGAGGGATTCTCTTTAGTGGGCGTGGCTTTTAGGATGGGGCGTGGCCCCACCGAGGGCTGCTGAGGAGAAAGGGCGTAGGTTACGGTTGGGGGCGTGGCCTGCCTGGAGGGGGCGTGGCCCGCGCCCGGCGAGCCGCGCAGGCCAGGCCCCGCCCCGCCCTTGTGCAAGGACCGGGCCGCGCGGCGGGGGGGCAGCGGGCGCGAGGCTCCCCCAGAGGCTCCGCCCCCCGCGCTCCCGGTACCCGCGGGGGCAGCACCACCCCCCACCCCCCCCGGCTGCCCCCCCACTCACCTCCCCTCCCCCCGCCGCCACCCCCGCACCGGGGCTACCGGCAGCCTCCGACCCTCGCAACAAGTCCGCAACAAACCCCCCACCCCCGCCGCGCCCCGGCCCTCCCGATCCACCGCCTTTGTCTGCCCCCGGGGCTCCGCTCCGGGGAGGCGGCGGGCGCTCCCCCCCCCCGGCCCCATCCCATCGCCGCTTCCCGCAGGCGGCGGAGCCCGGCCCGGCCCCGGCGGCTGCAGCCCGACCTTTTGTTATTAAACCGATGCGCGTTTGCCCGGCCGGCGGCGCCGCCGCCCCGCACGGCAAACCGGAGCGGGGAGGGGGGAGGAGGAGATAAATTAGAAATTAAAATAAATTTGTAAAAATAGGGAAAAGAATACAAATATACCTCGCCGTCCCGTTCCCGCGGCCCTTATGCAATTCCTCAAGGTTACCGCCGTTGCCAGGGGACGCGGAATGGAAATGGAAACAGGCGCTGAATAATCGCGGGAGCAAAACTAAAAGTTACCAGCCCCCGCCCCGGCGGAGAAAGGTCCAGATCGAAAGCAAAACAAGGAAAGGAAGCGGCGCGGCCGGCGGCGCTTGGAAATCCCCCCGCCTCCCGCCGGGCCGGGGGCAGGGCTGCCGAGAGCGGCGCCCACACCGCCGCGGCGCCGAGCGGCGCTCACCGCACCGGGCACCGCACCGGGAACCCGCCCGGGGCCGCGGCCCAGCGCACGCTGCCCCCAGACCCTGTGGGGCTCGGCTCCTCCATCCCCCCCCGCCCCGCCTCTCTGCCCCCTCTGCCGAGCCGGGCTGGGTGGGTGATTCCGTACTGCAGGGTCTCTCCGGGGCTGCGGTGGCACCGGCGGCTCCTGCACCATCCGTTCGTGTTTTTAAGGCAAGGTCTTGCTCTCATCATAGAATCACCAGGTTGGAAAAGACCCACCGGATCATCGAGTCCAACCATTCCTATCAAACACTAAATCGTGTCTCTCAGCACCTCATCCACCTGTCCCTTAAACACCTCCAGGGAAGGTGAAGCAGTGTGGATGCTGTACTCAAGGACAGGCTCTTTCCACAGGACTTATTGGCATCAGCGTTTTACTTGCCTTTTTTCTTTTTGCAGATTTTACATATGCACTCTCAGAGATTGTTGAGGGCAGAGGACAGGCAGACTGCATTCAAAGTAAGGATTTGTATTCCTGAAAGGGAGCACCTGACTGTGGTATAAACCAAACAGCATGAATTCCCTCCCCAGTTTCAGCCTGGTCTTTAGTTTCATAGAATCATAGAATCATAGAATAACCAGGTTGGAAGAGACCCACCAGATCATCGAGTCCAACCATTCCTATCAAACACTAAACCATGCCCCTCAGCACCTCGTCCACCCGTGCCTTAAACACCTCCAGGGAAGGTGACTCAACCACCTCCCTGGGCAGCCTGTTCCAGTGCCCAATGACCCTTTCTGTGAAATATTTTTTCCTGATGTCCAGACTAAACCTCCCTTAGTGGAGCTTGAGGCCATTTCCTCTCACCCTGTCCCCTGTCACTTGGGAGAAGAGGCCAGCTCCCTCCTTTCTACAACCTCCTTTCAGGTAGTTATAGAGAGCAATGAGGTCTCCCCTCAGCCTCCTCTTCTCCAGGCTAAACAACCCCAGCGCTCTCAGCCGTTCCTCATAAGGCCTGTTCTCCAGCCCCTTCACCAGCTTTGTTGCTCTTCTCTGGACTCGCTCCAGAGCCTCAACATCCTTCTTGTGGTGAGGGATCCAGAACTGAACACAGGATTCCCTGCAGCTTGACACCTTCATCACTCGCTGTGTCTCTTTCCCCTTTGCCGAGGTGAGAGTCACAGTCTGGGTCAAGGACACGTGTGCTGAGGGTCTGTTCGGTGCTGGGAACTGAAGGTTCTCTGTAGCACCAACAGCTCCTGCCACATCTGTCAGTTTTTTTAAGACAAGGTCTCGCTGGCGTGTAGGAATCTTACCTTTTATTCATAGCTCGGATCACGATGAATGCGACTCCCCAGCCTTGTGCATCAAAAGGACCCTACCCTGGGATGCACGAGGCCATGGCTCAGCATGAGCTTTCCCAAAGGCCTTGTGAGAATCGGCTCCTCCATCACTCCCTGTGTCTCTTCTCCCTCTGCTGAGGTGGGAGTCACAGTCTGGGGCTGGTTTACATGCATGCGGGGGATAATTCGATACTGAAGCTCTCTTGGGTGCTGCGGTAGCACCAGCAGCTCCTGCCCCATCTATTGATGTTTTTAAGGCAAGATCTCACTCGCATGTAAAAATCCTACATTTTAGCTTGGATGCAATGAACGCAACTCCCCAGCCTTGCACATCCAAGGACGCTACCCTGGGATGCACGAGGCCATGGCTCAGTGCAGGCTTTCTCCAAGACCTTGTGGGAATCCCTGTGTCTCTTCCCCTTCTGCTGAGGTGGGAGCCACAGCCTGGGGCTGGGCCACATGCATGCTGGGGATTGGGTCCACACTGGGTGATTCAGTACTGAAAGTTCTCTTGAGTCCAGCAGTAGCACCATCAGCTCCTAGTGCATCTGTCAATATTTTGAAAGCAAGGTTTGACTCTCATGTAAAAATCTTACATGTTATCCATAGCTTGAATTGCGATGAACATAACTCTGTCCTGTGCCTTGTCCTAAATAAGAGGGGGAGGAGGTGTAGCCCCCAGCAGGGCTGGCCCAAGAGCTGGAGCCACCAGTCAGGACATAGCTCAGCCCTGCGAGTGGACACCCTGTGATGCACAAGGCTGTGGCTCAGCCCAGGCTTTCCCCAACACCTTGGGGGAATCCCTGCAGCTTGGCTCCTCCAGCAGCGATAGCATCACTCCCTGCGTCCTTTCCCCCCTGCTGAGGTGGGGCTTTGTGCAGGAGGGTACGCAGAGGGGTGGTTATGGAGTGGTGTCCTCGCTGGTGGGATGGCAAACAGAGAGGCAGGTGGTCCCTAGGCTATGGACAGCACAGCGAGCTACTGTTAGGGTGGGGAGTCTGCCCTTGTGGGTGACAAGTCCTCCTGTTTTGGAAAGTATTCTTGCACAGAAGAGAACATAATGACAGAATAAGTAAAGTTCAAAGACACTCACGGATGCCAGCAATTCACCGCCTCGTGAAAAATGCTGTGGCCTAGCAGGTGGCTATGGTCCATGTGTGCACCAGTGAAGTAGGAAAGCACAAGGGAGAAGTCCTCCAAAACTTCTCCAGAAACATTCACAGCAGGATAGAGCCTGTCCACACAGAAGGGGAGCAGCACCCCAGAGCAGCTGACAAGGAGCTGCAAGAAAGGTGAGATTCATATGGCAGAGACTTCCAGGAGAGAGAAGACCAGAGGAACTGATTTCCCTGAAGCCACAGTGGAATGACGATGATGGACCTGGGACACCTTGGCTTTGAATTGGCATGTTGACTGAATAGATGTGCAGGGAGAGGAGATAATCAGTGGGACATGGTGGTGTCCGGGATCAGCTTGAGAACCCTGGATTCAAGCCTGCTTTGACACAGACTCAAAATTCCAGTGAGGTAATTAAAGGAGTAACCACACCAAGCAATTAGAAACATGGGGACGGGGTACAGGGTACGGGAGAGAGAGACAAGTTTTCCTTATTGAGCAAGGGAAAAAACTATAGTGTATTTGAATGTTTCAGTGAATAAGGAAAGGGGGAAGAGAAGAGCAAAGATAGAGTGGAAAGGAGGAAAAGAAATAGAAATAAGATATCACCACTCCAGAGTTTCAGCAACAAAGTTGCATTGATCCAGGATGGCATGGAAAGAAAATGGAGAAGAGAGAGGTGCAGTAGCCAAAGTGGCTGGCTTTTATCTGTCCTAGTTCTCAAGGGTCCTTTCATTAGGTGGAGAATGATTATTGTGCTCATTCAGGCCTTCTAGGAGATTCTGGAAAAGGGCCTGGTGATTGACAACCCCTGTAAAACTTATTCTGTCATTTATCAGATATTCGATCAGCAGTCAGGGTTGCTTCAGGGTGGGAGTCAAGGCTGGAGATAGGACAATGGCTCATCTTCAGTTGTTTGAGGAAAACCTTCTCTTTAGTTCCTTAGTGGCAGTTACAAGACAGGACGCACCTTGTATAGGAGGGTCAGACTAGGCTGGAGGCAAAGGACCTATACTCTCCAGACCAAAAGCAGCACGCAGCACGGAAATCAGCTAACAGCTGCAACAAAACCTGAATTCTTGTAGACTTCAGGTCTAGCAAGGGAAATGGTACTATTGAGATGGTATTACCAACTCTGACCAGGATGGAGGGAGTAACTCTATGTCAGGTGTGATTAGAGAGCAGTGAAGTGATTGAAAGCGAGAAATTTCTAACCAACTTGTTCCTACTCAGAAAGAAGATCTTGCAGTCATAACAGCTCTGTGGAAGGACCAGTTCAGTGCTCAGAAACTGTCACAGAGCTGTTGTGGCAAGCCAGGACAGAGTGGAACAGGAATCATGGGGAGAGAGAAAAGCGAAGATAACTAAAAATATGGAGTGACCTTGATGTTGGAATGATTCAAGGATTTCAGAGATGAGGAATTTTTAGCCTGAGGAAGTGATAGCCAACAGAAAACAATCTGACGAGAGAAAATACACAGTCATAAATGAAGTAGTGATGGATGATTCGCTTGAAACTAGCAGGTGGCAGATTTAAAGCAAACAGAAGGACGTGGATCTTCACACAGCAGGTAGTTAAACAGTGGAGCACCCTGCTTCAAGGTGCCAAAATTTCATCATAGGGGATCCAAAAACTTTCCCCAACACATTCACAGAAGTACACCACACCACACCACCACCACCTCACCCTGCTACGTGCTATTAAATGTAAAGACACGAATGCTGCATCAAGCAGCCCCCTAAGCCACAAATTCCTAGGGCCCAGAAGCTGTTTGGAGAATGCTGTTGTCCTAAGCCTTGAAAAAGGGACTGGGAATGGAAATGCCTGGAAATGGCTCAGGACAGGGTAGGTGCCCAGTGCTGCTCCCTCCCTCCGAGCTAAGGGAAGAGCAGATCAGGATGGCTTTTGCAACGTTCTGTAGCTGTTGCCATTTCTAATATGTTCTTTTAATTTGTTTACAGAATGGGCCAGCTCTGAAAAGACTGTCATTTATGTATCAGCAGATGTTGGGGGAAATGGTTGCCACTGTATTAGTAATTTAAGATCACACTGGGAGGACTGCTTATTCACCAATTGGATATGCTGTGAATGACATTAATTTGCTTTGGTCAAATAAAACACAGTTGGTTTCCTTGAGAAACATTAGCCAAACATTGAACAGAAATTGCTGCTCACTCTTGGCATTTCTTCCCACTGCCTTCACCCCATCTCACCGGGAACGTTCAAGGATCTCAATGGGGCATATTCAAGGAGTTAACAAAGGCATTTTCCTCCACCTCTTCTAGCAACAAGCTCACAGGATATACCAGAAGTTAAGTATTCTTTGGTTGATGCTGAAAGGTAAAGGCTTTTGTTTTCTAAACTTAAAGCAGTGACTCATTCCCTCCAAAAAGAGACTTTTACTTCTCTTGTCTTTGCTGTTTCAGTAAGACCTAGCAGCTTCAAAATCAGAAAATTTAACCAAGCAGCATTAAATAGCCATAGCTTTTTTCTGTAGAATCACCAAAGTTTGCATCTTACATTTTTAATCACCTTCTTTAGGGATCCAGCTTCTGCAATCAATTGGCACTGGTGAGACCGCTCCTTGAATCCTGTGTTCAGTTCTGGGCCCCTCACCACAAGAAAGATGTTGAGGCTCTGGAGCGCGTCCAGAGAAGAGCAACAAAGCTGGTGAAAGGGCTGGAGAACAGGCCTTATGAGGAGCGGCTGAAAGAGCTGGGGTTGTTTAGCCTGGAGAAGAGGAGGCTGAGGGGAGACCTCATTGCTCTCTATAACTACCTGAAAGGAGGTTGTAGAAAGGAGGGAGCTGGCCTCTTCTCCCAACTGACAGGGGACAGGACGAGAGGAAATGGCCTCAAGCTCCACTAGGGGAGGTTTAGTCTGGACATCACGAAAAAATGTTTCACAGAAAGGGTCATTTGGCACTGCCAGAGGCTGCCCAGGGAGGTGGTTGAGTCACCATTCCTGGAGGTGTTTAAGGCACGGGTGGACGAGGTGCTAAGGGACATGGTTTAGTGATCGATAGGAATGGTTGGACTCGATGATCCAGTGGGTCTTTTCCAACCTGGTGATTCTATGATTCTATGATTCCCATTAGCATCCCACCTCTCCTTCACAAAAAAAAAAAGTGACTATTCTGGGCTGGGCTTTGGGTCTGTGTAAAAAAAAGAACTTGAAACTGGGAATCTTTTAAGTTCCAGAAGATAAATAAACCAACCAGATTATTTTTAAAGTTTAATAATATTTTTGAGAAGTTTAATAATATTTATGAAATTTTCTTTTGTAGTTGTTGTTGTGGGGCTCCCACTCTGTCTTTAAGCGGAGCTGGCTATACTGTCATTTTGGTTCTTAAAGCCACTGTCACAGGCACAGCAACTTCTTATCTGTAGAACTGGAATGGTAGAATTTTCTCATGGAGTTGGGCCCAGACTTATGTACTACACACAGCTGGCCTGTTTGTTTTTCTAGTCCATTAAAGTAGGGAAGTTCTCCAGCAGAAAGGTGTTGATAGTTTGCATTACAAGCCACTGCTTATCAAGAAAATAAATCAATTGCAATAGTCTTATAATTCTTTCTTTAATACTATTACTCATGTCTTCCCAAGTGCCTACACCCATTTTTAATCATGATGCACAGTGAAATTTATTTTCAATTTTAATTTGTCCTGTGAAAAACATTCTGCTGCTGATGTAATCTGTAGCACTGATATTTTTAGATAAATACATAGTAATGGCACCTTTCTTATAAAACAAGAGATTTCTGATTATAGTTAAGAATTTAAAGGATTTGCTTGCATAGTACTCTAACACAAATTATCACCCTAAGTATAATGGGAAAAATGTTGGGTAACACTTGTAGTTCATTTCTACTCTAAAAGCAGTTTTATTCAATGAGGGGTTTCCCTTAGGGAATATGGTCAGAAACAACACAATAACCCATGACCGACATCTTTTCTACTAAGGAATTTTTATACCTACCTGATCATACTGGTCTGGCTGCACCTAGGTGCTCCTGGAGGACAGGTTCATGTGTTCTGAGCTATTTTTTATATATATACAACACAGAAAAACGCCATTGAGGGCTAGAATATCTATTCACTTTACTTGTCACTACTTTTATTTGGCTGCAGTACTTCAGCCCCACTGCTCTGCCAGCTCAGCTGCTCTACGCTGTTCATTTTCTTTAGCAGAAGAGAAAGAACAAGGAATTTGCGTAACACCAGCATTGTGAGGTGGTTTTAGTTATTAATGGCTCCTGGCCCTCGCAACGAATTTTAGGAAGGAAACCAGTCATTTAAAACCATGTACAGCATCTTGACATTTTAGGGCTGGAGCCTGGCAGAGAAAACCCAGATGGGAGTCAGACTGCTTCAGCAGATCCTACCCGAAAGTGATCCTGCTTAGCTCTGCTTTAACAGAGTGTTTTGCTGAAGTGGAAGCTTTTATGGCAATTTTCCCAGCGAAACTGAGGTAGAATAGAAAGATAAGTAGCGTATCGCCTATTGGCTTGACAAAGCAGAACAATTGCCCTTTTATTCTGGATAGTAATGAGATATTAAGAGCTTTGCTTCGTATCATATGTAAACACAAGCTTTTATTTATTAACTCAAAACTTTATTATTAAAATCAGGTCAATTCTCTTAGATGAGGGAGTAGGGACTGTTTCTTTTTTTTTTCATTTTCTGTTTGTGGTGGATTCTTACAAGTAAAGAAGCCTTTCCAGGGACACTGGTCACAGAAATGCTCACCAGGCATACTCTCCCATCAATCACTGTCAGAAGCAGCTTTTCTGGGCATCCAGCCGACATCAATAGGTTTGGTCAGGAGAAAGGTCCCACCCCATGCTAGAGGGGGTTGCCTCCCCTCCAGAGCTGGAGGGCAGAGGGAGCTGATGCATGGGACCCTCAACCAAGCTGCCCTGGCCATCACCTGGCAGGTGTGCGTGGCTGAACCAGCATCCCACCTCCCATCCCTGCCTCCTGCAGTCCAAGCCCCTGTGCTGGGCAGTGGGATGGGGTGGCAGAAACCAGGAGGAGATGCAGATCATGCTGGGACGTGGCCACCTCACCACCTTCCTTGAGGGTGGTGAGGACAGAGAGATACCAATGAAGGGAAGGGTCCTGCTCAGAAGGTCTCCTGCTGGCCCCTATCCTGTCTGTCCCTGCAGCAGCCTCTGATGCTAGATATCCGGGGGGCTACTTAAATATAGCTCAAGCCTTTCCTCTTTGGTGTGCTCTTCAGCTCATACTGCAGCACAGCCTAGGTTCACAGCCCAACACGACTCCTAAGAATAAAGGAGGAGACAATTATAAACATGTAATTTAATGCTCTCCTGCCATAAATTAAAACGGTCACTGCAAGATACAAATTCATTTCCAAGTCAGCACTCTCTTTAAAGCTTTAAAGAGGGCTTCTCAACAGCCTCTGCACTCCCGGCTGCCAGTCCCTCCAAAATTAGAGCAGATGCAACAATATTTTCTGAATGCGCTGAAGTAGCTGGAGCTGAGCTCCTGTTCCACCTTCGATCTTAGCCCCCTGAGATGAGCAAGTTCATTTTCTGAAAGGCAGCAGCTGGCCCTGCTGAGCTGTTTCCAGAGTGCAGCTTACCTGTGACTCATCTCCCCTGCAGCCCATCTTACTGCACTTCTCTTTTGACAAGTCATTTCTGTCATTCTGACCGTTTGCCTGCTCTCAGGTTTGCTAAGCCTGCACAACTGAGGAGAGATGCTTTCAGAGGCGAGCAGATAATCAAGTGTCGGAGGCTGAAGAAGAAACCTCTTGTGGTGTAGTAAAAGCTAACATCGATTTTAAGTCATCTGTTCCCAGAGTTTGCCATCGTTACTTGGGCCTTGCTGTACTACTGGAATATTGATAAGGCATATTTATCAGGAAACCACATTGAGAAATACAGCTGTAACGCAGCTGGGAAGGTGCTGAGTATTTGAGTGAAAAGGGATCTCAGAATCCTGGGCAGGGTTGCTCTATCACTTTAAAAGAAAGAGGTCGTGGGAGGTGAGGGAGGAGGAAAGCTGCTGGCTATTAATAGAGAACATGAGTAGGAGCTTTATTTTGAATGGTTTCTTTAATTAGTGACATGCAATGCAGAAGCAAGGCTCTCCTTGCACTCTACCTGCTGAATTCCCAAGTGCAGATCACTGAGAGGCAGATGGGTAAAAAACATTTCCATGCAGGGGAGTTTTAAATAGGCCAAGCTAAAATGACCAGATTGAAAAATAACCAGATCAATCAACCTTGATCTTTAGAGATGATCTTTGAATGCGGGTTAGTGGACTCTGAGCTAGCTCAGACTCAGAAAATACAAATTACCTTTCCAGCCTCTCCTGCCTGCCCTGAGGTTTCCCCGTTACTCTTATTTCTCTCAGGCTTTGTATTTTATGTCTATGTGGATAAGCTCCTAGAGATAACAGGTATCTCATCTTATTCAGTTTTACAGTACCCATTTCAAACATTGTATGGTGCTACAATAAATAATATTGCTATGTAGAGTTGTTCTCCAGTAACACCATTTATTTGTACTTGTGTTTTCAGTATCTCAGAGAAACAAACAACAACTAGAAGCAGCTATTTAGGAGAAGGAGAAGCCTTGCTTCCTTAGCTGTGTAAGATGTGGCACAGCAGCTGGACCCATGAACCCAAGTGGACTCTGTAGTGTATTAAATTAGTGGGACTATTTTGAAACACAGAACTCAGATGCTTGTGGTTCCTATTTGCATATTTGCACATTGCTTTAAATAATTACATGTGGGGTGGCAAATTCTCCTTCTAATGAAAGAAGAAAGGAGCACTCCACAGGTATGCAAGTCATGGTGCTGATAGGCAGCAACCAGCCCTGCAGGAAAGCTTTAGTATGTAGTTATCAGAACCAGGGGCGAGGGCAGACATCTGCCTGGCCAAGACAGAGTTCCTTCTTTCCCAGTAAAGCAGTACTTTGGGAATGCTGACTCACCTGCTGCCTGTGTAGTAGAGGTGGAGGAAAAGCAATTATGTATAATTGCACTGCATTTCTTTTCCTCTTGCGCCACCGTTTCCCTTGTGGAGTGGATCTGGCTGAGAAGCCAAGAGTTCTCTGTGTTGGAAAGCCTTATAAAACTATACCTTGGGCTAAATATGTAAGAGCCTGATAAGCAGGTGCTAATAGTTCCCAGTCAGTTTCAAAGAAAGGGTAATATTTCAATGTTTGGCAAGCTAACACTTAGTGCACATAAACCGGTTGTAAATAGTTTGTGGAATAGTTGCAAAGAACATTTACCCAAAAGCTGTTAGTAGATCTGCTGATAGTGTTTGTACAGGTTTCCCCTCTTATTTCCAACTGTGTATTTAAAGTTTTAATCACATTACCTCCCCTCTCTTCCCAACCTGGAGAATCTTGTTCCTTCAGAAGAACATTTCGGCTCATCTGCAAGTACTTATAGAACCATAGAATCATAGAATAGTTTGGGTTGGAAGGGACCTTAAAGATCATCTAGTTCCAAGCCTCCTGCCATGGGCAGGGACACCTCCCACCAGACCAGGCTGCCCAAGGCCCCATCCAATCTGACCTTGAACACCTCCAGGGATGCGGCAGCCACAGCTTCCCTGGGCAACCTGTGCTAGTGCCTCACCACTCTCATGGTGAAGAAATTCTTCCTTATGTCTAGTCTAAATCTGCCCTTCTCCAGTTTATACCCATTGCCACCAGTCCTGTCACTACAATTCTTTGTAAACAGTCCCACCCTAGCTTTCTTGTAGCCCCCTTCAGGTACTAGAAGGTCACTATATGATCTCCTAGGAGCTTCTATTCTCCAGGCTGAACAACCCTGACTTTCAGTCTGTCCTTATATGGGAGGTGCTCCATACCTCTGATCATCTTTGTAGCCTCCTCTGGACCCATTCCAACAGCTCCATATCCTTCTTATGTTGAGGATTCCAGAACTTGCTCCTCTGCAGGTGCTGGTCCATGGCAGGTTTTCCAAAGTACTACAATTTTTTGCAGCTAGCCCTGTCAGCAGCAACACCTCTCACTTCTCCAAGCAAGAAGTCACAGTCTATCCAGCTGAATGGCTTCTCCCCTTCAGCCAAAGCCCAATGCCACTGCATTAAATGGTTTCAGGTGCAAAAGGAAACAGACAGAGCAGGTAGCGGGTAGCTCTGAAAAGAGCTTTATTATTTAGCCTATTGCCCCACTTGATCACTTAGGGACAGTAAAATACTTTAACTCCACCATCACTCTTCTGCCCCTTTACCTGACAGCACAGCTAAACTGTAATATCAATCAAAAATGATAAAGGTGCATTACTGTTTTTTCTCCTCAAGCCATAGGTTCTGGTTTGTGGTAGTCATGATGAGCTGAGGGCACAAGGGATCCCTGTCATCTCAGGGATCCTTCTGTCCACAGCTTATCTTTGTTCCTCTGTGTTTACAGTAAACTGGGAATGGCAGAGACATAGTCCTCAGCCCACCTGACCCAGCGTGGGTCTTCCAAGCTGGAAATTAAACCTCTGGAATACAGAAACTGGATGCACTGCCAGGTACCCTGCAGGTGAGATTTCTCCTCGCTGCCTAGTACAGTGTCAGTGGGGCTGGCTGGGCTGCCTGCATCTTTAACAACATTGAAAATCCTGGGCTAAATTCTCCTTGACTTTTATTATTTCCCTTCAAGATCTCACTTTAAATCTCATTAGATCTAATTTTCAGTTTTCCCATTTCCCAATCAAAACCCTGCAGGACCTTAGCAAGTTGAGTTCCATCAGATTTGCTGCGGCTACTGTCCCTCCTATGCGCCTCTAAGACATGGAATAAAAGCAGCCTGGAGATGGGTGACACCTGCAATGCTGTTGAATTATGCCTGCCATCAGTGTTTGGAGTGTTTTCCAACATTTTGCAAGTTGGAAAAAAAAAAATCCTCTTATTTAGAAAGGAGGCAAATAGTAAACTTCACTGCAGATACCTTATCCCTTGCACTTATGGAGAGATCAGGACATGGTCAAAACAAGCAGACTGAGGGAGAGGAAGCTTGCCTCCGTATTTTTAGTCTTTTTTTGGTTCCTATTCTTGGGTATAGAGGTTTGTGACATTCTGCTTCAACCTTTTGCAGGGCTTTTGCACAGAAATGCTTTGTCACTCAGTGCCAGCATCTGCCTGTATGTCCGTGCCGGAATCTCATTTCCCAGCTTAGGCTGGCTACCACCCTGGGTTCATTTCCCTACTACCACAATTGGTCTAATAATGAGCAATGTGGCTTTCAGCTTAACCCAGAGTAAGCCAATCATTGAAATCAATTAGTGGCTCCCCAATGCTTTGTACTTGTACAGTTAATGCTAGATAACAAAAGAAAGGTGACTGGTTTAATGGGGTTATCAATCCTATGACTTGTAGCTTTGGTTTTCTTTTTGTTTGTTTTTCTTTTTAAATGATCTCTGGCATTGAGATGAATGAATCCTGGAAGGCCATGCTTTCTTTGGAACATTTTTTCTCTGCTGGCTGTGTTACAACATCACATTAACCTCTGGGGTGCTGGAGAACTCCATGATAAGCTGTGCAAGAACAAATCGCCCATGGCCAGCTATCGCTGTCACCCTCTCTCCAGAGGGGTGACATGTGCACTTGTTTTGATAAAAGTTTGTGTTTTATTTTGCCTCTCAGCCAGCTTTTGTAAAGAAAAGAGGCCACATTTGTGACCACATTTTGTCAATTCCTCTTCTCCCTGGCTTCACCTTCCCCTGCCTGAGTTGAGCAGGGCACAGAGCAGAGGTGCAGGGGAGCTGGGGAGGCAGCTGCAGTGCAAGCCCTGCCACAGTCACGGGCGCCAGCTGAGGCAGGCAGGACTATTCAGAGCCCCCAGAAAGCTCTGAGGAGAGCTCCCCCTTTCATACGCGTGGCATGAAAGGAACATAAACAGGAAGCATAAAGCCACAGGAAATTTGACGACCAAAGTTTCCCCGTTCATAGAAGAATTAATTTTAGTAGCTCTATCACTATGTCTTAGGTCAGTAAAAAGCATTAATTTTCTCACTCTGCTCAGACCTTGGGTAGGAAAAATACAATCTTGTTAGGTTATGGATTGCTTTGCGTTCTGCCTGCCACAGTGTTTCAACCCAGCCCTAAAAATTCGCACCAGAGGATGCTGAAGCCCAGCCATAGGGACACGGCTCCAGCCAGAACCTGGGAAGACTGGCTCAATGGGAATATTGTCTTGATTTAAATGGACTTATAGAGCTTGGCATCTGTGAAAGTTGCTGCTGTCACATTGTGCACGCACTCAGATGTCAGTAATAAGATATCCTTCAGTTGTTCTATGTGTTGCAGTCACCAGGACAAGGCTAGTAACTACTCTGTTGTTTTGAAGTAAGGGGGAGAAAATAAAGTGTTTTGTAGCATCTGTCAGGGCAGTCATTTTAATCCTTCATACCTTTTTTAGCTGCTTCTCTCAGCAAAATTCTCCCATCTATGAATTACACAAATGAGCAGGTTTTCTCTCAAATCCTTCAGCTCCCATCAGTGAATGAAGGGCGCTCCCTACTTACATCCTCCTCTTGTCCTCACACATCTCTCCTCAGGGATTTCTTCACCCAGACACAAACCTCACTCTGCCACTGTCCTACTGACTAATGAATACACTCCCTGTTCCAGTACCATTCTCCTGCCAAACTGAAAACCAGGTGGTCCTCAGAAGCAGGACGGAAAGGAACATGAAGTTTCCAGGTCCATCTGTTCTGAATAATATCTGTCTGTCAATCTGCTTGCACTCTGAGCTGGTGGGAAACCAGCATGGACGGACCTCAGCACCTCTTCATACCTGTGAGCAGCCCACAAAGGACACAGGCAGAGCTCATCTTACCTGCCAACTCACCTGTGAAGGATCCTGTGATTTTCCCTTTCCAGGGCATCGCTACAGCTACAACTCTTGCTTAAGAGCTCCACATCTTGGCCACCACCAATACTTTGCTGAGGCTTCATGCAGGTGGTTTCCTGGAGGTGTCTGTGCTGTTGGCTTTACCAGCTTACCACTGGTCATTGCTCTGTCCTTTTGCTTCTTTCTGTTGCCTCACTGTTCTCTTCCAAATATAGTTTTCTGACATAGCCTGCTTGTCTTTGCTTTCAAGGCCTTTCGTTGTCCCCATCACCCACCAAAGCGCTCCTGAACTTCCTTCCCACCTATCACTCCACTTAGATATCACTTTAGAGCAGGATCCTGCACAGCTCCTCTCACCTCTGAGATTTCTTCTTAAAACTCTTCATAGTAATTGCAGAAAACTTCACAGTAGGTTGATACTGCTGCCTTTTACACTGCCCAGCACCATCTCCTTTTGCTGCCCTGCTGCACCCATCTGTTATTTCCTTCCCTGTGCTTCATTTGTGAAGTCCTTGAGGTTGTAAAGTTGCAGGAGCTTTCTAGGTGGCAGGAGCTTTCTTCCACTTGCCATGGCAGCACAGGTCTGGCAGCAACTCCTGCCCAAACTCATGGCTGTTCCCTTTTCTGCCCATCTCACGGTGCTACAGCTCTGGGCTGGAGCAGGTCCCCCCCCACCTGCTGGGTCACCCACCTCTTGCACTTTTCCCTCATCACCACGTCCTTTGCCCTCTCTTTCCCCCAAGCTCCACCACTGCTGCTATTTGAATGCAAATTAACACCGATGATTTACATGGAGGTTTTTATTCCTGCTATTTAGGATATTTCCCTGATTTTAGGTTTTTGATGGTTTAATCTTTTTACTTGCAGGAGCTGTTGTGTTTTACTTTGGAGCTAAGTCCACCCAATGCCTGGACCACGATCTCCTTCCTGAACACTTGCAGCAACTGTCCTTCCTCCTCCTTATTTTTCTCCGTTTCCTGGCCTGTTCCCTCTAGTCCTTCATCCCCAGTTTTGTAAGCCAGGCTGCTTCCTCCTCCCTCCCCCTCCCTCGGGCCACTTTCTGAGCATTTTTTTAGCCACTTCTCTTTTTCTCACTTGCTGTGCAGCTGTAGATGACGCAGGGTACAACATCCCAGGCACACAGTGGAGTAACCCTCCACTTCCAACTGCTTGCCACAGCACATTTTAATCTCATCAACAACTGCACCAACTATTTATATTCAGCTCTGATTACGTTCTTAAGGTCAATGTCCAACTTAAAAGACTTGGAGTAGCTGATACTCTGCTGCAAAACCTTCCCTCTCCCAGAGGTTTCCAGTGCTGCTGGGCAGTATTTAAAAGCTGTGGTCAGAGATGCCACCTTCTTCTCAGGTCTCCCACCTCACTGATGCCCCTCTGGCTTCCCCAGCACCTCCTGCTGCCTCCTGCAGAGGTACCTTTGAGGAAAGCTGATCAAAAAGTACTTCTGTTTACATGCCCCCTAAAACAAAGATATTTACACTCAGTAACCAATGTGATTGGTAAGTAGGTATTCTTTTCATACAGCACTGACAGAGCACTGGGATTTGTCCTCAGAGTGCCTCTACCCAACAGTGAATTCAGAGAACTTCATATACACAGAGGTGTCTTCATATTCATAATTCCTTATTCCTGAAATATCATTGCATTCATCCCATCCAGAGATGTTAAAGCTTGGCCATACCTAGGCAGTTAATCTTAACGACTGCCTACCAAAAAGGTAAGGGTCGTTACCGTTATCATAGCTGTTAATCTTGTTTTAACATATTGCAGCTGGACATTCCACCTCACCATTTACAAAATCACCGTTTCACCCCACAAGTCAAGCCAGCTAAGCCATGTGTCAGTTTTTAACCGCTAACATCACAACCCAAAACACCACTCATTTTCCATGACTGACTTGAGGTGACACCGGCTCCCAGTGCGCTGCTGGAGACCCGGTAAAGCTGGTTCTTTCCTTTGCTGCTTCTCCCATCTTCCGTACTTCCCAGGAGGCATTTTGATCATAACAGTGTCATGTAATCTTGTATAGATCCTGTCCTGAGCAAGAAAACGTTAATGAAGAGTTATGGATCCTTGAGTGAACCTTATGCTGCTTTAAATATCAGGCCTGAAGTAGCACAGTTCACTTGGGGTTATTTATTGCCTTCCTGTGGACTTAATACTAACAACAGGCAGCCTGGATGGAGTGAACCACACACGTGGGGTCACCAGTCCTATCATCAGTCTGAGCAATGGGACCAGGAGAACCCATGTCAGGTGAGGAAGCAAGGTGGGAGAGCTGAACACCGGGAACCAGCTGAGGGCAAGGAAGCAAAGAAGGGCCAAGTGGCTCTGCAGGAGAACAGCTTTATCCAGATAAGGTTTTATCTGCCTTTAACCAGCCTTTTTGCATTGCATCATGCAGGAGAGGAAGCTGCTTTTAGCTGAATGGGATAAAAGGGAACCCAAAGTGTTCTGGGTTTAGTACCAGAAGTAGGCAGGAAGAGGAAGAGGAAATGCTTGTGTCTGTTAAGAAGGATCCTATAAATTTAAATCCCCCTGTAAGGTAGTGTTTAGTTTTAATCATGTTTTTCTACAAAAGAGTGTAAATTGCACGGGGCTAGTGTTTTCCTCTGCTCTCCTTAACGATCTTGTGGTTAAATAAATAGAACTAAAATTTTCTTGATGGTCGTGGAGCACTATGATAACACTCTTCATCCACAGGTACATCTTTGAATCAGATGATACTCTCAAAGCACTCAGATAATATTACTGTAGCTTTATGCATATGCAGAAAACCCTGTTATGTGTTCATCGTGGCTTTGCATGACCCCTTTCTGCATATAATTTGAACCCAAGAGCACTTAGAAGATCACCTAGATTGGTCTTCTACACACTCCACACTATTGAATCTCACTAGGTAAGTCCTTGTGAAGCTCACCATGTTCAGCGACACAGAAACTTTTAGGTCTTGTGTGCAGCAGGCAGAGGCAGAGCTCTACTGCTGGTCCTCTGACGCTGGAGCAGCAGGGGCGAGCTACTGAACCCTGTGCCAAATCCTGCCTACAAATACTAAACAAAAACATTTTGGAAAAAGACTGCTGTGTACTTTGTTTTATTTTGAGCTGCTTTAATTATGCAGCTGTTGTCATCACAGAAACCTTGGTCCCTAGCAAGAAAAAAAAACATTATGTTGCGTTTGGTTGGAAAAGTCAGGTCTTCATTTTTGATTTTGTGATTATCCAGGCAAATTCCAAGCTCAGAATGTGATTTTTGAAGACATATAATTAAAATTTAAGAGCTTACAAGGCAAGTTTGATACGAGGCTATTCTGCAAAACAAGTTCTTCTCTCTGGTTCCAGGAACTTATTTTCACAATGCACGCAAAGCAAGATATTTTACCATCCTTTCTCCCAAAGACCATCACCATAGGAATGGCAGAAGAGTTTTTTTGGGGGTGTTGTTTTTTTTAATTAAACATTACAGGACTATCACTGGTACGGCAGAGATCTGCAGGGGAAGATACTCTATAGTTGAAAGAGTCTAGGACAGCAGAAACAGCCCTTTTTGCCTGAGAATGAGCTGATTCTGGTTTACTTGCATACGCAACGAGAAAGGCAGGGGAAGAAGCAATGCAAAGTTCTCATGTACTTCGAGATGCCAGTCCCAGGATGTCATAAGCAATCGATCTGCCAGACAACAAACAACCACTGAGAAGTGTGAAAGGGTTGCTTCACTCCCAAGGCTTTTGGTTTTGGTTTTAAATTCCGCATTAATGTGAGTTTTGGAGATTATTGTGCTATCTGCAGTGACACCCTGTGGTGATGATGCAGTAGTTTGTCTCTGAACCCAGAATTCTGCTGGAACTGTCCTGCTGCCTGCAGTCATTAGCAGAAGAAAATATGCAACTGGAAGGTAGATTTCCTGGTAATTAGTAGTATTCCTTATAGAACATGAGGATATAAAATTTTTTCCCATTGCTGTTATAATTTAGCCATTACTACCCATATATCTAAAAGTGATCTCACATGCATGGTGCCTGGCCTCAGCAGAAAATAAATAAATGTGAGATTATAGTTAAAAATATAAATTGCATACACATGTATAGTAATTTAGTTTAAAAATTCAGAAGAAATCACATAGACTTCCAAGAAGAATGCATTACGCATGGAAGAGCACCTAGTAACTTATTAATGACTGTAAATTTTGAGTAAGTTGGTTTTCTTATGTTATGAAGCAGTGTGGGTGCTGTACTCAAGGACAGCCTCTTTCCACAGGACTTACTGGCATCAGCGTTTTACTTGCCTTTTTTCTTTTTGCAGATTTTACATATGCACTCTCAGAGATTGTTGAGGGCAGAGGACAGGCAGACTGCATTCAAAGTAAGGATTTGTATTCCTGAAAGGGAGCACCTGACTGTGGTATAAACCAAACAGCATGAATTCCCTCCCCAGTTTCAGCCTGGTCTTTAGTTTCTTCATACTTCCATTGCTTAGTATCAAATGCTTTTAAAAAATCCAACACACAGATTTTTTTTCAGTTTTGCTAGAAAAGCAAACATTATTAAAAATCATTAGGTGTATCATATGCCATCTTTGCTAATTTTATTGTTAATTTATGAAAGGTTTGTACTTCTGGTGTCTTTTCAAATAAGCAGAAGACTAAGTTCAGGGGTTTTAAGAGCTTTTTGGACATGATTTAGTTAATGATCCAGTTAGCTGTGCAAATATATGCGTCTAAGGTGAAAACACAAATGTGCTTTTCAGCTGAGCTTGGAAACTGTGAAGGCCTTCCCTGAGAGAAATGATGATCAGTATACTCAAAACTGTGTAACTGTCTCCATGCAAGCATTTTTACTGATGCTGTGAAAAGCCAGATTCAATAATCAATGTCAATTTGATTATTAAGCAGGTATTCCTTTAATAAATGGCGCTGGGATACACCTGGGGTAATCCACCTGATGTGTCCAACTGTTGAGGCTGGTGGTGTGACTTGTATCCTGGTTAAACATACATATTCAGAGAGATTCCTGGAAACATGTTACATGTCCATTGTTTCACGTCCATTGTTTTTCCAGGAACTTATTATCATTATTATCATTCCAGGAACTTATTATCACCCACTCCTGTATGCACATCACAGTTTCTTTGTGTCTTCAGAAGCCCCTGATGGTCTTTTATCTTATCTCCTTCCTCTTTGTGTCCTCTTGGTGAGCTCAGGTCTGTCCCTTGTTCCTGATGGGGGACTGTCCTTTCAATACTTGATCTGCTCTTTGTTTCAGCCACTAAACAAGCTAAACTCTTGTTACAATCACATTCTTTCTAACTGCAAGCTGGCCAAGATCTGATTATTATTATTATTATTATTATTATTGCTTAAGCTAATTAGTTCCCTTAACATAATGGTTTATTCCTTCCTTCACTACCTAGCCTTTCACCATCAGTCTCTGTGAAGGTCCTCATACTTAACATACTGATTTCCTCCCTTTTCTGGAAAAAAAGCCAGTTCTCCTTCACATTTCAGAAGTTTGTTGGACAGCATATTGACTAATATTGGTTTGTCAAAAGATATGTGTTAGGAGAGAAACACAGTAGGCCATATCTGGCAGCCAAAGACAGGTAAGGTTGCTGCAGTGCCATGTCCTCAGGTCTAACCAGTATGGAAGCTGATGTGCTCCGAGTAGACACAGAGCACATGCATATACCACTTACATACACATGTACACGGCCTTCCAGGTAGTTGTAGAGAGCAATGAGGTCTCCCCTCAGCCTCCTCCAGGCTAAACAACCCCAGCTCCCTCAGCTGCTCCTCGTAAGGCTTTTTCTCCAGCCCCCTCACCAACTTCATTGCTCTTCTCTGGACTCGCTCCAGAGCCTCAACATCCTTCTTGTGGTGAGGGGCCCAGAACTGAACACAGGATTCGAGGAGCGGTCTCACCAGTGCCAAGAAACGATCAGCAGACTATTCATGTGACCAGTCCTTCTTGTCTCTTTACACCTCTCTTTTTCCTACAATTGTTCCTTTTCAAATTGTGTAAACCCATCCCTTTCCCTGCCCGATTCCTTCCCTAAACATCCCATAACAAACGCCATGCAGTCCCCAAATGCTTTTCCTTTGCATCCCATTGTTGTGTCCCACAATTACATGGCAGGTGCTCCTGCATTGACTCACCTTGATGGGTTTCACCCCATCCTGGACCCTGAGGCCTGGGCTCAGCCCTGGGAAGAGCCCTACACAGGGTGTCTCTGCCTCCAAGTGCTTGATTTGGATTCCTGCCTGTGCTTGTGCTCTTGCACCTCTGGGCTTGTGGAGATGGGCTATTGATAGGCCCCCTGTGATGGGCTTGGGAATAGCCCTGCAAGGGAGAGTGTTATTTGGATTTCCTCTCCTGCCCTCATCTTTTTTCTGCTCTTTTTGCTTGTGTTGAGGGACTTTGATCACGCAGCCCAACAATAAAAAGACAGTTTAACTGCCCCATTATCAGTAGAGCCTGTCATAATACTGACTGCCAAGCATGTGCATTTGGCCAAGTTTTTAGCATAAATCCCTTGTTCCTTTCCCCTTTAGCTTCACTCACACTGTGTAAGGCAGCTTCTTCTCATCACGTTATGCAGTCTCTCCTTTCGCTTTACTTCCACTCCTGTACCTCAGCCTTCCAATTTTCTGTGATTTATCCAACCAAAACCTACAGTGCTGATTAACTGGCAATTTTGCCTCTCTACTACAGCTTTCTTCCATCGTGTGTGGTCCTCACACACCGAGCATCACTCTACAGACAACCGTTCACTAGTCCTAGTTCCCTTACATCTGTCCTTAACACTTTCCCTATTACAAGCTTCCATCCTACTGCCTCTTCCCCCACTTCCCCAGTTTCAAGCTTTTGACTGTATTGCATTTTCCAAATCACTTGGCTTACCAGTCCTATTCAGACCTCCTTGCAAACGGAGTCAAGCATTCAAGGACCATCCTCCCTCCCCCCTCTCTCCCTTCTCCAACAGGCTATGTCTCTGCCCACAAGTCCCATGGACTGGAACACCAGCCCTTGTCAAGAAACAACCAGAAGCCTCCTGGCACTCTGGAGGGATTTCCTGACTTGGAGTAAAACGCAGCTCTTGTCCCAAAAGGACCAACAGGAGTACTACCTCTTTCCCTAAGCCCTTCCTCTGCATCTTCCTAAATGACCAGTTCCTTGCTCTAGCTTAGCTTTGGCTCACTGTTTCAGTGACTATTGGGAAAGTTGTAGAATCATTTTTCCTTAAAAGACCAAGACGGATCAAGACCAGAACATATTCAATCTAAGGGCAGAGCAAACTCCACGACAGGACTTTTTCACAGCAAAGTAACTAAGAATTCAAAGAACATTCCTATTCCCAATTACTTTGAAATAAATTAACCGACCTCCTGTCAGACACTTAAAACATATAACTGCAGCTGCTCATTATAATTCATAAGCTACATGAGGAAGCCTACATAAAGGTTTTTGTAAATGTTACTTTTAAGTATGTTTAACAGGACCCTATTTACTCATGTGTAATTAATAAATCTGCCTGGAGCTAAAGTTTCAATCAGTCCTGTTAGACTAAACCTCTCTCACAAAACATTTCTACAAGAGAGAGGCAAGGTTGCTCCTGCTCAGCAGGCATCCCCCACTGAACTCATCTACAATGGTTAAAATCCCCTCCTCAGAATAACTTTTGAACCTGCATTTCCCATGTCTCAATCACTACTCTTATTACTTGGCTACAAGGTGTACAGTGCTTTAAAGCAGCTTCATTTCAACTTTTGGTGGTAAGGCAGATGGGAAAGAAAAGGGGAAGTAGTATTTTGAGAAAAAGGGATGTAATTGAACTTAATTTGCAAAAGCTACCAGATCCTAAACAAATGATACACATAGAAAAGCACGATACAATTTAGGTAAAAGTATTTAATTTAAAGGTAAAAAACCACAAATGCCTCTGGAAGTGAACATCAACTGGCTAACACTGTTTCTGCTACACAATTTAAAGAGTTTTAAGTCTTGTTTTGCAAGCACCCTAGTAGTAGCCCTTTACTGGCCTGTCTTCATCTCATCTTTTAAAAAGAGTGCCTCAAGCTGAAAGGTATACAAAAATGTTTTACAATTTGGTAAAATCCTATTCCACAAAATTCAGTCAAGTGATATAAATTTACTATGTTAACATATTTTAGCTAAAGTCTCGTCATTAACTTGATATTAGACTTAAGAAGTGAAATTTCTCCAGTACCACAAATCTAGGTTTCCACACAGATAAAATGTGGTACACACACAGCACAATGCAAACTCACTCGAGGTTATGGCCAGAAAGAGGAAAGCAGACTATTCAGAAGGCAGGCTTCCTTTTGCACCAATTCTTTTAGCCCCAAATATGCACCAACAGCTCCCCCTTAGGGAGCTGCAGAAAAAGAAATTTTGGACCCTTGGTCACTCAGCTTCAAGGTCAGTAATACAAAATTTATTTTTAAATAGCTACCATGCTGATATAATACAAAAGTTATAAAATTATCAGGAAAAAAATTGACTGTATTCTAAACACACTTCCTAATTGTATGTAAAAAATAAAATGGCTGTTTTCCACAGTTTATGTCTTAAGTTATAAAACAGGTTTAGGTTTGTTTATAACTTAAACTTCAAGAACTCTAGTTAAGGAGAAATGTATAACAAGACTACTATCATATTACCATTATTAGTAAACATATCACATTCTGAATCTCCTTCCTATTGGCAAAGATATGAAACCAAACTATTTACAAGACTTGTTTCTTTTCTCTGCCCTTTCAAAGTGAAATGTAGCACCAAAGAGATCTAACAAGTGATTTGGCCTTTCTTTAATCTCCTCTTCCTAATTTTTCAAGCTACTCAGAGCATTTTTTTCAACTTTGCCTGTGTTTCAGCTACTCAAGTTTGCATTTCTAACTTAGCCATACTATGTTTTGCTTCTAATAAAGGACATACCTAATTTTGAGACAGTTCATTATGCCACACACAGCAGTCAACAGTAATCGAGCTTTAGAAGTGGTATTCCGTACTAACATTGTATATAAATTACAGATAAAACAGGAACTGAAAAATCATAAGGTGAAATTCTTTTAGCAAGGGAAGTAAAATTCTTTGGTGAGCATGGAGACAATGCACGGGATCTGCTTCTTCGCATTAAAATCCTGCCGAGTCGAGCAGGACTCATACTCTGCCACTCTGCGATTTACACGAGTCAAAATCTGCATGAGTTCAAGCTTCCTTGCATGCTCCTTCAGCATCTTGCACAGTGACTGAATAAACCAGGAGCCTTCAGCTGCATTCCTCCAGGAGTAATATCCTACGGAATAGAGAGATGTCGCATTGATCAGAGGTAGCAGCCTCTGATATGGGACAGGATAGCAATTAGGGCAACAATGCATTGTTTCCAATAGCAACTGGTGTTTTAAAAAAAAACCTCAAAACCACTAATCAACAAAGCTTAGACTTTATAATCCCCTTATTTTTTTCCTAGATTAGAAAAAGTAAGTAGGTGGAAAACTAAAAGGCAGAAAAACTATATTCTGCTGCATGTCTTAGCCATTAATCACTTACTCCTTCTTAGTAGAGTACACTTAGACGAAGAAAGGTAACAATACAGACGGAGCCAAGATGCAAAGTGGATTTCAGCATCACTATCCTCAGGACTACATGCATGAATTAAACAC
Source organism: Phaenicophaeus curvirostris (assembly GCF_032191515.1). Taxonomy (NCBI): domain Eukaryota; kingdom Metazoa; phylum Chordata; class Aves; order Cuculiformes; family Cuculidae; genus Phaenicophaeus; species Phaenicophaeus curvirostris. Next base: position 44,283,413 of record NC_091395.1, read on the forward strand.
TGGAGCCTATTCCTGCTAACTGATAACATACAGGGCATACTATGAGCTCTACCACTGCTAGTTTTGCTTAAGGATGCAATGAAAACAGAGGTGACATACACCTTATTCCACGTCTGTATATGCATCAGCAGATATCAGACTGTTTTGTTCTCTCAGAATTAATATCTTTTATTTCCTGCTGTAAGTTATTTGCACAACTCAGACTAACTGAATTTATAGCAGATGAACTTTTGAGGGTTTGCTAGTGAGAATGATGTATATTCAGGGTGGGTTTTTTGTGGGAACTGAGAGAAGCAACTACATCAAAAGGAAATCAAATCAGGGGAGGAAAAAAAGATTGAGGGAAGAACATTCATATTTCCATGAAAGAGAACAAATGAAGTAGTTACCCACTGCCTGGATCCAACTGCAAATTGTCATTCAGGGTATCAACACAAGCTGATATCTAGATACCGTTACAGGACCGATAATTTCTTTGCAAGTCTCTCACCTGGAGCTGTAGAATAGGCATACAGGAAGTCTGCTTCTACAGGTATTTTTTGACACATTGTTTCTTCCGATCCACTATCTGCCTCAATACCAGAATCTAATTCTGTCCCTCTACAAGCCTATTTGGTGGAAAGAAGAACAGAAAATAAAAAATAAAAAAAAAATTATAAATAAAGGCAGTGATCATGATCAGAATACTGGGCTTTTTTCCATTTTAAAGACAACAATACCACAATTAAAAAACTACAAAAATAACAAGAATGTATATGTCACATTTCCATAAGAAAGATGCAGAAGAGAAGTAACTAGCATTTTTTTAAATTAACTACACAGTTGGTTAAGACAGAGATTCACTCAAAAGTGCATTCAGAAAGTCACTAGAACATTTGCTAGTGTTCAGAAAGTCTTTACTTAATCCATAGAATTAAGGTAATGCAACCTCAGCTGTTACAAATATCGCATACCTACTAGGGGAGGCTGTGCCACTTTTAGACCTAAAGAGAATCTTATTCCCAAATTCCATCTAAGTAAATTTTAGAAGTAACTCAGTTTTTCACACTAATAATTAATGGGGAACAAATGTTTTCAAGTATCCAGCTGATTTAATGATCATTGTTCAGCCATACATCACCTGTATGAAAAAGAGCTTAGGTTTTCCTGCTAAACTTCTGCACCTGTCACCTCTGAAAAGGCTTGTTAGTGCTTTCAGTTCAAGAGGGCCATCAGTACCGTAGATTAATCCTTCATCACCATGGCTCAGCAACACACAAACAAAACTGCTTCGCTTGCTGTGATCTTCTTCAGAAACTTGAAAAAAAAAGAAAAGAATTATCTTACCTTCTTGCATTCCCTAAAAGCTTCCTATGTAAAAGAAGCTTTTAAAAACCAATTTTCACGTTTACAAACCTCCAACTAGTTTTTACTTCTGAACAAAAGGAGCCAGCCTACTTTATTTCAGAAGGCTGGACATAGAAAATCCCCAATTAAAGGTCAACTCTACCCATTCTAAAACAAGGCCACAGAACTATGCCAGTAATGCCATGAGGAAACAAAGTGGCCGTTCCCACAGTGTCTGAAAGCCTGACTGGTACACCTGCCTCACACAGTAATGGTCAACAGTCTCATGATCTGGGATCAGACTGATAGGAAGTTCTGAATTTTGTGAAAGGACAGGGAAGTCTTACCTCTCTTTTCCGAGATGCTTCGACTGCCTGGGTTACATGGGAAATGATTTAGCATTGAAGTTGCTGCTGCAGCAACCCAGGCACTCTTAAGTATTAACGCCCTCTCTCTGACTCTTGCCCTGTAGCAAGGTCTAGCAAGATTTTTCAAGCCTTTGAAATTTGTACTTAAAGATAGTTAAGCTTGATATAAAGCATTTGTAGATCTATATTTTTTCCCATCTTGTGGTATGCAAACAGCATAGAACAGATATTCTCTGATGTCCTTTGTTGCCCAGTATTGTGGGGATTGTACCTGAGGACTGAGATGATTTTTTTAAAGATAAGAAAAGATATAAAAATGGTTTAAAAGAATAGATCCAAAAGGCATTCTGAATGGAAAACAAATCCAGAAGATAGAAGAGTTCATAGACAGAAAGAGTAACAGCCCCAAAAGCTGAAATCTTCTGTTTAGAGCTTGCCAAAACTCTGAATTTCTATTCTGGAAAAACTGAACTACTTGGATTTTCCTCAAGCGATGCACACTCAAGCATTTCTATAATCTATGGACAAGCACCATATCTAGAAGAGTCAGGAAAGGCTGGGATTATGAGACTCTCTAGTTAGGCTGCAGTCTGTAATTTACACTATTTGGAGGCCTTATAGCACAGGTAAGACAGAGGCCTTGAGCCACAGAATCTGACTTTCCATGTTCAGCTACTGTCGACAGACATGCTGCAATTATACTAACAAATTAAACATGCCTGGGAACACTCTCTGGCATAAACATTAACTGACACTAAAGAACCTATATTCACATTAGAAAACACTTAACATTTGCAAAAAATACCCAAACACCAAACCCAAACACAATTGCTGCAGGCTATCTGAATGTTGGGAATAATCCCTGAAACAACTTAACTGTTGACCTGTGAACTGGAACAGTCAGAGTGCGCTAGCAGACACGAGCCATAGGTACACCAAAAAACCTTGTAACAGTTAACTAGAATTGACTGTGTTCTAAGGCTACAGATACCTCTAGGCACCATTTAATTTACTGTCCTAGATGTAGCCAAGTCCAAACAAAGCAGGACTAACAAAACCAGTAGCATAAAGCTGTCGCTTGACAGAAGAGTGTTTTATTTTACAAGTCAAACAAAATATAAGTTGTTTCTCTAAAAGAGTAATTCAATCCACACACTTGCAGTTTTGGTCTCTCAATCAGAGTCCTCCGTGGATCAGAAGACCTCTTGGGCCACAGTGCTAAGCATATAGCACAGAACCCCTCTACCTAATTGTGCAGGTTTTTTTCCAACTCACAGAGCTTCAGTGATCCCAGGGTCAGAATATAAATCTGTCTGCATTTATGTTTCAGCATTTTTCCAGCCTTCTTTAGAAGATGAGAAAGGACACGGAGACAACGGTCATGGCACAAAAGATGGAGAGACAGCTAAGATGAATAAACATAGAAACTATCATGTACACATTATCCTTAGCAATAAACCACAGGTAGGTGTGAAATATCATCTAAAAGAACCATGGAAGAAGAAATGTGAAGGCTAAAGATACATTTGGAAACAGTGGTTGATCGAACATTGAACATCACTTACCCTTTTTCAATACTTTAAAAATGTCCGCACATGAAAGATCATTGTTGATCTTTATTTTATATCCCAACTTCATAAAAACTTCCCTAACACTTGCAGCATCTGCATCTGTTCCTGAACGGGGCAACATCCCTATACATAAGAGAAATGTATTATTTTTTCATATGATACAGATGGCATACTCTGAGCCAAACTCTTTTCTCACTTATACCCATATAAGTCTGGCATATTATTCCATTATTCCAAATCCCCTCCAACAGAAAAAACATTGCACTGTTACACACACACACCATGCCCTTCTCTTTGTACCTACATCATGATTTATCTGTTTCTTTTTTTTATTTCTAGCTCTATAAATATATAGAAAAGGATTTAATTTACAAAACAGAAATTATGAAGAAAAGAGAGGGCAGACTTGTACTACCAATCAAATTTTCTCCCAATTACTGCTACACCCTAACATGTTCCCTCTATGCATATTTATAAGCACACAATGAAATGAATCACACCCATTCAAACCACTTAATTTCTGACTGCAATCAAAATCAGTCTGCATATTTAATTTTGAGGAATAATACATGCAACATATTTATCTGAATTATAGCAAAAACTAAAAAATTTGGAAGTGGTACCAGTGTGTCTGTGGAAATTCTTATTGTTTATTATCACACATTCCCCCATCTCTGGATAATCCATTCTGTAACTGTACTCTGGCAGAATTCCAGAGTCCATAGACTTGCTAGCAGGTAGGCTCTTCCTGCATAGATATCAGAGAAAATTTAAGTGTTAAATTCTGATCTCTCTTCTCTAGTTTCAAGATAATAATAAAATTAAGATTATTTTATCAAAACCAATGAAACTGGTAATGTTTGCTACTTATTCCCTAGAAGTTCCCTTAGCAAGTCTGCCAATGACACCAAGCTGAGTGATGCGGTTGGCACACTGGAGGGAAGGGATGTCATCCAGAGGGACCTGACAGGCTTGAGAGGTGGGCCTGTATGAACCTCATGAACTTCAACAAAGCAAAGTGCAAGGTCCTGCACCTGAGTCAGGGCAATCTCAAGTACAAATACAGGATGGGCAACAAGTAGATTGAGAGCAGCCCTGCAAAGACGGATTTGGGGGTACGGGTGGATGAAAAACTGAATATGAGCTGGCAATGAGTGCTTGCAGCCCAGAAGGCCAACTGTATGCCAGACTGCATCGAAAGAAGGGTGACCAGCAAGTTGAAGCAGGTGACTCTGCCCCTCAGCTCCACTCTGGCAAGTCTCTACCTGGAGTACTGCACTCAGTTCTGGGGCTCCCAACACAGGAACGACACAGGCCTGCTTGAGCAGGTCCAGAGGAGGACACAAAGATGATCCAAGGGCTGGAGCACCTCTCATACAAGGACAGGTTGAGAGAATTGGGGTTGCTCAGCCTGGAGACAGCGCTGGGTAGACCTCATAGCAGCCTTCCAGTACTCAAGGGGGACCTAAAGGAATGCTGGGGAGGAGCTTTTTCTCAGGGAGTGTAGAGACAGAGTAAGGGGGAATGGTTTGAAGCCAAAATCTCAATCTAAATTTAGGTAAGATATTAGGAAGAAACTTTTTACTGTGAAGGCGGTGAGGCACTGGCCCAGGTTGCCCAGAGAAGCTGCGGGTGCCCCATCCCTGAAGGTGTTCAAAGCCAGGCTGGATGAGGCTTTTGAGTGATGTGGTCTAATGGAAGGGGTCTCCGTCCATGGCCGGGAGGTTGGAACTGTACGATCTTTGAGGTCCCTTCCAACCCAAACCATTCTATGGTTCTAAGTTATGTCTCTAAAATCAGTTAGATAATCTCATTTAAGACTAGTGAAGACTATACTTGCCCAAAGGTTAAAATAAATAAAACAACTTTGTATAGTTATGCTTCCATATAAAACTTTACTTTCATGCTTGGCAAAATGTACACATACATAAACAATAATATAAACAATTGTAGAGCCTTTTGTAGTAATCTTCCGTGCAACTTGTAACAATCTTAAAATGTAAAGAATGAAGAAAGAACTGTGTCTGAAATACTAATGTCTCTGCACAAGAGGATATAAAAAGTATTTTCAGGAAACCAATGATTGTATCAACCAGAAATCGGTTGGGTTTTTTTACTATCATCTTTTGAACGCTGTGTACATGGGGACCAGATCAGCTCTGCGATTGCAAACCTATTCTGAATTGTAGCCAAAAGCCATACTAGCATTGAACTTTCACAAGTAAACATTCAAACCTAGAAAATGTAATTCTGCCTTAAAGCGCACAGCAACTACACCACCACTCATGACTCTGAAACTGCTGCTAATTTTACTCAGCCCATCTATGCTGAAGTCAGTATGGACCTTCTCATTTAAGCACATGGGCAAGCAGTTTCAAGACTGGTGCCCACTATCATATTGTCTTCTGCAAATGAAAAGTTCGTAATGCTCTTGGATCTAATTTTCATTGAAATACTAACAAGAATGACTTCAAAACCAAATTAATTTCCCAGAGAGAGTGTACTCTGCTGACAGTGCTACACCAGTGTAACCACTAGCTGTCACCAGGAAGAACGGGTGTGCATTTCCTCCCTTCCACACCTGTAAATTCCCCCCACTCTTGTCCTTCTGCACATATAACTCTACAGCAGGTCAGCTCAATTAGCTAAACTGGCTGCCACAAGGTCAGCTCTGGAAGCAGCTCACGGAAAGGCATGAACATTTAGCCTAGGGTGAGCCAGGGAAGTCTCTTTTCAAGAGCAACCGACTGATTGATAAAACTGTTAAGCCAAACCTAACTGCACTGCAAGTGTGTTGCTTTTTAGTTCCTTGAACGTACATACGGTCTGTTTTGTCAGAGACGCTATATTTTCAAAGTCATTACAACAATTCTAATAGTTGCTTATGATTATTACAATTTACCATAACTGATACGTTTCCTTTTAGCATTATTGCTTCTATGGTTCTTGTCTTCTCTTACAGCACCAGATTCCTCAAGACCTGAATTTAGGACTTAAACCAAAAGCACCTCACTTACTCTTTGGAACCAGGAACAGATTTTGCATCTATCAGATCATCCCCCAAATGTGGTCCATCTCCTCTGTCTGCCATTATGGCTCTCAATTATCAGCTTGAAAACATAAGAAAATAGAAATGGTTGACAGTTAATTTTCACATGAAATAACAACTTCAGATTGCTTAATTTTTGTTAGATTTCCTTAAAGCCTTACACAATCAGAGAGCAATTTTTTTAGAACTGTAGAGAAAACAGAAATGTTAAAAGTATTCACAGAGAACAACTTCAGCCTAGGAATATTAGTATTGGTAAACAAAAGCAGCATTTCTTAGTAATCTTTACATATCTGACATTTGGAAGAATAACATGAAATATTTTTCTAAACTATTGTGTTCTCTGGGAAAAATTGTCTGCAGATCCCTTTGACCAAATATTTGAAAATGCCCACAAAAAACAGGATAAGAAACAAACAAATTAAAAACAATCTTTAAAATGCTGTAAGGTCCTTACAGTATTATGGATATTGTATCATATATGGATCCTTCTACCTCAGTAACAGAAATTGAGATTGAAAATCAAGGAATACAAATTATTAGACACCTAAAAGATTAGACTTTGGGTCATAGTATTTCAAGAAATAAATAACTTGTCTGCATTCCGTTTCAAATGAAACATCACTGCATCCAATCCTGGTCAGCATATGAGAAAGCAATTGCAATGTAAATAACAAAAAGCCAAATATAGTTGTTCAAATAGTTGATGAAATGAACTTTGTGCTGTAAGCTGCTATTTACTTTTGTTCAGAACACAAGACAAGAAGTTATGAATGATAAGCCAGAAATCAATTTAAAAGCAATAAATTTCCCTTCCAATTACTCTGTGTATACTCATAGGATACATCACCACAAGTTACCTCTAACTTAAGATTCAGAATAGCATTAAGCATCATAAAATTAAATCGACAGATAGGACAAAATAATAAATGCTTAAAAGTGAAATAAACGCTTAGACCCAAGGAACAAACAAGGCACTGCAAGGCAAGAATTTTAAAATTGCTTAGCGGGTATATTTATGGTAAACAGTAATGTATAAATAACCAGACCAAGCAGAAAGATATGTTGCTTAGGCATAATAAAGATTCTCATTTAAAGCCTAGGTTCCTTGATGGTATGCTATATTTGCCACCTTATACAATCATATAATTATTATATTAAGTCTCTCAACTTCACAGCTATACTCTAGGTGGTACATCATGAACGTACATTTTCTGCAACCAACAATTACTGATGCATCAGAAGCAATAATCCAAGTGTGGATAACCCTCTTTCTTTCTTTATTTCTTAAAAAAACATTTACTTACATTTTTAGTAGCTTCAAAAGATCTTCAAGGTTGCTCTGAACACACTTTCTTTGTATCTTGAACAACTGATGTAATCAAGAAATCTTCTTGCTCACGAAATTATTCCAGACTTGAGAACATGTAAATTAGGAGTACACACAAAGTTTCCTGGAAACTAAATTACAAAAGAATCGAATAAGCTTGATATTTTAGAAACACAATTTCTAAAATACATTATTGCTTCATGTTTTAGAAATTTACTTTAAAAACAGCATCACAGGGCAGGAACTACATCTACAACGCCGAACCTGCCTGCCTAGCACCATCACCTGGATTTACTCATCCTAACTTCAAAGTCCAATTCCTCAGAAGCTCCCCATGAAAAAAGACAAGGACTTCCAAAAGATAATTCAAATACCCAAGATCTGTGGCAGGACGGTGATCCAACCCTATTCCTTATCACTGGGCAGGGAGCATTAGTGTTGACAACAAAGCCTAACCTAGAATGACAACTGGTGTGTTTACCCAGCTGTAACTGAAAAGCAGAGATTCTGATCCCTAGGAGGTGGAAAGAATGGCTTTCATCAACAAGCACACTAGAAGCTCCCCTGCTACAGCAAAGCCCAGTTTCCAGGAGTTTCTATGCCTCTTTCACCACTATACCTACCACAATCACCCTTGGGTTTGGTTCCCAGCTTTCCAGAGCTCTCAGTCTGACACTTCTGAACAAAACTTTATTTTGTGGGAAAACATAACCAGGTCGACCCACAATTCTGATTTAACTCCTCCTTCTGGAAAAGCAGTACGTGCAGAAGCATGACCCAAACCCCTCCTTGTGGCTGGGATTAATCGGACAGATGGGGAAAGGGTTAACTTATTTTCTTGTTTGTCTGCCCACAGTAATGAACATCATCTAAGAAAAGCACACCCAGCTCCATTATCCAAATTAGCCAGCAGGTGCACTGAGAGCAGCACAGCCACATCAGTGTGGAATTCAACTTCTGCTAAGAGCCCAGGTGTTCATCCCAGCTGCCTGGCATCGTGAAGATCTGCAGTGCCAGCGCTGCAAGTACATGAACCAGCTGGTGTAAACTCATACAGATACGCTTACATGAACTGTGGTCACCTCCTGTCGACCATATGAGCTAATATTAATAACTACTTAGAGAAAGACTCAGCTAAAGTATAGGGAAAGCTAAGAACCCTCTGGTCAACAGATGACACCTTGGAATCACTAGGGAGAATAAGTGATCATTAAGCTGCCTTGGGTTCACATCAGGTGTGCTCCAACCAAACTGCTGTATTCCACTAGGGACTGGTTTTAGTAAGCTGGTGGGAATAACAGTGAACAACAGCAGACTTAAGATCTAACAGAGATCTAACAGACTGGGACCACTGAATGCTTCTGTAACACAACTGTTAAAGCACACCGCAAACAATAAACAAGACCTCCAACATTTAAGTGATCTTAAATTAAGACTTATCTCCTTCACTGTCTTGCAACCTTAAAACTTTAAAACTGCTGTCCATGATCGAATGCCAAAGAAATGATGACACCTGAAGTGGCTAGCAAAACCTACAATTACAGTGAACTACAGAACCTTGTTTCTGAAAAATGTAAACCACATTTTGTAATATCATATCATAAAAATATTCATTCCTAAAGCCTCTGTAAGCCTAGCTCACAGCCTACATTTTCAATTTTTTAACGGAGTGTTAGAGCTTACTGCATTCTACTGCATCATGAGAGGAGCTTGTCCAAGAGCCTTCACAGCAGCTAGATAGTAAGGAAAAGCTGAGATATTTACAGAATCACAGAATCACAGAATAACCAGGTTGGAAGAGACCCACCGGATCATCGAGTCCAACCGTTCCTATCAAACACTAATTAGATAATTAAATATTTAAAATACGCATGCTTTGTCTTCAGAGTAGAATCAGTAACTCACCTTCAGTATCCATCAATTTCCAAGCACGCACCTTAACACATCAAGTCACCTGCACTTCTCTAAAGAACAACAGACATCCACAAAGTGATATCTTCTCTGTTGCCAGGCGCTGAAATGTTTTCTGCTCTAAAAGCACCAGTCAGATTTAAGAGCAACGCCCTCTGGGGGATGATGCTGATTCTAGCAGACCACTAAGAATTGCCTCATCTTGGTTTAGGTAATGCAACGATGTCATATTCTGTCAAGCACATTTCCCTGTAGAGATGATCTCATACTTTTAGGGAATAATAGTGCATTAAGAATTCAATTAAAAAATGTTATTCTGCTCCCTGATATTTTTTTTCCTCCAAAAGCTTAGGTAAGAAGAGCTTTCAACTGTAAGGAAAACATAAAAAAACCAAGTAGCTGATATGAGCCACATATTTTTTCTAAGCTAGCAGAATATATTTTGTCAGGTTTAGGAAGCTTATTTTCCAATATTTTATTGAAAAAAGGGAAGGCGGGGTTTAAAAACCCTCTGAGACAGTGATAGAGGTCACAAAGATAATGCTACAATGATCTTTACAGGTAATAAGTAGTGAAAAATAAAGTGGTTCAAAAAAGGTCCAAACATATGCTCAGCAAGCTACAAAAATGACCATAATCTCTCCATACAGCAATAGAAGCAAAAATATTTTTTTGCCTTATACAAGTTCTTCCAATGCTTTTCTTTTCATAGGAAAAAGGAAAAATAAAACTTATTTTGCCTGGACCTAGCAAAAATAAATCCACATCATCGTATATCACCTGTGGCCATAAGAACCACCAGGTTTATTTTTGAAATAATATTTATTTGCATTTTGAACTGATAAGATGAATCAATATAATATAGTGATAAAAATAATACCAAAGCTTCTCAGACAGGGAAGGAAACAAACGTATAACTGAACTGTTTCTAGCTGCCAACTGTATCTTGAAATATGCAAACCACAGGAGACAAGACAACACATGTTCAGTATATATCAGCTGCTACAAAGCAATGACTGTAGCAGTATTAAAATACCAGTCCAAAACAGAAACCATTATTGTAAAACATGTCCTTAAAGATTAGAAAAGGGTAGTTTTCCACCTCACATGACTGCAAAATGTCAAGCATTCAAAGGAGGTATTGTATGTACATAAAAATATAGACATAGCACCCTGCAATACTAATGCAGACATGGAAATAAATTCCCATTCTACGTTGTATAATGACAACCAATAATTATCTGATTAATTAATAGCAGAAGGAAAATATAGAAGCTAACAGTACGAAAAAAATAAAACCATTTGAAACATACTAGCATGTTTCTGCGTGGCATTATTGACACCTCATCTGGAGTTTTGTGTCCAGTTCTGGAATCCTCAACATAAGAAGGATATGAAGCTGTTGGAACAGGCTCAGAGGAGGCTGCAAAGATGATCAGAGGGCTGGAGCACCTCCTGTACAAGGACAGGCTGAGAGAGTTGGGGTTGTTCAGCCTGGAGAGAGAAGGCTCTGAGAAGGTCTTACAGCAACCTTGCAGTACCTGAAGGGGCTACAGGAAAGCTGGGGAGGGACTGCTTACAATGGCTTGTAGTGACAGGACTAGGGGCAATGGGTATAAACTGAAGAGAGGTAGATATAGGCTAGACATAATGAAGAATTTCTTTACCATGAGGGTGGTGAGGCACTGACCAAAAGCAAAAGGACTTTCAGTTAGTTAGCATTAATCTGCAAAATCAGCAAGGAGCACTGATGGGACCCTTCCTTATTCCTTCACCTGTACCCAATAACCACATCACCACTGCAACAAATATTATGGAGCAAGGTAAGGTCAGTAAGGCCACGGTGTGTTATTTTAACACCTACCAGTGATGAGAAGCAGATAATTAAAGGGGAGAACCACCAGGTGGAGGGCAAAAGACTCGATTACCAGCACCATCCTTCAGCCTAGCGGGGAACAGGCTGACAAACCCTGCGCCTCCAGCTCCTGCCCGTCTGACGGAGGATGCCGGGAAGCAGTTTGCAATTAAAAGCACTTCCTGCGTTTTCTTTTGTTCGGGCAGCTTCTCCACAAGCCCAGCCTCGGCTCAGCCAACGCTGCCCTCACCCTCTGGGCAGCCCCGATAACCCGACACCCGAGCCCTCTGCTCCCCCATCCGTATGTCTAGATTTAGACTAGACAAAAGGAGGAATTTCTTCACCATGAGGGCAGTGAGGCACTGGCACAGGTTGCCCAGGGAAGCTGTGGCTGCCCCATCCCTGGAAGTGTTCAAGGCCAGGTTGGATGGGGCCTTGGGCAGCCTGGGCTGGTGGGATCTCCCTGCCCGTGGCAGGGGGGGTGAAACTGAGTTATCGTTAAGGTCCCTTCCAACCCCCCGCCCCGTCCCCCCTTGCCGCGCCCCAACCTGCCTCCCCGCGTCCGGCGGCTCCGCTCGGCTCCGGGCAGGGCGGGCGCCCCCAGGCTCCGCTCCGCCCGCGCGGGGCGGGGATCGCCCGCCGGGGCCAATCGGCTGGCCGGGGCTCGGGGCGGAGCGGCGGCGCCGGGCAGGGCCGGGGGCGGGCTCCGGGGCGGGCGGACGGGAAACGTTCTCCGCTTACACGCATGACTTTCCCAGGAATCTTATGCTGTTGCTTTCCCAGGACTGATTTGAATGTTCTTATGAAACTTTGCGACAGTCGAAACTCTTGCTGACTTGGAGCTGGCTCCAGATCTGCCTGACCTTTGAGACTGAAGGAAGAAATAGAATCACCAGGTTGGAAGAGACCTCTTGGATCATTGAGTCCAACCGTTCCTATCTGCCACTAAACCATGTCCCTGAGCACCTCGTCTTTTAAACACCTCCAGGGATGGTAACTCAACCACCTCCCTGGGCAGTCTGTTCCAGTGCCCGATGGCCCTTTCTGTGAAAAATCTTTTCCTGAGAGAACCATAGAATCACAGAATCACTAGGTTGGAAAAGACCCCCAGGATCATCAAGTCCAACCATAAACCATGCCCCTCAGCACCTCATCCATCCATCCTTTAAACACCTTCTGGGAAGGTGACTCAACCACCTCCCTGGGCAGCCTGTTCCAGCAAGCCTGAACCTCCCCTGGCAGAGCTTGAGGCCGTTCTCTCTTGTCCTGTCCCCTGTCACTTGGGAGAAGAGGCCAGTTCCTTCCTCTCCACAACCTCCTTTCAGGTAGTTGTAGAGAGCAATGAGGTCTCCCCTCAGCCTCCTCTTCTCCAGGCGAAACAGCCCCAGCTCTCTCAGCCGCTCCTCGTAAGACCTGCTCTCCAGCCCCTTCACCAGCTTTGTTGCACTTCTCTGGACTTGCTCCAGAGCCTCAACATCCTTCTTGTGGTGAGGGGCCCAGAACTGAACACAGGATTCGAGGAGTGGTCTCACCAGTGCCGAGTACAGAGGGAGAATAACCTCCCTGGACCTGCTGGTCACACCGTTTCTGATCCAAGCCAAGATGCCATTGGCCTTCTTGGCCACCTGGGCACACTGCTGGCTCATATTCGGTCAGCTGCCAACCAACACACCCAGGTTCCTCTCCTCCAGGCAGCTTTCTAGACAGACTTCTCCTAGTCTGCAGCACTGCATAGGGTTGTTGTGCCCCAAGTGCAGGACCTGGCATTTGGCCTTGTTAAACCTCATGCCATTGGTGTCAGCCCATCAGTCCAGCCTGTTCAGATCCCTTTGCAGAGCCTCCCTACCCTCCAGCAGATCAACACTTCCACCCAGCTTAGTGTCATCCGCAAACTTGCTAAGGGTGCACTTGATGCCTTCATCCAGGTCATTGATAAAGACATTGAACAGGGCTGGACCCAGCACTGAGCCCTGGGGAACCCCACTTATCCAGTCTGATCCTCCCCTGGGGCAGCTTGAGGCCATTGCTCCTTGTCCTGTCCCTGTCACTTGGGAGAAGAGGCCAGCACCCACAAACGATTTGTTGTAAGCTGCTAACCTATCATATATTTGAATATTAGGTATAGGTTTTGTGATTTTAGTACTAAAATATAGGATTAGCTTGAATAATAACCTTTAGCCAGCCTGTGCCTGGATACTTATGCTTAAATAAGGAATTTTAACAAGGCTGCAGTTAGAAAGAATGTGATTGTATCTAATTAAGCCAGAAAATGGGGACTAGTGCAATGATAAGAGAAACAAGAACCAGCTAGGACCACATGCAACCTTGAAGAGGTGCCCAAGGACTCTTAAGAGCATGCACAAGAAGAGTTGAAAAGTTCAGCTGTGAGGATGACCTACGGCCTTCACCCTGAGACCCCTGAAGAAGACCCCCAGAGGGCAGAGCGCGTGTGCCAAGGGGACGAAACTTATGTAAATAAATTCCAAGAACTGATTATAACGGACACACTTGTTCCAGGAAAAGCTATGGATATGTATGCTTTGACTGTATACAGCCTTTGTGAATTGTGTTCAAGTTGCATGCACATTAGGTGAAGCCATCTCTGGCACGTCCAACATTGCATTGAAGAATATCTTAATAATAAAATTGGCATTGAGTCTGGCTTTTCATAGCATCAAGATAGAAAATGCTAGAAACAGAGGTGATAGCAGCAGCAGACACACCTGTTCAGCACAGATCACACTGCACACAAGGCGTTGTCATCTTCAAAGAACGAAGAGTGTCTGGAAAACACCATTTTAACAAAAACATGCTATAGAGGGACAGGCTGGAGAAGTGGGCCTATGTGAACCTCATGAGGTTTGACGAGGCCAAGTGCAAGGTCCTGCACCTGAGTCAGGGCAATCCTCGATTTCAGTACAGGATGGGGGATGATGTGATTGGGAGAAGCTCTGCGGAGAAGGACTTGGGGGTGCTGGTCGATGAGAAGCTCAATATGAGCTGGCAATGTGAGCTCACAGCCCAGAAGGCCAACTGTATCCTGGGCTGCATCAAAAGAACCGTGGCCAGCAGGGCGAGGGAGGGAATTCTGCCCCTCTGTTCCTCTCTTCTGAGACCTCACCTGGAGTATTGTGTCCAGTTCTGGAATCCTCAACATAAGAAGGAGATGGGAGCTGCTGGAATGGGTCCAGGGGAAGGCTACAAAGATGATTAGAGGGCTGGAGCACGTGCCATACGAGGACTGGATGAGAGAGTTGGGCTTGTTCAGCCTAGGGAAGAGAAGGCTCCGAGAAGGTCTTATAGCAACCTTCCAGTACCTGAAAGGGGCTACAGGAAAGCTGGAGAGGGACTGTTTACAAAGGCTTGTGGTGATAGGACAAGGGGGAACAGGTATAAACTGGAGAGGGGCAGATTTAGACTAGATGTAAGGAGGAGTTTCTTCACAATCAGGGTGGTGAGACACTCACACAGGTTGCCCAGGGAAGCTGTGGCTGCCCCATCCCTGGTGTTCAAGGCCAGGCTGGATGGGGCCTTGGGCAGCCTGGGCTGGTGGGATCTCCCTGCCCATGGCTGGGGGGCTTGGAAGTGGATGATCTCTAAGGTCCCTTCCAACCCAAACCATTCTATGATTCCACGATTCTGTGTAGTTTTCAAAAAAAAAAAAAGAAAACCAAACCCCACAACTGCTCAGACCAAACTGAACTGCGCTTTATATTAAATCAGGAGCGCTGGGCGCGCGCCCCGTCCCCGCGCGCCCCCGCGCGCTTCCCGCTCCCGCCACTTCCTGGCGCGGGGCGCGCCGGGACTGTGGGGCACAGGCCGCACACGGACACACAGGCAGACACACGGACACGCAGGCAGACACACAGACACATACACACGCAGACAGACACACGCCGGGGTACGTGAGTGGCGTGTGTCACACGGGAGCCGCTGCCCCCCTCTCCGTCCCCCCCCCCGCCCCCCCCCCCCCGAGAAATGCTCCGGCGCCAGCCGCATCCTCACCTCCCAGGTCAGTCGGTTTCGTTTTTCTTCCCACGTTGACCTTCGGCAGCAGGAGTCAGAGTTCAACACCGGGAACTCGGTTTCCCATCTCCTCACAACAGGCACCAGCCTTCTTTCTGGCTTCTTGTCGCCAGGTCTAATGTCATAGAATTGCGAGAAGCGCTTATTCGCTGATAGAATATTGAAAAGGACAAAGTCTTCGAAGCTAAGGCAATAATATTTTACAATTCAGTGCTGAATTGGATGCCCTTTGTGAGAATTAATTGATAAGTTTTGCTGCAGCTGGTTTGTATGTTTAATTATATCATCATATAAGTATCTCTGGTAAGGTGTAGCTGGTTTAGGTCAAGAGATAACCTGCCTTAAGGCTACAAGAATGTATTAGAATCATAGAATCATAGAATCACCAGGTTGGAAGAGACCCACCGGATCATCGAGTCCAACCATTCCTATCAAACACTAAACCATGTCCCTTAGCACCTTGTCCACCTGTGCCTTAAACACCTCCAGGGAAGGTGACTCAACCACCTCCCTGGGCAGCCTGTTCCTGTAAGCCTGAACCATATTGATATGCTTGGTTGTCTTGTAAGACGTAGGTGTTTCAGGTCAGGAGATAACCTGAAGGGAGTCTCCAGACATGGCTGGATAATCAAAAAAAGAATTAACGTTCTTTGAGGATTTACACAGTTCTTTGTCTAAAACTAGTATATGTATCTACTGCTTTTGTAAGATGGGATGCCTTTTTTTAGAAAGGCATCCAGTTCAGCGCTGAATTGTAAAATAAAAATATTGTTGCATTTGCTTTGAAGACTTTGTCCTTTTCAATACTTTACCAGTGAATGAGTGTTTCTCACACCTTCTAAAAAAAGGCATCCCATCTTACAAAAGCAGTAGGTGTGTATGTACTAATATTAGACAAAGAGCCGTCTTAAGTGCTTAAAGAATGTTTATTTTTCTTTAGGTTATCCAACCATGTCTGGAGTCTCCCTTCGGGTTCTCTCCTGACTCAAGACAACTCCATCTCACAAGTCAATTAAACACACCAGTAAATTCGCACAGTCCTGAGAGAGGTCTTGACCTAAAACAGGTATGTCTTACAAGACAATTAAGCATATCAGTGAATTCTTACAACTCTAGGAGAGTGTTTATTCTTTCAGGTTATTAATCCATGTCTGGAGATTGTCTGCATATTATCTCTTGATATGACACAGGTTTATATGACAAGATAATTAAGCATACCAGCTGCATTAATAAACCAGCTGCAGTAAAACTTATCAGTTAATTCTGACAGAATCATAGAATGGTTGACTTGGGAAGGACCTGAAAGATCATTTAATTCCAGCCCCTCTGCCATGGGCAGGGACACCTCCCATCTAATCAGGCTGCTCTAGGCCCCATCCAACCTGGCCTTGAAAACTTCCAGGGATAACATCCTACATTTTTCATAAAATTCCTCACATCTTAACTGTAGAAGCTACTTCTGGTGGGAGTGCAAGGTGGAAATTTAATGCTTCTTGTTGCTGAGGAAAGATGAGTGGAGTTTGTTGGAGTTTGTCCATCACAGTTCAGCTTGACATAAGGATAACTAAGCTCATTTTTGGTAACGTTAAAAAAGGTAGCAGTAGGGAGAAGGTCAGTTAATGAGTTCTTCTAAGGCTGAATCAGTAGCTGAGAGGAAATCTCATTTATTGTCGTTGAGGAGCATGAATTCTGGTATAGAGCTACGTTGCGTGATACACGCCAGCCAGGAAACCAATGTAATCAGGTTGTTTTGAGCAGCAGTTGATTTGCATGTCTAAGCTACGTTTTTCAGCAGGTGTGGATAGTGTGTTTTGTTCATAAACATTACAGACTTTTGTGTATGCCTTTTTTTTAAACAAAAAGTAGGGGCAGATACACTGAAATAATGTGTTTGTCTTTCTCCTGTGGCTCAAGGGAGAAAATTGCCATTTTTGAAATGCTGAGTCCGGTTTTTTTTTAAAAAAAAAAAAGCCAACCTTCTAAGGTATAAAAATAGAAGATATCTGCTGTCCTCATTACTAAAAAGAAATAGTCTTTCATCAGATGTGGGGAATAAAATACCACATTCTTTAAGTCATCTCCCAGGAGTAATTTTTCCCAGGGCCTTCATGCTGAATCCTGCTGATTCAAAGTCACAGATGTCCAAACGTGTTGGTGACAAATTTCTTTTGGGCAAGTAAGATAAAAATAATTACTCCCTTTACTTCTGGTGGGACAGCAGAAAGGACAGCGAAGTGGAGATTTTCTAGCAAACTCAGAAGGTTAGTCTGGAGTTACACCTCGTCTGTAGGTGTAAATTGTATGTGCCTTAAATAGATATGTTCTGTTAGATGCAGTTGATACAGGAACTGAAGTTACCTTGAAAAGACCCCACATGCTGGGCTGCTGAGAACCCAGAAGTGTTTGGACTAAAAGAACAGTGATGGATATCAGTTTAAAGTAAGCGTCATCAGCCGCCTTCTGGGTTCAGATGTCCTCTTAGCTGTGTTTCTGCAGCAGTGTGTCCTGATCGAACAAGGAAGTTTAAAATGAGTAGAGAATTATGGGAATTGTCCTTTGCATCCGTTTTTTTAAATGGCACCTTGTGGGAAAGTGCTGATGTAAGGAATGTCTTTTGCACCCAAGTAATGTACAAAAGAGCCAACAGCATCAAAATGAAACTGAAGGTTCTGCTGGCACTTCTGAGAAACACTGTTTGCTGTCTGTAACTGCATTTTTCGTTCCCAAAGAAGAAATTAATTGGAAGGAAAGGAATTGAGTAGAGGAAGTTCACAGGTCAGGAAGCTGACAAGGTCTGCAGAAGATAATATGCCGAAGCCCTGTAAGAGAACATTATAGTATTTAGAGTTGACATAGGCGATAAACTATCAAAACGCAGGCAGGCTTAGATGTTCCGTAGGCAGAAATGTGGGTATTCAGGGACCTTTACTGTGGAAAACTTGGAGGAGGATTCAGAGGATCTAAAATTTAGTCTTCGGGGTCCATGAGTGTATTTTAATACTTAAACTCACTTGTGGATCCAGCTTGTGAAGGGTTTGAATACTTCTGCATATAGTCAGTTTCTTCTTTATCTTTCATTGCAACTGGGAGGTTATTTTGAGAACCAGGGCTGGTAAGTGGCTGTACTGGACTGAACAAAGAGATGCGTCTTAATATTTTTTTACTTGCCCCTCTTCCTCTGTTTCAGTTTCTTAGCAGTGCTTTTCACTGATTTGCAGGTGCTCAGAGGAGCAATGAATTTTCCCAGGAAAAAAAGTTAATTAAACTTAGAAGCGATGACACATATAGCAATGTGTGTTTACACTTTAGACTGCTTTGTAGCGTTTGATTACAAATGAGGTTGCAAGATAGCAAGCACTACTGCATGGCGTGCTGTTTCTTGAAAAGAGATAAGATTGTTATCGTAAAATTGCAGGTGAGATTTTAAAGCAGGCGCATTAGAGATTGATAGCAAGGGTCACCAGTAGAGAATGGAGTCATCATTTTGGATTTCAATTCTTTTACCTTGAGATACAGAGCTAAGAGCTAGCGTTACTGAAATCTTAATTTTCCTCAGGAACTGAAGTGCTGTACTACCCGTACAAATTAATTATTTAATTTGTCTCTCCAACCATAAAGCAGAAATAATAGTATTTTTACGTAAGGTGCAATAAAAAAAACCGCAATCAAAAGCACCCATGAGCACAGGATATATTAAAAGTGATTCACTATCAGAATTTGATACTGATTTGACTATTTGTAATTGCTTTAGGACAAATGAAGAGAAAATGGGAAGAAAGAGTGAAAAGAGTGGAAGAACTAGCTTCTTACTATGAAAGAAATCCTCTTCCTCCAGTTTATAGACCAAAACTGTCTGAACCCTTTCTGCCATCTTCTGTTTGGAAAATATTTTTTCGTCAGGCTGACGCTTTCAGTTTTGTAAAAACCTGCAAAGAGGTAAATTATTTGTTAGTTGAATGTCACGGCTCTTTAGGTACTGCCAAGGTTGAACTTCAATTAAAAGCTTGGTTGACAGTAAAGGCTTTATCAAATTGCAAGGTATTTTCTCCCTCAGTCCTGAAACAGCAAGGGTTTTTTTTTGTTTGTCTGTTTTGTAGAAGCTTATGCTGCTCTGGTGGTAGCTTTAAGTACTAGTTCTAACAATTAAATTGATATGTGGTGTTAACCTCTAAAAATGAAAGTAATTTTTGTTAACATTGTAGCGATAGATATGTTCATTCTGAAGATAAAGGAGCTGTTAAGGTTGGCAGGAGAATGGAAAGGTGGTGAGAGCTGAAGAGCAAAAAAATGAGGAAGAAAAAGAGATAGACAGGAGGCAGAGACAAAATAAACGCAAAACTTCAATGTTTTTATTTAAAAGGATGTTCATGTATTTGCCTTGGAAAATAACACACAAAGTGGACAGAGGTTTTACCTTGTGACAACGTACAAAGAGCTTTGGTTTTATTACACGTGAGTATTTGAAAAGGTACCCTATGCATTACTATAGGATAGTAGCATGCTATATCTACTCTTTATCTGGTAACAGCTCTTAGTGGGTAGCCCTCCCCAGTAGCCATCTGCTGCTCTGGCTAGCACGGAGCTGTAGTGGGTGGCCTGATGTTTGATCTTGGTAGTGGGGAAAAAAATCTTCATATGGACAAACCAATCTCTTCTATAGTGGGTTTCAACTTTCTCTTGAGTTATTTCCTGGAAATGAAGGACCTCGTCTACTGAACTTAAATCTTACAGCAGTAAATTTGCCTTCGCTGTCAGCTTTCCTTGGAGGATCATACCAACATGACACAAATGTATTTCTATGATTAGTCATGCACCATTTTAAACGGGCATTAATATAAATGTTCAGCTTCTAATTAGTGGTTTTGTATTTGTTTCCATCATTCCTTAAATTCTCAGCAGCATTTCAGTTGGCAGTATGTGTTGTAAGACTTGGGGGGGGGATGAGGAGAATACTTCACAAACTTAAACTCTAGGGCAGACAGATATCTTTGTTGATACTTGATGATGTAGTTAGCATCAAAATTTTCAAAGCCTTAAAGGGCTGTTGCTGTTGTTTTAATATGGATAGTTGATAGTTGATAGAAAAATAAAAGACTATTTAGGACTTGTGGGATTCTTGTTTGCAACTGAAATGTATATTTATTGTTCAAGGTTGTGATTTGCTTTTGTTTTCCTTAGCAAAAATTATAAAACAAGTCTTATGCATTGCTATGAAGTAATTCCTGAAAAACATGTGTGCAAACTTTATTTTGATTTGGAATTCTACAAACCAGCAAATCCTGGTGCAGATGGCAAGAATATGGTTGCAAAGTTAATTGAGGTAAACTGGAGCAAAGTCATGTTGTACATTGATATTAATTTGTTGTTGCTTTAATTCTTGATTATTCTGTAGTAAAATGAAAAAGAATTGTAGAACTAGTGGTTATATTTAATGAAGTAAAAAGTACTGTTTTAATTAAAGCCAAAGTTCTCTCCTTTAAATGAAAGGGGAAAATGGGGAATGATGGTTATTGGAAGGCTTGTGTTTACTGATATGATGTTTGTGTTTGCAGATTGGTTTATCCGGTCTGCCACTTCAAAGCTGTAAAGCTAAAGGAGTATTTAGGTATTTTTCAGAGCAGCATCAATGAAAGTGGCAACTAACTCTAAAAAATAGCTGTTACTCAGTTCTGCTTAGATAAATCCTTACTGATTTTAGGTGTCTTTGGGTGGGAGTTCATTATAATTGAATTAAATGATGATGTAGAGAACATCAGGTGACTGCATTTATCAATTTAGTACCTAAAATTAAATACCTTTGCCAGTTATCAATTTTATAAAATTGTGCAAATTTCCATTTTACTGCAAATTTTCAGTTGGAAAATAAGCTCCACCGCAAATTCAATATGGTGGAGGTGAAAATAAAGCAGGCTTTAGAAGAGTATCTTCTGTTGCAATAAAATCTCTTTGTGAGTGGCCATTTATTTGTGAGACTACTGGTGTTTACATTTCCCTACCTAGAAAACAACAAAACAAAACATGACTGAAGTAGTTCCTTTATGAAAAAAACTTTATCGACACAGAATCTGGAGGCATTTACTCCATTGCAGATCAGTTCTGATCCCCAGGTTAAGAAGAGAACCTTGGATTTGCTGGGGGGGGGAGGATCTGAGATGCTAAAATCCTAAGTTTTCAGACCTTTACGTTCTGAGTCCCAGTCCTAAACATGACTAATCACAGGCTTAGCTTATTTAAGCTTTTTAGGGTGTTAGAGTTATTTTAGAACCAGATGTCTTCTGTTTTCTGCTTATTTTTCATTGGGTCATACCAATTAATTAGCTAAGTTGTATCAGTGAATTAGCATACCAACCCTTTCAATCATGATGCAAGTAAGCCTGCATTGCAAGCATTGTTACTGTGGGTGTGAACTGCTTTGTGGTGTTAAAAAACAGGTGATAGAATGGTTTGGGTTGGAAGGGACCTTAAAGAGCATCCAGTTCTAACTCCCCTGCCATGTCTGACTGGATCAGGTTGCTCAAAGCCCCATCCAACCTGGTCTTGAACACCTCCAGGGATGGAGCTTCCATGACTTCTCTGAGCAACCTGTGCCAGTGCTTCACCACTCTCACAGTATAAAATTTCTTCCTAATAGCTAATCTAAACGTACCCTCTTTCAGCTTAAAACTGTTATCTGTCATCCTGTCACTGCACTCCCTGATAAAGAGCCCCTCCCCAGCTTTCCTGTAGGTGCCACTCAAGATAAAGCCACTAAATTAGACTTTGACCTGAAAATCTGCAGTTAGTGTATTCAGTGATTTGCTTATTTCAGGTAATACAGTTTATGTCAAATTTGGTTGAAATTTGCTATGTTATGATTTAGTTTGATTTAAATTATTTGTATGCTCAAAATGAAATTAAAAAAAATTAAAAAATAAGTAGAATCTGTGTTTGTGTTAGATTTTATAGATAAGCTATTTTCTCTAGCACTTTTAATAGTGGTTAATTGATGTCTATAATTTCAGCTTGTCTGCCAAAAATTGAAAGAGCTGTATGATGTAAACTGTTCAGCCAAAGATGTATTGAATTTAGATTCCAGTACGGATGAAAAATTTAGTCGACACTTAATATTTCTGCCCCAAAATACTGTATTTAAGGATAATATCCATGTTGGTAAGTGCATTCTTTTCTCCTAGAAATAAAAGGTGAAGTTTTGACTTTGTACAGTACTATCTCACATTTCAATATTTATTTTAATAGAATTATATGTGGAAGAAAACATGTATTCCCAGCAGAAATTAAATATCTTTTTCATTCTGTTTCTTTTTCGTTAAGCCTCATTATTTCTCTGCTCATATCCTACTTACTTTTTCTAGGATTAGGATTTATGTTTGCAAAAATGTAACTTTTTTGTGCTTGTATGTTTAATTTAAATAAACTGCTGGCAAGACTGGCTTTACAGTATGATTATGACTTCTTAATTTTCAGGTTAATTTCAGTCTTAACAATTGAAGATCAGATTATTGGCTCTAAGTACAGTTGATTTGTGCTCCGCACAGGGTCAGAAAGGCAGGTTGGAGATGGTTTCAAGCCAGCTACGCATAAACATGATTAAGAGAAAGGCGAAAACAATTTTCATTGTTGATATAAGTTGAAATTTCATGGGATATGGTAACTCCAACACATAGAATTGCCAGTTCAAGTGACTCCAGTTTTAAAATCAGTATAATAATAGCTCCTAACTTCACAGGAATATTTTGAACATACTTTTAAAATACTGTTTATGAAGCACTAAGGTGCTAGTGGTGAGCATTAAGAAAAGTGAATCTGGAAATTCTTAATTTCTTCTTCTTGTAGATGTATTCTGTATGATGTGCAGTAAAGCAAGTTTATAGGCATACGTTGAACAATGAGGGTGCAGTAGAATGTCACCTCAGTTTTGTCTGAGTGAAGCAGGAACTGATGGAAAACAGCTTGCCCAGTGGTGGAATTAAAATTTGTATCAACCTACAAATGTGGAAGCTTGGGTTATTGCACCTGCAGCCTTGTTTTTATGATTTCCTAGTGTCCGAGTGTTTGATCTTGTAACCTTTGTTACAAATGAACAACTATGGTAAGGGAGAGGAAGCAGAAATGCTGTTTGAGTGTACCATGTTAATAACCTCATGGGTTATTAGAAGGGATGAAATTTAGATTTGTGACATTTAGCTTTGCTGTTTGTGTTCAGGAGGAACTGTGACAACAACAGCAGAATTACATGTATCAGAAAGACATTATGTGCTTTGTTATGAGGTTTCCACTGGCAGCAGAATAGGAAGAACTGGTAATTTAGGTCATGCTCAGGTTCCCACTTTTAGTGTCCCTGCCCATCGCAGGGGGGTTGGAACTGGATGGTCTTTAAGGTCCCTTCCAACCCAAACTATGCTATGATTCTGTGATTCTATTCTGGCCACAATCTGTCTGGTAGTCTTTATGCCCAATCTTCCTTTTCGTTTCTCACTCTTACCTCTTTTTCTAGCTCCGCACCATCTCTCATTCTGGTCTTGAGTAAAGCTTATACTGAATTTTGTCCTTTTTTTTTCATGCCACCTGTGCTTTTTAAGTAGCTTCTTACTGTGCACTGTGTATATCCTAGCAGGGGATAGGCCTGTGTCCATGTACAGATTTTTTTCCCCAGATATTTTTAATATATGCACGTGCATCACCTCAGGCCAACATTTAGATCCTTACTCTGATACAAAGAGGCCACAGGATTTCTCAGAATCAGGTTGTTTTTTTTAACATTAAACCTCCTATTTCTCATTCGTAGGAGTAGTAGAATCTGTGTCCTTATTCTTTTTGAGGAGTAGCTCACATGGCAAGCTAGGCAGATTGTCAGACTTACAAGCAAATGCTTATAATACTGGCTGCCAGCCTCAAGCATGACAAAGAGCTGCTATTTTGTATGTGACACTGTGGTAACAGCTAAAAACCCCCAAGACTTAAATGGAATTACTGCAATTTTTAGTTTAAAAGTATGGTCTTTAACTCCATTGCTATTATAAAACTCTTAAGTAACACATAGTTGACAAATTATTTGGTATGACAGTAATTTTAGCCTGTGATCTTGATAACTAAATTACATTAGTCAGTTCTTTCAGTGGAAGCTTGAACTGTTTGTTCTAGTCCATTAGTTCAGTGTTCTGCATCTCCACCGTGATGCAACTTTGACATGTTTGCTGTCGGACTTAAAATATATTTACAGATCGTGTACTAATGTTCTGCCTTTGTCTTTTCAACGGGTTGTTGAAGTCGCAGTAAAAATTCATTTTTTTATAATTGAGATATGTAAATGTCAGTGTTAAATTCATGCATTTTGCCCCTAACATTACACCCTGTATTCATTAATGTATTATAGTAACCTGCTTCACAAATCTGCCTTAAAGCATATTAGCTTTGTACTTTGTCCAAAATACTACGCTGAAGTAAGTGACTAAAAATGCAGACAACTTCATAAAGTAATTTCTTTCTGGGGAACCCAGACTATAACCACTTCCATCTTGGCTGTTTTGAAAAATGTTTGCGCAGGAACAACTAAGTTCGTTCTGGACTCCTAAGTGACATTATGAGCTTTTGGGTTTTTTTTTGTTTGTTCTTAAGGTAACTTTGTGAGAACCATTTTGCAGCCTGCCCTACAGTTAATGGAGATTAAAGCAGCTGTTGTGATTCCAGAAGAAGGAGCAGGCTGTGTTTTCCCATGTTCTGCAGAAGCAGTTGGATTAGATGGTTCTCTTACAAACCTCATAGAAGCCGAAGATGCTTCCAAAGGCTGGTCAGTCACTGCTTGCCAAGCAAAGGATGTGGAAACAACACAACAGGGAGAAAATTCAGATTTTTCCTTTCTAATAGTAAAGGATAAAGAAGGAGCCAAGCAACTTTTTGTGGATCTAGGTAAATATAAGAAGTGCATTTAAACTGATTTGCGATGTTACAAAGTTTAAGAAGGGAGATATTCCTTTTGATTACAGACAATAAGAACAACAGTGTCAGAATTTAACCCAAATACAATACATGCTGTACTTAAAAGGAGCCTTAAATTCTTGGTCCATGGAACTTATATTGCTATGTCAAATTATTTTGTTCTAAACTTTGAAGAAACTCTTGCTACAAAAGACTCTGTTATTAATTTTGTTCCTAAGGGCTTAAGTGATTCTGTTTGGATTAAAAAGAGAGTAGTATTTATTATTTATAGATATATTTATAGAGGATAGTATATATTTATTTATTAGTATATGCATTTATTTTTATATAGATTGCATTTCTGTCATCTCAGTTCAATTAGAAGTTGCTTAATTATGGAACAAGTCTTACAGGTGCGGCCTTCTGTATTGTTCTCTATGTCTGGATTGAGCCTTTTTCCCATTTGGAATGGCAGTTGTTAGGTTTTAATGACAGAATAGTAGAAATTTTGGGTTGGGCACTTCATGCCCCAGTTGTGATTAGCCTGTTCATGGTATTAAAATGTTTATAATCTCCAGGATTGTAACACCCATAATCAAACTGAAGTTTGAAGGTTCCACCCTTACCATCCCCATATCTGGTTTCTCTGCTTATTGCCCTATCTCAGTGAAATGCAAATAGCTCAGAATGCTTTTGTACAGCCCTGTTCATCATGTTGTTTTCTCAAACTTCACTGAACAACCCCCACTCCTTCAAAGTTGAATTTGGGATCACTTTTATTGCTGGCCTGTTCAGTCTGTCTTGTTTAAATGTAATCCCAGAACTGGCCCTATAGAAGGTTTCTCCATTACTGATTCAGAAGGATTCCTTCGTACCTACTGTTCTGAATTCCTTCAAGCATATTTGTGAATGGACATGAAAGAAAAACTAATTGTTTACCGTGTCACCTTTTAAGTATTTGACATCAGTCCCCCAAAATTAAAAACCTTCAATATTTGTGTTACACACATTACTTCAAAGGGGGAAAGCTAAGGTGAAACTAAAATAGCTGGAATACTGAATTACGTCATGAGGCTGCAGTGCTAGAAAGTGATGTGATGTTCTTTTTGAGTTCTTTAAGTTCTTTTATCTTCATGAAAATTAAGTACGACCCACAAATAAAGCACCCACCTCCTCAATAAATTCTTAGGCAGATTAGGGAGTGTTTAAGATACCTGTTTATTTTTTTGTTGCTTGTTCTTGAGATTGGAATTAAGGTTTCCTGATTCATGCTTCTGTGTCTGGTCCACAGAGTTTCAGGACTATTAAGTCCCTCCTGGTTAAAATAGTTGTGCAGCTTTTTATGCTCAGTTGTGTTTCCCAAAGTGTGAAAGCACCAATTTCTTACACTGAAGGGAAACTTTTAGCAGTGATAACATCAGAATGATTTAAAATGCCTCTGTTGAGGTGCTGAGTGTTTGTCTTAATTCTTCAATAACAAAGATGTGCATGATCTTGCTTTGTTGCATTTCTTCTATGGGAAGTGAGCCGAAGTCAGGAACCTGTTTCCATCCATTCCTTAGACCCTTAGCTGGGCTCAAGGAAAACTCTTCAATTTACAAGTACTAAGTAGCTGAAAACCTGGCCACCATTCTTATATTAAGAAATATTTATTTTCCTGTAGGAGTTTATACAAAGAATAGAAATTTCCGGATGTATAAATCATCAAAAGCAGGAAAAAATGTGATTCTGAAGATAGCAGAGGATAATCAGTTTGTCCCTAACTGTGAAGAGAAAGTTTCATTGGAAGAAGCATATTTTCTTTCCTCTTTGATCTGCAA
Source organism: Phaenicophaeus curvirostris (assembly GCF_032191515.1). Taxonomy (NCBI): domain Eukaryota; kingdom Metazoa; phylum Chordata; class Aves; order Cuculiformes; family Cuculidae; genus Phaenicophaeus; species Phaenicophaeus curvirostris. The sequence continues at coordinate 44,310,584 of NC_091395.1, forward strand.
CATCAGGTAATTGATTAATTCTGGTGGAATTTAAAATATTTTTAAATACTTGTTTAGTGATTTTAAAGATTTATCTCCTGCCACAGTTACAAATTACTGTCAATGGGCAGCTATTCCATGAACATTATTACAGTGTAATAATATAGGAGTTTCCAGTAGAATTTCTGGGTTTTAAAGAAAACATGTCTTGGAACCCCCCCTTTTTTCTTTTATTTTTAACCTACCTTCAAATGTTTAAAGAAGACAGAACATGTGGTCCAGCTTTTGAGTGGTGCCACATTTCTCTGTGCTCTCATTTCTCCATGCTGAAACGTAACCATTACAAAGTTTGGTTGGATTCTGTATAGTTCTTAAAGGAAAAATTATAGATTTCCAGTCAGTTAAATACACAGTCTAAATATTTTCTGAATTATGATAGAAATATAGAAAGGTCTATTGTATTGCATGCCAGATTTCCCATTTGGTACAGGCACATCCTGAGGCTGGATACTGGTATATAAACTAATCAAGTTTTCTGTATCTAATCTAAACCTCTGATATATCTTGTCCTGTACCAACTGCATCTTAAGATGATCCTAATTGTTATGGCAGCAGAAAGGTTAAAATGGTACCGCCATCTGTAGACTATTATGTGTAATATTTTTATTTAACGCACGTATTGGTTGTGACTTCAGTTTTTATATCCTGACATGTTCATTAGTCTGAGTGGATGCCAGTGGCCCTGTAGCACAAATCGTGTTGTGTGTTCAGATCACAGGTATCACCTGAGTCTGTCATAAATATGGATAAGAACTTCTGCTCTGTTGAATTTAGTCTTGTGATCATCTGGCTTCCAGCTAGTAGCAGAGCAAGGAAAAGCAGCTCGTTGTAGAGAGGGAAAAGCCCTGAAACCTTTCAAAGGGTACATATGCATAAATATTGTATCCAGAGCAAATACTCCTGTAGGAGTGTGGACCAGCAGTCTTTAAATGACTGGGATTTTTGCCAGGAACTAAATTTTCTGTTCTGGAGGAGGAAACCCTGCCCTCTGCAGGTGTATGTCAGAGGAAACCATCAAAATAAGAAGAAAAAGTGCCACAGGGACAGTGAGAGGGAGCACAGAGTCACAGGATGGCTGAGGTTAGGTGGGACTGCTGGAGCTCATCTGTTCCAAGTCCCCCCTGCTCTCAAGCAGGGCCACGCAGAGCCGGCTGCCCAGGACCATGCTGGGTTATGTTACAGTATGTTATAGCTTACTGTGCTACGCTGCAAGTATCACATTTTCCTTTGTATTCTCTCTTTTCTGCAGCACAAGGGATGACACAAAAGTTCTGTCATCTGGCCTTTCAGAGGAGGAGAGAACAATGCCTGCCTTTTTAAACAGAAAAACTACCAGAGGCAGGAGAGGTACCTCAAAGCCTTTTCTACTTAAATCAGATGTATTGTGAATTACACACCTGATAACCTTGACAAGGGCTTTTCTTCTGCCTGCTTTCTGCAGGAAGCAGAGTACAGCTGTACCGAAGGATGCTCTGCAGTGCTTGAATGCCCCTTACCTTCCCCTCCTGCTCCCATAGCTGTCACACTTTGTCCCAGTTCCCTCTGTACCTTGCTGGGGACGGGGTGGGTAGTGGCTTAAAGATCTGTAGGAAATTTAGTAGTGGATTTATCCCTGGGTTTATTTAAGGATTTGGTGTGATTCCTGTAGATTTTCTGTTTGAAGTCTATATAACTTATAACAGCGTCGCATATTACCACGACAAAACCAGTAATGGTATGTGCACATGGCCTTTGTTTTAACAGATTCCATGGAAGGTTATCAGGAGTCACCATATCCAGAAATCGATTCTTTTGTTCGTTCTTTGGTTAATAAGGATGGGGTGCAAGGAGGTAAAGATTGCTTTACTATTTACAAGTGAGTGTTCTCCAGCAGTATTTTTAAAGAATTAATTTTTTTCCCCCAGGAATAAGACAATGGAATTATTTCTCTCTTGAAGAAATACTTGTATATGATATTTTTGGTTACCGTTGGTGTGAAAATATTGGAAGAGCTCACAGAAGTAACAACATAATGTACGTTCTTTAACTATTCACTTTAAGCCAGCTTTATTTATTTTCCTGCTCAACTCTTATTATATAAATAGTCTGAAAACTCTCATGGATAGAATCAGCACCTGTTATAATTTCTACTCTCTGTGGGGATACAACCCTTTTTTTACTTAAAAACCTTCCAATAGTTAACTTTGTGATAACAGAACTTGTACTTCTGATATTTCTATGAAATAATCTTCATGCTATTTAAAATATGTGCCTAAAGATAATAACATACAAATTGGAGTATGTGAAACGTAGTAAGTGGCACTGTGCTTTGATGATGCTTAGCCAGGAAGCTGAACAACCAGAAATAAGATAAAGAAAACAGACCACTTTTAAATTCATTTACAGTACATCTTAAGTTCTGTTCTTATGTTACTAAAACAACAAAGGAAACTCCTGCTACCACTTGTAGTCAAGAAGTTTTGCCAGTGACTCTACAAGGACTCTGACTTCTCGTTATTTTAGCAAAATAGGTGTTGAAAAGTCAGGTTTTTAGATGACATTAGAATTGCAGTATGTAATTAGTAGAAATATTATCACTTAAACATAATTCTACATAACATTTAAAATAACTGAAAGATAAGGAATGTGGTTTTGAGAAATACGGGTAGAGCCTGCCTGCCCAGACATTAGGCCAGATACACTTGGTGTTTCTAAAGCACAGCTGAAAAATCTGGGTTATCAAATCAGTTGCCAGGAAATAGTGATTTTATCTGGCCTTTATAACGAAATTATCTGTAGGAGCAACAGCAGCAACAAAATCTTACACCTTACAGTTAGGTCCCACAAACTAATCTTACTTTAATGACTTTTTATTCCAAGCGTAATGTGATGATTTAGTCACCATTTCACTTTTGAATGTCAGTCTTAAAAGAAATATATTTTTAACTTGAGAAGCCTGAAGTTTATTGAAAAAATAATGAGCCTGTACAAAACAAGCATGTAATAAGTATGTCAGAGTATGAAAGCAATATCCATAGATGGGTATGAACAAAACCTATTCTTTTAGTGTCATAGTTTCACAGAATCACAGAATCACAGAATAACCAGGTTGGAAGAGACCCACCGGATCACCGAGTCCAACCGTTCCTACCAAACACTAAACCATATCCCTCAGCACCTCGTCCACCCGTGCCTTAAACACCTCCAGGGAAGGTGACTCAACTACCTCCCTGGGCAGCCTGTTCCAGTGCCCAGTGACCCTTTCTGTAAAGAATTTTTTCCTAACGTCTAGCCTAAACCTCCCCTGGCGGAGCTTGAGGCCATTCCCTCTTGTCCTGTCCCCTGTCACTTGGGAGAAGAGGCCAGCACCCTCCTCTCTACAACGTCCTTTCAGGTAGTTGTAGAGAGCACTACTGTTTCCTACTGTTCTTATTCACTTAATCTGTGTACTGTTACTAAAAACTAAATTATTTTTTTCTTAGGATTCTGGTAGATCTAAAGAAGGAAGTCTGGTATCAGAAGTGTCACGATCCAGTCTGCAGAGAACAAAACTTTAAATCACAAAGTATGTTTTCTGTGATTTCAAAGCAATTATGTTTAATACCTTTTGGAATGTTAACTTTAATTAATGCAGTATATTTGATTTAGGTTTTCCATTACCACCTAGGATATGTCTCCCGTCTCTTTTCAATGAGGTATGTTTCTACCCTATCAATAAGCTGAAGTTCTTGTAGGTAAAGCTTCTGGGAGTCATTGAAAATCCCCACTAACGTGATCTGTTGAGCTCCATGCAGTAATTACACTTGTATAGAATAACTCCCCACAGCAGCTGTGGGGCTGTGGTAGCTCCATATATTAATTTTTAAGTTCTCAAGCAGCAGATCTAACACAAGAACAGATAAAGCTAAGTTACTGGAATAGCCTAACTTCACCTGAGACTAATGATTATCTTCTGTTTTGGTCTGAACAGCAGCTCCCAGCGCATAAAACCACAAGACCACTGCAGGTGCAGAATGGCAAAACTGCCCAAGTTAAGCTCTGCTTTTAGGCCACCTAAAATAGAAGCGCTTCTGGAACACTCAAGTCAGTCAAATTTAAGTCAGTGACCCTTGAAATTGAGGTTCACTTAACTCCATTTTAGTGTTTTAAAGCAGCTGTTTACCCACACAGGTAGAATATTTAAACTGAGTTGATACTGCACCTAGATTCTGAGTCCTGAATATACTAGTTTTTGCACTGAGTAGGCAATAGAAGTTGGCCTGTTTTGCAACTTTTAAATTAACACTTTATACTTCTAAATTTCATACTGCAGAATGGCACGTTAAGCTCTACTTAAGCAAATCATCAATAGCTGTCAGGGTGATTTGACAGTGTAATTTAAATGCGTTTTCAGATCCTGTCACTTTCTTTAAACACACTAAAATTACTGTTGACCTTGTATTATTTTAAGAAGCTGTATGCAACAGACTACTTGTAGTTTGCTAGGAAAACAGCAAATTTCTATTCCTATTAAAATAGGCTTCCACAGGTTAATTTGGCTATAAATTAATATGCTGGAAAACCTGTCTTATTGGCCAGCTCTCTATAGCATCTGTCACATGTGACAGTACAACTTTTGGACCTCCAGATCAGTTAAAGTTAAAAAGGCCATTTTCATATGGAATAAATAGCATTCTTGTTTCTAAAAGGAAGAAGAGTATGTGCTAATGGATGAAAGAGACACCACAGAAGAAAAAGTAAACCCACATTCTAATGTGTCAAACTTGTCAAAAAGCTCTGCATCTCTGGAAAAAAACTTGTCTGAAGGCTTGCTGTTGTCAGACAGTGAGTGGGACAATGCAAGTGATGATGCCTCTCTCCTAGAAGCTACTGAAGATGTGGAACTAGCTGAAGTGGCAAATGACAGTCTGAATCATGACATGGAAGAAATTCCTGATGAAGTTCTTTTGGAAGCTTTAAAGAAACAGGATGCTTGTAATAATGGTGGCAGCTAAGCACAGAGTTGGCTGGCAAACAGGTCGCTAGCAATGAAACCTGCTTTAACACAACATGCGAGTCGCATGCCTTCCGTGAAAGATATTGCAATGCGGTTTAAAAATGCACTTCCAGAGCTGCAAGACAAAGAGCTGAGTAAGAAACAAGGGTGCTCACAAGTGGATGATCTTCAACAAGCACAGGGAGATGATGGAAGATTACATGGGGGCTAAAGAGTATTGGACTGAAAACCGGTCATGAATGCTGCTCCAAGTTTAGCACTTTTAACACTGGCTGTGTAGTTTCTATTTTGTTAGTTAGTTGTGTGTTCGAGTTTTACTGATAAGCCAAGTAAAATAGACTTCTTCCAGAAATGGGAGGAAATTATTTATTTTAAATACAAATTTAATAAAAAGATTTATCTGTGACTAGTTCAACCAAAGCCTCTATGTTCTCTTTTAAGAGTATATTTTGCTTTCAAAATCACATTACTTTAATAGCCCAACATTGTTAGTAGAGCACAGAAGAGTCTTACTACTTTAACTGGAATTGCTGTTTCATGAATTTCACTGATCTTCTGAGTAAGTAAGTTCTCAGGCAGACTTTTTGACAATAGAAAGATACAATCTGATTAAAGAAGTCAATTACTTAAACACTGAAGCAACATAAAGCAACAGTGCTTAAGCTTTTAAGCACTGACCATTCTAATAATTGTTGTAACTAATGTTAAAATGTCTATTAAAAACCACATAATGTTTCTTTGATAACTTCCCTCTTTGTACAGCCAGAGCCTCTTCCAGTTTTTTATTAATATTCTGAAAGTGTCTTTCTGCTCCTAGGATTCTCCGTGACTCCACCAGAAGAGCAGGTAGGCTGGAAGCTCCATACTGTTGTTAAAGAAACAAAAGGACAAGGCAACATTTTTAACTGATGGACAAACCACTTCTATCTGTATTTCTTTTTTCCTCTGTCTGAATTGGTGCAAATGATTTTTAAAAGCGAAGAACAGCCAACATTCAGGAGTCCTCTGAAATGGCAGCGGTTCCCTTACACATGGCAGGCACGTAGCATTGCATACGTAAAACTCCACACCAGGTCACAAGCCATGGTGAAAGTGGAGGGAGTTCTAAGAGTACATGAGAGGTTAATCTGGTCATGAAATACGAGCAGTGGTTTTTTTTTAATTAACTGCCTTACAGAACAGACATGTGAAATACCAGAGCTTTCCCTAACTTTTAACAATAACAAAAGAAATTGATTACTTGCTTCTCACTATTAATCGTTCTTCGGTTTCTACAGAAAGGTTAGGCCTGAGGAGCACCATTACATTTTGATATCCTTTGAATGCCTGGACATAGGCAAAAAGGTAACAAATATTTTATTTTCTAACATGAGGCAAAAAAAAAAAAAGTGAGATACTGCAGTACAGTTACACCAATGATTGTCAGGTTGGTTTCATAAAGAGAGTTAACAAAATATTGATGTTTAATAGAAGTTAAACATCAACAGAGATGCTCAGTCCAGGGAAGAAAGATGTGTGTGTGTGTAAGCTGATGCAGAACAGTTCAGAAACAAATGCAAAATATGGACTTACTACCACTTTTTCTTTTGGATTTTCTTCTGTGTAATCCAAACAGTCTTGCTGTAGCTCCTTTAAATTGGTAAGTAATTCAGTCGCTTCCTTCAAGGAAGATTTCCTTTCTTGCAGCTCAGCATATTCCCTTTGCAGTTTTATCAGTTGTGGTTCAGCTCTGAAAAAGGCTTTTATGACTATATTTGAATATTTGTTTCAGAAGTAACTATGAACATATTTTCTCTGACGAAAACTTATGGGAAAGTTCGGTCACAATTACAAAGCATACGTTAGTATAACGCACTGCTTAATTAGAACAGTTAGCACATTATTATTTAAACAGGAGCAAGGTTCCAAATCATCCCCCCCAAATCCCCAACTTTTCCACATCTTACTTCTTGAGTCTGACAACATGGCCACTCTCTCTTAAGCACTTAAGTTTTTCAAGTGAAGTTTCTTAAGTACCTGGTGCTCTGCATCTGCACAGACCTGCTTGTAGGCGTAGGTGTTGAAGTATACTCAGGACCTACAAACTAGATACACTTCTGCCTAAGTAAAATGAAGGGCTCGATCTGTTAAATTAGCACTGCAAAAACTCAATGCCAGCAGCCGTTTTCACGTAATAGTGTTGCAGCAGAAAAGCTTTCTTAAAATTATTAAAACATAACAAATAAAAAACCATGAAGACAGCTTTCAATCCATGCAGGAATTCAAGTCCTTGTTAATGGATGTCTTGAATGATTTATTTGAGTGAAGTTTGTCCTTAATTCTGCAAAGAAAACACGAATGTCATGGCCAACAGAAGGGGCTTTCAGTCTGCCTTTGTGGCTCTGAGCCCATGGTTCCCTAGAGATTTAGCATGTATGGTATGTGTTCCTTCAGCATAAAGCTTGTCACTAGTAATCAGCTGGATTTGGAGAAGTCTAATGGCTCTTCTAAAGAACATAATTTCTGTGTTGTGTATCTAAATGATACTTAACATTAATGCCAAGTTAGAGGAGCGGAATTGTGTGGCCGCATGAAATGGAAGCAAACCATGTATCCAGAGGCCCCCCTGCCAAATTGCAGAGGTGAAATACATTCTCCGACCTCAAAACCAAAAAATGCTCTGTATTGCCTTTGGAAATTTATGATTCAAAACCTTTGCAATTCCAAGTGTAAAGTTAGTGGGTTTTTTATGAACATGTGGTCTGAAATACCATCCCAGTTACCAGTCAGCTAAGAGAACTTGTAAGAATGACTACCTAGGCAACTGAAATAAGGAAAGAAGAAGTTATCCTGAGCATTTGTAAAAACAGAAAGCAACAGAAGTAGAGTTTCATCAAAAAAAAAAAGAACAAAAAAATTAGTTTCACTTCAGTTAGAAAATACCACACTCCTCAAGTTCTTCAGCTCCTATTGTGCATCATTAAAAACATACCCCATTTGCTCTTCTCTGAGTTGCAACAGTCGCTGCCTTTTTGTTTTGATGTCTGTTATTACCTGAAAAAAAACAGTGAGGCAAGTCTTTGAGATGGCTTCTGTAACTTCAAAGGCAAACCAAAGAACCGTTGACTTTTTTTCTTTTGAGGTTTTATGCTTCTGATTTTGTGTGTGTGACTCCAAGATATCAAACCTTAAAAACTGCTGTATTTCAAATTCATATTTTAGACATTTTAAAGAATATTAAAGTGTTGAACCCTCATCTCCATCCAAAATTTCTCTTAAGGAACACTGCATTTACAAGCATACAAAAGGAGTTTGTGACATTCTAAACTCAAACATGATCTTGCAGCTGTTTGTTTGTTTCTGTTTGAAAAATACAGAGTAATATGAATATACTTTCAATACAACTGTCGTAACTAAGGAACTAAGCATAATTAAGCTTTCTTTAATCCAACATCCAGTTACACCAACTAATTATAAATCTAAACTTAGCAGCCATAAATCTGATTTTAAACAAACACCTAAGAGGCAAAATAAGGATAACTGAGTGGTTGTGGATACTAGATGTGTATTAAAGTTTTCATTTTACATGCAGAGTAGCTTACCATATTGAATCAACAAGACTTTAGCACATTAATTGCTACCTCCGAGAATAAACTTTCTATTGACTTGTTAAAAGCTGTTTTGTCATTGAAAAGCTTGCAGAAGAGGTTAATCTGGGCAGAAAGCCTCTGGCAGTCAGTGCCTATCCTGCTCTTAAGTACATCTACTGCAGGGTATTCACCTCTCCTGATGAAACCAGTGCAATATTTTTCTGCTCTTACACTGCTTCCTCCTGTCAACATTCCCCAGAGTGTGTATTTTCAGTTATTGCACACTGAATGAACAGAGGAACTACCTTTCTCTAAAGAAAAATCTTGCACGTATTTAGGGAATGCAGATCCCTTAGACTTCTCTCCTTTAAACTAAACAATCCAATTCTGTCCTTACAGGTCACTAGTTTTGCTGCTCTCTTCTAGATTTTGTATTCATTTATTTTTTTATAGATTAATTTGCTTTCCAGAGGCTCCATCAGTGCTCATAAAGGGTAAAAAAAATGGGTAATTCACACACACAGACACCCACATATCCTAACACGCTTTCCTTCTATTTACAGCAGCATAGCAGTGTGTGTGTAGTCTGCAATCCATCCTGTCTCTTCAGATCTTTCAAAAACACTCAGTCTCTGGTGGTTCCCTGCCCTCTACTGCAGTACACCTTTTTCGTGGGGATTATTCTATTTCTTTTAGTCAACTTCTTGAAGTTTCAGTGCCGACTTCTGCCAGCTGTACAGTCTAGTGACAGCATGTTGTTCGGATATGTATTTACCTTAGTGGTTTTTTTCTTCATATTTTTCAGTTCCTGGGCTTCCACTATCTACAGAGGAAAAGAATCACAGAATGACTATGGAGCTTGATTTCATTGCTGTTGTCCTAAAAACATGGTTGCAAGAATTGCTTTGGAATAACATAAGAAGCTATTTAAATGCAAACCAACACTGGTTCAAAGGAAGATAACAAATTTTTCAGTTGGGTATCAATTCTTTCCTCTCTCCTCATACCAGGCATAGACCATTAGTCATGTTGCACTCATTAGTGCAAGTAATACTCCTTGTACCAATCAGTATAATACTACCTAGCTTAATTTTTCTGTAACTTTATAAAAAATGTATAATTCTAGCCACTTAAAAATCTGCTCAGTTCTAATAAATCACTTAGAACTATAGTTCTAGTATTTATCCATTATAGTTACCACAATCCTACAAAGTTCTCAGTTTATTTTACCAGTTCTAATCAGTAAGAAGAAATCTTAAGTCTTCCAAGCTAATAAGCTTTTTACAGTTGGGTTCAAACTGTTAATTAAAAAAGGATGATTTTCTCTGACCTATGTTAGAGACCTTAGGCCTTTACACCAGAGTCACTGAAAGGCAGAATAAAGATTAAATCATACCTCTTAAAACTCTAGTCTGTGAGATTTTAGAAGTGTTTGACATAACTATTTGCTCATTCAAATTATGCGATTCTCCAGTTGTACTACATAATGCTTTCAGTATGACAAATATTAATGTTTCCCTATTCTAAAAAGCTGTCAGTTTTGCAATGTACTTGCATGACAGCAGTGTTGTGTCTAAAGAAAACTGTCATGAAAGCCAGCACAAAGGCTGCACACAACATACTGTTTTTATATTGTTTATCCTGACAAAAGGTTAGGAAATTTAAAGCATCATAAAATTAAATTGTAAAGGACAATATAAAACCACAGGCATTTTGACTACAATGTAATATACAGCTCTATAATCAGTACTGCAAAAATAATTTTATTTATGGTGTACTTACAAGAGTGGTGATTTGGTCTTTGAAAGCAGAACAGAAGCCATCGATAGCTTTTCTGCAAATATTTGAGTCTATCCTTTGTCTGGAGAAGTCAGAGGGGAAAAATACAACCCATTTGGTTTAGTAAAGGAGGAATTTAATCCAAAAACATTAATTTGAGTAATGAATAAAGCCCAATGTTAAACAGCTAGTAGGACAGGCAACTGCGGATCTTTCAGGTACTAGTAATACTTTAATTGCCACACTGGAAAACATCAGCTGAGGTGTCTTGTTCTTACGTTCGGAAGAATATCAAGTTCCTGGAGATCACCTCAATATCACATACCAAACATATTTGTATCATAGAAACCTAATAAGCACTCAAATAATGTAACTGTACAACACTGCATTCCCTAAAGGACAACCCATTAGCAAACACACAGGCAATTTATTTTTAAAACTTTGAGTATTCATCCATAGGAAAGCAGACTATTTACCTGTAATTTGCTGCTATCTTCTCAAATTCAGCCAGAACAATATCCAGTTCTGTAATATCTCTGGGAGATCTTTTCAGGTCTTTGGGACACCAAACTTGTACAGAACACAGCTCATCCACTGAAAGAACAGGAAAAGCATAAGCATTGTACAATTTAGGTACATGTTCTAAAATAATAGCAAAGATATTGTGCCCACCATTAAAATAATCAAATAAAAGTTATAAACATTTTAACATGAAACTTGAGAAGAGGGAAGTATGAATCATTTCATCTGGCTGAGCAACTACGGTAGACTCATCCAGGAACATTTCTGAATTTGGGTGATAACTTACATATGCTATATTTCTTATCTTTCATAATTCCAAACAATCCAGGAACATGTTATTACAATAACTGATTATACAGTGTACTGCAGATACAGCTGTTTGTGCTGTCAAAACTATTAGCATGAGTCTGGGCAACCTGCATTACTCAAGGAATCATGAGTTGTCATATAATATTTGTATACATATTGTATTAATACTGTATATGCTTAAAAAAAACCCCAACAAACCTATACAAATATGTTTCTTCAAACTTTTCAATAGTATTATTAACTAATGCCACAAGAGGTTAAACCATAGCTCTTCTCACACTCCCGCACGTAAATCTAGTACTTGAATGTAGTGGGGTACCATTCCAAGGAAGCAAGATGACACCTGAGAAACAGTTTATCGAAAAATGCCACTGTCTTGAAGCTCCCTGTGTCAAAGGTCTTTATATGAACTGCTCTGCTTTTGCTGGTAAGTCCAGGGCACGGCAAGCTCTGCCCCACAGCTGGTGCTCCAGGTTTCCAGACCAAGGGATAAGCTGAGTGTCTCACAGCCTCATACCCAAGCTTTGTTCCAAGGGTAACCAGGCTGCATGCTGGAGGTAACAAGCACCTATCCTTTACTCCTTCAGGGGAATAACAGACAAGGCCAGGGATGCAAACCAAGGGAGTCAGAGCTGTGTGACACACTAGTCCCATAATTTAACCATTGCTGAGGAGTGTCCAGACCAAAACTTAAACAAAACCATCCCATTTCTAGAAGCAGTATGTTGCCACGCACCAGAAGCAAATACCACCAAGTTATGGAAAAGCATTCATCTTAAATGAGGAAAAGCTATACAGGAGTTTTCAAAGGTCTGTTTTACCACAAGGATTTGATGCGCTGATCTCTAAAGGCCGCTTCTTTTTTGCCTGGAATTGAGTAGTGTTCAGAGCCTTCTGTGATATAAAAAACAGATTAAGTTCAAAAAAACCCTACGTTCACTTATTCAAAATTCTGAGAAACAGCAATTAGGCAGAACACACACAGTGTTTCACCTTTTCACAAATGAAACATCAGTAACATTTACTGAGGTTTATTTTGCCACAATCACCACAGAGCAATCTCACTGCTGAGGGGCAGCAGCTGCCTGACTGTGCTGACAGACTGATGTCTGCCACTGGCTGTGCAGCAGCAGGAATGTCTTAAGGAGCATACAGCCTCTCAGTTCAGCATAATCATCACTCAATATTAACAGTTCTCTGACCAGCAGCGCCTCCTGAGCTTCCTTTTCAACTGCATTTTGTCCCAATTCTTTCTCTACTTTGAACAGTTTGTGATACCTACAGTAATTCTACAACAGTGCTGCATGCATGCGGTTTACTGATGAAAGACTAACACTCTGTACTGAATTTTACAGCACAATTTTCACCAATTCTGATAAATTTATATACCTAAAAACCTTTTATGCAAACCTCTGCACAGCTGCTTTTATCACAGGCCCACTTTCTCAAGTCGGCAGATGGTTAACTCTTCCTCTGTATACCTGGAAGCTAAGTGGGCCGAGCGTTTTACATTAATTGCAGTCTAAGTGTGGAAAAACACTCATTCAAAATTGAGTGAGTCTTGTCTAATTCCAATATATACTCAAATTTTATCAATGAAGAATTTAATTGCCTCGTAAATATGTTCTTACTTCAATACCGAACAACTACCAATGATTTGTATTCCACTTAGTATGCCATTCTTTACGAATATATATTCCTGATATCAAGAAGATATTTGAAAGAACATCTTCATAGATGACCAAAGAGAATGGGCTACAGGACACAGGCACACCTGGGATATTCTATTCCCCACTGACATGATGACTGCAGCTTTAAGCATTTCACTTGGCCATCTCACAGGAATACTTTGAGGGTTAATTATCTGGGACACAATTAAGTACTAGGGAAGTACTAAGAAACAAATGAAAGGTCTTGCTCTCTGCTCCTCTCTCATGCAGGCATAGCATGAAGTTAAAATTAAAATTAAATTGACTGATAAACAACTTTTTCTGTACCACGTTCTCCTTAAGGTGCTCATCCTCAGGACCAGCTGTGCTGAATTTCTGAGCATCACCACCAGATCTTTTTGAGCGACCGGCTTTTTCACTAGGAAAAGAAAAATGCCCACATGTAAACCCACTCCACAGTGAGAAAGAAAGACCTTCAGCCACATACACGATGAAGTCTTAGGTTTGGGGAACATTTTGTACTGCTATATCATTCAGTTCGTGTCTCCTAAACCAACTACCTATGTTGCAAAATGCCACGTAAGGAGAGAACAGAATCTTTATTCCTCGACAGCAACCCTCTCAAGAATTTAGAAATTCATTACTAACTGAACACTGGGGTAGCCATCCTGTTTTGAGGAAAAACTTCAAAACATAAAAATCATTATTTAAGATATTTTAGCAGGAATGGAGAAGGCTTTCTTGGTGGGGAGCAGAGTTAGAAATGAAAAAAAGTACACTCTCATACAAGTACTACTATCGTCCTGCTATTTCTTTCATGTAAGAACTACTTCAGATTTAAATAAAATTTTATTTAACAAATGAGAAACATGCTAATGTGTATTAAAATATTATTTTTTAATTCATTTTCTTTGTTATAGATAGCATAATTGGCTTTTACCCATTTTGCAATTTTTCTACTTAACTGGTGAAGGGGCTACTTAAGCTGGTGAAGGGGCTGGAGAACAGGCCTTATGAGGAGCAGCTGAGAGAGCTGGGGTTGTTTAGCCTGGAGAAGAGGAGGCTGAGGGGAGACCTCATTGCTCTCTACAACTACCTGAAAGGAGGTTGTAGAGAGGAGGGTGCTGGCCTCTTCTCCCAAGTGACAGGGGACAGGACAAGAGGGAATGGCCTCAAGCTCCACCAGGGGAGATTTAGGCTGGACATTAGGAAAAAATTCTTCACAGAAAGGGTCATTGGGCACTGGAACAGGCTGCCCAGGGAGGTGGTTGAGTGACCTTCCCTGGAGGTGTTTAAGGCACGGGTGGACGAGGTGCTAAGGGGCATGGTTTAGTGTTTGACAGGAATGGTTGGACTCGATGATTCAGTGAGTCTCTTCCAACCTGGTTATTCTATGATTCTATGATTCAATGACATCAGCATTTAGAGGACTAAATGAATACCTCACAGAGACATCTTAAATTTTTTAATATAAATAAAAACTTAAGTACTTAAATCAACGTGCTGCTTACAGAAGGCAGACACTAACTTATTCTCTCATTTCTTTTTTACATTCCCACTCTTACTCATTTGGTTTCTCATCTGGGTAATTTTAAGTTAAAGCATCTGTTTCATAAGCAACTAGGGAAACCTGATAAACAACATTTTTCCCGTTTAACCTAAAAATATAAAGATTAAGCTACATGGTGACAATTTTTTTTTACCAGACCTTCTTCCTGTATTTTTCATTTGTGGAGCTGAAACATGGCCAAGTGACTCATTTTGTGACTGTTCCTCTCCATAAGCATCCACAGCAGTGCTGTGCAAAGGGTGATCTATGAAGAACAGAAAAGAAGCTGTATGAAAACTGTTCTCATCTGTGCAGGCAAAGAGCATGGAAACGCTAGTGCTGCCTGCATTCAGCGTTTAGTTAAGAGTTTTGTTGGTTGGCTCACTAATATGAAATAAATTTTATTAAAAGTACTATTTGAAGATTAGGAAAAATACATACAGTGAAAAGCTCCATAGTTTCTATACTCATCCACCTGCTATTTCTTTACAAACTGAAACCAAAGGCGCATCAAAGTTCAGCATGTATGCATGGCATACAGCAAGCAAAACATTTTGTTATGGCACACATCAATCTTCTATACGCTTAAAACAACTACTTTTTAAATTTTACATTTATTTTAGTATGGATTTCTAGCTGCTTTACTGGATGCTATAAGACAGTTACAGATGATACAGAAAGTTTGTAAATATAATATTCCTGAAGGTAGGTACCAGAATATATTAAACCTCTAAGAATCTTAAGGTTTTAGCTTGCCTTTCATAGCGTATATTTCTTCCTTCAAGCACCTTGCCACAATATATTACCATTAGTGGGCATCCTTTTCATAGTTTTTAACGTATATCACAGAAGTGAGAGCTTCTCATTTCACAGACTTTCCCTTATGACAACCCTTTTGCTGTACTGCTCTTTATAGCTCCTTTTCAATGCTGTTTCTAGTAGTTATGGGTATATTTCCATGATTTTCTTAGAGTAATAAATATTACAGCTGAGAAACAGCTCTTTGCATTTTCTCTACAATCTCTAATTGCAGTTTTAAGAAGTTTCTTTCTTACTTACATTAACATATATATCTATATTTACTAACAGAACTTCACACAGGGTCATCTATTCCATCTAAAATGATTCTCTTCCAGTACACTGACACTCCATTGCACAAATCCACATGAAACAATTTTAATGCTTCTCCAAAAATAGTATGTCTTTATGATATTACTTTTTGTAAGCAGAACATCTCTGTGAATGCCTAAGTTTGCTGCCACACATATTCACAAACAGCATAAAAAACCCCCCTTCAAAATATTTGTAATTTAATGAGAGTAACTTAAAATATTGAACTTTCCTTCTAAATGCAAACTCTTACACAATTGCAATGTTACATTCCATAACATTCTACCATTCAGACTATAAAACTTGAATAGCCAGTATTTTTCTCTCAATCTTTACTTGCACATATTACAATATTTGTTACTTCCTAAATGACAGAAAATAACACCACGCTCAAAAATTAACTTCTCTCTCTCCTGCCCATAATTTTCTCTGACAAAGAAACAATACCTTTTCCTAAGGAAACAACAAAATATTTTACCAGATGATATGTTCACAAAAATCATACACTAAATGATGTTGGAGTTAATACTAACCAAAAGAATCATCGAGCTCCTCAAGCTGATTTGTGTCCGCAACCTTCGATATCCTTGAGACATCTGGTTCCTCAACTGGAAGCAATTTCCAGCGAGGACGGAAATTGGCTTTGCTTTCCTGGATGGGTATGAAATTATTAGCTAGCTTTTTGAGTGTAAAATAGATTAAATGTGACAACGGATTTCAAGAACATTTGACTAGAAATACACAGCTACTGAGCTGTGATATCAAGTATTTGAAACATGTGTTGCAATGGTACAAAACTGATATATTCTACTATTTGATATTATACTGTAGCATTCGGTTTGTCTGATTTTATAAAACAAAGTGTGCAAGCTCAGAAATCTTATGAAAGTCTGGTTTCTATACTCTCTGGCCTTCTCCTTTTCAGGCAATGAAATGTTTCTTCTTTCATCTCTGTATTACGTGAATGTCCACCCTTGTCCAATTTAATGATTTGCACATTAAAGAAATGAAAAGCTATGCATAACATCTTACAAAAAGTGGAATTTATACATCAAGTATTACACAGATGCTTCTGTAAAGCAGGAAAATAGGGGAGCATAATACTGGTTTATTAAATGTCTCTAAATACGTCATGTGTGGAAGCAAATTTCCTCAATCGCTTGTGTGTGTGCATGAAGAGGAAACTGCAAGAAGAAAACACCAGCTTCCTAAGCTTGTAGATTTACTAGGACTTGGCAGCCTGTCACAAATTTTGCTATGATATTGAATAGAGACACATAAACTATGTCCTCTTTAAGCTGTTCTCCTTGATTTTATGGGAGTGTTTTCAAACTATTACCTGTTTGAAAGACAATGGACCATTCTGCCTGATGATGTACTCCTAAAAGAAAAAAAGAAGCAGCAGCAGCCCCTGCACACCCGAGACTTGTACCAGCTGGAGGCTGCACAGACCAGTTCCCAGCACAGTCCCACTGTAATGCGCCAGTACCGCAAGGGTACAGTGAGACCACAGAACGCTTGTTGGCTTAATTCTGCTCAGTCTAGTAATACTTACCTTCAGATCATTACTGGAATGATTTCTCTTCATCTTATTCTTCTTAGAGGACATACTGCAGGCCGGATGGTCTGTGCTGCTGGATGTGCAGCTGCGGGGATGGAGCTATTGAGGCTGCTGGATGCGTGGCTGGGGATGGAGCTACTGAAAAACCGTCCTAGATGCAAACCTGCTTTGTCTGCCTCAGCACCTGGAAGAGAATGGGAAGTCTCTCTTAATTCAATGTACAACTCAAAATTTCTTAACTCAGCGTACAGCGTGAATAGATTACTGCAGCTCTATGAGCTGTAAAGAAAATTATTATTATCCATAGACAGAACAAATGTCACTGGCCACTTTGGTGTTCTGCTATGCTGTAAGTCAAGTAATATTGCATGGGAGCTCAGGAACAGATAGCCTGTTATTGAATACAACCATATAGCTGCAACTGATATACCAGAACTGTAATGTCAGGCATACTTCCTTAGCTCACATGACGCAGACTGCAGACAGTGTGGTTCACATAAGATGATTTAAACATGTCAGTTACAAAATCAGGTGTGAATGAACAGTATACTCATAAAATTAATCTGATTTATGTATGTAAATCAATCATCTTTCACTAGTCTCATGAAAAATGTAATCTGTGAGTCAAATCTGCCTAACCCATTCTTATGACTTGCCACCTGAGATGACAGAGGCTGCTAGAGAAAGTTCATAGAATCATAGAGTAACCAGGTTGGAAGAGATCCACCGGATCATCGAGTCCAACCATTCCTATCAAACACTAAACCATGCCCCTCAGCACCTCGTCCACCTGTGCCTTAAACACCTCCAGGGAAGGTGAATCAACCACCTCCCTGGGCAGCCTCTGCCAGTGACCAATGACCCTTTCTGTGAAGAATTTTTTCCTAATGTCCAGCCTAAATCTCCCCTGGTGGAGCTTGAGGCCATTCCCTCTTGTCCTGTCCCCTGTCACTTGGGAGAAGAGGCCAGCACCCTCCTCTCTACAACCTCCTTTCAGGTAGTTATAGAGCGCAATGAGGTCTCCCCTCAGCCTCCTCTTCTCCAGGCTAAACGACCCCAGCTGTTATTGTAATTACAAGTTATTGTAATTAGTGCCATCGATGCTGAAAATGTCTGGTAAGCATCAAAGGCTGAGTCACCATTGCTTGTTGCAAACAGGCTCCATCTGATGCTTGATCTGAGGTAACTTCTAATTTTAGACAGCACAGATTCTGTATAATGTGGCATTATTTGATGTATCTTCATAACTAGGAAAGCCCAGTAATAAACAGATCATATTTTGAAGGATCAGTAGGTCACCAGAGCAAGCATCCGTTCCTAAAATCAAACCGTATTTCAAAGAAGCACGCAGACAGCATTAAACACACACATCACAAACAGATCTTGCTTCCCCGTATACCTAAGCTTTAGGGCATCGTCTACAAACTACAATCAGTTTATTAACATTTACAGTCGCAGATGTCTATTACACCTTTGAGATTTGACGTTCTGTAAGAGATGGACACAAAGCGGGGAGATTTAGATGAGAGTGGCCCAGGTTGCCCAGGGAAGCTGTGGCTGCCCCGTCCCTGGAGCTGTTCAAGGCCAGGCTGGATGGGGCCTTGGGCAGCCTGGGCTGGTGGGATGTCCCTGCCCACAGCAAGGGGGTGGAACTGGGTGATCTTTACGGCCCCCTCCAACCCAAACCATTCTACGGCTCTAACCTCCCGTTAAAAGCAGCGGCACTGACCTCGCCAGCCCCGCTCGGCCCCGGAGCCGCCAGGAGCCCAGGGCGGGGCAGCCGCCGCCTTCCCGCCGCGCTTCGAACTGCGGGACCGGAAGCGGAAGTGGCTCAGCGCACGGAGTCATGTTGGGGGCGGGAGGAGCGGTGGGACAGAGCCCGGGGGGGTTCCCTTGGAACTGAGGTTTCACTTAAGTGATTGTGTTCTTTGGAAGTTAGACAGACTGTCCCTTCCTATCTGCCACTAAACCGTGTCCTTGAGCACCTCGTCTACTCGTCTTTGAAATACCTCCAGGGATGGTGACTCAACCACCTGCCCGGGCAGCCGCTGCCAGTGCCCGATGGCCCTTGCTGTGAAAATTTTTTTCCTGAGGTCCGGCCGATACCTCTCTCTGTCTCAAAGGCAACGTTAGGCAGAGCTGGAGCCAGCTCCAAAGCAGCAAGAGATTTGGGTGCTGTGAAATTTCATAAAACTAATGTGAAAATTTATAAGTTTTGTTTCTATTATAGTATCACTAGGGTGGAAAAGACCTCTTAGATCATCACGTCCAACCACGCCTATCGGCCACTGAACCATGTCCTTGAGTACCTCATCTACCCCTTTTTGAAATACTTCAAGGATTTATCTTGTCATGTAAGCCTGTCTTGTATCAACAGATAATATGCAGACAATCTCCAGCCATGGATAAATAACAGAATCATAGAATAACCAGGTTGGAAGAGACCCACCAGATCATCAAGTCCAACCATCCCTATCAAACACTAAACCATGTCCCTTAGCACCTCGTCCACCCGTGCCTTAAACACCTCCAGGGAAGGTGAATCAACCACCTCCCTGGGCAGCCTGTTCCAGTGCCCAATGACCCTTTCTGTGAAGAATTTTTTCCTAATGTCCAGCCTAAACCTCCCCTGGTGGAGCTTGAGGCCCTTCCCTCTTGTCCTGTCCCCTGTCACTTGGGAGAAGAGGCCAGCTCCCTCCTCTCTACAACGTCCTTTCAGGTAGTTGTAGAGAGCAATGAGGTCTCCCCTCAGCCTCCTCTTCTCCAGGCTAAACAACCCCGGCTCTCTCAGCCACTCCTCATAAGACCTGTTCTCCAGCCACCTCACCAGCTTTGTTGCTCTTCTCTGGACTCGCTCCAGAGCCTCAACATCCTTCTTGTGGTGAGGGGCCCAGAACTGAACACAGTACTCGAGGAGCGGTCTCACCAGTGCCGAGTACAGAGAGAGTACATGTTGCAATAATTTACTGATGTGCTTTAATTGTCCTGTAAGATGTGCCTGCTTTAGGTGAAGAGATAACCTGACTTCAGGAGAATTCACTGCTGTGCTTAATTGACTTGTGAGGCAGAGTTGTCTTAGGGCAGGAGAGAACCTGAAGGAAGTCCTCAGCCATCATTGGATAACCTAAAAAAAACCCACAAACATTGTTTAGGGACTTACACAGTTCTTTATACTATTTTTAGACACTTACCCACTGCTTTTGTAAGATGATATGCCTTTATTAGAAAGGCATCCAATTCAATGCTGAATTGTAAAGTAAAAGTATTATTACCTTTGCTTTGAAGACTTTGTCCTTTTCAATATTTTACCAGTGAATAAGTGTTTCTCACATTAAAATCAGTCCTTGGAAGGCAGATGAATGCATAAGACACCTGGGAAAATTTATCCATATGTATTTAAGTGGGAAATAAATTGTCCCCAGCTCGTCTCATTGCACACGATGGATGGAGATCACTCCCTCCTGTTGCCTAGGCCTGATAAAGGATGCTGGCCTTCTTAAAGGCCACTCTAAGCCACAGTGAACAATCACTTTGGGATTAACAGGTGGAATGGTCTCTTTATACTTACAATTTACTGGCTCTAGCACTTGGCCCTTCAGTGCAGTCCATGAGCCAAAGGTAACAAGCAGTAGAACACACTACACTCAGCACAGCTTTGTTTCTGTAGTGATAAGTTAAGAACATATATCTTGTATCCAGCTCTCAACTACATCTTTTAGGAGAGGTGTGGTGTAAAAAGTCATTGTCTTTCTAAACACCAGACGTATTTGAATATGATACTGAATGATATAAAATAATTGAGTTTAGGAATCCATGAAGGAACATACAAGATTCTTCAAAAGGAGCAAGTCTACCATGACTAGGAAGGGAAATGTGCTTATTATTTCACAGTAACATTAAAACACTCTAAACATTGTCTTGGTGGCAATGCTTTACCTACCATATTCTGATAAATCTTCCCAAGAACTCTTTCACCCCATGCTAAAAGCTGGGTGCATGGTATAAGGTGGGGGGGAAGAGGAGCGATGACAACAGAGGAAGGACAATCACTACCCAAAAGCAGCATAAGATTTTGAGAAAGCTCCAGATTTCATTCAGAAGTTGTTTAGGATAAGAATGCTACATAACCATCAGAAACCATACTGAAGACAAAGATAAAAGGTACTTAAGAATACCAATGGGGTAAGTTATATACAACAGCATCTCTTTTCTTACAGATACTGGCCAAAAACTTGCACATAAATATCAGACCAAAACAAAGTTACATTCCAAAAGTAAAGTGTCAATCACCAGCATTTACCCTGTTTAGTATGTTTGTAGCACTGGAGTTCTAGAGCTTGTTAGAGTTACCAAATTACAGCTTAGCTTGTTAGGCAGCAGCATCTTCCCTTGATGAACAAACACTTCACTGAGTTGAAATGCAGAAATATTTATTTTGGTTTCCTTCATTGGTTTTGAAAATTGTTTTGGTTTTATAAAACATAGAAAGAGCCAACACTAAGCAAACATTTGAATTCCGATGTAACAAACTACTGCTCTAAACAGTTGACTTGTATTTGTGTACCTTAATTGCACACATGTATGCTACAGAGTAGTGCATTACAATCACACACAAATCATAGTGCAAACCTTCTTGTGCTTGTATTTTACATATATCCATGTTTTCAAAAAACAGCAATGAATGCTAATGCAAAACCAACTCTTAAGTATAGCAAAAGACTTATGCTGTAGTAAGGCTTATTTCTGCTGATTTATCAAACAAAAGGTAACTAGTTATTTTGGAATTTATTTGGGAATTACATTTTCATCCCTGAACAAATACCTATCCTGTGCCAACAGTTCCATTGGCATATATAAATACTTCCAATTGCTGCAAAGCATCAGGCAAAAAACATTCTACCTGACCTATTTTGCTATTCAGTGAAGAATACTCGGTGGCTCATACATAAAGCACAGAAAA
Source organism: Phaenicophaeus curvirostris (assembly GCF_032191515.1). Lineage (NCBI taxonomy): Eukaryota > Metazoa > Chordata > Aves > Cuculiformes > Cuculidae > Phaenicophaeus > Phaenicophaeus curvirostris. Next base: position 44,332,627 of record NC_091395.1, read on the forward strand.
CTGAGAGGTTATGTCAGAAGCTCTTCCATTTATAGAGGACTTGGCACATTTTAAAAAATGCATTTTAAATACACATTCATTACAGGGAAACAAGTGGCTAGTACAGGTGCAAGGTTTACCTGACTGTTAGCATAGCCCAGCCTCCTGAACAGTTTTGTTTATAGGTCTCTAGCGTTCTTGCTAGAGTTAGGATCTGTTCATTTACAGAGCTGGCATTACTCTGGATTTATGTTAAGGTAGCAAAAGCTACACTCATTGAATTAACTGCATACACACTTACAGTGCATAACCACCAAATGCAGGCTTACTGAGGAACTTTTATTCACCACTCTCCTGTGTGTGGAGTTTATAACTTCTGCCTTACACCTCAGAACTGGCTGCAAATATACAAGGGAGAAAAAAACCCCTCAGATTCCTCGTCCCAGTTAATATTAGGACTAACACAAGATGGGATAGTAGATATACAACTGTAAGGTGGGCGTTTTTTTTGGTGGTGGGTCTTTTTTTTGAGTAGATGAAGTAATCCTTCTGAGGATGCAAGGTACTTGGAGGCAATTTCAAATCTGCCAAATCCTTTATGGAATTGACAACTGCAAAATATACTGCAGACAGCAAACATGCTGGCAATGAGAAAACCTTAGCTCCTTGGTGAAGGAGAGTCCCGTTTTTGGCCAAGGAAGTCTTAAATAACTTACATATAGTTACCATTTATAGTTAAGGCTCTTTTTGGAAATTGTAGGTCACCATAAAAACAGTATGCAACACGACTTGACAGTAAGGCAGTGTTCCATTTCTTCAATGTTCCTATGGCAAGTACCCATTTTTGTACAAGTTAATGATTGCACAGTTTCCTTCCCTATGTTTGCTGTAGTAAAATTACAGATATGAAGGCCAACAGTAGACGGACATGTGCCACTTCCCTCATTCCACTCCGTTACATTTTGGCATTAGCATAGAGTTCATCTATCTGTGACTGGAAACATTTTCGCAGCTCTGGCCTCTTTGCCTTCAGTGTTGGTGTCAGCAGGCCGTTTTCAATAGAAAACATCTCAGTGTGCACGAAAATGTCTTTGACCTGCAAGGGAAACAGTTACTAGATAAGCTGCATTCCTTGAATTAGACAAGGTTATTAAAAAACTGCCCAGACACCATAAAGCCCATCACTGCAAAAGTTTTCCAGATGCAAATTAAAAGCAGTTTCTGGAGAGTCAGATTGTATTACAGCTAAGAAGTTTATAGAATTAGGTGTTCAGTTCTCACAAGCAAGTAAGTTACCTGTTCAAATGACTTCAAACCAGACTCTTTCCCAATCCTTATCATGTCTTCCAGAATGTGTTTTTTGAGGTCCTGTAGATACAGGAATAAATTTTATAGCTTGAAAAAGCAGACACAGAACAGCTAACACTTTAGCTAGGTCTCACCTTGCTTTTGCATAGCTCTTCATATGAGCCTTCAAATCCCTTTTTCTTGGCCCAGCCACGCAACGTCTCAGGATCAGGTACCACAATAGCTATTAAGAAGGCCTGAAAAGAAATGAATGTCAACATTAGTTAATGTGTAGTTCCTACACATCTCTTAAATCAGTGTTGGGTTTTGGACCACATTTCTGATCCTGCTGTAAAGTCAGCAGCCTCCTGCTATTCAAACACGAGAGCATAGTTCAGAAGCTTGTACTTACTAAAACTACTCTTGTCAATACCCACATTTAAATTTAAACTTGCAAAAACCTGGACATCTTGTTGGAGCATTATTTCTTTTCCCTGTACACTTAGCAACTTCTATACAGTCATTAATGCTTTATTAAATTAATCCAGGTCCACTGTCTGGTCTAAAACTAAATCCAGAACATGTTATGTAACTGCTGGAGTTGAAAGTATATTCAGAACCAAAACAGTGATGTTGAAATTGTTAAGATTTCAGTCCTAAAGTTAGGGCTGCAGGAAAAGAGGAAAGGAAGACTCTTCTGCAGTCTTTGTGGATTCTTTTTAAAATTACCTGAAGAATGCTTACCTGCAAGCTCTCTCCATGGACAAACACCTGAGCAAGTGCTTCACATCTCAGATACACATTTTCTATTTTCTCTGGTGCTATGTACTCTCCCTGGGCTAGTTTAAATATGTGTTTTTTCCGGTCAATGATCTTCAATGTACCATTCTGTTGACAGAAATAACTTCAACTCAGAAGAGGCACTTCAAGTGAGAAACCAATTTACACAGCTTAAGCTTGCCACACAAATACAGTAAAATAGTGTTGGAGGCAGAGTCCTGCCCAACTAGTGTTGGAAAGAGGCTCTGCACCCATCTAACCTAAACTAGGTAAAGCCTCAGGACTGGTGCTGCAAATACTTTTCTTAGCACCAGACAGATCTGCCTACAACAGTTATCCTCCTAAAACTACTTGTCTTTCACTTAATTCATTGGCGTTCAATACAGAATATATTTGTTAAATTACTGCTAATAACTGCAGATGTACATTTCAGGTATATAAGTTCACTTACTGGTAGCCATTTCCCAATATCTCCTGTATGAAGCCAGCCATCTTTGTCCAGAGCTTCTGCTGTTTTTTCAGGATCTTTCAAATAGCCACGGAATACATTTGGCCCTTTCACACATACCTGAAAACAGCGATTTGTTAACTTCCCTTCATAGCAGCAGTGTTTGTTAACATATCTGCAATGAATGCCTGCTCCAATAGTTCTCAATAACCCCACTAGACAGATGAGTTTATGTATTAGGACAGAAGTTTCTGCTCATGATGTTTGAAGACCAAACATTTTCCATTGGTATAAAGTAGAAGCACTCAGAAACCTGTTCTCTTCTAGTCTAGCACAGTGTTCCTGTCTGCTATTTGAATAATCTGAATTTATTAGAGGAAATTTTTATTTATCTGAAGAAACTCTGCTGTATCCAGAGATGTTACCCCTCAGCTTTGGTAAGCAGCTAGAACATTGTGCTAAAACTAGTGATGAAAAAAACACCAAACTACGTCAAGCAAATTACATATTTGTTTTGCAGAAGTAAACCAGTTAATACCTTAGGGCTTATGTTTGCTGTAGTAAAAGTTACAGGCACTCAAAACTTCTTCATAGATGAAATCTACTATTTCTTTAAATAGGAGGTTGTCTGGATCACCATCTGCCTATCAAGTAGAAAACTAACAACTTCTTTGAATGTAAGCGAATGCATTACGTGCATAGGCATTAGGATCAAAAAGCATGCTTACGAAGTATAAGAAAAGGACAAAAAGGGTTAAAGGTTTATAGGTGAAGAGGTTGCCAGAGAATCATCAGGTCAGACCTCACCAGCCAGATTAGAAGTAGAGTATCTGTCAGTAAACCAACACAGAAGTAAAGCAACTTGTCAAGAACATGGAGTAAAGCCTGAAGTATCCAGAGATGATCCCAGATTTAAGTATTTCATTCTCGATGTAATACCCAAGGTTGTGTAAGTTTTCTTTGCTGGGAAGAGCGAGGATACAGGACAGTATTCTTGTGAATCGATCATCAGGACAATAAGATACCTCTTTCAAAATAAGAACAGACCGGCAAGATAAACAAGATAGAAGCAAAACTTAAGGTGCCCACTACACACAACTGCTGGGGAATCAGGAGTCCAAAAGCCTGGAAAGCTCTACACAAGAGTCCTCTGAAGCAACCAAGGATTCAAAGCATCACACCAGCTGGGGAGTAGCTTGGCATGTGTGGATAACTGAAGACAGTAAGCAGGTCTGGTCAATAGTATCAGGATTCTAGATCAAATCTAGAAGGACGAAATAGAAAATCCAGTTTTAAGTCAAGGCCAAATTGAGAATAAATATTAACAGGGCTGATAAAATACTAGCCCAATCTAAGATTATAAAATCATAAAACAGGCAAGGAACTGGCTAAAGAATCTTCAGGCACTATTATAAGTTCTCAGACTAGAAGAAATTACTGATGTAATTACTGATGTTCAGAGACCAATTCCTGAAGAACTAGAGTACCTTCTGTGCTTGCCTCAGCACATGATAAAGGCATGCTGGTGAGCTACAATACAGTGAACAGAAGTTGTCAACAGGATCAGTGTACTCATGACTGTTCCGATGACCTTGCAGAGACGGTAAAACCCAGGTCATGTTTTAAGAACAAAGTAATTTCTGCTATAGAAGAGTTTATCTGGAAGGACATGAGTAGAGGAGCGCTCATGTTCAACCCAAAGACTGACTGATGAAAGGCTTAATTTTTCATGGCTCCTGCAATCACAGGATGGCAGCAAACAGCTTTTCCCAGTAGAGATAGCTAAAAGATCTTCTGTATCTTGCTAAATGGCACTCAAGACCTCATCTCATACAGGCATATATAATTCTATTAAGAAATTTATTCTTCTTGAACATGGATAACTGGCAAAAGTTAAAAGCAAGGCTGACAGAACAGACAATACTGAAAGCTTACTCTCAGAAAGGAAGAGTAGGAGTGTTTAATCCAGCTGAAAAAGCAGACAACCAATGAAGAAGATCTATTTTAGGCAGAGGATGAGAGCAAATTCTACAGCTATGGGCTTCAGTTCCATAAAATAAGTTACAGCACTTATTTGTTAAATTCAGAATAGTTCACACTGAGGAAGTCAAGACTGAAAGACTAAGATAGTACCTGGTATATTTACAAGCTACTATATTCCTGTCTAAAGTAAATCCTAATGCAGCAAGCTTTCACAGTAAGTACAAGCAAAACCTTTTCAGAAGTTTTTTAAAAGCTACTTCACTGTTTCTCATCATGACCATTTATACTCAGTTCTTCTGGCAGCTTTAAAAGCTTCTTTAAAGTGAAGCAGAGATTATTGATGAAGAGTAAACATGGGGTCACGTGCAAGACAGGAAAGAATCCTAACCTTACTCTCTACTTGCAAACAGTTACCCATCACCAAGATCAATTAAATCCTTAAGTAATCCTGGAAATTAAAGCCCAGTGATTAGTATCTAGTCTCATACAAATTACAACCCAAAGAAAGATTATATTGCTTGCCGTCACAAATTAGTTACTTGCTTAAGCTAATTTTTATTTATCCACTTCTTAGCCCACAACTACCCCCAAAGCCTCTTAAAAACATCTGAAAGATGCCATAGTTAATTTGATTTCAGGGCTTGGGGAAAGTTAGTTACTACACGGACATGTGTTCAAAGTACATACAAAAAAGTTCAAGCTGTATGTATTTTACTTGAAAAAAATATAAAAAAGAATATAGCATGACATACAAGCTGAGTCCTCAAACTGCAGTTTGTAAAACATGTTTGTTTTGTGCTACAGAATAAAGTTCAAAAGAATGTGCAGACAATTGTCACAAATCATTAATAGCCGTGATGGCATCTTACCTCCATTTCTCTTAACACTGTTCCAGCCACCTGAAATTACCTAATCTTGCACATCACGAGCTGGCTAAAAGGCTACACATCAGCCGTTCTCAGCACTTAGCTGTGGGAGTTCAGGGAAACCCTCTGCCAGCATTTTACTGAAGGATAAATGCAGTACAAGATATCCAGCTTCTCAGCTGTCCCACAGCTGGAAAGCAGCACATTGGTGATGCAACCACAAATACAAAATAATCTGTTATCCCACAGTAAGCTGCTTCTCCTGTCCAATATACTATTTTCTGGTTTGCTTCTGTAAATCATAAGCTGACATTGCATGCAGGCAAGGCAGGCATCTTTGATTTTAGGTAGCAGGCCACATTCAGCACTAATACTAAAATTGGACAGTTAGATGCTATTTCAGGAACAAAAAAGATTGTCCAAGATTTCATAAGAAGGTCATATTGACCGTATGAAGTTACTTACCTCACCCTCTCCTTTGGCAGCCAAGTAATTCATTTCTTGTACATCAACAAGCTTGATGAAGCTGCATGGCATGGGTGCTCCAACATGACCTGTTAGAGAGTACACCAATACTAGTACAGTAACAGCTTAAATTTGCTGGGATTGAAACATTAAATTCTCAGATATACCTAGAAAGTTACAAGGTTTGCTTTTTCTTATGAGGACCCTCACTCTATAGACATATTTGAGTAGCAGAAGTCCTACTGTAGTTTTAATTATCAGTATTATTTCAGTTAGGGAGCTATAAATCTAACAGCTGACAGAAACGCGGACTGTTCCAACACCAAAAAATACAATCTAAATTTAGAACACTGTTTATACACAACATATTCCAATTCTGTAAAAAATACAAGGGTTGATACCTCCCTTTCTCCTAAATCCACTTCAACCTAAAAGCATAAAGCCTAAAGTTTGGCTTACTGAACATTCCTAGCTATTTAGAGGTAGAAACTTCAAAGGATCCCTTCAAAACTTTTGTACTTCATTTGAAGAAAAACAATCTTATGCTTCACAACAGCTGTACTTAAGAGTAAATGTTACCATGGGCCTCTATAGCATCTCAAAATTTCACAGGCAAACCACTGAGCACCGTACCTGCTGTCCAGTCACCAGGCAGTGACAACGAGCATCCAGCTGTGCATTCAGTCTGTCCATAACCTTCATAGAACTAGGACGTGAAACCAGAATATTTAATGAAGGAACTGTATGTTAAAAATAAGAATTTAAATTAAATCAATATTTTCTTTTTCTAGCTGTTTAAGTTTGAGTTTAGCAAAATCCCCAGCATCTTCTAAAAAAAATATTGCTACACTAACATTTTATCAGAATACACTGTCTTAAGTGCTATTATTTCACCTTCAGTTTCAGTATTTACTGTTTCACTCCATCTCACATGCAATGTGACACCTGTATATATCAAATCTAAAGCAGCAGAGGGAGCAAGAGGAAGAAACAAATAGCAGCACTTAGCAATGACCTCATTCACAACATTTAAGGGCAAGCTGGTTCAACATAGCCAGGAATAGACTCCTTATATGTCATCACAGCTCTATTATATACAGGACAGGCTTCCCTTTCCTGAGCAGAACACATTGCTATACTAGCACTCTACTAAAGAACTTCAAGAAGTCATTAGAAGCCTCATTTTAGTGCATTTTCATGTTTTCCATCCTTGACATCTACTTTAACACATTTGTTCCATCCTGCGCTATTGTTATTCAGTTTTTGCCTCAAAAAGCATATACTTTGAAGAGGTTCTGAAGATAAATGCAACATGTGAAATCTGATTCTCTGCAGTCTCCTCTTCAAACCAACACAATATCAAGTTGATTAGATTCTCTAAAGTAGTTAGGAATACTTCTGTAAGCAAGTCCAAGTCCCAGAAACTTAATGCAAGAACATTAAGTATTGCTTACAGCAGCCTCCAAAAATCTTTTCCTTAAGACAGTTCAGCTGGTTACTTCAGTTATAATAAAGACTATGGGATGAATACAGAAATCTCAGGGAAATCTCAGGAAACTCTGGAAAGGAGCACGCACTTGCAGGAATGCCAGAGAGTTAACCATATAATCAGAACTACTAGAAATGCTCTAACAAAGCTGGAGTGAGATAAAATCTTTGTTTTAGGATTAAGGCCAGGAAACTCACCTGACAGCCAAGAGCTGCTCTCAGGAAGGTCAGTACACTTGCAGATACAGGTGCTGCTCCCGTGACCATGAGCCTTACTTTTCCTCCCAGACTTGCCTATAACAGACGTAAGATACTGTTGACATCAAATGCATTTTAGAGAAATTCCTGGAGTCTTCTTCCATCCCCTCCTCAGCCACTGTTCACCTACAGTGCCACCCACAAGTATGAGTTTTATCTCCTATTGCAAGCTTTCTTGCAGTGCTTTTTCATCTCATTAATGGCTAGAAGAACCAGTATCTCAAACACTCTACGAAGACTATGTGGTAGTGTCACTGCCATGTACACACAGTCAAAAGTTCAGAAGCTTAAGTTATGGCCTTACAGCAATGACTATTTTTAACTGCATTCTATCATCTTCTCATACATCCTGAATGCTATAAAAAGCAGTCACAGGGGCATGTTGTACCACCAAGGTTAGGGCCATAACAAGTGCCAGATATAATAGCAGGCATAACTTGCTAGTGAGGAGACAGTACAGGCTACAGGTGGCACTAAGTCACATTTAGCATTCCTCCTTCAGAAGGACAGTGCTTGCCTTCAAAGTGGTAAGCAGGAGAAGCACCAGACTTTTGAGAAACCTCCCTAATATAATTAGCTTGTATTATTAGAACAAAGGCAATTGAAAAATGAAGCTGGAAATAACAGATTTGTTTTTCATTCTGACTAGGAATGTAGCCTTTAAAGTGATGAAAGTCATATCAGATTATGGGCATTCAAATTAAATTCAGCAATTGCAAATCAACACCTACAAACTAGTAAGCAGGTAGGATATAAAGTGGTGGCTCACACTTTCAATACTAGAAACACATGAAACTGCTGTTCTGTAACACGAAGCACATTTGGAGCTCAATTCTCAAAATACTAATCAGCAAATGAAAAAACAAAGAAGTTCCGATACCCACCATACAAAGAATCTTAGAGGCTTTCAAGCCTACCTGTATTTTGCGGAAGATGACTTTATCCCAGAAACTGTTATTTCTAACTATTCCACTTCTGAGTTCTGCTTCTTTCCTCTTGGAAGCAAAATCCAGCAGCCACCTTTTTAATGAAGTATCTGCCTGTCCAAAAATCTGTTAAGAAAGATGCTCTGTGGTTAGGAGCCTCACAGTATTCTTACACAAGCATGCATAGACACTCTTAACAGTGAAAACCAAGACAATTATAAAACCTTTATTGGTAGGCATCTCAATTCCAGCAAGAAATACCAGTGGATTTTGATTTTGGCCTCTTTACCTCAGTTCAAGAGACATCCACCGAAATTAGCACTTAGTTCTTGCTTCCTAAACTGTGATGCTTTTTCAATGTATAGTTTTTTCATTCAAATGAATGAAGGGAAATGTATGTTTTCCTTTTGCGTTCCAGTCTTATCCAAATTTGAATTGAGTATAATCCTCATCATATTCTGAAAAGCACACCATTTTAATATGTAAAGTAACAGGGTTTTCCTGAAAAGACACAGGTACCTTCAGAAATAAACAGATCTGTCTGGCACATATAAATTTGATTTTTAAACCACTTCTCAAAGGCTCCTTCTAATTGTTCCCAGGAAGCCATAGAGCAGACTCAACAGCAGACCACATTAGTATATTTACTTGGAAAGAGAAAGACCAAGCATCTTTTCAGCATTACAACCCTCACCTCATTTTCCCCACTTGTTAACTTCACATGCTAGGTTACTATAAGGCAGCATGAGGCTGAAACAGTGTCACAGAAGTACGAAAAGCCTCAGGACACTAGAGTTAACAAGCAAGAAGACATCATGAAAGATGAAGAGTTTCCCAAGCTTTGACTCAGTTTCTTAAATTCCAGTACAGAATTCATAGGCTGAGTGGTCAGGTTTTAAGCAGGTCTCAGGATTTCCTCCCCTCCAAATGGATCAGAGTTGCATTATTTGTTCCTGGGGCCAAAGAGAATCTTGTATTACTTGCTGTTCCTCTAGTCTCGTGATTAGAGCACTGTTCTAGCTAGGACAGTATAGACAGCTTTGCCATTCATTTAGCAGTCACAGGACTTGTTATGTCCTTCAACTCCTCTAGCTGTATCCTAAGAAGAGTCAACTTATCCATATGCAGAAGGATAATTTAAAATCTGAAGTCCAAGAAAGAATATACTTCTGAATTCCCAGCCCTGATGACGCTAGCAAGCAGTAAGCACATGAAAGACAGGCTGCTGACATACCCTCTGCCCAGCACTCCCAGCTGGCTGGTTTATAGTTCTCCCTACTAGAACACACTGACTTCTGTATCAGAAACTCACACACATCCAGGCAAACACCTGACCTTGGTTTGCAAATTCCACTCCATGAGTCAGATTCTATAAGAGTGGCACGCAGATGCTAAGCCTCACGTTCATGTTGTAGCCTGAACTTAAATAACTTGCTGAGAGCAAAACAGCAAGTCATTAATCAACCTAGACAGAACCAAGTTCCTCTACTCAGGCTTTAACACTAGTATTCACCACCTGGAAGTGTTTTAATACAACCAGGACTACTCCTTGCTGTTGACAGGTGTCCTGAGACATCTCAATTTGGTAACATGCCAATTTAACATACCACACCATAAGTTACTCCTACCCTGCCAGCACAAACTTCACGAAGTCTGAAAACCCTGCAAAAGTCTAGACTTAAGGCTGGAGACTTACCTTGTCAAACATTCTGTTCAATAGCCTTGGCACTACTGGAAATACAGTTGGCTGCAGTGTTTTTAGGTCATCCATAAGCAGTCTGATATCCCCTTGAAAGAATCCTATCCGAGCTCCATGGCACAGAACCACACACTGTTAGGAAAAAGCAAGCACAGGGTGTATAATGTGTTCTAGCAGCTTCTGAACAAGTCCTGTCACATTCTCAGGCTATAGGATGAGACTGGAAAGGCCAAGTAGCAACACATGCCTGGCATACACAAGCCAAGAACTTTGACAGAACAAGATACAGCACAGAAGCTTCTATCCAAAAAGGGCAGCTAGCCAAACAAAGCAATGTGACTCAGAGGTAGCAAAATTTAAATATTTAATAACCTTACTTAAAAATACTAGACTTGTTCATTCTTTGTATATACTGAGGAATACTACATTTAAATTCAGCATATGCTGCTTCACTGGTCCAGTGGGGATTTCCACTTGTGCTACTTGATTCCCATTGTCTTGCATTTCTTTTAAGGTGATAAAGATGCTCTTTAGAAGATTCTAGCAGATCCACTGCTTAATTCTGCATCACTTCAGACCCACACCAACAAAGACAGACTTAATCCTGTTGTGTTCTGTTCCTTAAGAGTCTAAAAGCTCTATCCCCAACACCTATACACCCTCCTTCTCCTATTTTGTTTGGGCTTCATTAATTCCTTTCAACATCTCTACTCTTGTGTTTTTTCTATACCTACTTGTTTTTCCTACTGCTTGCTCTGTAACACCTCTTCCTTCATTCCCTGGCATCCATTCTCATCTCTTCTCTATGATATGTGCTGAGGTGTCACTTCTTCCCTTCACCTGTTCTTTGCCACCATCTGCTAAAAAGCAGCAAATGCATCAGTCCAGATGGACTGAGCAGCAGCTGCCTTTGCTATGTGTGAAGACATTTATTCTGTCAAGTTCACTGAATCTCTAACTTCAGAAGCCAAAAACGAGCAAACAACTTTACAGAGGCAGGACTCTAAAGACTATTTATTAGAAAGCCTGTGTTCATACCCACCCCATACAGTAACAAATCTTTTCTCCTTTCTACCAAAAGCATTCTTGATTGATCTCCTCATGTAAATATACAAGCAATTACTGACTTTGTAAAAAATCTCAAACAGTAGATGAATATTAATATCCAAATACTTTCTTCTCATTTTATTCTTCAGAACACATTTCCATTCTGTTTCTACTGATGATCGAGAGGAGTGCTGTTAGCTACAGAGGTTGTAGCTCCTACAGTAAGACAGGCATCAGTAAAAACACTTAAGTATAACTAGTATGCAGGTTACCAAGACTGCTGAAAGCCTAAAGGCACCTGTACACCTCAGTTAACCTCTATTCCCAATCTTCATAACATACATATATACACACACATATGCATATACACACACTTGAGATAGAAAGCTCACTGCTCTGAACTGCAATTACATTACACTGATCCCACATGCTTTTTCACACTTGCAGAGGCTGTTTATTCCCCTGCATATATTGGGACACAACTACCATCAATATACATTTGTATATTTGCAATCTCACTTAAGGGAGAGGTGTTAATTCAACTTCAGTAACTGTGGTAATTAAATACTTGTGCCTCTACTGCATGTAAGAAACTCAGGGAAGCTACATCCTTTCAATAATGCTCAGAGGTCCTTAAGACTGCCAGTATTATGACAACCTAAGGCCCCTCATCCTCAAAATATGATGCCCCAGGTTTTGCTATATGGTAAAACAAGCTATCCAAGAGAACTTCAAAGTTTGTCATTAAACTGCCTTAAAAGCCACTTTCATCTTCTGGAAGAGAACTCCACTAAAAAAACTCCTTTTATTGAAGCTTCTTGGAGGCAATAGTAAGTTAAACCAACTTAAAATTAGTTTTGTTTACGTAAGCAGGATGCCACATCATGAAATTAACTTGTAAAGCTTGCAGACTAAAATGGCACAGATTTTTTTTAAGTGCACTAATTACATTAGCAGGAATTTCTAGGCAGCGTATGTATGCTAAGGGATAGTCTCATGTTCTTGCAAATCAGTTTCTTATTAACCATAGCTCTATGGTTAATGGTTATATCTTAGCTTGAAAACCAGTTGTCTACTACTCACTGAATATTGTTTACAGGATATTGTTTTCCTGAACCTTACCTCAAGATTTCATACGTACGTGCAAGAGTCAAAAAGAAAGTGTTCCTCAGTAGTTCAGTACAACAAACAGATGCTTACCTCAACAACTCTCTCAAACATATGAGCCAAGGGCAGGAATGATATCAGAACATCATCAGAGGAAGGCATAAATGTTTTCTGAAAATGTTAGAGTTTAAGTTTAATTTTAGTCATTGATACTCTATTTTGCCCAAGTAAAACAACAATGAAACCTAGCATCTAAACTTTAGAGCACAGTTCTCATTTCAGCTTTGTTTATAATCAAGCTGCACTGTCTTTTTCATTAAAAAGCAATAAGTTCCAGCATCAGTAAACATATTGCAGAAACAGTAATCTTGGAGTTGAGAACAGCAACCAGATTACTACAACTTATCATTCATACAATCATGAATAGAAGCAAATTCCAAGAGAAACCACAGAAGGTTCCATTATATGTATTGGGACAGAAAGGGGAAACAAAGTTAGAGCAGTACACCTTGAAGGTATAAAAAAATGCACATTTTCATCTTAGATCAGAAAGTTCATTTATCCAATTTACCATAAGGTTGACACCAATTTACCATAAGGCTGATACCAAAAGTACCTTACACGATCTAGCTGTAAGACTAGTTGCCCAATTTGAAACAATTCTGTAAGCAGAATACTTGGCAAAATAAGTATAATTATATTTAATTATCTGTATGTGTTAGAACAGTCTTCTTAGCTAGCCTGCAGATGAAATTAAGTAGTATACTGTAAAATGAAACTTAACACTGTATCAAGGAAAATTACAATGCTTCTCATTTATGCAGGGGCTTTCATTATTTTGGGGGACTTAAAATGCATTATAGCTTCTCCTGTCCTTAGTGGAAGAAGGTTAGCCTCCACAGAAACCCTCTAATACAGAGTTAGCACTAATGACAAACACTATAAACCCATCACAGAATGTAATGTAGAGTCACATCAGGATCTTCAAAACATTTTTCTTTTATCAGACCAAATGGTTAATTTGTCAGGTTCTTGACCCTGACAGAAGAAACCAACACTGACTTCTGACCTACTATGGGCAGAACACTATTAAGTTACTTTTTCACTTGGACCCTACCAAAAGTTAAAGGCCAAAGTTAATGAGATTTCAACATTTGTTTTACTCCCAAGATTATTCCCTTCATGTAGATCCACAATGTTAAACTTTGTGGCTTACCTCTGTAGTTTTCACAAAAGCTGAAGCATTGCTGACTATGTTTTGATGAGTGATCATAGCTCCTTTGGGGTTCCCTAAGGAAGAAGCACATCAGGATGCAACAGTGAAATTTAGATCCTTCACATTACCAAGCAATGGTAAAATTTATCTAATAGCATTTAAATCAGTCCCTTTGATATTAATACCTTTCTTTGTATATCATTTAAACAAGGACAGGGAACTTGCTAACACTTTCAAGAACAGCTGGTAAGTTTAGTAAGCATACATTGAAGTCCTAAATTTTCATGAGGGCAAATCCTTTAAGAAATCATGCTTATTGGATAAGTAACATAAGTAATTTCTCATTCAAAATTCAACATTTCAGTGAAGATGCAGCTATCAAACCCAGACTTAATTTCTATTCTTACCATCTGCTTTAAAAACATAGCTCTTCCCTATTGTGCCCTGCCAGAGCTGGATATTATCACACTGGTGTCAAGCACATGACATCAAGACAGTTTTTCTGGTTTGATTTTACAGCAAGGTTTCATAGAGATAACAAGTTTTGCTAATATAATAAAAAAAAGACTATGGAAGAATTTCAAGTCTGAAGTCTGTTGCAGAGTTCTTATTATAATGGAAATACAGGTTCAGTACTTATTTCCAAGGCTAAAAATTTAACATCTCCATCCCTCAATACTGCAACGCTGTATTGATCAATGGGTAAAGAAAGGGAACCTTACCATAAAACTCCCCCATTTACTACTTGCCAAAAACCTGCAGCAGCAGGGGAGAGTCTTGGGGAAAAGTAAGGAGGAGGGCTTCTGAATTAATTTTGCATATACAGGATAATAAATCTGCATAACAACATAATGAAGTGTACCTGTCGTTCCACTGGTGAAACAGATGACTGCTAGATCTTCTGGCTTTGGAGGCTATGAGAGTTAAGAAAGTATTAGTATGGTTAAGATAGCATGGAAAAAGATTTTTCTTGGACAAAAACATTGAAATAATAGTGTTACTTTTGAGATAAGATTTACTTGTTTGATGTATAGGGTGCTATTCAGCTTCAGATTAATTAACTAATACCATACTTACCATTGGTTTTTGCCTGTGTGCTTTTCCTAGCTCCTGGAGAAAGGAGAGAAAGAGAAGGCAGTTTAGACACAAGCACATAACCTTTTCTGTTTTAATTTTTCCAGACAAACATTACCAAACACCATACTATTCCATTATGTAGACTGTCTATTAAAGAACTTTATCTTACTAGATGTTAGCCAAAGGCTTTTAAAGATCTATAGAATTACTACCATGTTCTACAAATACAAAAGAAAACTAATCTAAAACTCAGACGTTTTTCCCAGCTAGTAAACCAGAAGCCACTCACTAGGGAAGCTCCTGTTTAAGCAGTGTTATGACAAGTTACAGCAGACAATTCCGTACCTCCTGCAGAAGTCATGAGCCACTGACAACCTTTGAATAGATGAAGCAAGATTCATCTCAGTAAGTACCTTGCACCAACAACACTTTGTGAGAAGGAATACAGTTTCCCCAAGAAGGGTCACTGGGTGTTCATACTCCTTTTATACTGAAGAGCAGAGAGCACAAGATTCTCTCCTCCAGGACATCTTCTCCTTCCCTATCCCTCCTTGGGATTTTTCAGACCTTATCATTAGTGATGCCATACTTCTTTAGGCAGAAAGGAATGGATACCAAAGAGATCCTTTCATCATTAAGAATCATAGAATCATAGAATCATAGAATCATAGAATCATAGAATCATAGAATCATAGAATCATAGAATCATAGAATCATAGAATCATAGAATCATAGAATCATAGAATCATAGAATCATAGAATCATAGAATCATAGAATCATAGAATCATAGAATCATAGAATCATAGAATCATAGAATCATAGAATCATAGAATCATAGAATCATAGAATCATAGAATCATAGAATCACCAGGTTGGAAGAGACCCACCGGATCATCGAGTCCAACCATTCCTATCAAACACTAAACCATGCCCTTCAGCACCTTGTCCACCCATGCCTTAAACACCTCCAGGGAAGGTGAATCAACCACCTCCCTGGGCAGCCTCCGCCAGTGCCCAATGACCCCCTCTGTGAAGAACTCCTTCCCAATGTCCAGCCCAAATCTCCCCTGGCGGAACTTGAGGCCATAAGTTTATGATTGGACTTAGTGATCTGAAAGGTCTCCTCCAACATAAACAGTTCTGTGATTCTGCAATTCTATGAACCAAAATGTACCAGGGAACAATGCAGGATTGCCTCTGCCAATCTTGTTTCTAACTCCTTATCACTTGATGCTTTGCTGCCTATCTGAGGAGTCAAGGGTAAGGTGCCTGTTCCTATGGGTAGCAAGTCAGCAAAGGTACTATTACAGAATCACAGAATAACCAGGTTGGAAGAGACCCACCGGATCACCGAGTCCAACCGTTCCTACCAAACACTAAACCATATCCCTCAGCACCTCGTCCACCCGTGCCTTAAACACCTCCAGGGAAGGTGACTCAACCACCTCCCTGGGCACTGGATAAAGCAATTAAAAGGAAATATGTGAAAGCTGACGTTCAATATCCATGAGCTTTAAAGTTTCAAATCAAGACTTATTACTGTCATCCCCATTTAAAACTAGAAACAATACTAGCTTAAGGACTTAAATTAAAATGGACCTTTTGTTAAGAATACCTTCTGAATCACCCTTTCAGAGCAGACATCAACCTCACCATTGCCTTCACATTCCAAGTACACAACAACAGCATTATGTGTTCCTTTACTAGCCCTAGACTTCCTTTTGTATGATGCACTTCTTGGATTACTCTGAGATGTTTAAGAAAACCAATGTCTGGAAACAGTTAACATTCCCATACCTGTAAGTCTGCCCTTTTGAAATAGTACCATTATGCAAAAATTTGCCCCTATGAAACCCTAGCTGTCTGTTCAAGACAACAGCATCTGCATTTCAAATACCAGCAGAAGGTTGATACTTCCCTACAGCCTGTTTTGAGCAAGATCTGGTATTTCCTGAATGCACTGCTAAGATCTTGAAACTTCTTTTGATCTCCTAGAACAGAACTTCAACTTCTCTTCCTATTGAAGAGCCATTTATTCACAGCTACTCAGTTCTAAGTAACTACAGCATACATACAGATGCTAAAACATCAAAAGTCAAACTTAAGGCATCTGGGAGATACACAGAGGAATTGGTCACATAACCTACGAAGCACAGCTGAGCAATAAACTCAAGACAGAAATCCTGAAAACAAATACTTAAAACTAGAAATACTAATTCTAATCTAAGCTCCTACATAGTCCATAGTTGCCTTTCGGGAGAAACAAAAAGCCTCCATCCCTTGAAAAAAAAAAAGTGACAAAATGTATTTCCACTTACCAAAACACTACCAGAAATATTTAAAATTTGCCTAACTTATGAGATTTAGATAAGAGGCTCTTGGAACACCTATTACTGCATTAATTCAAATATCAAGTAGTGGTGTTAAGAGCTACAAAGTACTACAGAAGTTTAGATGTTTCAGTTGTGACTTCCTGACTTAAAGATAACATTCACACCCTAGTTTTGTTTTCTATAGCTAGAAGACCCAGTGGAAAGCACCTTTCTCTGCCAAAACCAGTTCAACTCAAGGAAAGCAGCTGATTTCAGCATACCAACATGCAGCTGGGACAATCCTTTCCCAAATTTAACCCAACCCTTTTGCTAGAAAGCTACAGTACTATAAGCCACAAACACTGCATAATGTTTTTAGCCCCATGTCAAACTGGCAGCCTTGCTGAGGCTAGTTAGCAGCGATAGTTTATCATCTTTAAAAGACATGCTGCATTTTGGTATCTTTACCAGAAGGTGGCCCTGTTAACAAAGCAGTTAAGAGTTAAGACACCTGTACGAGACACTTATTTGGAGATACTTCAGTCATAGCGAGGCAAGCCTTGACCAGAACTCCAGCTGGAATCAGGATAAACACCCAACTTCAATCTCAGTGAAGATACACTTTAGGCAATTTGATCTAGGGACAGAGCTCTTCAAATAATGAGTTATGAAATAAACTCACATAAGGCATCTAATACAGACAAAACTACAAGCAAAAGACTTGCACAT
The DNA here is from genome assembly GCF_032191515.1 of Phaenicophaeus curvirostris. Taxonomy (NCBI): domain Eukaryota; kingdom Metazoa; phylum Chordata; class Aves; order Cuculiformes; family Cuculidae; genus Phaenicophaeus; species Phaenicophaeus curvirostris. The sequence goes on from NC_091395.1 coordinate 44,350,295, forward strand.
TAGGTGGCTAAGCAAAATAGTTTCTATTTCCAAAACCTGTAAGTATCATTCCCTTACGTTACCATAAACTTACCCTGGAAACGTCTACTGCCGTTTACCTCCTCCCTACGTTTTGTATATTCAGTGTACAGGGGAAGATGGCATTTTTCGCAAGATCAAAGCGCACACAGGCTCTTTTTGAAAGAAATATTTCTGAAATATTAGTCACAGTATATAACTATGATGTTACTGCTTCACATGGGCAAGCCTTAACACTCAGATCCAGTGTTCAGCCTGGACTATGTTAACAAGATTTTGCTCTGTCATCTTGGCACACACATTTTAAACATTGTGAAACACTATTTGTAAGTTGTTTTCCTTCCATTTAAAAAAAAAATCTGTGCAAAATTCATGCAAGAGATGATTCAAGATACTTAACTATCTACCACATTTTGTTCACAGTGCAAAAATCTGTTCAGTCTTCTTCCTCTGCATGTAAATGGGATGGAAGCAGCAGAATAGGTTAACTGGGCTTACCTCTATTTCTCTCATGCTGAAGACTTCCACTCCACACTTTTTGCCACGTTCCACAAGATCTGTGCCAAAAGACTCCATGATAACAATGGTGTTGAGTATTGGCATTTCTCCCTTTTCCACACTGTTTAGCAGCAGTTTGGCCTTGTCAGGTTTGTCACAGAAAACCAATGACAAGTCAGCTGGTGAAAGAGAAAGACATCAATATGACAAGTTTAGACTAGGTCCACACATGTTTCAGAACATAATGAACGGGGTAATGAAAGGTTCTTGTAAAGAAGGCCACAGTTTTGCCCTCAATTCGCTCTATCATGCATTCAACAGTTGCTGAACTACTTCAAGTGCCCTACCTTTGTTCACAATGTATGTAATTGCTTCATTTCCCAGTGTATCATAGAGCGGTACCACCACCATTGAGAATGCGTAGCACCCCTGTTCAATGATAACCCACTGCAAAAAAGAAGAGGCACGAGTCAGTTTGCTTAGGATAACAGACCTCCAAGACAGACTCATATTTGGATTCTAAGAAGGCAGTCAATAGGTTAGAACTTATTTGGACAAGTCTTTCTAAAAAAAAGCAGCTGTTAGTATCATTTCTCTAATTTGAGGACATGGAAAAGAATAAAGAAAAGAATAAAGAAAAGAAAGAATAAAGAAAAAATAAAGAATAGAAAGAATGTGGAAAGAATAAAGAAAAGATAATTGGAAAGAATAAAGAAAAAATAATTAATAAGGAAATATGGGAAATAATCCAAAGAAATAAAATTCAACTCTGCCCACAAGAGTAATTTTAAGTACTTTCAAAAAAACAGTTAACATCTGTCTCCTTACTTTACCTATTAATAGAAAGACTTGGAGTAAGAGTACAGTGGTTTTTTTTTTTTTTCTTAGTTTTAGGTTATTGAGGTAGCCAAAGCTTTCAATATTCTATATTACTATGGTATATGAATCAGTGAAGGACTTGGTCATGACTTGACACATTAAATTTATATACGTACAATACTCTTATACCTCTTATCTGCCCCTCATTTGATGGGCAGAGATGCAACACAGGCAGTTAAATTAGAAGTCCTTTGGAAAGCCAGCTCCACAAAGTTTTTCAGCATTTGATGACTAACCATTCTTCTTTAAAGGAATCTAATCTGAAGACTTCTATTAAAAAATCTAATTACATCCCTGTAAGCTGCAATAAGAAGGATTTGCCTGCTAATAAGTGTAGTACTCAAACATAATGGATATTGCAGCCTTATTGTATGTGATGCAAGCTGACAACACTTTACAGCCAGCTTGATTTCATCCAAAGTACCATCAAGCTGAAATAGTCATGCAATTCTTTCTCCAGACAGTAGCTACTGGGTACAATTTGTAAACTCGCTACACCAAAACAGCACAGAACTCCTGAAATGGGAGCCTCTGGACACATGAAGAGGCCAGTGGAACTGGAATGTTTCAGGTTTTCTCAAAGAGGGGCAACAAAAATTCTCAGACACTGTACCTTTAGTCAATTCCAGTTATAGGAACAAACAGCGTGTATCTTAAAGTTATCAGACCTTACAACTCAACAAGGACTGCATTAACAAGGGTGCTTGTTTCCTTTCCCCACTTCCAGACAGTCACAGTTTCCAGTGTTTTTACAGGACACTAGCCAGTTACCTCACCCTCACATGATGACAAACATCATTCAGCTCATATCTAGTATAGGGGTTATGTTAAAAGTTGCTAAATCTCAGTTTTATGAACTGTTTATTATGGGCAAGTTTCCTAAAGAAAGTTCTCTACTGACTGAGACACCCTTAGATGCAGGCATTTTTTCCTGAAAACATTTCACAGAATCAAAGAACAGTTTGGATTGAAAGTGACCATAAAGATTATCCAGCTCCAACCTCCTTGCCATGGGACACCTTCCAAAAGATCAGGTTGCTCAAAGCCTCACGGAACCTGGTCTTGAACACCTTCAGGAATGGGGCATCCGTGACTTGTCTGGGCAACCTGTTCCAGTGCCTCACCACCCTCGCAGCAAAAAAATTCTTAATATCTAATCTAAACTCCCCTCTTTCAGCTTAAAACTGTTACCCCTCATCCTATCACTGCACTCCCTGATAAAGATCCCCACCCCAGCTTTCCTGTAGGGTCCCCTTTAAGTACTGGAAGCTGCTATAAAGTCTTCCTGGAGCCTTCTCTTCTCCAGGCTGAACAACCCAAACTCTCTCAGCCTGTCCTTATAGCAGAGGTGCTCCAGCCCTCCAATTTACACAATGGGTAAGTTGTATAACTCGTCCAAAAAGAGTTCTTATAAAAATAGTATGAGGCCAACTGACAGGTAAGCAGTCTTTCGTGCAGACATTAGAGACAAGTCTAACCAGACACACCTATGCCAGCCATGAAAGGGTCCACTGGATATTTCTCTCTCAGATAGCATCCCCCTATATGTGTAACCATCAGCCTGAAGTGTAGTTACTTTTAATGGGATAGGTGGTCTACTACAGCAGACTTCATAAGTCACACGCAGTCATAAAAGCTTCCTGTTGGTGTCTCCAACAACTCTTGCACATCATTATCAGTACAGCCACCAGCATCTTTATTTCCAGGACTATTAACACATTCTTCCATTTTGGCTTCTAAAGTTAGAAGCATTTAAATATAAGTATCAAACACTGACACTAGTTCTCTACCAAAGCAGAAGCAAGCAACTAGTACTGAATATAGACATCAGTCTCAAAGTTTCAACTTATTTTCTGACATAGCTTTGATCTTCTATCAAGAGACACTATTTCACCATCTTGCTTCCTCAAATCAAAACAACTTCCTCCCTTGCAGAAGAAATCATCTGTCTTCCAGTTACTCAAAGAGAAAGTAAAAGTTTTTATTTCTAAATCCAAGTTTAAGTGAACATTCAAGCAAGTAATGTACTAGGGTTTTCCCCACTAGTTCAGGAAACAACTACTGGGAAAATCCCCTTACAAATGTGAATAATTTTTCAAAAAAATTTCACATACTGTCCTGTCTGGATTAGTAATTATGTCAGGGATGTCACAACAACAATCCAGTATTTTTCAGCAGGGAAAATCCCAGATTTAAAATTTGCTAGTTTAAACAAGTCTTTCCAGCTCATTCCTGACCAAACTCAAAGCCTGCTGGAGTAATGCCTATTTTGTCTCTGTGATCCAGGAGCAGACCACACTACCATACACTCCTTCAGAAAATACACTGACCCAGCAGTCAAAGCCTTTACACCCAAAGGTCTATAGAAAAACAGTTCAAACTGGCACAACACTAATATCTGGCTCCTTTTTTTCCCACTTCCAGTTCATAATGTTATATACACGAGACTGAATTGAAGAGTCTAACACTAACAGCTCCCTAGCCAGAGATACCCCAGACCTTCTTATTACATTAATAGAACTCTAGCTGTTACAACTGGAATTTCAGCAGGAGAATCCAAACAGGAAACTACTGCAAATTTGAAAGTATGGAAAAGTTTCATATATTTTTTCCTCATCTGTACAAGGCTAGAGTTAGGGTTTTTTGGGGTTTTTTTTTTTTTGGAGTCTGGATTGGAGAAGAGGGTCAAGGGCACTTGTAACACAGCTCGCATTTTAATAACAGCAGGGAAGGCTCAGTGACAACTGAAATCAGAAAAGATCCAACAGCAAGCTGTTACCCAGCATGACCAAGACACTGATACAACTTCTAACCTTGTCAACATTGCAGACGGCTCTAGATAATGACGTTCACCTAGGAGTGTTTGATCGAGAGACAGCATATTTCTGAGAAAACTTAAGAACCAGTCTCCTGTTTTAATACAACTTCGTATTGAACTAGCTTAATGCAGCAAGTATTATGTCAAGCTACTAGGCACATAAACATAAGATAGAGAAATTCAGTCCTATTAAATATATTTAATAAATAAGTAGAGAAGTATTTACTGAATATTTCCTAATATTTTAGAAACAGTAATTTAGAACCACTTTGAGTTAAAACAGACAGGCAGTAGCTAATCAATCTGAATATCCCTATAGTTGTCTCACGTTCATAATATTAAAAGATCACCTGACAAAGAAAAGTAAATTATATTTCTGCCCCTTTATTGAACTGCAAAGAATTTTCAACTTTTGCCCTCATCAGCAGTTCTCTCTCCCAGATTCTTTGTGCTGATAGTCTCTGCCAGAGACAGAACTATCACTTCTAGCCATCTTCTATTTGTCCAAATATTTAATCACCAAGTGTTTCTTTGGGTTTTGAATGGTTCAGACATCCTGTTATTTCCAACCACTTTCAATTACCTCATACTCCAATGTCTTTTCTAAAAGAAAGCAAATGGCAATTACATTCACTAAGTACCACCTTAGCTTCCCATTAAACAGCCCTCTTCTATAAACCAGAAAGTGAAGAAAAGTACTTAAGTTCTTGTTTCCAATATTTTCTTCCTACTCTCCAGCCTCTCATTTAGCTCTGGCAGCAAAACCCCCAATATAAGACTAACAGTTGTGTCAATTACCAGCTTTGGTTCTTAGCTAAAGGTGCCATGTCTGTGGCTTGTGGGTCTAGGTCAGCCTTCAGTCTTTCCCCAACACCAAGTGGACCCTTAATATGGAAGCTCTGTGCACTGTCAAAAAGCAACAGCTATAAGAGTGGGCCACTTCACTAACAGCTAGACCACCAAAAAAAAACCACCGACAATTAAATTACCTCAGGTCTGTTTTGTGAAAAGATTCCTATGTATTGAGCATGAGATGGTTTGAAGCCTCGGTAGAGTAACGCAGAGCCCACACACTCAGCTCTGTCTGAAACCTAGAGGGGCAAAAAAAAAAAAAAGGCAAAAACAAAGTTGAGAGCAGGATCATCAGTACACAACCCTCCACATTATTTTACCTTAAGTCTTACAAAAAGAAGACCAATAATAGGTAGGAAGTAGAAGTATTCTAGGCTATTCTGAATGTCCTCTGTGACTGATAACCTAAACTCTGCAGTGTCATTACACTGCACTGATTGTGGATGCTACAGTTGCACTCAATATTCAGCAGAAGAGCTACTTAATCTAGTTGAACCTGAAAGTGCTAAGCTTAAAGAGTAAGCTCATACACAGAAAAGACTGTTATGTTGTAGTTGTATTCAAACTCTGAAGTGACCCTGGAATGATTCAGTATTGTATTTCTGCTCAGTCACAAACGCTACATATGCCATTCCATTGCTTCCTTCAGTGCCTAGAGGAACAGCACTTCTCCCTTCAAGAAGTGGGAGAATAAGGAGGCAAAACCCAGCTAGTTCTATAAGTGAAACTTGAGAAGGCTATTTCCTAAATTCTTTCCACACAGCACAAAAGTTGAATCATGTTAGTCACATGACTAAACCAGCAAAGTTTTATTAAATATATGTTGCACCTAAAGCACCCTGCAAAATCACCTTGGAAAAAACAATGTCTGCTAAGGTGTTTAATGACAATAGGCAAACTTTACACAAATTTAGAGACAACAACCGATTAATCAGGAATGACCTAAAAGTACACAGCTATTAAAGATTTGCATAAAGATATTTTTAGTGATCACTGAGAATGTCACTAGTTACAAGTATTAGTTAGCTAAACACCGTAATCAACCATTATTCAGCACTATAGAGACAAGTTGTCAATCAGCACAAGTAGCATCCATAGATAGGATTTTTCCTAGTGTAAAATCAGCCTTTAGGCAAGCACCTAAAGTAGTAGCAGTCAGAGTTCCTGACTGCTACTTCAAAGCTGCAGCCTTTCAGAGGCAGCATCCAATTCAGCAATGAGACAAAAACCTGTCAGGATAACAAAAAAATCTAAAAATAAAACCATTAATAAACCAAGTAAATGCAGGAGATGCTCTCCCCTCCTTGCAAATATTTAAGGCTGTTCCTTTAAGATACTCTAATAGGATCGAGAACCTTTCTGCAACATTCTGCTACTGCTTTAAAACATCTATAAATAATTAAGATGTTATATCACGTTACTAGATGTTGGAACCATGGTCTCAGCAAGCAAAAGGTCTAGCACTAAGTTAGACAGACTACTCACCTCTTTATAGGAGATCCACTCATATGGCTGGTTTGGTTTTCTAACACCCAGACACGGACCATTATCTAAAAAGGATAGTCAGAAGTTACTCAAAATTTAATCCACTTCCTCTCTCCTAACACCACACTAACTACAGTCTTGGTGTTAAGCCTCTAGATTCTTTGCAGAAACCTTCAGAAAACTTTTTAGAGGGGAGAAGGGGAGATGGGACAGGGAGGGAAGCTAGAGAAGGACATAGAGGCAACAACATGGTTAAGGAACACATCACTGACTTTATTCACACATCTGCTTCACAGAAGTCCGTTAAATTTGCCTTCCAGAAAGCTCACATCTAATACATTTATCATACTGCCAGGTAGATATCCCCTGTCCCCAAACACATTTCAAAAGAACCCAGACCTTTAGTTCTTGACATGGTGTTAAAAGCATTACCTTTAATTTTAGACTTACTTGATACTTGCACACCCCTTTGGAAGATATCATAAGCTGTTCTCACATCATCATAGTAGTAAATCAAGGGTTCATCACTGTTAAGAAGAGAAGACCTTCGAGCATGCTCACCGCCCTAAGAAAGCCAATTTGAAAGGTTAGACACTAACTATAAGTGAACAGGAATTTCCTGAAGGAATAAACACACCTCAAACATTAAGTTTTGTTATAAGCCTTGGAAAGTTCTGCTTGAGAGAACTTTAGCTCTTTCACCACCATGGGAGATCCACAACATTTCCCAGTATATTTTTTTAAAGAGCCAGACTGCTCCCTACACATTACTAAAAACCTGCCAGGCAAAAATCTTATTCCTCAGCTACCTATGACCACATAGAACAAATGAGAACAACAAAAATGCCCTGCGATACTCCATACTAGACAGTGTTTTTCTTAAAAAAGTTTTACTGTATTATTGCAGTACAGAGCATCATTAATTTCATCAAGCTTTCTAAATATCTTAAGCCTCAGAGCTTTCTAGATACAAGTAACTAAATCTGTGCCTGAACTGTACCATCATCCACAACACCAACAACACATTCGTATGCAACCATAGTATCTTCCTGGCCATTGGTTTATTTTCCTGTTTTTAAAGTACCCTGGAAGACCAGAGAGCATCTGTTCATGTATAAGCTACATAAACAGGTTTATCTGCAGAAGATGACATATTGCCCATGTCCACAGAAAGGGGCTAGCATATTAAAAGTACATCAGTGAGGGGAAAAAAAATAACACTAAACCAAGTTTAACTCGCTTTAGCAAAATGCTGTAGGTAAGGCAGTCCTTGTCACATCTTATAGAGTAAGTAGAAATATACACTGTGAACATGACCCAGAACAAGTTCACGACTGGCTTAATCCTGAAAACTCATAACATTAGAAATTCAACAGCATACTTGCACTCAGACCAACATCTATTCTGCAGGAAGTGAACAGATCATAAATACATTGTTGGCCTTATTGCACAGGTTTCACAGATCTTGGATAACCCACTTTTACCACCTCTGGAGCTCCCCTGAGGAAGGCCAAATAATGTAGTTTGTGATGTCAGTCACAGGTAATATCAAGAAGTGCAATGTATCAGTACCACATTTGATGTGCTGTAATTCTCGCATAAGAGGAAATATATTATAATATCCTAAGCCATTCCTTGGCAACAGTCAAGAAGTATTTGTTTTCTCCTCATCTGAGCTACTACTGTTTTGTTTACATACCCTATTACTCAGCACCACAAACCAGTTTTTGCAGGCCCTGAGGCACTAACCACGCTGCTTAGATACAAGATTGACTGCACTATCCTTCTGAAAAAATACACACTGTAACAGCTAGTATTGAAAAAAAACCCATCAGATCTCACAAGTTTTCATTAAAAGGAAACAACCGGCTTATGGTTCTGTTTAATTCTACTCTACTTTGGCTAAAAGAATGAAGTAACTGAATTATGAACAGCCCTAAACTAGCAGTTTTGCTGAAAAGCACTCAGCTCCTGGTAGGAAGACCATCAAGAGTTTGATGTTATTTTTCAGAGATGTAGTGAAATACACCTGGATATGCTGAATATCCTTTAAACCTTACATTATCTTCCCAGTTTGGACTTGTCTACAAGGCAATATTATGGTATTGGTCTACATTTTGCTCACGAGTAGCAAGAACTACCGTTTTAAGAGCCTGTCCAGTAGGTCCTTATCCAGGATATTCGTGCTATACCAGAAAGAGCTCTGCTTTCAGCAACCTCTTCTAAAAATCACTGGTCATTACAACCACCAAACATCTGAATCTCGGAACTGGAGTGCTTGGCTGATTTCACTTGAGTTATTTGAGACTGTCCAGTACAAATGCAAGCACTCAACAAAGTTGTCCATTTTACCACAGTTCTTAAGAAGCCAGGCAAAAAAATGTTACAAATACAGGAACAGCCCCTGGTTACTGGGGTAAGGCAGCACTTGCAGCAGCTCAGGGAGTTGCAGGAAATTGAACCATTACACAGCAAGTGCTGGACACAAAGTAAAAACTTGGAATTAGCTCTGAATAGCAGCAGCTGAAGGAAACAAGTTTATTCTACAGAGGCACATACTACTTTATCAATGCCTATTTGAGTCACATAAGATAAATGCTTTTATTCCAGCCATGGCTTTGCTTCTTGCTGACACAGCAGGCTGCTTTGGATCCAGAGGCTAAAGACTCCATTTCCATCTTCCTGAGAGGGAAAGTACACTAGCAAGTGGGGCTTAGATCACCAACACACATGTGCTAAAGAGCAAGAAGCATCAACTCGAGTTTTCAAACTAGCCATGTGATTTTAAGCATGCTAATCCCCAGGTACACACAAAACAACTAAAATGGTTCACTTAATACGGAGACAAGCACATGTCTAATGGAATGATTCTTGAAAGACAAGGCAAGCTAAAGTTATGTTAATGTATCAGGAGAATGTAAGTAGATTTAAAAGTTTCCATGAACTGAATACCTCTTTGTATTTGAATGTTAAGGGGAAAAAAGCCAGAGGCACAATCTAAACTCCTACTACTAGAAAATATCATCAATTCTAGTGTTTATATCACACAGATTCACAGAATGCGCAGAGTTGGATGCCACCTCTGGAGATCTAGTCCAAACCCTCTGTTAGAGCAGGTCCACCTACAGCAGGTTGCACAGGAATGTGTCCAAGTGGGTTTTGAGCATCTTCAGAGAAGGAGATTCCACAACACCTGGGCAGCCTGTTCCAATGATCTGTCTTGAACTTGGGCCAAACAGAAGTATTTGGGCTTTTAAAGTAAGATATAATCTGACAGACATGCACCTGCACTCAAATCAATAGCCAAAGTTGTTCAGCCATCAGTCACCAATGGAAAGAGCAATCTAAAAGCAGACATTCAGATATGCCTACAACCATAGATGCTAAGGGTGCAAAACACAGGACTAACAACCTGTTTCTACTGTAACTGTAGCACTTCAACAATATAGTGAATGATTCAGTACAGCAAGAGTGTGAAACTGCATTGCTGACATTGCTCTTTATTTAAAATTACCCTTCATGAAATCTTGTCTTCCCTCCTACAGACAAAGGATTCATGCGGATCCTGAAAGACTTTCACCTATATATGAGAAGTTCCCTTGAAGAAACCAGGTTGGCAGCTTTGAAGACAAAAGGGTTTTGTCCTGTGAAATTTAACTGTAATAAGCATACTTTAAAGATAGTGCTCTTTAATTGTGGCATCTACTCTAGAAGAGCTGATACCTTCGGTAACTTTGTGCCAATACTCAACCAACCACACAATCTTTATGCTCATTCAGTGATGATTATTAAACTGGGTCACTGGGTGCTGGCCTACCAAATCAAGTCTTTCCAGAGATGGGAAGTGACCTGGAACAGCAGTAAATAGGATCTTTTTCATCCCATATGAAGTTGGGGATTTATTATCAGAAAATGTAGAAATCCTACTACAGTCACTGACTTCATTTATCTTTGACAGAGGCCAAGGAAATAAGTCACAACTAAGACTTGAGCATAAGCTTATTTATAGTTAAAAATTATCATAAAAATGAGCAGGTAGATTGGATACTAAAACAGTAAAGAGGAAGGAACTGCCTTCAGCTGTGTCTTTTTTTGGAGCACGTTACTTACTCCAAAGACCTTTTAATATTGTATTACTTAGCCAGAAAAAATGTTAAGATATAATTTGAGAGCAGCATGTGATATTTTTCTTCTGTGAAAGTGAAAATCCATCTTAGCACACAAAAAAATGGAGTAAGTGAACTAAAACTATAATGTAGTGAGAAATGGAGTGAGATGCAGTCTATCCACATAGAAAAGTTTGCTCTTGTCCTGGTTTTCAGCTCCCCATCTGGCAAGAGAGCCATGTGGCCAGTAACCTCAGTGGGCAACAAAGAGCCACATAGTCACCCGCTCATGCCTCCCCCTTCTGAAGGTCACTGGGAGGACACTAGAAAGGAACAAAGGCAAACAAAACTCATGGGTTGAGATAAGGACAGGAAGGAATCATTCACAAGTTACCATCACAGGTAAAACACTCAACTTTGGGGAAAAGTCATTCTCATTACCAATCTAGGGCAAGATACTGAGAAACAAAGCCAAACTTCCAAAAGAACCCCTTTCCCTTACCCTTCCCTTCTTCCCAAGCTTCACTTTTTCTCCTGATTTTCTCTACCTCCTCCCCGCAAGCAGCACAGGGGAATGGAGGTTGTTGTCAGTTCAGCACACATCATCTTTGCCATTCCTTCTTCCTTAGGGAGAGGACTCCTCACTTTTCCCCACCTCCAGTGTGGGGTCCCACACAAGACAGTTCTCCACAGACTTCTCCAGTTGAGTCCTTCCTGTGGGCTGCAGTCCTCCATGACCTGATCCAGTAAGGGTTTCCATGGGGTCACAGCCTCCTTTGGACACCTCCACCTGCTCCAGCGTGGGGTCCTCCAAAACACTCCTCATGGGCTGCAAGGCATCAGCCTGTTCAGCCATAGTCTCCTCCATGGGCTTCAGGGGAATCTCTGCTGGAGCGATGGAGGTGCTCCAGATGCCCTTTCTTCATTGACCTTAGTGTTCTCTGCAGCGCAATTTTTCTCATATCTGATGTCTCCAGGTCTCTCTCCCACATCTTATCTCTCCACTGCTGCACTGGGCCAGCCCAGCCAAACCAGTCTAGTGATCCCTGGCAGCCCAGCTGCAAGGCTGGGTAGCGGGGAGGCCTGCACTCCATCCCTTCTCCACTGCTACCCCCCTTACCATTTCTTTCCCCTTCTTAAGGATCAGGGGCATCGGAGTCACTGACTGGCTTGGCCTTGGCCAGCAACAGGTCTGCCCCAGTGCCAGCCAGCCCTGGCTTCTTAGCAGCTTCTCACTGAAACTGCCACTGAAGCCCCCACCCCCACAACAAAATCCTGCCATGCAAACCAAACAGTGGTAGAGGGAGATTTCAGTTGCAAAAGTTTATATACAAAAAAAACCCTATAGTGGTAGGTTTTGACTATCAAGAGTAATCCAAGAAACCATCAGCCTTACAACCCAACATTTTGTCAATATCGCCCTTGAGGATCACCAGCTTTCAAAGCTGTTTCTTTCCTTCAAAAAGAGGAAAGACCTTTGCTACCTTGAAGAAATACAGAAGCACTCTTGAAAGAATTAAGTAAATGGCAAAATCTTGACTTCTAGTGAACAGGGTAATTGATGCAACTGCTGCTCAGGAAACCCCAGCTATGTAATCAGTTGTCTGTATTTGCTTCCAAGCAACAGTGCCTCCCAGTTAGGCTGTTTCCATATTTGGCTTTGCTGTTAAAAAAACCCACCACCTAAAAGCAACTCCACCTGCCTCTAAAAAGCATAAGACAAAAGCTAACCTAGCATACGCACAGTTTAGCAGGTGGTTGCTTTAATTTCAACTTACTCTATGGCTGGGATCTCTTGGCAGTACTAATATCTTTCCACAGATCACTTGAGGACAGTTAGTACCCTCTTCATGCCTGTAACCCAATATAAAGCCTCACCTGTCAGCCATTATAAACTGACTATTATTTAACAGAAAAGTTTTAGCCTAATCAGTATATACTAGCATATATATATTCCAACCCCAAGATCTAATTTAACAGGTCACGACCTAAACATGTCCAGAAATTCAGAACTACATTGTGCCACTTCTAACATTCACAAGTTTCCTGCCACCAGCTAGATCAGAAGCTCAGTTCTCAGCACAAAGTCTTTTTCTCCCATGCTAGTTACTACCACTATGATCTCAACCCTCAGATTGGTTTCCAGATTCAGAAAGCCCAAAAAAATGAGGCCAAGCCATATTTCAGGGGAAAAAAGAAAAGCAAACCCTGAATGCATTCCTAACCACTATAAGTTCAGAAACACTCTTATGTAAATGAGTGTTTTGTTTCTCTCAATGCTGCCCTTAGGCTTCAAAATTCAGTGAACAACAGCACCGGTCAAGTGATACTCACCTCTACTTCCACAGACTGCATTGCTAAATCACATGGTGGTTTTAGCGCTTTGGGTCTTGTTGCATACCAGTAGGTTGTGAGAGCAGCAAAAGCACCGAAGCCCATCAGTGTATTTGTCGGAAGGGTGCGCACATACTGTCTGACATCCCCAAGTTCTGGCATCCGTAGGTGTCTAAACAACTCATGTGCTTGCATGGCAGTTCAGTGCAGTTGTCCCAATACTGGAATCTGTTGATATGAAAGAAAGTTACACACAAAGCTTTGAAATCCCCTTTTCATTCACTGTTGTTGTGGGAGAGCAATGTATGCTTTGCTTTACTGTCTTCCCACTATCAAAATATTTTCATCTGCCACTAGGCTGGCAATACATTAGACTTCAGTGATGCGATTAAGCAAGCAAGCAATTACTGGTTTATACTCTAGAACAGGTAAGGCTGACAGGAGGCTATTTCTGCAAGGTTTTAACATTGCTTTTAGCTCACAGTGCATTTCAACAGTTTTTTGCCTTTTTTTTAAAAAAAAAGCAGCATTTCACAAATTCTCAGTATCTACTTGTAGAGTAGCTGTACTATAAGACTGTTTAAGCAGCAACTGTCAAAAAGAACACATGGATAGGGAAGGCACGGGTGTAAGATGTTAACTTGCCTGCGTTAGCCTAACAGAGAGCACCCTAATCCTACAGCAGGAAAGCAGGAGCAGGATTTATCTCTTAAGCCCATTAAATAAATTCACTCTCTCTCTTTTACTCTCCCTTCAATTGTGCACAGAAAGCTCACTACAGCAAGCTGCCTTCACAGCTGATATCCTTTCATAGCTCCTCTATACTAGCAAGCTCCCTACTTCTCCAAGCCGTGCCAGCAATTTATCTCTGGTCATGAGGCAGACTAAAGCAGCATCTAAGGAGGCCCAAGGCAGCAGCGCACAGCAACATAATCAGGCACAGGAAGCACATTTGATTTGTCACGTTCATGCAGAAGGAAGAGCTGAAAGAGGCTGCTCCCCGACATGGATATTCCACAGCAAGAACCATCCGTGGAAAAAAAAAGGGATAAAAAGGGATTGCAGTCAGCTCAGCTGGTGCCCTCCTCTACAGCCAAGGTCTCCCGGGACATTTGTCACATGCCAAACCCACCAGCTCCTGCCCACTAGGTGAGAGGTAAGCAGCAGGCAGCCAGCCTGCCCGGGGCCAATGGCAACCGGCACCCAGTCACCCCACCGCCTGCTGAAGGGCACCTGCTGCCCGCCACGCTCACCAGCTCAGCAGCTCAGCCCCTGCCACCCGGGGACAGGCTGCAAGAGCTGCTCTCAGAGTTGGATGGACAAAAGCAATGCTTTCCTGCTTGCTTCAAGAGCAGAGATGCATTTACTCAGATAAGTTAGACCCAGCCGTTTCCTATAGGCAAATTAAACAAAGGGCCTAAAGAATGTCAAAATGTGTGTTTAAATAGCTAGAACATACTGTGCAACAATACACCACAGCAGGATAGCAGCACAGGAGATGCTGAAATCCAAACAGGCAGAATTATATGCTCATTAGTTTTCAAACCAAACGTACCAGGTTAAGATTTCGTATTTCTACAGGAAAACCTCTAGTTAACAGTCTGTTCTTGAAATCTTTACAGCTACAATCAATTATTCAACCAGGCAACAAAGCAGTTATATAGTTCACTAAAAGTCTAACTAGTATTTGGATAAGAATTTGCTAGAAACAGCAAAAAGAGCCATAAAAATAGTTCAAAGGGCCCATGGTTTCACAACATTAGCAAAGGGACAGGCAGAAGTAAGGCCACAGATAGAGGCAGCATCAGGATGGAATCGTGTTCATCTCTGGAAGGGTCCTGGACCCACTAAGAGCTCCCCAGCCTGCTGGCACTACCTGTCCTCACCCCTTTTCCCTGCTCATGTGGCACAGCCTCTTGATAGAGGACTCCATCACCTCGACATGAAGTGCAGGGCCCCTACAGAAATGCTTTTTGGTTATTTTGACTGTGACACACAGATTATGCTCAAAATCCACAATATATCCATTAGGCTTTAGTAACAGAAGGTAGAAGAGACCTGCATATACTAACAAGGAATCTCCTAACCTTCCCTAGGTGTAAAAAAGAAATCAGTTACTGACTTAATAGTTAGGATTACCATGCTGTGGTCACATTTTATGCCTCAAATCACGCTCACTAGCACTGCAGGCATGAAAACTACCTCTTCAGTTTTAACATATGCAGCTGTACAGTAAGAATAGAAAGTCATTGCAACAAGGAAGTCTTAGCTTACAAGTTAATTTGGGGTATAATCATAGGCACCATATCATGAAACTAGAAAAAAGGAGCTATAATGTATAAGGGCTAAAAGCAAATCATAGTTCTTTCCTCCTCAAGCCCCACAATAAGCACCTTTTAAAACAACAGGTACTTGCTTTCCTCTCTGCATTAGTCACGTGTCCTGCAAACACAACATATGATTTACGTATGCAACATTAGAGTTACTCTTTCAAGAGGCTATGGTGCCATTACAGCTAACAAGAACCAAGTAAACACGATCATTTCGTTCACGAGTTCCTTTGTAGTCAATGAACTGCTATGATTTCAGCCTAGACGGAGATGCACACCGCTATTCCTTTCCTTGACCAGTTATTTGTAGAGCAGACAAAAATAAAACCTTTCTTGAGCAGTTATACCACAAGTTATCAGGAATGATATGGTTTACTGTTCAGTTTTATATTGAGGTATGACTTCATTACACCTGCCTCATCAGCACAAGCAATGTTAGGACAGTTTTCTGCAAGACTAAGCAATTCCTTAGCTTTAACACTAACTGCTTTATTCCTTAGCTTTAACACTATCTGCTAAGTCACATGAACTCTTGTTTTTTGTATTTAAGACAAAGCCAGATCCAACAGGGAGAATGTATTTGCATTCTTAACATATGCATCCAAACACACCCCATAAAGAAATGAGGCTTCAATGCCTCCCAGCCTTCTTTGATTTATCTTAGTATTTGCTTGGCTTATGCTCCAATCACATCAGACATCCAGGGTCTTTACCATGACCAAGGAGAGCCATTTAAAACCTTTAGATTGAGGTACAAAAGTCTTGCCAGCAGAGCTAGGATCTGGCTTTCAGTCCTTTTCCTGAAGGAAGGACACAGCTAAATCTGCTCACTCAAGACAAGCAGAAAAGCCACACTCTGTACAAACTCAGGTCCTGCAATTGCTTCTCATTCAGATAGGAACAGGACCATAAGATACAGCCTCAAACTCAGCTCCAGTGCAAGCCAGGACAAAGCAAATTTGAAGATAGCTGGAGACCCAAAGGAAGACAACCCTGGATAAGAGAAGTACCAGTCTGATACTCAGGTAGCAAAAAAAAAAACCAAACCCCAAAACTTAGAAAAGAATGGACAAAGTTTGAGGTCAAAATAATTTCTTCCTCAATGCAACCAACAGACCTTAGTTTGTTTGAAAATTTGGAAACAATACCAGACAGATATGGGAAATCTGGTTTAATAAAAGGGCAAAACTATTTGAGATTACTACCTGTCCTGATAACCTCCACAGAAACAGCAGTCCCCAAAATCCAGGCCATGAAAGCATCTCTGAACTCATAGTATCCATTTGGTTAAGGAGTTCTGCAGGGCTCAGACAAAGACAGCTCTCTGCTCACACACATGCGCGCATGCACCCCACAGCACCCAAAACTCATTCTTTACAGCACAGCCAGTATCTCAAGGCAACGACCCAAGCTGGCAGGACTCCACCGTTCTCTGCTGCTCCTACTCTCGGCGTACAATGGGCTATTTACAGTGGGCAGCAGCCTGCCTATTGTCTATCCATAGCCAGACATCGTTCGAGTGCAACGGAAGAGAACAGGAGAGCAGCCGCCAGCTTCTATGTTGCAAAGAAAACAACCCCAAGAACCAATGGCCTCTTCATCTCCATCCCAATATTTAGATGAACAGCACACTTGCACTGCAGTGACCTGACATAAATGCAAGTCACCATGTGAGGTAAAAGAAGCCGCTTTGTTTCTACAGCCTCTAGCAGGCAGGAGAAAGCTATGGGACAAGTTGCCTTTCTCTTAGTATGAGCAATACAGCCTTAAGATGTTTTCACTGCAATACACTGGAACATGGGATGAGCCACCTATATTCCTTTGATATACCCTGACAGATACTTGTGTTTTCTTACTCTTACTTGTTATGCTGCACAGCTTCTACAGATCTGATTTCCTGAAGTCTTTCTCCATTCATCCTGTGAAAGGCCAAGTGCAGCATCATGTTCTGTCTCCTTTGAGTATAAAAGAGGATGCAACAAATAGCTTTGGCCATTAACAAGAAAAATCCTTTTGTCTAAATAAAATACATAATCCTAATCTCAGACTGCATTTACAATCAGCTTAAATGTGAGCCAGTCCAACCTGTCCCAGATACATGCTCCCACAACCCTCTGTGCTGGCCAGGCACTCATCCAGTTGTACAGTTACATTAGGGAAGTGATCTGACAAACACCATTTTCCTGAGCTGGTTCTCAGCTAGATCGACTCTCATCTGGATGACCAGATAGCCGTCAGCTCCCAGAAGATAAGACAGCACAGCTGGGAAAGGGATGGACTATTATAATACTAAACCTTACGCATAAACTCCAAACACTGTACACAAGTCCTCCTAGGGTTTTCTCCTGCAGTCAAGACAAACTTGACTGAGGTCTTCCAATCACTTGTGATCAAGCCAAAATAAGCAGGAAGGAAGCCACAATCACCCTCATGATCAGCAAAGGGACACAGGCAGAATGAGAATCTACCTATGAAAGGGAATCCTCAGTTTAACATGAATACAACAGCAAGATCATAGAATGGTTTGGGTTGGAAAGGACCTCAAGGATCACCCAGTTCCAGCTTCCCTGCCAGAAGCAAGGACACCTTCCACTAGATCAAAGTTCCATCCAATCTGGCCTTGGACTCCTCCAGGCATGAGGCATCCACAATGTTTCTGGACAACCTATTCCACAGCCTCAGCACCCTTACAGTAAAGGTGTCTCTTGTGGTGCAGCCTGTCATGCGATGGGTGACAACAGCCATTCCTTGGCCACAAAGGACTTTCCCAAACAAACCAAGTACTGTTTAACTGTCCAATACGCTACTCTGCCATCATCCTCCTCCGCTACACCCCCTGCCCCTCAAAAGTAAAAATCTAACCATCTCATCTTACCCAGAATCACCTAGATCACCCAGTCAAGATACCGAGATATAAACCCTCCTTTAAAACCAGTAAGTGACAGGTAACGCTCTCCTACAATAGTAGAGGGAAGAATTCATCCCATGCAGGGAGAAGAGCCAGCACAGTCTTAACATTCAGCCCCCACCTTCCAACCTCCCTTCAGCTCCCACAGTCTAGATCTGAGCAACCACAAGGCACAATGCAGTAGTCAAGGTTGCCTCTGCTGGCTCAGATCCTTTTCCTGAATTTGGGACAAGGCAGGACTAGAGGGAAGCAGCCTGCAAGCTGGCTTTAGCCCTATCAGTTGGGCCATGGTGATTTACTTCATAAGTTGCAAAGACTCTTTAAGGAGCACTACACCCAATACTGATGTGTCAACACTCTGTTCTCATCTATAAGGAAAGTCACAGCCCTGTCAGACCTTCGGCTGCAATCCTCTTGCAGTCAAATAGAACAACACCTGGATTCTAGCCTCTTAGTGATGTCCAACAAGTAATCTGAGTGCACACCAATGAGGTCACTGGAGTTTATTCAAGTTCAGGAGCTGAACCACATGACAAGAACCTGCTCAATGCCTTTTGTGCAACTGCAGTCCTCCAGCAGCACTTGGTAACCTTGTATATTCAGGAAAACCAATACTTCCTACTAAAACCTTTGAGACAGTGACCAATTTAAGCTTCCTTTGATCTATGCCTATATACACACACAGGTGTCACTAAGCAGTCATATGGATTACTCATCTGCCAAGACCACAGAAGATACTTACGAATATCTGTTCTGCAGCCTAAATTACTATCCATTAGAACTGCATTCCCACAACTCTGATTTGAAAGTACATCATGGCACTACTCCTAATCTAATCTCAATCCCAACAGAGTCCAGATGAAAACCACCCTACAGAAACAAACTGCTACAAACCAGCTGCTTTCTCATGGCATTAACAGCTTGAATAGACCATACCAACTCATTTATTCTACTCCTCCCAGGAAAAGGCTACTACTCAAAGCCCAGTATGTAGTGTCAAGTTAACACATGCTTCAAGTGCTCGCCTGAGACTCTGCAAGAATGAGTTTCTTACTCATACCTCTGTCGCCTAGAGTCTAGCAGGAGGTAACCTGGGTCAGGCACATTGCATCACACTAGATAGTGCTTGCACTCAGAATGATGTTTTTAAAAAACAACCCTTAACACTACAAGGCTGAACAGATCAGTACATACTTATGAGAAGGAACTGGTTCACCGAGTGACCTCCCAGGACCAGCATCACAAGAAAGATTATGACAAACCAAGCAACCTCTTGACCTCAGGTATTAAGGTACCCATGTATTTCCCATGAGTCAGTGATAGCAAGGATTTTCTTGTTTTCCTAGGAAACTAATCCATCCTCACCAGGCTATTAATGCAGCCGAACTGCAAAACATAACAAAGAGTTCTGCATTTAAGAACAATAATCCACACAGAAAGTCAAAAGTACTTTTCTCCAATTGGGAGATGAGGAACTCCTCTTATAAGCCTTAAACAGCCCAACTAAACAAAAAACACACACCATTTTTCCTCTAAATATCTATAAAACAATGGATGCAATCTTCTGTCAGTTTTGGATAAACTACCAGTACTACTAAGATTCATATCCTAACCAAAAAGGAGTATTTTACTGTATTTTACTCCCTGTAGATTAATAACTCCCAACATGAAAAGCAGCAATAGAGAGCAGAACCTTTGTGTTACCAAGTGTCCTTGTTTCAGGATTTGGGTAGGATCTGCAGAAATCCAAGTCCCTCCATCTGCAGGCAGGGTTCAGCCTACTGTCTGTAAAGGTCAAAGCTGTACAGCAGTGCTTCCTTGAGCCACATAGCATTGTAAACTCCCACACAAAACCATGTACCAATGAACAAATAGTCTCCCCTCTTATTTGCAAGCATTTCTGGGGAGTTACCATTGGTTATATTTAACACAGTCAAATATTTAACATAGCTGAACTTGCAAGGAGGTACGATATGGCAGGCAGTCTATACATTGGACTAATAGAAGCCCAATTTATTAAGCAATGTACCCCCTTGGGCTAAAACCTTGCTCTCCCTCTGCTACACGTTTGAAAAATTTTGTTGCATTAGCCTTTTAGAGTCTATTCATTTAAAATCATCTGTATTACCAAGATGTAAAAAAACAAACAGGCACACCACAAAACAAAAACCTACTACTGTCTTCTATTGTTCACATTAGTCAAAAGGCTATTTTCTTTGAGGAGAAAGAAGAACCACCTGTTTACTCTTCCTCACTGGAGACCTACATACCCTGGACAGAAGAAATAGTCCACCACTATCTCCTCTAAAAAATCCCAAGCAGTATTCATTTCTAGTGGAGCAGTGAGAACCAGCTAGAGGCTTCATACAAGAAGCAGAGCTTCACTTACCCAGATAACTATTTAAAAGCTGCCTTTCCTTCTGTTTTGAACTACTGGTTTTGTTTCTCCACTGATACCGGCTTTGTACTTGCCCGTAAAGCAAAAATCTACTTGGGAGTTTGCTCCTCAAGCACCGAGGACTTCCCTCCAACCTCATGCTGGCTGACCTGTAGTCGTAAAACAGTATCTACCCAATTTAGAAGCTGCCTCTAAATTTATTACAAGCATGCAGGCCTCAGAATAGGTTAAGGACCTTGAATCAAGACCTTGAATCGAGTACAGTACACACAACAGCTACTCGTAATTACAAGCATTAGGTGATGGGGAAAATCTATCCTAAGACTTTTTTTTACTTCAATACAAGCTGGATATCCTCAGACTTTAGGCAGTAACAATGTAGTTCCATGAGAAACTTTGTGTTTCAGGTTTTGCATTATTAATACTGCTGAGTAAAAGAAAGGTATTCTCCAGTGAGCTCAGTGCCTTCTCACACTCAATTCCTTGATCCGAGAAACCTGATCCAAATCTCTTGATCTGAGCAACCTCGGCTCGCAAGTTGGAGAGCACATTCCAAAGCAGAGAAGCAAATACAAACGCTCCTGAGCGGGCTGGGGAGCCCGCTCAGTTCCTCCTACAGCAAGGTGGATGAATGGAACACCTCCGTGCTCCAGGTGGAGATACCCCGAGGGGCTCCGCAGCAGCTTCTCTAGCCGTCACCCTTCCCAGAGCCCAACCGTGCCCGAGCCCAGCCAACCCCACACGGTTAGGGGGGTTAGGGGGTCCGAGAGGCGCCTGTAACACCTAAGACAGCTCACAGACGCGCCCCTGGGGAGCCCAGGAGGCTGCGGGGGCTGCCGTTCCTGTCTGGCAGCAACGAGGAGCGCACGAACCCTGGAACAAAAGCGCGGGGGGACCCGGCGGAGCCCCCGCCGCGGGGCGGCCTGCGGCCCCCGCCAAGCAGCGCGCGCCCTTCGCCGCTTGAAGACGGAAAACAATAAACACGAGCTGCTCCCAGCGCGGGCCGGACCCGCGCCCGTAAGGAAGGGCCCATTTAGGAGGCAAGCACCGAGCACAGACCGCGCGGCTCGGGGCTCCGCGCACCCTACACCCCCCCCCCCGCTTCCCGCGGGCCCACCGGCGGCCGGGAGCAGGCAGCGGGGGAGGCCCCGGCCTCCTCATTCCCCGTCCTCTCCCCGAGCGCAGCTCACCTCCCGGCGGCGCCGAACGCGGCTCTGCGCGGCTCCCCCGGCGCCGCCCTATTTAAGCCGAGCACGGCGGGAGCGGCGGCTGCGTGCGCCGAGCCCGCCCCGAGCCCGCCCCGAGCCGCGACGGGCGCTAGGACCCTGCGGCGCCGCCGCTCGCCCCGCCCCCGCCCAGCGTCCCTCCGCCCCTGACCAGCATCCCCCGTTCGCGCACCGCATCCTTCTCCGTCTGACCCTGCCCCGCATCCCCCTTCTTCTGCTCCGCATCCCCCTTCTTCTGCTCCGCATCCCTCCTTCCCTGCCCCACATCCCTCATTCCCCGCACCGCATCCCTCTCCGTCTGACCCTCAGTCCTCCTCCTCTGCACCACAACCTTCCTCCTCTGCCCACCATCCCTCATTCCCTGCACCGCATTCCTCCGCCCTTGCCCAGCATCCCTCTGCCCCTGCACCGCATCCTTCTCCGTCTGCTCCTGCCCAGCATCCCTCCCCCGCTGCTCCCTTCTCCCTCCTCCTCTGGCCCTGCCCTGCATCCCTCCCCTCCTCTGCCCCTGCCCCTGCCTCTGCCTCTGCCCCTGCCCCTGCCTCTGCCTCTGCCCCTGCCCCAGCATCTCTCATCCCCTGCCCCGCCTCCCTCTGCCCCTGCCCGGCATTCCATCCTCCCGTGCCCCCACCTCCCTCCTCATTCCCTGCTCCGCATCCTTCTTCCTCTGCCCCGCATCCCTCCTTCCCCGCCCGCATCCCTCCTTCCCCGCCCGGCATCCCTCCTTCCCCGCCCGGCATCCCTCCTTCCCCGCCCGGCATCCCTCCTTCCCCGCCCGGCATCCCTCCTCCTCTGCCCGGCATCCCTCCTTCCCTGTCCCGCATCCCTCCTTCCCCGCCCGGCATCCCTCCTTCCCTGCCCCGCATCCCTCCTTCCCCGCCCGGCATCCCTCCTTCCCTGCCCCGCATCCCTCCTTCCCTGCCCCGCATCCCTCCTCCCCTGCCCAGCGTCCCTCTTTCCCTGCCCCGCATCCCTCTCCCCCTCTCCCACTGCCCAAGGGAGGTTTTTCCTATGGCTTTGTAAAAGACACCTGCATCCCCTACAAACAGGCTGAAAAGCTGTATGTTTCAGCTCGAAAGTGCTGTAAGAGGACAATGACCTTGTTGCAGTTCAGGGAGTAATCTCTTCACTGCCACTAAAAATTATTTTTTGGCGGGGGGGGCTGCCCCGATAAAGCAGAGGCAGCCGGGGTGCTGTAAGCAGCCTCCAACACTCACCCCAACGGGCTGTGGTTCAGCCCCATCCCCATCAGTCCCTTCTTCCACCTGCCAGCCATCACCCCACATCTCAAAGTTGCACCGCTCTGCGCTGCCATGGTTTTCCTGTGTGTCGTGGGTGTTATCTGGGTTATTTTAAGTGTGTCCGTGAATTAAGACTATACACATTCATATATACATATATAAAATTATTGGAGGTACTTTTATTTTACGTAAAGCTAACTGCTGTTTCCCGATGTTTCCATTTACAGTGGAGTATACCAGGCATGGGACTTGCCGCAAAATAGAGGTTTTAACATAGGAATGAGCCTAGCTTCAATTTTTAGCACAAAGCAGGAGTGCACTTGTGAAGCTGATAGTACCCACTTAGCTGCACTTGGGCTCACATAGTGCAGGGGCTCAGAAATGCAAAATAAATTCCTTTCTCAGGAAGGGAAACGGAAGCATGTAATCCAGGAGTGAATCTGATTGACTGCAGCTGCTCACGGGCATGGAGTCTGTAGCACCACTAAAGCTAGTCCCAATAAAGCCCAAAAGCACAGACAGCATGGACATCAGCTGCCCTGCCACGGCTGGGCTCTGCTGGCTTGTTCCTATTGCACCACATGTAGATGGAGCCAGACTCTGCCAAGTGATTTTTGCATTACATCCAGGGTTTTGGATGGAGGAATCAAGTGATACCATCTCAGGTGCTGGTGACTTCATGCTTTGTCTTGAATGCATCTAGGTTCCATCTGCCAACCACCAAAACTCATTATGATTTTATCTACTATGCTAATTAATCCTTCATTATCACATCATTGTCCACATCTAGGGAAACAGGAGCTGTACATAAACAAAATTGACAATGATGGTACTGGACTGTCATACACTGGGGAGCTAAGGAAATTGGCTCCTGTGAATCTCTGTGGTCTAGGACCCTTTAACAACTACATGTGCATTTTTAATTAATTTGAGACATCACCAACTCTATCTGTGTATGGGGCATACAGACTCTAAATCCATGCAGAGAAATCAGCTGCCATACATCAGGTAAACCTAGTAAGTAAATATAAAGATCAAAGAAAATTATTCTGACTTTCTTGTTTAAAGGGAATTCCCTGTATTCCAGCCTGTGCCCTTTGCCTCTCTTCCTTCCACTGGGCACCATTGAGAAGAATCTGTCTCTGCCTTCTTTCCCTCCAAAATAAGTATTATGCACGCTGACAAGATCCCCCCTACCCTCAAGCTTTCCCTTCCTGAGGCTGAATAATCCTAGCATGTTCAGCCTCACCCCATGACAAAAACTCCAGTCTCTTTACCATACTCACGGTCCTTAACTGGACTCCCTCCAGCATGTTCATTTCTTTCTTGTACTGAGGAGCCTACACTGGACGCAGCTCTCCAGGTGTGGCCTCCCCAGTGCTGAGTAGAGGGTAAGGATCATCTGCTTGGCTGCCTACACATGGGGATGGACTGCTACTGAGTCTGGAGAAGGTAATCCTTTAATCAACCAGCTTTCTTGGACCTCTCTTCACTCTAGGACCATTACATTAACAGGGCAATTATCCTTTAAACAGATTACCTAAAATAGAAGATTTCTATTTCAGCAATGCAGGGATATTAGAGAATTTTTAGTACCAGTATTTGCTTTTCCCAATAATGTTGATATCAAAGTACTGTTCTTATATATCTGTATCAACGAAGCAAAATAAGCATCTGCCAGAAAAAGAAATCTCTCAGCTATGTTCTTTTTGCTTTGATTTACAGGGCATGCACGTTGCTCTACTGAATTGGGTTATCCTAAGTATATAATCAGAGAACCATCCCAAGGGTATAATTTTTTTACAGAAAAGATTGCCTAGCCTTCTACCACACTGTATCTGCATCTGCTAACACTTGCATGGAATCTCAAGAGAAGAAAACCAAAGAAGTGTTATGTAAATGAGCACTTTACCATGTCTAGCATATATTGCGATTATAAAACCTGAGCTACTAAATGCATGGAGCTGTTACTTATGTCTCGTCAACCCTCTTGCTAGTGGGAAATGGAATAAATTGAGATGATGAGTCAAGGCTGGAGTCATGCAGGGACCCAGCGGGGAACAGCAGCAGAAAGCACCAGGACCAGAGACAAAGCTGGGACATGTGTCTAGGGCCCATCCAGGAGATTGGCTGGAGACAAGCAAACTACAATGTCCCTCCAGGCTCCAGCCAGGAAAAATATATCAAGAATCTGGGTGAGCATGAGACAAGCCTGGGTATGGCAAAACCCAGACCTGAGCTTAAGTGGAGCCCTCGCTGGGGAGGGGTGTGGGTCCCAGTTGGGGCTGCTCAGGGCCATTGAGGTCTACAGTTACCTCAAGGTCCTGACAGTGGCACCAGTATGCCCCACACTCACAGAAATATATAGCATGTGCCTGGCTGTGTGTCACCTGAGGCATTCATAGAATGGTAAAATAGATCGGGTTGGAAGGGCCACTTAGAGGTTAACTGGTCCAAGCCCCCGTCAATGAGCAGGGACACTGTCACCTTGATCAGGTTGCTCAGAGCCCTGTCCAACCTGACCTTGAATGGTTCCATGGATGGTGGATCCACATCCTCTCTGGGCAACCTGTTCCATTGTTTCACAACCCTCATAATAAAAAATCTCTTCCTTATGTATTTTAGTTTAAAACCATTACCGCTTGTCATATCACAATAGGCCCTTCTGAAAAGTTTGTCCCCATCTTTCTTATAAGCCTTCCTCAAATACTAAAAGGCTGCAATATGGTCTCCCCAGAGCCTTCTCCAGGCTGAACAACCCCAACTCTTTCAGCTTATCCTCATAGCAGAAATGTTCCATTCCTCTGATCGTTTTTGTGGCCCTCCTCTGGACCTGCTCCAAGAAGTCCATGTCTTTCCTGTGCTGAGGACTCCAGGTCTGGATGCAGTACTCCAGGCAGGGGTCTCATGAGAGCGGACTAGAGGGGGAGAATCACCTCCCTTGACCTGCTGGCCACCCTTCTTTTGATGCAGCCCAGGACAGGGTTGGCCTTCTGGGCTGCGAGGGCACATGTTCCTACCACACATTGAAAGACAGTAGTGACATGGGGACCTAAGTTTCTTTGAGGTTTTACGACAGCTGGAGCTGTGAAGAAGAGACTAGAATAAGATATCATCAGCTTGCAACAGATGAACTGGTTTGTTGAGGACAACTGAATCTAATTTTTTCTATGCCATTTTTTCCAGGTTTATGTCATTATACAGGTGAATCTTCATCTAAGAAATAACATATCATATTGGGCACAACAGCAAATATCCCAAAGGTAAGAGTCCCCCAGAAGCAAGAGCCTAGGTCAGACAGAAAAATATATTCAGGGAGATTCCTGAAAGCCACAGTCATCTGTCTTCCTTACACATGAATGAGCACAAACTCAAACACAACGATGCCATGAATGAGCTATACTGGCAGGTCTCTGGATAAACATCTGCGCAGAGCCAGCCTAAACCATGCCTTGGTCACACTTGTTATGTTACCTTAAAGAGTCCTTCAACTCAGAAAGGCAGCAGTAGGAAATCATGAATGTATTGAATTCCATGGAATACAGGTCTTCTGAACACTGAGATACCTAACCAAGAAAATAAAATGTTTATAAAATTCTCTGTATAAAAGCACAGAAAAAAAACCCATTTGTAAAACTTCTATTGCATACCAGAAAAGACACATTATAAATATACATATATATATATATGCATACATACATACACACACACACAAATGCACAGAGAGAGATATCAGTAAAAAAAAAAAGAAAAAAAACTAGAAAGACAATTTAAATAGTAACTACCATGTTTTTCAACATGTATGACCTTGTTGGGTTTCGAGGATTTTGGGAGTATTTTTAAAAACAGGAAGGATTTTTCAGCTATGCCTAATATTCCTTCCACTTTCTGTTACTGTCTCTGTTTATCAAATATTTCTCTTTCTCCTGCTTCCTACTCCTTTGAAGATAAATATGTGGCTTATGGTTTGGGATCTTCTGATGACCAGCAGCTGTACGAACTCACGAAGTCCCCAGTTAGTTCACACCGAGCACATAGGACCCTTCCCACAGCACTAGGGTGTCAGTTTAAACCCCAGAAGATATGAAGAAGTTAGAGGAGTCCTATGGAAATAGTACTTTATCCAGGAAAAAGAAGTCAGCCTGGCCGTAACTGATTCAGCTCGCTTATGTCAGGCTAATGGAAGTGTTATTTCCTCAAATGACAAGGCACTCAGGTAATGACACAGGGCTGAAAAAGCCAGCATAAAACAGCAACAGATTAAATTGTACTAAAGCCAGTTCATTTGCCACCGGTCCTGTTTCCCTGAAATTTGGTTTACAGGCTTCATTTCCCCCCACTGTCACCTCCAAGCTGTACATGTGCACGAATTTACTAGCAAGTTTACAATTTGCTTCATCCACACGATCAACATAAAGCTTTTCCAAAAACAGGGAGTTATTTAAGTAAAACCACAAACATAGGAAGGATGTTCTGCTGGTTGTTTCTGCCAGCTTAATTATGAACAAGCCAACTTGTTCACTTTTTCTCTCATGAAATAGTTCCCCAGTCACCATTCCTCTGTCTAACTATCTTTCTGAAGGTCAAAGGCATGATACAAAAAAGATAAAATTTACATACTTTACTGCTAAAATCTGCTTGATAACAGAATCTGCAATGTGTAAAGCGATGTTACAGAAATACATAAACCAACATCCATCTACTTAACTGAATATTAAGTGAAATATTACACAGAGATAATCAGAGCAAGAAAGCTCAGAAGTTAAATATTTATTATGTTTAAACTCCAACTAAGAAGCGAAGTGTTTACGTCAAAAAGTGAAATATCATCTCCTCTGCTGGAACATATCCTGAGAACAATCTTGTCTGGCTGACAAAAGGACTAAGTTTATTTGGTAGTGCTTACAGTTCACCAGCACACTGAACACAAAACCGAACAGCAGAGCCACAAGTAGTGCTGGACTACAGTTTATTGAACACCCCTCGCCAGCAATGACCTCCAAATGCACAGCATGTTTTCACATTCTTCACATACCCACACCTCCTTCCAACTATTTCCAATGAGTATTGGTGCACAAGCACAAGTTCAGCCCTGGGAGCAGGCAAGATGTCATGGCAAGGAATGTCTGCTTTTAAAGGATATCTCAAGTTGAATGTACTTTCTTCCCCAAACCTGACAGGTAAAAAGTGTGCTCCACTACTGCAAAGATTCATTTGGGCTTGTCCAACACGAAGTTAGTGCCTACAGGGATCAGAAAGGGGAAACAGAAAGAATTAATGAGGGCAAAACCCCTTCCAAAAACCAAAGAGCTTGATTTTGATGTTCGGATTTTAAGTTAGTGCCTAGCATTTGAAAAAGCCTCAATGAACTTTATTTCTTACAAAGCACGTCTGCACAGCGGAACATGTACATCAATTCTGTCATTTGCATTTTCATGTAACACAACACTTAAACCATTTGTGTAAACAGAGCTCTGCTTTTGAAAGGACAGTCCCATATCTCAGCTGCCCAAGCCCATCAAGTGCCAAACAAGATCAGCCTGCAGATGCCGGTCCAAAATGATGGGCAAGCAGGCCTTGGAGGTTATCAGCTACTTTAGCTTCAACAGAGGGGGAAGATCCACAGGAGCCATCCATGTAAGCCACTGAGCACAAAAAGATGCTGAAGCACAGGCTTCTGGAAAAACCTTCTCATTTCCTCATGTGGCAAGCCCTGCTCCACTGCTTTGCTGCTGTGGGAAAGGGAGACCAAGTGCAAGGAGCTCAGGCTGGCAGGTGGAGTAGCTCAGGCTTTAGTTAACGCTCCCTCTTGGCTAGAAAACTGAGGCTGCACACTCCTTCATGCTTTGGTGCAAGAGTATGTTTAGACAGGGCAAGAGTTAAGAGCCAACACACAGGTTAACATTGTGGAGGAGACAAGCCCTGGGAATATTTTGAATGAAAGACTGGTAGGACACGGGTAAGATCAGCATGGCCAGTATACACCCCATTAAAGTATTCCACAACAAGGTATGTCAATAAACTACATCTTCATTTGGGTTAAAAGCCAGTCTGGGGTTTAAAAGAACAACTTTTTGAGGCCCTCCATCATAAGTCACCTATATTGTCTCTGGAAATGAGTGGAAAAAAAAATCCACCCTTTGCAGTGCCATGAGGTGATTCACAGAACTGTTGCTGCACAGGAAAACAAACAGGTCTGGCTTCTGAAGAGCAAACTTGCATTTATAGGAAATAGACATGAAAAACAGGCTAAATATGCCTCTCATTGGTAAAACAGAAAATAAGCATTATTTGTCCATGTCTATGTTACCAGAAATCACCATTAATCAAATAACCTGTTGAGCACACATCCAGTTGTCTACACAAGACACCTATAAGGCATTGCTATTGTTTCTTGGCCAGTGAGAACTGGCTAGCATGCACTCTGCTATTGTGCACGGAGCCAAGCAAGCTTTAGAATTAGGATGCTGAGTAGTTCTTGGAAATGAAGTTTCCCTGTCCCATTCCTGAACAGCACAAAATGGTCAAGCCATCACTTCTGACCTGTTTTTTCTCCAGCCTGTCCCACTGCCATACTTACACCACCTACCACCCCAATTACCCACTATGGAGACCTCACTTTATCACGCCCCTGATTTTCCCTGGTTCTAGCCATGGTTTGCCATCAGTGCCACCCTCCATCACCTCACACAGCCCTGCAGCTGGAGCAGAGGGATCTCTGGTGTGGGATGCAGGAGGCTCTGCCCTGCACAGGAGCAAAGGCAGTGTGGCAGCGCATACATACTCTCCTTGACTGAAAAGAGAAACAAAGCTTATTAAAAAACAACAGATCAATAAGATGGGTGAAAAGAACAACAATTTTAAATTCAGCCTTAAAGTTTAATGTTAAATCAAAATGATTTAAATTTATTAAGCCAAATTTAAGCTAAACCAAAAGCAATTATTTTACTTCAAGATATGCAACAACTTTACAATTTCTTTTCCCATTTGATCACTCAGTCATTACTTGTGTTTTGAAGTTAATTAATATTACAAAGACATTTAAAAAGAAATTATACATCCGATCAATTTGAAAAAGCAATTTCAATCTATGCTCCCTGCAATAGCAGCCAGCACTGCCTGGAATACCTGGTCACGGTAACAGCAGGACTGAGTGCAGACACTTGCAAGGCCGGCAGGCAGGGACTCTTCGCAGCGCTGACAGTGCGTGAAGTGCAGGGTTCTCCTGCCAGCTGCAAGCACTTTGCATACTCTATACCAGATTGCTCTGCCCAACTGCTTCACTGCCCTCCTGGGCTCTGTTTGCTTCTCCCCAGAGAGGTCACTGCTCACTCCGGCTGGCTGGCACATGCTGCTTTTGCTTAAAAAGGGCAACAGGTGGCAATACTTGCTCCAAGGTTATAGAAGGGTCTGTGCCTTCCAGGTGCCCAGCACATCCATGGCCAGGAACGAAAACTGCCTTCCCATTCCCATCCCACCTACCTGGCAGCAGGTATCACTGCAGTTATGCATGTGGTTTCCATTATACGAGGATTTGCTGATAGGACTTAAAAATCCCCATGTATTTCAGGTAGATTTTTGGTTTTTTAAACTTCTGTTTGCCTGAAGTGACCATGGAGAATGAGAACCCACAGGTATTAATGTGGAGGGCTGAGTACCTTTTAAAAAACTGCAAGATTAAAATAGAGTCGCAACTGAAATTACTAAGGGTTGAAACATGATTTGGCACAAAATATTGAGGAATGCAGCAGATACCAGTTTGACTTGACTGAGTTAATGACAAGTTGAAAACTTCCTAATAAACTCAGACATGGATATTTTTACCTATTCGGTTTTGTGTTTATTAACTTAACACCTACACAGTTAAATACAGGTGCTGCTCTTTTCACGGAACCCATGGTGTCTTAGAGTGAAACCACAAACTTCACAATTGTTTAGCAAGCCTCAAATGTGGCAAAAAGTTCATCATCCTATACTGCCCGTTCAGGTTTTGATATTAAAAAAATTGCAGATGAGCATGTTTTAGAGGCTCTTTCACATTAGAAAACTTTGCTTTTCTCTCCTTGACTAGCTCACCTTATCAGGCAATATAAAGCAGAGGCAACCTTTAGATACCCTTTAGAGTTTGGCTGGCAACAACTCAGAAAATTTAGAAATTTAAAACTAGCTGTTAACAAAAAATAAAGGAAAAAACAATCCGAGAGTTAGTAACCTTTCCAGAAAGTTGAATAATATTTTTCCCCTCATGGCAACTGCTTTATCCTCTGTAAACAGTATAGCTCCACTCTGCCTTTAGTTGGCATGTTACCTCCTCGGCCCGGACCGCAGGGCGCCTGCAGGTGAGCACACACAATCCTCATGTTCTGCGCCCATTTTGGAAAGAAAGCAACATTATGCCAGGTGCATCCCCTAGCAAGTCCCTCTTACTACTCACAGACTCATCTTGACTGCTGATGGCAACTGCTGAAGCTGAAAGATATCTTTTAACTTTGTAAAAATATGAGTTCAATCACTTTTCTTCCATACACTCCATATTTTTTCATTCCCTTCAAAGGCTTGTCCAATGCAACTTCCCCTCAATTGCTATCTACCCCACTAACTATAGTGAAAAAAAACCAACTTTCAAAGCCCAGGCTATAAACCCTGGAGCAGCCACAGTCACAGACCATGCTGACTTACTGGAGATCTTCCTTTCACAGGGATGAAAGGACCTTTATTGTGTTCCCAGAAAGCAATGGAGGGCATGGCTTTGCCCTGTGCAGAAGCAGTTTTCCCTCCCACGAGAAAGAGGTATGAGCTTGCCTAGAATGCCACAAAACCATGTCAGCACCCAGCAGGATCTTGCAGTCATTCAGGACACAAAGTAAAAACTACATCATCCTGAACTTCAGGAAAATCTACCCAACTTAAGCGTAACAACAGATGTTTCCTGAAATCTGTTATCATCTACTGTAGTAGGGGATGGTGAATCGTGAGGACATTTACCACAAGCTAATTGATTAGAATTGTGAATGGAAATAGAAAGGAGGCAAGGGCAACACAGAGACCATCTTCAACTTTTTCAACCAGTCAAAACAGGCCATATAGAGTAATGGTCTCCTTCTTGTCACTATAGTAACTAATAAGCCAGCCCCCAATTCCTTTAGTGTGATTACATACACACAGGAACACTGGGGCCAGCTAAGAGCCTCATTCAACTCCTCCTTTCCCCTAGCTTCAACAGATTCTAGATTAGGATATTAATAATTGATAGTAGGTGCAGTGTACTGCCTAGAAGATCTGTTGTTGCTTAATGAGTTTGTATCTACAGTAAGATGGCACTGGTTCTCCACACTTGCATCCACTCTTGGTACAATCAGGTTTTAAATACACATATAACTTAAGAATGCATATGTCCTAAAATGCAAGTTCTCCAGCAAGTGAAAAATTCCTTCAGTATCCATACTTGCTAACTTAGCAAGTTAGCCAGTTTGCAGACGACACTAAGCTGGGTGGAAGTGTTGATCTGCTGGAGGGTAGGGAGGCTCTGCAAAGGGATCTGAACAGGCTGGACCGCTGGGCAGAGTCCAATGGCATGAGGTTTAACAAGACCAAGTGCCAAGTCCTGCACTTGGGGCACAACAACCCTATGCGGTGCTACAGACTAGGAGAAGTCTGTCTAGAAAGCTGCCTGGAGGAGAGGGACCTGGGGGTGTTGGTTGACAACTGACTGAATATGAGCCAGCAGTGTGCCCAGGTGGCCAAGAAGACCAATGGCATCTTGGCTTGGATCAGAAACGGCGTGACCAGCAGGTCCAGGGAGGTTATTCTCCCTCTGTATTCGGCACTGTTAAGACCGCTCTTTGAATCCTGTGTTCAGTTCTGGGCCCCTCACCACAAGAAGGATGTTGAGGCTCTGGAGAGAGTCCAGAGAAGAGCAACAAAGATGGTGAAGGGGCTGGAGAACAGGCCTTATGAGGAACGGCTGAGAGAGCTGGGGTTGTTTAGCCATGAGAAGAGGAGGCTAAGGGGAGACCTCATTGCTCTCTACAACTACCTGAAAGGAGGTTGTAGAGAGGAGGGTGCTGGCCTCTTCTCCCAAGTGACGGGACAGGACAAGAGGGAATGGCCTCAAGCTCCGCCAGGGGAGGTTTAGGCTGGACATTAGGAAAAAATTCTTCACAGAAAGGGTCATTGGGCACTGGCAGAGGCTGCCCAGGGAGGTGGTTGAGTCACCTTCCCTGGAGGTGTTTAAGGCACAGGCGGATGAGGTGCTAAGGGGCATGGTTTAGTGTTTGATAGGAATGGTTGGACTCGATGATCCAGTGGGTCTCTTCCAACCTGGTTATTCTATGACTGTATGATTCTAAGGATTCCCACACAAGGCAAATGGATTTGACCAAAGTGTCTCTGACAATTTAAAAACTTCAAGTATCTAAACACTCCATGATAGTAAAAAAAATCCTCAACAAAGAACCATAGCTGAGCTTTTTCACCGATGGAGCCTGTGGTGCGTTGGCAGAGCAGCAGCACCCTCCTGCCAAGCACGGACTTCTCTGCAGGACATGCAAATAAAAAAGGGCCTCCTCACCAAATTGTAATTGCACAGCACCTCTGGTTAGAGAAAAAGCAGCCTAAGTTTTGGGAGACATAACTCTAGATAATCTTTTTTTTGAAGAATGCTCCTGTTTTTTACTCATTTGAAACCACAACTGTAAAAGTAATTGGTTAATTATCCTTAAGAAATAACAACATGAAACAAATTAAAACCAGAAGGTCAAAAATACTTCTTCAAATTTATAGGAAGCTACTTGTATATTTCTGATAACACTCCAATTTTAAGATCTATGTAATTATTTTTGTGCATAAAAATTCCTTATAAATGACTCCAAGTACAACAGAAACAAGTTAACTTTTGGAGAGGGGCTTCCATGTTAGTCTAACTCTCTCAGCCCTACTTCCACTGAAATCCAGGACAAGATTCCCCTTCCCCTGGCTTTCCACATGGTAAGGTCCAGAAAAGAGAAGGCCATCTGAATTTGCCTCTTTGAACCAGCAACTCCAAATCCCTACCTAAATCTCTTGTAAAAAAAATTAAACAGTTCATTTTTCATCCTCAGACACCCTTGTTTAGCTCAAATGTTTTTGCAAGGTGGAAAGAGGGCCAAGAGTGAAAACACATGGTCAGTGGGGAGAACCAGGGGGATTTGCAGCCCTGTTAAATTCCCCTTTCTCCCGCAGGAGCCACATTTCTGTCCTGCTTCCTTCCACACAAAAAACTGGGTTTCTTCCAAAGCAAGCAAACAAATGGATTTTATTTAGTCCTTCAGGTCATAGAAAAGCACTTGCTTGGGATAGATCAGTCATGATTAGTAATTCTTTTTCCTGTATACAAGCATTAGAAATAAGTCCAGAGCTCACACACTACCCTTCAGGATGGTTATGAAAAATTCATTTTCAACATGATGCTATCTTGTAGACTTTTGCTTTCCTTTATTTGTTTTATTCATGCATGTTTTGTGTGCATGCATTTGAAGTAGACCTGTTCAGAAAACTACACGTATTTAAGAATATTAGAGTTGCTACCAGTTTCACAGGCGACAAAAACACTTGGGTTGAGTGGAAAGACAAAAAAATGTTCAACTAATATCCAGTTTTGTGAAGGGACCAACAAAGTGCTGAATATTCTTGTTTATGTGTACAGCACCTGAAAGTACATAGTGCAGATTAAATTCAGAAAGACTAGAGAGAGATGTGTAATCAAAAGATCTCTGCATAACTGAGAAGCATGCACTCGATATCTTACCCTGACTGAACGATCTTGCAAATAAGTACAGGACATAGTGATTATACACCTTATCAGTACTGTAACTTAATAACTAAAACACCAGGCATCTAATGCTATATCCATCCTACATTTCATCAGGCTACATGTCCTGATAATATCCAGATTACTTTCCAGGTAAAGTCAATAGCAACATCAGAATCTTTGGACTGTGGATAGGAAGAAGATATTGTCAGGGCAAGGGAATTGATGAAAACACATTTTAATATCTTAATCATTACTTCCTAGGTTGTTTTTTTGTTCCAGCTAGAATCTGTTCACTGACAGTCTACATGCTCTTGGCACACCATGACCACATTTCCCAGGAGGAGCCCTTTCCTCCTCTACACTGCTACTCCAGCACAGTTACCCTACATCTCCCACACCAGGACAACAGGGCAGTCTTGGCATCAAGATTTATTCTACAGCATTAGAAATGATCACAGGTTGCACAGGGTGCAGATCACATTGCTAAGTTGTAGACCAAGCTGAAAGATGCAATGTTTAAACCAATATTTGTCTGAGGCTTATGTAGGGGACTAGTAACCCAGTAACAGGGTTGAGCTGACGCATATACCACTGGGTAACCAAAATCCAAGACTGAACCAAAAGAGCAAGCCAGCAAGGACTTCTGAGACCAACATCACTGGGTTACTTAAAAACATCCGTATACTCTTGTGCTGCTCCCTGCAGCAGGGTCCCCCAGAGAGCTACTATTATATCTGGGGAAGGAATTACTTCCAATTTGATTCTCAGGAATATGTCTGCAAGCCAGGAGAGATAAATCAGAAATGAAAAACCTTCATGAGCAGCTGCTGGGTTAAGCAAGGTTGTAAGGAAAGAAAACAAAGGACCTTTCCACAAGTTAGGGGAAAACCATCATTTTCATGGTAAAGACGCCATCCTGCATTTTACATGCAAAACCCCGACCCAGTGAAACCTTGCAGATCTTTTCCATTCAGTTCACTCAGGCCCTGCAGGCAGCTCACGTGATTCCTTCCACAGTGTAGAAAAATAAAGGAAGCATAGGTATCAACTGAGTAAAAACCACTCCTATGAATAAGTGCTACAGAGACAGCTCTGTGCTAGTGCTCTCAGTGACACAAGATGATTAAATAATCGGCAAAATTAGCTCAGAGCTGACACTCTACTTAAATAGACAAACAAGTCCAGATGGCTTTGAATAGCTGATTATTCATCATCATTGCATAGAACGAGCATGACCTGAGAAGAACAATGAATGCAGTTCCCTCTCTGCAGTCACTAGGAGCTGGAGAGGTTCAGCCTTCAGTGGCCATTTATCTCCTTGTCACAGCAGAACATGGCACAGTGCAGCATTTCAGATACGTCTCCACACTCCAGGTCATGCTTCAGCTTTATTCTCCTCCAAAACAGCACATCCTAGACCCTGTGTAGACCCCTACACAGAGCTAAGCATGGATCACCTGCAAGGAAACAACAGCAGACAAGCAATGAGCAAGGACTTGCTTTTGTTTTCAGTTCCAAGCCAGCACCACTGCACTAGCATAGAAGGCTGTTCATTATCATTTGTGGCAATTAGAAGATGGAAAGTTGGTTAATACCAACTCTGTCTTCCTGCAGGAAGGGAAAAGCAGAGGTGTCTCCAACTCAGGGGAATTATTTCAACATCGTCTACCCTTTGTATCAGCCCATACACTGCAGTGCCATCAGGCACAATCAGATGCCAAATACTGTATGTCAGAGCAGTTAACTGCTCCCCAATTTCTTCAAGAAATCATTCATTTTTTCAATGAGAATGCAGACCAAACTTGTCCTTTAAGTTCTAGAAGAAATTATGATCAGTAATTGTTCTTTCCAGCAATTCTCTCTTCTGTTTAATGAGTTGAGCCCAAAGCAAAACTCAGTCACCCCTGGGCCTCCAAAGACATATATAACCACATGACCCCCTGCAGTAACAGGCTACTTTTCCCTATTCCCCTACCCAGCTTCACCTACATAGCAACTTAATTCTTGAAACGTCATACAGGCATGAGCATGCCATGCTGTTGCACACATCATCTGTTGAAGGACCAAGTACGTGAGTGTTATTTTGCTGGAAATACTGTACTATTTGCTCATCTGAATATCTATATTTTGCTACATTATGTTCCTCACATCTGTTTGTGGAAGATCACATTCAACCAGCACATCCAAATCCAGTATGCAGTGGTCCACCTCCTCCCCCCTGATTAGCCCAGTTAGCAGGAAAAGCTCCATGACTACCCAAACAAAATGTCAGCTAGAGTAATATGTTGAAAGAAGGTATTCAAGTAGCTCCTGCTCCCCTGGATTAGCTTTATCATCTTATTCAGTGTGGACTGCTAATATTTCATTTATATAGTTACCTACCCACATACACACCAGACAAGACTGGTGTTTACAGACAGTGGAGTTGGGAGCCTGCAAGGCTTAAAAAATTATTTGAATATGACTGGTTGGAAAATATTTTCCATTTTTAACTAACTGTCTGGTAATTATGTACTTCTCACTTCCTTTCTCCTTAACATGGTTGCATGTAGTGATAGGAAATTCATCAGAGATTTAGCCCCCAACTCTAAACCCACCGTGTCCAAAGGCAACTCTCTCACATTTCTGCACTACTGGTCACAGTCACCAAAACCAGACCATCTTCCATAAAAATTCAACAGTAGTGGTGAAAGCCCACTGAACCCTTGGAATTTGCCCTCTCTCCTGGGTACAAAATCTACTTTGGGGTCAGTTCAAGAATTTTATGTGTTAATAAGTTGGGAAGGGGAAAAGTACTTAGGGTTAATTTATTTCCAGGCAGGCTATGCCCCCCCTTTTCTGGCTGGAGAGAGGAACTTAGCCCTGAAAAGCTTTTTTTATAGAGCTGACACCTCTTCAGAAAGGGTGGGGCAGCTGAGTTTTGAATTGACCACCTCTCTCTACAGAGGTGTTCCATAGCTTTGCCACTTAACAATCATGCTGCTGGGAAGCACTTCACACTAGAGCAGTCTGACACAGCGAGGGCTTGAGCTACGCATTCATTTGTGCTCCCTGTGAAAGTCCAAGAAAAACAGTGTTTGTTCAGGTTTATACAGGCACTGGCATGTTTGTTCAAGGATGTGTCAAAGAAACAAGGAGTCCTGAGCTGTACAAAGATATTCTAATACTGGAGCTGCCTTTAAGGAGGAACTCCTTATGCTTCAGAGAGCTCTTGTGGTGCAAGGTGGGGGTCTGAGGTCTGACTGGATTAAGTTGTGCTACAGCAGTCCCAAGACCACACTGCCCTGACTAAGCTTCGGGCACTCAGATAAACTCAGCTTATCGGCTCTGCAAAGGGATCTGAACAGATTGGATCAATGGGCTGAGACCAATGGGATGAGGTTTAACAAGGCCAAGTGCCGAGTCCTGCACTTGGGACACAACAACCCCGTGCGGTGCTATAGGCCTGGGGAAGAGTGGCTGGAAAGCTGCCTGGCAGATAAGGACCTGGGGGTGTTGGTTGACAGCAGCTGAACATGAGCCACCAGTGTGCCCAGGTGGCCAAGAAGGCCAATGGCATCTTGGCTTGTATCAGAAACAGTGTGGCCAGCAGGAGCAGGGAAGTGATTCTGCCCCCATACTCGGCACCGGTGAGGCTGCACCTCAAATACCGTGTTCAGTTTTGTGCCCCTCACTGCAAGGAAGACATTGAGGTGCTAGAGTGTGTCCAGATAAGAGCAAGGAAGCTGGTGAAGGGGCTGGAGAACAAGTCTTACAAGGAGTGGCTGAGGGAACTGGGGTTGTTTAGTCTGGAGAAGAGAAGGCTGAGGGGAGATGTTATCACTGTCTACAGGTATCTGAAAGGAGGTTGTAGACAGGTGGGTTGTTGGTTTCTTTTCCCAAGTGACAGGTGATAGGATGAGAGGGAATTGCCTCAAGCTGTGCCAGGAGAGGTTCAGACTGGACAGTAGGAAAAACTGCTTCACTGAAAGGGTTCTCAGGCACTGGCACAGGCCGCCCAG
The DNA here is from genome assembly GCF_032191515.1 of Phaenicophaeus curvirostris. Taxonomy (NCBI): domain Eukaryota; kingdom Metazoa; phylum Chordata; class Aves; order Cuculiformes; family Cuculidae; genus Phaenicophaeus; species Phaenicophaeus curvirostris. The sequence continues at coordinate 44,389,180 of NC_091395.1, forward strand.
GGAGGTGATTGTGTCACCATCTCCGTAGCTAATTAAAAGACAAGTAAATGAAGTGCTTAGGAATATGACTTAGTAGTAGACACGTACACTTGGACTCAATGATCTCAGAGGTCTTTTCCAACCTAGGGATTCTATGATTCTATCTACATGAGTGCTGGAAGAAGGGACTGAGCTTTCAATGCTGGAACACAGTAAGAAGAAAAAGACTCATGCACTGCAGTAAGGTCAGAAAAGTTTGGACAAACCTGAAAAATAAATGCTCAGACACTGTATCTTAAAGTATTGATCACAATTCTGAAACAGGAACAGAAATAACACCCAATGCAGAAATCAGGAATTTGGGAGGTGGGGCAATACCTGACCCTTGCACAAATCCGGACTATAAAACCTGGTTGCTATCTAACAGATTATTTGTTTTAAATACATATTTTGACCAATGGTCAAATAGCAGCAGAGAAATAGTCTGACTTTTCCCTCAGACCCATGGTACCCAGGAGCATAAACCACTTGGCTGTTAAGCCTACATGCATTTTTTCAAGCAGGCTCTGCATCAGCAGAGAGTTTTTTGCTCTCCTACTCCCAGGTGCTATATTGGATCAGTGACCATGAATTTAATTTCTACACCAAAGGCTCCCTGGCTCCAGTATCCCTCTCATGGCAAGTATTCCCTTTTCCTTGTCCTTTATCCCCAAGGCGTACCCTTCCTCTCCCCTGGCAGTAGATTTCCTGCTGTCTCCCCGCAGAACTCAAGTCATCCAACCCAAGCACATATCCTAATCTCCCTTCCCACACCCAACTCTTCTCCCAAGCACAGCATCAGGACAGTTTACAGCCCCTAGCTTCAAGAAGACAACCCACAAACCTTCCATCACCATTTTTTCCCCTGCTATAAGCAGCAGTCTGGACATTCTGCTGTGTGTGCAGAGAGGAGAATAAACATTCAAGAAAAAAAGATCCCTAATTCTCTTTCCACTCCAGATCAGAACTCGAACAGCAAACTTCTGGAAGCAAGGGTGACACCAATGTGATTCACTCCTTAGGCAGCAGCTCTGGCTTCCAGTTTGCAGGGATTGAGCACAACCCAGTGAAAGCTCTAAGGACATCATGAGGAGAAGCCACAGCAGGACGCATTCCATGAAGTTACACCTCCCACTTCTCCTTTTTCAGAGTAATATGAGGACATGCTCTGACCCATACTGCCCTGCATCAAGGCAAGCTCTGATAGGCACAGAGGTAGAACCCAGAAGTAACTTTGGGACTAACTTCTGGACACAGGTCTCCAGCAGCAGCTGCCTTGAGAAGCCATCTGCTTCCACTGCATGGTGCAATGGATCATCAGCTTCTTACACATGTGATGCAGCAAGAGAGAAGAGGAAGTCCTGACCCATTCTCTGTCAGCATGAATTTCTAATATATTAAGAAACTTCCTGGGGGCTATGCAGCCAGTCAGCTGTGGTCAATGGAAACCTGCAAATCCTCACAGCTTAAAACTGAAAGGAGACAATTGTAAGCTCTGATTTCATTTCTTGTATGCATTGGTTCTCTGATGACCCCTTCCTACACCAAGCTCCACTCAGACAGAAACTGAGAATTTGTTATTTACATCAGACAGCATCTTCACAGCAAAAGCAGAGTCCTTGCAGGACTTGAACGGGGAATGGAGAGCTAGAAATCAGTATTTATGGGGACATCAGTCTCCTCTCACTCCAATAAGTGGTCTCTGAGATTTTACTTTTCAGGTAACATGTTATGTTAGATGCAAGCCCTACAGTACATCACATATCTTCTGCAGAGATTTTGTCTAATCCATTTTTACTGCCAGGGTAGTTTTGAAAAAAAGATACGACCTGCATATAACATGAAGTGGAGTCACTCAGGTACACTCTGTTCCCTTTAAGGCAGAGAGGAATGAGAGTAGTAGTATGGGAGCTTAAAAGTCTCCACCTCAGCAGAAAGACAATTCCCCCTGGTGTGTCTACTGCCTTCAGGTACAGCTATCTTTCCAGTATTGCCTCCAAGTCTTAGATAGGAGGTGGTGGGGCTATAAACAAATCACGGACAACTTTACAGGGCTGCCTAGAGGGCAAGCTGGAGTGTGACTGTGGAAGGGTTGGTATAACTGAGCTGGCCTTTCAAGAATTCCCTTTGAAGTTGAATATATCTTATTTCCAATCATGAAAGCAAACAGTCAGTTTCTGTTTTACTACAGAAAAGAGGGTAATCGTCTCCCAGTGCTCTGGTCAACACTTTTTTTCTTCCACAACCTCATTTCCTAATTTCCTTCCAGATCTACAGCTGCCACAGAACCAGCCACAAGACACTTAAATCTTTGATTACTTCAAAAGTACATCTCCTTTAATAATGAAGACCTTTTCTTGTATTTTATGGCATTATCATCACTAGCAGAAAAGTCACATTATCGGGCTTTTGAGTTTGACCCTCCTGAGGTCAATTTTTCTGCTGACATATACCCAGACCAAACTAGGACTGTTCCCAACTAAGTCACAGTGATGCCAATTCCTTTAGGTTTCTGAAACTGCCCTGGGATTTAGCCCACAGTGGCACCATCCAGACATCTCAAATCTCAGAGCAGCGTTATTTCATTTTCATAGATTGAGAAAGAAGGGCAAAGAGAAGTGCACTGATTTGCCCACACAGCAAAATGAATACCAAGAATAAGAGCAAACCCCAAAAATATTTATGCCCCTATGCCTACTGCTAAGACTTTAACAAAAAGTAGCAAGATGAAAGGATGTATTTTTTTCTCTGCTATTGCAGTGCCTAGTCATTAGAGAATAAGCCTGAAAAAACAAGGATTGCTACTTCTACTTCAAGATCTATGTTGCAAAACTTCCCTGATGCAATTCAGGGACGGGTAGCAAAAGATACAATCCCATATCAACACAGTTTGGCAAGGGTTCCTGGTGTCAACACAACAACACTTGAAAGAGCTGTTATAGTTTATTTCACCCAGAAAATTAATAACCACATCCATGCTAGTTAGTAAGTGCCCTGCCAAAACACTCCTCCTCCAGACTTGACTGCGCTCTCCACTCAGGACGGACTGTTGCGGCTAGTATTCATAACTCCCTTTAGTGCTGAAGTAACTTCTTGAGTACTAGCTAAAAATACCCACCCACCCTTTAGTGCTGAAGTAACTTCTTGAGTACTAGCTAAAAATACCCACCCATACTCTGTACATTCTCTCTGTACAATTCCCAATACCAAGTATTTTTCTCAAAGAACACAAAATGTGATAAAACAGTTCTCAAAGCAGAATAACGTCAATACTCTACTTTGTAACTGTCAGCTTTGACATTTTTCATTGTACAAAACATATTTGATACCCAAGGTTATTGCAATAGGAGTCAATAAAAACTAGTTTTCATGTTGCAACCATTGCACCGACTTTTTTTACTCTCTCATTGCTCACAGTTTGACAAACTCCTGAATTTCTTTTCTTGCAGACATCCTTAGAAATGATGTAGTGACACCACAACTTGAATCACAGTGTCGACTCAGCATCAAAACTAGTGGGTCTCAGTTCAAGCGCACACCAAAGTCATAAACTTAACCCTTGGGCTTTCCCTACTTACCTACATTAGCAATGAGACCTCTCATTTCTAAAATGATACTCAGATCTTTGTGTCCTCTGTAACCTATCAGGATTCCCACAGTATAATTGAAGCCTGGGCACAAAAGATGCTCATTCACTCCTTACAGTGATCATAACAAAAAGAATCAAAAAAAAGAGTCTCCCTTCTAATTGTCAAGAAAAAGGTCTACGATATCTATGCTCAGGCAAAAACTACTGGTAGGATGGGAGTTTGTGTTCTAGGCTTTTTGGTTACTTTAAGGTAGAATTATGTCTTGCAGCTTATGTTTTATCTGATCTTTCTCCATCAAAAAAACCAAACCAAACCAAAACAAAAACATCTGAAGGAATGAAGCTAAGGCTGAAAGTAGAGTGGCTAATGTCATCAATGCTGAGTTAATACGTGACTAAGCTTTGACTTAGGTTGAACTGTCACACAAAGCTCTTCTGTGTCCTCTTCCTCCTGAAGTTCCCCAGCAGCTTTCAGCAGCACTTGCCCTTCCCAGGATTAGCCCAAATTAGGTCAAAGTTTATCTGAGGAGGGGAGGGACTCTCTTTTCTGCTTTCTGTTTGCACACTGCTGGGGATGAGAAGATCAGGGGCTTCTTCAAGTTGTGAAAAAATAAGACCCAGTGTTAGGATCTGTCATACACACTGGCATAAGGCCAGAAAAACTCTCCAGAGTTAATGATAATTGAGTGAGGAGATGCAAATTATGGAGTTCAGACCCAAATTCTCCCTTGTGCCTACAAACTCCCAGGATAATGGTACTGAACTCCAGGAATTATTTATTCTTCCTTCAAACTCATGAAAAGAAATCTGGAGTTCTAGTGGTGGCATTGATTTTTCATAAATTATTTTTTCTGGTAAACCTGAACACCCTGAGATATATCAGAAACTTGCTCAAATTAGTGTCTTTCCAGAATAAAGCTTCCATCCCCTCCATCCTCCACTGATCCACTATGGACAAACCTCTTGGTGAGCGGGAAGACCTTATAGAGTTTCAGGAAGAGCAAATCACAGAAGGAGGCAGACTTAAATAAGCACCATCACTTTCCTTTAATGATGCACTAAAAATAGCACAGTGCTGCAAAAAGATGTGGTGGAGACCATGTGAAGCCCAGGTGAAAACAGTAGTCAAATGACTTTAGATACAACATTTGGGTAAAACCTTGGGTATCACCTGTGTAATAAAAGGTTTTCCAGACCCTTATGTGGCTTTCCCTGGACAGCTGTCCCACTGCTGAGGTAGCCTTGAGATGTTTTAGGCAGCACAAAGGAAGAATAGTAGTTATTGCAGGAACACAAGATTGAGGGAAAAACTTGTCAGATTTTATATTTACCTGAAAAATATGAGAGGAGAGTGGGCAGGAAAGTGGGAAGGAAGTCAAATGCAGCCTCACAGGATGTGAAGTAAATGTAAGTAAATGTAAACTTAGTTTGCACACATAGTGCTGCTTCCTGAGCCGTTTTTCTGACAAGCAGAATAGAAATGATGTTCAGTTTGAACAGAAATAGTATTTAAAAAAAAAAACCCATACAAACTGTCTAATGAATAAAGGGAAGATGATGAACAGAAAATTTGTATCCTTCAGATCATAAAATCCTTCCAGGTTACTACAAAGCAACTGCTGTGATTCACGTATTTAACATCCAGTGTTTACAGAAATCTGCAAAGTAACAACACTGTTTAACAGTGAGTGCAGAAATTTTACCCAGTTAAGTGTGGACTGTGAGAACTTTGCTGTCATTAGAAAGCCATCAACCTTCTTTTGAGTGTGATGAAGTTATGGCCAGATGGGAAAAAGATAGAGAAGAGAAAGAGAAAAAAAATGTGTATCTTGTGAATGGCATTGAGAAGGTGTTTTTGGTGCAATCCATTTAGAGACATTAGTGTAAGCATACAATAATCCTAGGATTATAAAAATGAAAGGCCAGAGGAATTTTGAACATGAACATATTTCAACTTTACTGCTGTGCAGAAAATAATGCCACCCTGCTGAAGGCAAAGCTGTCTTCTCACAGACAATTGTTGAAAAGGACAGACACTATATAGGAAATTATACAATAATGTAGTCATCAACAAGGGCTAACATAAATACGTAAGTGCCTGTAACCCAGGCTACTGCAACTGTTAAAACTCCTATGGCTTTCTGGAATTGCATTTGCAATCAAAGCCTTGCAAAATAATCAGTGAGCAAAACAGACGCAAAAGCTAACTGAGATGCTGAGCAGTGTGCTGAGAAAGGGTGGTAGAAAAAAAAAAGAAGATAGAGAATTTTCTTTTTTCACTGCAAACATCCAACTAATCTGCTATAATTTCAGGATATGTTCATCCTGCTCTTGCAGACATATAGCTTATGAGGAGCAATCCTGTTGCTTGCAGCCAGTTACCTTTATGAACAAGAGTTTCTGGATTCTGCCCTTAAACAGAAAAAGATTCAAGACACTTGTAGACTAGACCAAAAGGTGAAGCAGCTACAGCATTGTTGGCAATTTCATTTCACAGGGCTTGCAATCTCATGGCATTTTGTCCCACAAGCCCACATTATTCTTGCTTACAAAGAAGGTGTGCAATAATCTACTGTTTAAAAACCAAGAATAATTAAAAATTACTTAGCTTTCTATAAAGAAGAGCCTCCTTATCCACTGCCTACAGAAATTCATGTAAATATCAGTCACCCACACAACTTATTATTGGTTTATGGAATTCTTATGAGAAGCCATATATATATACATACATATATATCTGATATATGTACATAGATATATAGATAAATCAGACTGGTGTTTCCACAATATCCAATTGTAGTCTACAGAAATCCCAGACTCGCTAAGGTGAAGCGCTTTTTTCCTACAGCCCTCCTTCCTAAGGAAAAGTCATCTCAGATGGTAAAGCTGAACTGGGGATTATCTTTATACCGCAAGATCTTGGCTACATGACAGAAAAAATTAAAGGAGCTCGCCGATCAGCTAAAATACTACAGCTCTGAGTACGTTTGGATGACAGCCAAAGTCTTGGAATTGTTTTGCCATGAAATCTGCTTTTAGACAGGAAGAACAGGAAAGTTTTCAGTCTGGAAAAGGCTTCACGATGAAAAGCTTGGAAATCAAGCCCATTATTCACATCCAATCAAGCCTGCCCCTCCCTGCTCCTTGCTCCCCTCTCCATCCCCAGCACAGGCATGCCCATGCATACAAGCGCACCCACACGCTGCACATGCTCTGCGCCTCTTACATGCTTTTGGTCATTGTTATCAACCAGCCACTCAATATTTAATTCAAAATTAAATTGCTGATTTGCCATTGGAGATAGTGATGCTTCATGCACGTAATACAAGTCATAGAGATGAGATGACTGTCCTTTAAAACAAGTTCTTTGCCAGTATTATTTGTATTATACCCACTCCAAACTTCCTGGCTTCTAAAGATGAAGTAAGTTCAGGGTTATGAAGAGGCTCTACCTGCTTTTTCCTCTGTCTGCCTGCACTGCAGCCTTTGATCTGCAACTGCATTTCAGATATTATATACTGACACCTTGGTTTCTGCACAGGCAGTACAGCATAGATACGTATTTAAAATGCAGATGATGTATAGACTGTATTGCTTTTGTGGCCATAATACAGGCAGACCTCCACAGCCACTGTGGCTGGTGAATTATCGCAGCTACACTTCCACTGCAGGCAGTAAGAACACAGGGTCTAATCCTGGAAATCACAAGCAATTAAAAAGCAGAGCTTGCACAGCCGTGAAACACTCCCAGAAGCAGAGTATTTGGCCAACTTTCCTTCATGTGGGACACCCGAAGAGTGCCCTCCATCCCTACCCAGGCCTGCAGGTAGCTGAGCATCCATCCTTTACGCCCAGCAAGGACTGGATGTGGTGGAAAAGCAGCACCAGCAGTTGAGAGAACACTTGCTCTACACTGATCCAATCTCTGTTTCCATACAAACTGTTCAAAAGGTTTTCATAACTTCAGCTTGTCACCACCCGTAGTATTAAGACTACATAGTTATTGTGGTGAGTTCACAACACTAAATCTAGTTTCACAACTCCTGCTATTCAATCAAAACTACCTTGCATCAGATGGCGGCAGTTTAGGGGTTGCTAAGCCAAATTTCTGTACGAAGTTGCAACAAGTGGACATTGCAGTGGCAGGCTTTGAGCTAGCTCAGGTCCCCTGCTCTTTCACACTGGCGTCAGAGTGCATGGATGCCACAAATTTCACATTGGCTGATCTAGAGCACTGGGTGGAAAGACTGCTGTATGTCCTCAGCTGATCTGCGCTTTGCTATACTGGCACTGCTTGAGCCGCGCTGAACCAGTACCCATGCCTTTCCAACATCATTGTGGGAATCATAGAATCACCAGGTTGGAAAAGACCCACCGGATCGTCGAGTCTAACCATATAGCTGTGATCACTGACACAGAGCACTGACACAAGGGCTCCAATACTGCTATCTGTTTTGAATCCAAATCTGATCAAGCCTATCTCACTCTGTTTAGCTTTATCTCCCTTTCTCCCTCCTGCAGAACCCCAAGAAATTTAACCTGGATCTTAAGTAAGCCATTCTTTTTCGACCTCCCCACAAGTGTTGTAATAGACATTTTTTCTAGAAAATTAACTTCATTAGAAGATTTGTTTGTGTGAATTATATGATTGAAAACCAGCTTCTGGACCAACAGGCATTGAGAAAATAATTTCAAATTAACACACAGAGACCATTTGCATCCAAGTTATTTTTGTTTCAAGCTTGGGAGGGCATGAAAATTGTAATATACACATAGGGCACGTGGCAGGGGTTTTATTCACTGCAGGTTAAGTATCACTATGAGACATTTAGGCATTGCTTCGAAGTCTTTTGTCTGTGCTACATCTATACTTAGTCATCTATAGGCAATTTCATAATTACAGTTTTAGCCAACTGTCTCTAGGATCATTTGTGGCTGCTACAGAAATACTGAAGCAGTCACACAGCCCCTCATGGCTCTAAGAACTGAATAGAGTTCATTAGGAATCCGAACATAGTTAATTCACAGCTAATGAGAATCTCCATGGCAAGCCATGGGAGGCAAAATCTACCTACACCTTGGCTCACAAGCCATTTACATGCATAAACTGCTTAATCTCACCTTGTTCCTTCAGCCTTCAGGAGGAAGAGAACCTGAAGAAAGGACAAGACCTCTCCTGTAGTTCGGAAAGAAGCTTACAGACTTGAATGAGGAACAAATTACACCTCCATGTGAAGCCCCTCGGTGCACCTTCCCCTGCAGCCCAGGCAGGGTACTCCCACCTACAGAGAGCCGTGACCTCATGGAGAACATTTTACAAGCTTCGAGGGGACTCCTTGACAGAAACCCTCCAGCACACTTCTGATATGGCTATATGCTTTATCTATAAGCTAATTTCTTTTGTTATAGAATCATTAGAATCCATGGATTTTATGCACTTACATCCTATGCATCCAGGGCATCATTGTGTAGATTTTTCAACTGCTTTTGCCATCACGTCCTTGGAGAGCAAGTGAAAAGGGTGGGGTGGCTGCACCATGCTGTAGTCTAGCAGAGCTCAGCTAGCATGGGATATTTGGCTCCTCAATCCACTCTGGATTAGGGTGGCACAGATTGATCAATGGATGGCACTGGTCAACTAATGGTAGATAAAATGAGGTATGGACCACTTCCAAAGACATGAACTTTTGCATCTTAGTCAAGTTATTATAACATTATCAGAGTAGTAGTGGAAAGTGCCTCTATTCCTGAGCAACTGCTGTCATTTAACTTATTTACATTATCCTGAAATCTGTTTCTTCTGGGGGATTCTTTCTGTTGCAAGAAGAATGCTAAATTTCTTCAGATGACCAGTTACTGAAAACTGTTACACTGGGTGATATGCTTTTATATCATGTTGCATACCTGCTAGGAATATTTTGTTTATGAAGTTATTTTAGTGGTTCAGGGCTTCTTTTTGATCCTGAATAGCCTCAGAAAACAAATATTCTGTTTAAATGACATGCCTCTCCTTTGAAACATGAAGAATAAGCCATTACAAACATTCCCAAAGGCAATGCCTTGAAGCATGGTTTATTTCCTCTGAGCTTTGCTATCTAAGGTTGTCTGAGTCATGGATTTTCTACGTGCCTAACTGTAGTCTAACTGTTACTTGTAAGTATAGTACTGAAGTCCAGTGTTGCAAGTCCAAGGGTTTCTGTTTCCTTCTTACGTATTGCCAGAGATTTGACTTTTCTCTGGCAGGCCCATCACAACAGTCACACGTGGTTGTTCTCAAGTGCTCAGAATTTCTCAGCAAAGTTGAATTGTGCTTGCCCTGAGGATGAAGCAAAACGGCACATCTTGCTCTCCACTTCAGAGGGGTCAAAATTCATCCTTACAGTGGTGGTAGAAGGGCTCTGACAGACACTGCTGTCTCAGAGAGGGTCACAGTACTAAAGATAAGTGAGTTCCCTAGTCCCAGGAACAGGCTGCCACTGTCTAGCTCAGCTCTTTGCATGCTTACACGTTCACAGTATTCAGCCTATTCTTATTCCCCTCCTTATCACCTGCAAAATACGTATATATAGTGCTACTGAACTGAGGAGAAGAGAGAAGGGTAAAGCAACCAACCCACACCCCATCAATGCCCCCAACTCACTGCTGGCATGATCCAAGACTTGGGAGGGTCCATCTGCCTGGTGTGTGTGTGTCCCAGCTCCTTCTTCAGAACACCATTTTCTCACCCACATCTGCGTACCCTCAGACAACTGTCAACTTTGCTTGTATCTGGCATCTAGAGACAAATTTAGATAGCTCAGTTCCTTGTGCCATCAAATAGTTTAACATACTACAAAGAGGCAGAAATTCAGGTGTCACTTTGAGACATACTGTTATCTCAGGCCTCCTGACAAAGACACTTGGGATCAGTTTCCCCTTCTCTAAATCAAATAACAACCAAGTTCCCTTTAGCAGGTTACTGAGCTGGTACTACCTAAGAATGGCGAGGTACTGTGAAAAACTGGTATAAGAGTCAATAGAAACATCAGGTATTTGCCCCGGTCTCCAAAAGGGATCCCCTTTCAATTTATTGGTTGGCTTTGTAGTTGATTATGTGTGACATTAATTTTATGCTTGCGTGCTTTTGTACTTATCAGTCTCAAGGCATTTTGACATAGTATGGTGCAAACAAACAGATGTGTTACTGCATGAAAAATTAAAGTTTGTCTGCACAAAGAAATCAAATTCATTAGACTAAAATAGCTTTCAAATTGGTTTCATTTGATAAATCTATACAACTCTCTTGTATGGCTATTACTAAAACTAGGAATACTTAGGCTGGCATCACATCATGCAGAGTGTTTGAGTATTTGCACAAAGGAATTCAGTTGTTGAGCTGTTATGCATTAGCAGATACTATTTTATTAAAATAGATTTCATCTCAAGAGATGTTGTGAAAGACAAGTGGAAGGGAGTGCTAGGTTATTATCATTCTCTCCATCTTTTTTTTTTTTTTTTGCATTATTAAGTTGGTATATGGAATAGTTATATGGGTATTCTTGCAAAACTAATTCTAATTCACTGCATAATCCTATTTGTTTACTTTGGTTCCACAGAAAGCTGAGTGCAACATGCCAGCATATGTGTTCTCAACACTAGGGCTTTCTTACATGTCATGACAGGTTTACTTTATCTTACAGCTGGCATCTACATATTTATTTTTTTCCTGGAATAGTCATAGGAGCATGGTTTCAGAGAGACAAAAAGGAGATATCTGTTCTGATTAGGAGTCGTAAGTGAGCAGGAAAAACTTAACAGTGCGTAAAACTATGCTACGAACCATAAGCTCCAAATGGAAACTAGGCATTGTTTTGTTTGCAGTTCAAGTTCAAAGTGATCCCAAACTATAGCAAACCCAACTTGCTTTAGCTGAAAGAGGATCCCTGCATTTGAAAAAAAGTCAAGAAAAGGACGCTGGATCACACTCAAGGCTTTTGCCTTCAAGCACTGCAGGTAGACTGACAAAGACAAATATACCCTGACCTGAAAATCCAGTACAGTATCTAATTTTTCTCACACTTCTCATTTGGATCAAACCCAAAAAAGGGAGGAGAACAGGCTTGAAGTAGGTAGTCTCTGCTGTATTGCTGTTACTTGCAATCCCCACTACCTCCATCATCCACATGCAGCTCCGTACAACCTCTCATCTGCTGTGTTATTACCTGAACTTCACCTAGCTCTTTCCCACCAGACTTCTGATTCACGACTTTTCTTCCTCTGCCTTCTCGATTTGTTATAATCATCCACAGCGATTCCATTTTCTACTTGAGGAACTACACCATCCCTCAGCTATATGTTTTCATTGTCATCACAACTTCATTCAGTTCACAGCCCTTCTCTTTGCCACTCGGAAGGGTGTTGATTTAAGGTGTCCTTTGCAAATAGTTCCTCTCCTATATATAGCTGTTCTTTGTCCACCAGTACTCTCAGCTTTTTCCTGAGACACACCTTTGTCCTGCAAGATCTGGTTTGAAAGCAATGACTACTCTTTGGCCCTTTCTTCTTGGCTTTACCTACTCTCTCTTATCCATTAGCATAGTGTTATTTCTCACCGTTCCATATCCTCTTCTACTTTTGATTCCTTTTCTCTTGCCTTTTATTTCAACTTCTGCCCATCTAACCAGTCCTACTGGTTCATCAACACCTGTCAACCAGGCTGATGCTGCAGATCATCTCTGAAAGAAGAGTAAGGACAGTCTTTCTCACCACAATAGTGTCCTCTCTCCTCTTCCAGAGACACCATCTCACCCTGTTTGGCCACTGCCTCTAACATTATTCCTTTCCACCAGTCCTCTTTGCACAAGATTTTGCTGATTTCACCCAATGGGCAACAAATGCCACCAGTCCTCAAAAACAAAACAAAAAAATTCCAGCCATCACATCCCCCTCAAAACAAACAAACAAAACCCATCAGTCAGCGCTTATTCCATAAGCAAGAGAGGAAAAAGAGCTTTCAGATCACTGAACGAAAATTTACAGTATCCTTTCAGAGTAAGCATCAGTATTTCCTTCCAAATATTCCAAAGGGGAACCACCAGCTACATACATTGTTATTTTGCAGAGTCCTTCCTTGGGAAAGTAGGCAGTTCTGAGAAGAGTCTCAAGCCCAACCTGCTCCTTCTGTGCTGGGGCCCACTATATCAGCTGGGTATCATGCTCCTGGGCTCACTTCCAGCACCTCCATGCTGTTTGGTTAAAGAGAACCAGCTGCTCCCCTACATCCTTAAAAGCTTTTGCTCACTGTTACACTGCTCTTTTCTCTAACTCCTCACTTGCACTGGTAATTCCATCCCATCTGAGTGATGGATGTAGTCAACATCTGCTCCCCTCACCCTGGCCATCCTCGCCTCCCAACTACCAACATTCACACTTAGTCACTACCTTCCTAAGATGCGTTGCTATTTTCCTCCTTCCTTCCATCCTAATGCTTTCTTAATGCACAGCTACACTAAAAAAGCCTTCAGAAAGACCTTTCAAAAAGGTCTGCTGGGACCACAATCTATTAAGCTGTACTACAGCTTCTCAGTTTTCTTCTGGCCTGCCAAAATTCCTTTAGCCTTTGACCCAGACTGAGCTCCTTGGGGTGGGAATATTTGTTTGCTCAGAACCTAAGAGCACTTGATCCAAGAGCAACCTCCTAGGTACTGCAGTAATTAATAAGAACAATTCAGTCACCTATGGCAGAACATTTCACAGCCTGCCTGCTTTACATAATGAGATATTTCCTTCCTATTTTGAATATCTGGTTTACTCAGCTGTCTTAGTGGTCCTCAAGCTAAGTGGGAGGAAAGGAGAAAACTGCATGTGAATCTTAAGATGAATAAGCAGAATGACGGCATTCCTTGAAGGCAACAGCCTTCATGCTGCATATAACCTGATCTGAACAATTACTCGTTTAGTTCCTATCTTGGTACACAGAGATTTCAAACCCACGATCTGTAGGTCACTGTGTTTTTTTCTGCAGCTCAGTAAAACTAGTTGTAAATTTGCATCAATCTCAACAGTTTCAGGCCTCCACTTCACCATTTGCTTCTACTACATTTTCTTTTTTTTCTATTGACCTTTTCAGTACAAGAGTTCTGCTTGTCATTTCAAACTGCTCTTTCAAACTACATTTAATTTTAAAATAGACTGAAAGCAAAAGGGTGTTTTATTCAAGCGAGTGCAGATTTGCAGGATCTCTGTTTCAGAAAAAAAACCTGAAGCCAAAATTACTTCCATTTCTCCATTTTTTCCCCATTTTCACACACAAAAATATTATTAGCACAACCGCAGTCCGCAAGTAACTCCCTTAGCCTACATAGTACATCATCTTTTCCTGGTTTCCAGTTCAGCAAAAAGATGGATAGATTTTAACGGTGTTTTTCCACTGACACTATGGTGCCATCCCCACAGCAACCCCACTGCAGATTCCTGAGTGCCATCTCGTGGCTCTCTACCCCTTCACGCCCTAGACCTGTGCAGGCACACCTTGGTGGCATGGTGCTCCTCCAAAACACTGGCTTGGGCTACGTGCCCAAGAGCCACACCTGCATGAATCTGCACGGGCAAACTGCCTGGGAAACAGCCCTGCAAAGCCCGTGGCCCTGTCGCTACGGCGCGTGGTGCGGCAGCCAAGATATTCCAGGTGCCTTTCCCATGACCATCTATCAGCCCCTATTCAGTTTCTGTGAGCAGAGGCAGTCAGGTCCCTGAAGCTTGATGTGGACACAAGACACATTTTAAACACATCAACCAGCAAAAGACATCTAAGGTGCATTCTGGCCTCATGGATGACATAAAACTGCAAAACCAGGCTGAGCTGGGCTCCTTTCTCAGTCACCAGCACCATGGGCAAGAGGGGCAGGACACAGCTTCCCACACTTGAGGCAGACTTTGTGACCTTTACGCTATCTGAGACTACAGCAGATAGAGTTTCCCGGGGCCTGGGCTTGTCCTCTCCACACTCCCAGCACCAAGCCTGCGGCTCACCTCTGCCTGACTTGCAACACTGCATTTTCCACGTCGTTTCGTCACACTGCTGTAGCAATTCAGGCCCATACATAGTCTCTCTCAGGCTGTCTTTGCCAACCCCATTGTGACACTGCATCTTGGAGCAACATGTACCCATCCACAAGCTGCAAAACTATTTAAAAAGTGGTCGTCTCCGCAGTTTCTTCAGATTGAAGACTAATGTGTTGGGAAGATAGTATTTTGCAGGTAACAAGTGTATGTCCTTTGCATGTTATGAGTCATGTATTTGCTGGGAATCCACCTCAACGTTCTCCTTGGTGTGCAAGGTAGACAGAGGGGAGGAAACCACAGCTGTTATGGGAAAAAGTTATGTAGGTAAAAGGTTAAAATAATGTCATTGGCTTGGGCTTCCCGCAAGTTATCTGAGATAAACGTTAACCATTCACAAATGCTGAGGTGCCCTGAGGGGACAAAATAGGATTGCTCTGCTCCCATTGGTACAGATAATTAGAGGTTATTCTGGAGAAGAACATTGAGGCAAGAGATAACCTAATAAAGAAGGGAGGAGGTTACAAAAGCTGACTCTCATTTTCACAATAATGGCACAGGATTCTACATTAAAAAAAAAAAATACAACAAACAAACAGAAACCTCGGGTCTCCTGGGAGTATGGCAAGCACACTTTTTAATGAAAAACACACAGAAACACTCATGTTCCTGCATATTAATATTTACACCTGCACATTTCAATGTGCTAACTCACCCATGTTTCCCACTGTTGGCCCCGGGCCCACATAAATATAATTATACATATTTTATTTTATAGGTGGGCCCATATATCTACAGGCTAACCAGATCAGACTAGGTTTACACAATCCAGTCAAAGACTAGAGGAGTTCCTTCACAGCTGTCTGGCAGCTGAAGCAGCTCTTTGGTCCCACTGAAATCCTTACAAGCCTTTATCCCAAGCCACAAAATGTTCTCAATATGTTGCTGAGGAAAATTAGGCCCGTCACACTGGTTTATACAATTTTAGCTCAAATATCCTTTTAAAATACATCATACCTATCTACTGCTTGTCAAGCTTATTTGCATTATATCTGTAAAAATCTGTAAACAATGCTACAATTCCATGTAAAACAGAGATTCTTGTGTTTGCAGGAAAGTTTACAGGCAGAGATGCCCCAAAGCTGTATTAGCACCACCTCATGATGGCGTTTTAAAATAATTTTTTTCTTAAAACATTTAAGGTGTAAAAATACCTATTTGTTCTTAAAATCCTTTATTAAGTTTACAGAATTTATAGTGAAAAAATCAGGTTAAAATGCTTCTGTTTTATCTTAAAATGCAAAGTGCAGACTGACTCAATCATGGTAACCATGTATTCATCTAAAACTCCTGATTTCAATGACAGTTTCTTGAGTAACAGCAGAAGTCTTAAGTACCTAGCTTAAAAGCTACTTTCAAAGCAAGTAAACAAACAAATCTAAAGATCACCACACCTTTCTTGCCAGGAGAGTCCCTAGTTGCAAGACATAGCAAATTAAACATCTGGCAGAAAATTCAGAAATGGCAATATTTCTTGCATCTCATCTCAAGTAATTCCTAAGACATTACATTTACACTACTTTTTGGATTAATGTCCCTCTTTCTTTCCCAACAGCAAAAAGGAAAAGAACTACCCAAAGCGCAAGAGTAACAGAATAAGGAGGCATGATTGTAGGTGGATCAATATTATTTTTCAGTGCTGGAATGTCAAAATAATCCAGGTTCGCTCCTTGAGGTCCTTCTGAATAAAATATGCTGCCCCACTAAAACCAGCTGTCAGTTCCATCAGTGCCTTCCAGGGGTGGACCAGGTCACCACGTTACCAATGAAAAAAAACATCAGTCCAGCCACCACTTCTCTACAGCTCTATTCCTCTTCACAGAATCACAGAATCACAGAATAACCAGGTTGGAAGAGACCCACCGGATCACCGAGTCCAACCGTTCCTACCAAACACTAAACCATATCCCTCAGCACCTCGTCCACCCGTGCCTTAAACACCTCCAGGGAAGGTGACTCAACCACCTCCCTGGGCAGCCTGTTCCAGTGCCCAATAACCCTTTCTGTAAAGAATTTTTTCCTAACGTCTAGCCTAAACCTCCCCTGGCAGAGCTTGAGGCCATTCCCTCTTGTCCTGTCCCCTGTCACTTGGGAGAAGAGGCCAGCACCCTCCTCTCTACAACCTCCTTTCAGGTAGTTGTAGAGAGCAATGAGGTCACCCCTCAGCCTCCTCTTCTCCAGGCTAAACAACCCCAGCTCTCTCAGCCGCTCCTCATAAGGCCTGTTCTCCAGCCCTTTCACCATCTTTGTTGCTCTTCTCTGGACTCTCTCCAGAGCCTCAACATCCTTCTTGTGGTGAGGGGCCCAGAACTGAACACAGTATTCGAGGAGCGGTCTCACCAGTGCCGAGTACAGAGGGAGGATAACCTCCCTGGACCTGCTGGTCACGCCGTTTCTGATACAAGCCAAGATGCCATTGGCCTTCTTGGCCACCTGGGCACACTGCTGGCTCATATTCAGTCGGCTGTCAACCAACACCCCCAGGTCCCTCTCCTCCAGGCAGCTTTCTAGACAGACTTCTCCTAGTCTGTAGCACTGCACAGGGTTGTTGTGCCCCAAGTGCAGGACCCGGCATTTGGCCTTGTTAAACCTCATGCCATTGGACTCTGCCCAGCGGTCCAGCCTGTTCAGATCCCTTTGCAGAGCCTCCCGACCCTCCAGCAGATCGACACTTCCACCCAGCTTAGTGTCGTCCGCAAACTTGCTAAGGGTGCACTCGATGCCTTCATCCAGATCATTGATGAAGACATTGAACAGGGCTGGACCCAGCACTGAGCCCTGGGGAACCCCACTTGTCACTGGCCTCCAGCTGGATTTCACACCATTTACCACCACTCTCTGGGCCCGGCCATCCAACCAGTTTTCCACCCAGGAGAGTGTGCGCCTGTCCAGCCCAGAGGCTGACAGTTTCTCAAGCAGAATGCTGTGAGAAACTGTGTCAAAGGCTTTGCTGAAGTCCAGGAAGACCACATCCACAGCCTTTCCCTCATCCAGTAGCCGGGTCACTTTGTCATAGAAGGCGATCAGGTTAGTCTGGCAAGACCTGCCTTTTGCGAACCTGTGTTGACTGGGCCTGATCACCCGGTTCTCTTGCATGTGCTTCATGATAGCACTCAAGATCACCTGTTCCATGACTTTCCCTGGCACTGAGGTCAGACTGACAGGCCTGTAGTTTCCTGGGTCCTCCCTGCGGCCCTTTTTGTAGATGGGCACAACATCAGCCAGCCTCCAGTCCAGTGGGACTTCCCCAGTCTTCCAGGACTGTTGGAAGATGATGGAAAGGGGTTTGGCCAGCACATCCGCCAGCTCCTTCAGTACCCTAGGGTGAATCCCGTCCGGCCCCATAGACTTATAGCTGTCCAGTCGGGCTAGCAAGGCTCTGACCACCTCCTCTTGGATCATGGGAGCCTCATTATGCTCCTCTAGCTCCTGGGTTTGTACACAGACGGAACGACCCTCCTTACGACTAAAGACTGAGGCAAAGAAGGCATTAAGTACCTCAGCCTTTTCCTCATCCCCTGTTACTGTTGTCCCTTCTGTGTCCAATAGGGACTGTATGGTCTCCCTAGTCCGCCTTTTATTATTTATATATTTGTAGAAAGATTTTTTGTTATCTTTCACTGACTTGGCCAATCCAATTTCTAGCTGAGCCTTAGCCCTTCTGATTTTTTCCCTACACAATCTCACTTCCCTCCTGTAGTCCACCCAAGAGGCCTGTCCCTTCTTCCAGAGGCCATAAACATTTCTCTTCTTCTTGATATCCCTCAAGATCTCTCTATTCAACCAAGCTGGCTTTCTCCCCTGCCGGCTTTTTTTCCGGACCACGGGGATGGCTTTCTCCTGAGCTGCTAGGACCACCCCTTTGAAGAGCTCCCAGCCCTCCTGGGCTCCCTTGCCCTTGAGTACCGTCTCCCATGAGACTTCACCAACCAGCCTGCTGAAGAGATCAAAGTCTGCCCTCTGGAAATTTAATGTTACCGTCTTGCTAACCACCCTCTTCACTTCACCTAGAACAGAAAATTTTATAATCTCATGGTCGCTTAGTCCTAGGCGTCCACCTACCGCCACACCTCCTACAAGGCCTTCTCTGTTCACCAACAGGAGGTCCAGGAGGGCACCTTCCCTGGTTGGTTCATTCACCAACTGTGCAAGGAAGTTATCTCCCACGCACTCCAGGAACCTCCTAGACTGCTTCCTTTCTGCTGTGTTGTACACCCAGCAGATATCAGGCAGATTGAAGTCTCCCACCAGAACGAGAGGCATCGATCTAGAGATTGACCGCAGCTGTTTATAGAAGAGCTCATCAGCTGCTTCTCCTTGGTTGGGTGGTCTGTAACAGATTCCCATCACAAAATCTACCTTCTGGTGGGCTCCTCTGATTTTGACCCACAGGCACTCAACCTCCTCATCTCCACAATCCATCTCAGTGATGTCCAAGTCCTCCCTTACAAAGAGGGCTACCCCACCTCCTCTCCTACCCTTCCTGTCCCGCCTGAACACCTTAGCCATTACAACACCTTTCTTTTCTCTGGTCTTCACTAGAACACTCATTGCTCACAACTATGTGCAGGGTGAGAGGATGATAGCAAGTCAGTCTTGTAGGGAAATAGAACATTATTAGACTGATGAAAAACCAGTCCTACTCCTGTGCAGGTAGACCTCAGACACCGAAACACACCAATTTCTGTCATAGTGCTGACCCTCAGTGTTTACTGAAACCAGAGAAAGAAAGCAGGAGAATAATCTTGGAGAAGACTTAACCTGTGTTTTACCTACAAGCCTTCAGGCTCAGTAAAAAGGAAGACAATCAGAAATCAGCCTGATTTCTGGTAACAGGAAGCTCAAAAGCACTTTGTAGGAGCTTCCAGTCAAGTGGGGCAGATAAAGCCAACTGTGAAACATTATATACAAGAATGAAGGGTAAGGTGCCTCATAAAATTGAGCCCTGTAAGCAGCATGGGTTTGAGCACATAAAGAAAGGGGAAAAAGGATCTTTGACTGGTAGGAGATAGAGAACTACCTTTGAAAAACTTTATGAACCTCTAATAAGCTATATAATTCGCATCTGGGACTAAAAGCCGTTTAGCATTATGCAGCTGGGAGATCCAGAATTAACTTGGGACAAAGCAATGAAAATTTTCTGGTCAAAGAAAGGCACCTCATCACACTGACACAGAGCAATTTCACAGTACACGAATACTGTGAGCATAGAGGAGCATCTAAAACAGCAGATGAAAGCAAACGTGAATCAGAAAGACTTGGAAAGCAGTGCCAAAGTCCACAAGGAATCAGAGAATATTCTGGAATGATGATCACTGCCAAGTGTTTTTCTATAGTTCACACGTCAGTATTGTTGTGCTCTTAGCATGCCAAATCATTGCTTAAACGGCCTCCCCCTTGCCCTGCTCCCTTGAAAAATGTTGACTTTTTAAATCCCCAAACAGATGATTTGTGATTTAGACTACAAACTTCTATAATATACGGAACGAAAAGACTGGTGAAGATCAAAGTCCAGAACTCTGCTAACATATCAGTCCAAGTCAAATACACTCTATTTGGCCTCTCATGGACTGTGAACTACAGCTGTCAGGTGAACTACTCTGGACCAAACTCTGAAGAAAGCCATTGAAACACCTAGCACGTGTTTCATGCTGGTCTCGCCAGCATTTGGGGTGGGGGCTTATTATAGATCTAAAGAAGGCTCATAATTAAACCAGGTGTCATCTGGAAGAGCCAGAAGGCTAATTCCTAGCATGATGCGTTAGAAAAGATGCATGGCAACTATGCAGAACTTGAAAAACCTCAATGAAATACCTCAGCTGTGGAAGAAAACATACCCGGCAAAGGCAACAAAAGAAACATGCAAGAAAAGCTACCCAAAGAAAACCAGGCACCAATACATTGGTGTCAGAAGGAAGGCAGCCACTGTCTCCAGTGTGCCTGGGGAGAGTGATCACTGCGCTGCCATACAAAAATGACTCAACTCTGGATCCTGTTTTGAGGGATGTAAGTTACCTCAAGCATTGTGTTGGACGTCATTGAGATTAACCGAAGGGTCAGGTCTCCTCTTCTCTTGTGGGATACCTGGGGTGAGGCTTAAAGCTCCTTCTCAAATGCAAGCCCACAACTATCAAAAACGTCAGACAGAAAACCCCATATTTTTCTGCCAAAAAGGCAGCAAAAATTAGGTCAAACAGTGGAAAAACTCAAATACACTGTTTATTCTAAACCTAGTATTGCTGCAACAAGCCCGTATCTGTTGGAAGAGCTTTGCCCATTCTGTGGGAGATACCCTGGATTGTTTGCCAATATTCACAGCCTATTTACAGGTCAGATTGTATCACCTTTCATGAATGTTCTTTTCTAAGAGCCACAGGAAAACAAAAACACCTCAGTAAAAGCTTATTTAGCTGCTTGGCTATTCGTTTGTCAAGTTAAGAGCTTCACTGAGAAACCTTTCAAACTGATTTAAGGGTACAGATGACACTGGAAAAGAAACAGTTTTAAGTGCAGTCTTATTAGCAAAATAGTTAAATAAGCACCTGAGTTTAGCTGGCTTCAAATTTTAAAAAACCCTAAATTTTCTTAACAATAAGTCTCATGGATACTGAATGCTGGTGACATGCCTTCAGCCAGCTTATTACAAAATACACTTCTGGGTGTATGGAAGCTAAAATTTACACTGGTAAACAAAGGCACTTGAACTCCCAAAATAGCACTGGAAAAATAAGTTCTCAGAAAAAGACGGAGAACTGTCTGACCTGAAAAAATATATGACTTCTGCTATCACAGGCGCTGCTGTTAATATTCAGTGACTAGGATGAAATCTAAAATGAATTACAAATGAAGAATTGCTTATTAAGCAATTTACTTATCCCTTTTACAAACAGGGTTGGACAATTCCCTCTAGTGCTCCCTTGAGCTTTGCGTCCAGGGTTTTTAAAGATAAGATGCTTTCTTTGAAAGATCATGACTTTGTGTAATAGGTTTAATCAAGAAAATCAATCTAGTTTTCTTCCTAGATTTCATTTATTATCTTCCTCCTCCTCCCTTCACCTGTTTTGCCTGGGGCGGCACTTCATCTCCCTCTCCATCTGCTTGATAACACAACAGCGGCACCTAGAAAAGTGCTTTGAATGGAAAAGAAGGTATGTACCATGGTTTGGTAAAGAAGACAACATCTAGTGAAGAATGTCTGTACAAAAGTCATAAACAAAAGCTGCTTCTTTTTCTTTTCTGAACTTTTGCATAGCTTTTCGAAAAGCAAAAAGGAAGTTGAATATTTGCAGTAACACTTCCAAAAGACCTTGAGCCGGTCTGGTCTTTTGCACTGCTGTCCCCTGAGCGGTACCACATCAAAAGTTCCCAGGTATGTCCCAAACATTCCATCTAGCATGGTACAAGATGCCTGATCTAGCTAACAGGCTCTTTTAGAGGAACCAGACATGAGCTGGTTCCTCCCTTTAGCACTGCAGTGCCTGCATCCTCATCCACGTTAGCCGTGGGCTCCCTGCACCATGCCCTGCTGCATGGAATACATTCCTGGACTTTTGGATCATTTAGGGATCTTCCTTCTTCTCACACCTCTCTCTGGCAATTGCTTGTGCTTGAATATTAACATTAGAAGATATTTCTGCAACCCAAGCAATCTTTTATGTACCTAGTAGTGGTGGAAAAAAAAAAAAAAAAGAAATCTCTCTCTTTTAACAAACTGATCCCCAAGACCTATTTTAAAGCTTTTGTAATGTTGAGGTTAAAAATCAGAGCAGAGCAACCGCTGCCTGAAAGCATTTGCCGATTTTATCCCTAATGTAAATTCACTAACTCCAGAAGCAATACAGGAGAAGTGAATTTAACCTATCAAATCCACACATATGTGAAAAACCACAACTTTCTTCAGACATTAGCTGCCTTAAATATAAAGCTGCATTTTTCCTGGAAACAAATATTTATTCAATACAAAAATCAGTATCATCCTTAACAGAGAAAGTTTGTCTGACACTTCAGTGTTTTAACTCCATGCTTAGAAAATCAGGAAGACGAACATGCAAGTGTAAAGAAAAACATTAAATAGGCTGAAACTTCCAGTAGGTGAAAACAGAGGATTCCAGTGCCATCAGAGATATAATTTAATGCCCTTTGGTTCCAACGGAATTACTCCAATAGATTCACATAGGCTGTTTAGGAGTTTAAAAGTACAGTGATTATGAAATAAAATTAGCTTTGCTCTGAAAGAGAACACCCAGGAGCAAGAGTGGCAGTAGCCATGGCCCCTTTCTCCTTCTGCTCATCGCCCTGCACGGTGAAACGCCTACACCTCTGCGTGAGTGCCTGCAGTATCAGCTGCCAAGCCTGAGTATCCCTCTGTAGGCAGCAGAGGTGATTTAAGAAAATGAAATGTAAAACCACAATTGAAACTATGAACTAGTTAATGCTGCTATAAGACTTCAACGTAAAGCACCATTGTCTCTAAGCTAACTGTATGTTTGTAGCTGGAGAAAAATATGACCCAAAAGGAATAGTTAGGTTAACATCTGTTAATGATTTGTAGAAAGTAATTAAGCTTCCTTCGTGTATGGTAAATGGAAAGAACATGGAAGGCCTTAAATCAAGAGACCTGTCTAAATCAAAGGAAGACCATTCTCTCAGCAGGGTCTCAAGCTGATAGTTTGCCAACTAACATGAACTCAGCAGAATCCTTAAGGAAACTGGGACAAAGGTAACCACTTCCTCAAGAAACCCTCTGACCAAAAACCTGGACACTAGAGGCCATGAACAGGTAATTCACATAGCAAGTGAGGCTTGTGTTAACCAGTAAGACATTAATTAATACGACAGATAATTGATAAATATAAATGTGATGTAATTATGGACAGAGTTTTGTAAAATGAAGAAGAGGATAAATACTGTGTGAAATTTTCTTTGGGCGTGCTAGTTTTGCGAGGTTGCTTGGCTAGCATCCAGCTTTGCGCAAACTGGGATAAAACTCAATACCTCGACTCTGTGTGTTATTAGCTTGCATACTGGATAAAAGAGTCCACAAGACAACTGAGACAACAGAGAGGCAGTCAGGGAACATCCCCACATGGAGAAAGTCTAAAAATAATAATATAATAATAACCCACACATACATTTACATTGTAAAAGTGAATACCATGACTGGGGTGATTCGTAAGACCTCCTCTACAACAGGCTGTGAATGGTTTGAGAAGCATCCAAAGAGAGGCAATGTCAGCTCACACAGAAAGAGTAATAAAGACCATAAATAAAGAACCAGAAACCCTGCTTGAAAAGACAGTGCCAGGGTTGCCTCCACCAATAAAAACTAGCACATAATATGTTTTGAATTGGTCTGTATGTCTGGAAAAGTACTCAGTATATATCAATGACTGACATGGCTGATCACAGTAAAGGACTTCTCTCAACCACGATCAAAATACACCTAAAGACTCTAACACTGACATCAGTAGTGGAATGACTTGCTCTGTCTATTTAGCCCACACCTACGGTGCAATGGAAAGCTGTTTACACAGCACATGCACTGAAATGCATCTGTCTCAGCACAGTCTGTGTTGCTTGCTCGTGCTCCTCACTGCACATTCATTCTTGAGTACCGTCAGCAGACAGCCACATGTTTTCCCATTATTATTTCAAACCAAATTCTTCTTGGATAGACACAGGTTATCAGACCCTAAGTAAAAACAATCTACAAAGGTGTATGCTGGATTAATAACTTATTTCTACAATATTATCTTTGAACAGCCAGCATCCCTAATTGTCAAGTGAATATATGTTTGCTACAGGTTTTTCATACCAGATGCAACACAAATGGGGGAGATCGTGAATTCCACTTCCATGAAAAAACTAGCAAGAAGAAAAACAGTATGCAGAAGATTGCCTGTGTACATCCCAGCCATGAATAAAAGGATGAAGTACAGGGAGAGGTTCCAAAGGACAGAAGAGAGGATACAAAGGGAATAAAAAATGACAGAAATATGTTGTGAAAACAGTCTTATTGGGAAACTTGATGATCTTCCCTTCCCAGTCTGCCTCTTATCCTTTTACAACTGCCCCTGGGTATCCTACGCACCCGTGAATGGCGCTAAATATAATTTACTCTGTCAAAATTTCACTGAATGTCTTGTTAATAAAACGAAATATTTCCTGTCTGCTGTTCTGCAGTGTTTTTTGATTTCCTCAGACTGGCACCCTGTGCTAGGAGAAGCTAGCAAGTGGCAAGCAGCTACCAAGCAGACTGGCAAGTTCACCACTCACATACAAGCAGCTGTTACGCAGCCCTGTGTGCAGCAGGGACAGAAAAAACTTTCACTGATTAGACAGCAGTTACTCTCAGCTTTAACTGTTATCTCTCATTACCCTTCTCCCTTGTTATTGCATCAGGAGCTCAGAGGATCCTGCTTGCCAGAGCAGCGAGGTGAGTTGCTGGCAGCTCCGATTGGACTCCCCGCTGGAGCAGGAGTTTGTGCAACCCAGCTCAGCCCCATAAATCAGATTTGCTGTGACAGGACTCCCTCCTCGCCCGATTTCTTCATATAGGATTGCCAGTTGTCAAACTAGGCAGAAGGGATAACTTGTGACAGTACAGGTGCAAAAATTCAGTTAAATTAATTTTTACCACTTGTTAATTATTATAGGTTTCCTCTTCCCAGGCAGTGCACATTGTCACCCAGGAACAGGGCAGAGGGAAGACTTTGAAGACAGGCTGATGAAACATGAGGCTCCGCAGATCACAGTCTCCACAAGGAGATAGAGGCCAGTTCTAATACTGGAGAAATCTGCTAAGATGCTGTTCCCTCAGATGAACTTTTTCTGTTCTTCCACAGAATACAACAGTGTGGGCTGTGCTCAGGCAACAGCAGAGCCTATTGCTTCATCGAGCTGCCATTTATTAGGTTTTCAAGGGCTTCCAACCGTTCTCTTATGGATTACCTGGTTGCTGTCAGTGCTGTCAGGTACGCTGCAGGCTGACTGATGCATCTGCAGCAACTATTTGTCCAAGGTGACTAGGTTTTTGACATTTCAAATGCTGCATTCCTAAAGATACCAAAAAGATTCCTCTCTACCTACTATCAAGGACATTCCCCTGGACTGATTTTGGAGGAAATATTTTTTTTTCCAGATTCCTGGCTTTTACTGGAATCAGTATGACTGATAAAAGCGGGAAATACTCCTACCATGTTCCTTCTGCAGAGATCTATGCAACAGCAAGAGAAGGAGGCTGTCGGGAGAAAAGGGCAGGGGGGAAACAGCTTGATTCATGTTTAGCCAGATTATAGGGATCCTGAAGGTACCCTAAAGTTGCTGCTTTACCCCATTGCCTTGAAAAATCTGCTTTCTTGGCACAGCACTTGGCGACATCTGTGTTCACCAAGTTGAATGGGGGACATGAGACCTTCCTAACTCTGAGGTTATTTTCAAAGATACTGAGGACACACTGAAAATCATAGAAACCGAGCGGATGCAGTTTTCTCAAGTATTGTATTGCAGCAGACAAACTTCATCTCTCCATGGAAATGAGGGTAGAGCTTTGCTTCTCATAGCCAATAATTTTGCTGATGTCTTAAGGAAATTACTGGGAAAAAATGGCATCTCCATGATCAAGCTATTTTTAGGACCATTCAAGATAATTTCTAGACAAGTGATGTCGAATTTGGAACAATCCTTAAAAAAACAGAGAAGCTGTCAGTATGGCTTATACAGAACTGATTCAGCATCTGAAACATGCTCTCCTCTAGCTTGTCATTTTTTCCACCCATATTTTTTTTACTTTTCCCCTTCTCTCAGCTGAATGGTGAATCACCATCCTCTGACAATCTCATGGTAATGAAAAAATCATTTGGTTTCTGTTTGCTCCAGGATGTTTCCTTATAAATCATGTAAATCTGGGCTCTTCAAATTATTCTTACACCTTTATAAGGTTTGATTTTGTAAAGTTGCCTCAAAGATATTTTTTACAACAGGCAATTTTTGCTCATAGGAAGCAGTTTGATCATACATAAAGCCAATATTTTATTACCCAAACATATCTCCTAAAACATGAGTAGATTACACAAGTCTGTTTGCTGAGTATTTCCTCCTACATCATATGGCAAACGCCAAGAACTTTTGTAACCTTTGGTCTACATAACTCTGAAGGAAAAGTGATGAAATATGAAGATGTTGTACCTAAAGATGACAGTAAGTAGGGTTCATTGACCTAGAAACAAGAGCACAAAATGTGTGTCAGAGCAAAGAAGCTGCGCTATTCACATGTGTGATGGTCACACGTCCCCAGATCAAAACCTAGAGTGGTCTGTGTAATTCTGGAGAGAATTTACGCACGTTCTTTTTGTTAAACCGCATTGCTAATCACAGGTCAAAGCTGCTAAACATTCATCTTCCAGAATAAAAGTAAAGTTAGCTCTCTTTCTTTGTGTGCTTATTACATAGGCCAATTAGATCAACACATTTGTTGCTTTGAAGATCACATAACTGCAGCCGTTGTACCTGCAGAACTACTCAGCTGTCCCATCGTTGTCGGTGTTCTCTGATGAGCAACACAGCTAGGGACTAGATGTAATGAGACAGGTATGCTTAATTGACTGTACTGCATTTAGTCTGGTAATAGAGTAAAAATAGCCAAATGCTAGTCTGCTTTAAATTAGATCCAAGCCAGACTGACAGGCAAAAAAAACCCCAACAAAACCAAAACCAAAAAACCTCAAGACTGCCCCCTAATGCCAACAGCAGAATTTTGCTCAGACAGCACTTCTATTAGGTAAAACTTGAGAACTTAGTCAGGGAACTTAGCATTTTCAAACAATAACTTGAGCGAAAAAGCACACATTCTACTTCTTAACTAGCAGGCAATTTCTCGTTTTACACAGATTAAAAAAAAAAAAAGAAAGAGCTCTGGTGCTACTGACAAATTCACAACTAAACCATGATTTTTGAAGCAAATATTCTCTTTCTCGATGATTTATATGCTATTATGTTTCCCAATAGTACTTACTGCTTTTGCTATTTCTATTGTTTTGAAAGGAGGGTGGCTTGCTTATTGTTATTATACAGTGGTATTTAAAATGCACCAATGTTTTTATTCAAGAAACAAATCTATCAATAAGCTTATTCAAAGCAAGGTAAATTGGTAATGAATTGGGAAAGAACTAACTTGGGTGATAATATAAATGCCTAACGAAACATACTTGGGATCGCATTAACTGTATTTTTAGAAATATATCAGCTGGTGTCCACATTATGGACAGCCCATATTGTCACCTGGTGTAAATCCTGAGACATCGTCCACCAGGCACTGCTTCATCATATGGAATTTCATGCACCTGCTCACACACAGTTAATTTTCAGCAACTCGATCAGAAAAAAAGGTGTCAGAAACTTTAGACCACGGTGAAGATCACTAGAGGGCAGTAGCCAACACCTAATCTCTCCAGAGTTTCCCACAAAGTTTTGAAGGCTTGCACACGAGGAAAGGGCAGAGCAGCCTTTCCAGTGAATATGCTGGTGTGTTGAAAGCGAAAAAGAAACCTTCTTGTTTGCTACAAGCACTACTATCCCTCGACATTAAGCTATTTTTTTTAAGTTCCTTGTGACAAGTAATAGAGGCAATGATGTTTCTTTATTTAATGATGTTTGCCTTTAGCATCACAGATGAGCTGTGGAAGAATTGGAATGTCTCTACCTTGCAAATGCCAGCAGCAAACTGTGGGACTAATTCTCCACTCCCTCCTGTCTTGTCAGCCACGTACCACGTGGCATGGTGATGACATTCCAATCCACATTTCATATCAATTTTCATGTATGCATATGAGGTAACAGTGCAGAACTGAGTACTTTTATATCAAGGACATATTTATAATTGCTGCAGTGAAACAATGCCAGGTCAGTCAAATAGAGTATGTGATTCCAGCGCTTGGCACTGACATACTCTTCCCTGCTCTCCTTGCTAGCACTGGCACATCCATGCTTCATTTTCTCCATCCCATTGCAAAACACAGTTTCTTAGAAAAAGTAGTATTTTATGTCTGGATCTTCATTACAGGCTGGGTGCCCAGGCATGCTCCTATCTGTGCCATCAAGGAGGTGAGATACGAATGTGAAGGAAGAATGGACCCTGAGACCATGCACAAGGTGGCTACATACTCTTATGGTATGCGAAATAACCTTCCATTAAAAGGTCCATAGAAACAGAAACATCATTAAAGCCAGAGGGGACATGGGTACTTCTTCCCAACCTGGTGTAATTAGTTTATATAATAAACCAGATGAAATGAGAAGTGATGGCACTGCATCTAGCACAGACATGGTTTCCAGTGTTCTTAAAAACCCCTTCTTTTCATTTAGCAGTACTAATAGTATTTGGCAGTTTGTGCTTCTGCTTCAGGATTCATGGATTTCATAAAAAATTACATTTCTATTCTACTGGTTATGGGGAATGCTTGAAAACCTGACCCATAAAGGCTGGAGGAGGAAAAGCTAACAACAGAAAACCACAAAAATAAGCCACCTTACTTACAATTTTAACCCCCTGTTTTTTAACCCCCTAGTTTTTCACTCAACAGATTAGGAGCTTGGCTCTTGATCCGCAAGTGCTGGGTTTTCAATATACTCTTAACTCTTCCCATAAAATGGGGCTTATCAGAGAATTATTTGGTTACCATCTGATACCCCTATGTCAGATCTACCCAGTTTTGGCAGAAGAATGGCCCTACAAGGTTGGACCAGAGCTCTGTTATCCTCTCTCTGACCTTAGATAGTGGTGCACTAAGGAAGAATAAAAGAAAAGGGGGAGCAGGGGGTGATGCCTACCCAAAATACTTTGACAGCTTTTAAAGGAGTTTTTTTGTATTATACAGTCATGTTTTGCCTGTGTAGCAAAGAGGTCTCACCTTGCTATTCCTGAAGGTATACATGTGCAAGAAGTGATTATTTTAAATCCAGGACATGCAATCTAATTTCACACTTGTTTTTGAGAAACCTGAGGGATCTTCACATGTTACCATAACTGCTGGGATTGCCTTTTGACCATGAGTCCACAAACAAGAGAGGGCTCCTTGGCAGTGTTCAAAGACAAAGAACTAGAAGGACTACCGAAACTTCCCAGGACACTTACCAGTGCTCAGCCAGAAAGGTGGGACTTTCACAGGACATAAACTCAGATAGCAATGGAAAGCCTTTAACTCTTGTAACATACCTTTCCCCAGCGGAGAACAGAACAGCGCCTCTCAGCTGCGCACCCCAGACTTCCCTTTCTGGTTGTATCCATCTCTTCTCTCTTTGAATAAACAAGACACACAAAACACTAGATTACTCAAAGCTCCTTCAGGATTCAGAGACACAAGCTATGTCAGCCTTCAGCAACAATGACCCCTCTGTACCAATGAAAAAGAGCCAGCAGAAAGGCCACACACCCAATAATAATGAAGCTGCAAAGGGCAACTGGATGGGGCCGTAGTCCTTGCCTAGGAGACACAACAGACTCTGCAAGAACACTGAGGCATCAGTCCCTTTCTCTTTTTTATTTCACAGTACAAACTTTACATTAACTGCCTTCACAAAGTCTCTGAGATCCTACATTTATCCTGCTCACCATAAACCTGATGCTGCATAATTCTAACAAAAGCCAACTGTTCATGGAACATGCAAGACCACTGGTATCACCTCACGTTTTCTGCAGAGGAAGGGAAATGGAGGGATGGTTCCCATCATCTAGCCTCTTTTTCTGCATTTGTGCCATGGCTGCTACAAGACCAACATTTAAACTCAAAAAGCTGGGCACAGCCCATCCATAATGCAGTCCCATCATCCTAAATCTCTCAGAGTCAGCAACAAGGGCACATTTCAGAAATAATTCTCTGGAAGCCACTGTAATAGGGTGTAGTGTTTGGTCCACTTGATCTCTGGGAAGTCAGAGCAAAGCTGGACTGACCCAAGGATTGTTGCTTTGCTGAAAAGGAGTCCTTTAAGTTTCCAGTCCACTCAATAAACTCAGCACTGAGGGCTCATAATAATAGGATGCATGAACTATGGCATTACTAAATTAGTAGATTTTGCAGTGTCCATAAAGCTCTCATAGGGGTCCCGTTTTCCACTTCAGCTAGAAAGAAAATAACAGCTAGGAGTTACAAAGGACTCTAGAGGGAATTAAGCTCAGAAGTCCTATTGAATTAGCATTGTTTACAGAGCTGTCATAAGTATAATGGATGTTAATGAGTCTTTAATGAGAGAAGTTACAACGCAACATGTGGTGAAGGATAATCAACAAAAAGGCTGTGCTTCCCTCCCATTTATTCTGCCTGACACAGGTGTAGAAGCTCTGAAACTAAATGAATCACATCCTATTGAGAATGGAGAAAAAGAGCTGAATCTGGACTATAACTTAAACAAAACCAAAACAAACAAAACCACAAACAAACAAACAAACCCCAACAACTCTTTTATGCCAAGCCAAACTGAGACTGAATTACACCAGGACTAAATGTTCAAATAGAGAGCTCACAGAATTACAGAGCCAGAGGATGGCTGAGGTTGGCAGGCACCTCTAGAGGTTGCATCTCTGGTCCAACCTCCCTGCTCAAGCGCGGATGCCTAAAGCCAGTTCCCTAGGACCACGTCCAGACAGCTTTTTCATATCTCCAAGGATGGAGACCCCACAGCCTCTCTGGGCAACTTGTTCCAGTGATTAACCACCGTCACATCAGAAAAGATTTTTCCCCTCTTTAGGCAGAAACTCACGTGTTTCCATTTGTGCCCATTGTCTCTGGTCCTGTCACTGGGTACTTGGCTCCAGCTTCTTTATAGCCTTCCTTAAGGTATTTATATATGTTGACAAACTTCCCCCTGAGCCTTCTCTTCCCCAGGCTGAACAGTCCCAGTTCTCTCAGCCTCTCCTCATATGTGAGATGCTCCAGTCCCTTAATCATCCTTGTGGCCCTTTGCTGGACTCCCTCCAGTTTGACCATCTCTTGTCACCTACTGTGGAACCCAGAAATAGACCCAGCACTCTAGGTGTGCACTCCCCAGTGCTGAGTAGAGGGGACAGATCACCTCCCTTGACCTGCTGGCAACACCCCTCCTAATGCAGCGCAGGATCCCATTAGCCATCTTTACTACAGATGGTTTGGTACGTTGCTGGCTCATGTTCAACTCAGTGTCCACCAGGTCCTCCCAGGTCCTTTTCCACAAAGCTGCTTTCTAGTTGATTATCCTCCAGCATGTACTGGTGCAAGACGTTGTTCCTCCCCAGGTGCAGGTCTTTGCACTTCTCTTTGCTGAACTCAACAAAGTTGCTGAGAGCAACTTTCTCCAGCCTGTTGAGATCACTCTGGATGGCTGAATAACCCTCTGATGTATCAGCTGCTCATCAGTTTTGTGTCATCTGTGCACTTGCTGACAGTACACTCTGCCCCATCATCTGGGTCATTAATGAAGATATTAAATGGAACTAGATCCAGTATTGACCCCTAGGGTATGCCACTAGTTCATGGATGCCAGACTTCAGGCCACAGATCATCCCTCTCTGATCTCGGTCATTCAGCCAGTTTTCAATCCCTATTACTGTCTGCTCATCCAGCTTGCACATCATCAGCTCCTCTATGAGGATGTTACAAGAGACAATGTCAAAAGAGGGAGGTAGACAATATCCGCTGCTCTCCCCTCATCCACCAAGTCAACTGGTTCTTTGTAGAAGGTTATCAGGTGGATCAAGCACAACTTCACCTCTATGAAGCCGTGCTGAGGGGAAGTTTCAACTTTTTTTGGTTTTTACTTCTTTTAGTTTTTAGTTTTGACTAAGACTGGAGAGGAGGCGGTAGAGATTTTATCAGCATTATAAGTGTCATTGCAGAAAGAACCCTTGTACTTTCTGAACCAAATCTTTCAGCCCTTATTCACATCAGGCAGCCACTAAGTGTCACTATTTAGACCACCTCAGTCACAAGCAATCTAAGGCACCCCTCACCAAAGATTCATGACCACCTAAGTCCCTCTGAGATGAAAATGTCAGAATTCTCATTTCGACGGGCTGTCGTTTAAAGAGCAATGCATCCTCCCCAGTGGTGATGTGGCTGAGCAGATAGCTACCAGCAGCAAAGCTGCAAACATCTCTCCACCGCTTTGGGGGACCCACCTAGCACAAACACAACATGCTGCCTCGAGTTTCACAAAGCTGTGTCAGGTCAGGTCTTCTGCTGAGGTAAATCAGTATAACAGATTTAACTACATCTGGTTTTAATCAGTGAAGCATTTTTTCCCATATAATTCTGTACACATTAGCTATATACATATAAGCCTGAAATTTTACATTTGACAAAAAACAGCCCACAAAGGAGATGCTACAAATTACAGGAGCACATGAGAGAGGATGACTCAAATCTTCTCTCCTCCAAAAATCAATACTTTTAGAAGCCCTTTCTGTAGGTGCTACCCAGCAGTTCTCTTTTCTAATTTTTTACTACAAGAGATATCCTGTCAGCTTGCACAGTGCTGTCAGACAGACTGCCGAGCAGGGCTGCTCCAGAAAGACGGTCAATAAAAGATCACAGTCAGTTCAGTGGAGAACAAATGAGACTGCAGGCAAGGGAACAGTCACCTCTGTGTGATCTTGGGGGAGGATCATTTTGGGGATGACCAAGTCAAGCTGCTGAGCAGGTGATTTAATGTATTTTGAGGTATTCTGTGTACCCACTGAAACGTCTGTTGAAGTCCTTAAATAAAGTGCGACCTTTTTCAAGTGCCCCATTTTTAATCTTCCTCTTCTGTTGCCACAGCCATCCACAGCATAATGATGCTGAGGGTGACAGGCAGACTGCAGATTGCAACTCGTGTTCAAATCAGTAAGGATGAAAATGTGTAAAATTACGAAAAGTAAGTCTTTATGAATATAACAGCCTTCTAACTTGCATTCATACAAACCAGAGTAACCCAAAAGCAAACCAGATCAGATTTAACATTTATCAAAGGCTTTTAATCCTGAACAACAAAGTGTATTATAGGAACCTGAACATATATGTCTATGGGACCTGATGAGATGCATCCCAGAGTCCTGAGGCAATTGGCAGATGTGGTTGCCAAGCTACTCTCCATGGTATTTGTGAAGTCCTGGCAATCAGCAGAAGTCCCTAGTGACTGGAAAAAGGGCAACGTTATGCCCATTTTTTAAAAGGGTAGAAAAGACGACCCGGAGAACTACCAACCCATCAGCCTCACCTCTGTGCCTGGGAATGTCATGGAACAGATCCTCCTAGAAGCTGTGCTAAAGCACATGGAGGATTGGGAGGTGATTAATGGCAGCCAGCACGGCTTCACCAGGGGCAAATCCTGTATGACCAACGTAGTGGCTTTTTATGATGGGGAAACCACAGCAGTGGACAGGGGTAAACTGAGAGATGTGATCTATCTAGACTTCTGTAAAGCCTTTGACACAGTCCACCACAACATCCTTCTCTCTAAATTGGAGAGACATGGATTTGATGGGTGGATGGTGTGGTGGATAAGAAACTGGTTGGATGGTCATATTCGAAGAGTAGCGGTCAATGGCTCAAAGTCCAGATGGAGATCCGTGACAAGTGGTGTCCCTCAGCGGTCTGTACTGGGACCGGTGCTGTTTAATATCTTCATCAATGATACTGACAGCGAGACTGAGTGCACACCAAGTTTGCCCACAACACCAAGCTGAGTGGTGTAGTTGTCACACTGGAAGGATGGGATGTCACCCACAGGGACCTGAAGAAGCTGGAGAAGTAGGGCTGTGAGAACCTCATGAGGTTCAACAAGGTCAAGTGCAAAGTCCTACACCTGGGTGGGGGCAATCCCCTATTTCAATACAGGATGGGAGATGATGTGATTGAGAGCGGCCCTGTGGAGAAGGACTTGGGGATGCTGATTGATGAGAAGCTCAACATGAGCTGGCGATGTGTGCACTCAGCCCAGAAGGCCAACCGCATCCTGGGCTGCACCGAAAGAAGCGTGGCCAGCAGGGCGAGGGAGGGGATTCTGCCCCACTATTCCTCTTGTGAGACCTTATCTGGAGTACTGTGTCCAGTTCTGGAATCCTCAACACAAGAAGGATATGGAACTGTTGGAACAGGTCCAGAAGAGGGCTACAAAAATGATAAGAGGGCTGGAGTATCTCCCGTATGAGGACAGGCTGAGATAGTTGGGCTTGTTCAGCCTGGAGAAGAGAAGGCTCTGAGAAGATCTTATAGCAGCTTTCTAGTACCTGAAGGGGCTACAAGAAAGCTGGAGAGGGACTGTTTACAAAGGCTTGTAGCGATAGGACTAGGGGCAATGGGTATAAACTGGAGAGGGGCAGACTTAGGCTAGACATAGGGAAGAAATTCTTCACCATGAGAGTGGTGAGGCACTAGCACAGGTTGCCCAGGGAAGCTGTGGCTGCCCCATCCCTGGAGCTGTTCAAGGCCAGGTTGGATGGGGCCTTGGGCAGCCTGGGCTGGTGGGATGTCCCTGCCCATGGCAGGGGGGTGGAACTCAATGATCTTTAAGGTCCCTTCCAACCCAAACTATTCTGTGATTCTCTGATGATTCTATGAAATTGCACTACAAAACACACTTAAAATGAAACAGGCCTCCTCAGAGATTGGAATATGACAAGCACATCGCAGCACTCTGGAGTACTACTGACAGGGAAGTCCCGTCTGCCACCACAAGCACCAAGAGATACTTGGTGACTTTTAAGAAGTTGTGATAACAATCTAAGTTTTAGAGTTTTTAGGATCAAAGTTTAGTTTATGGGCATTGTTATATCTCATAGCATGGGAATACCACCATCTGCTGAAGCACAAACAGAGCTTCCTTGAGCAGTCTGAGCTTTCGAGGACAGTGTCCTGTAATCGACCAAAAATTGCCAGAGAGATGACTACAAGTGAGGCTTCTTCTGCGAATGACCTCCTTGGGATGGAGTCCCAAGTTCTGTCATGTTTTCACCTCCTCCCTACTGATGCTTTCATTTGTGGCAGGTGAACAAAACAGAGAAGCATGGTCCTTCAAGTGGGTCAGAGGAGGAAGACACAGAGGCTATATCCAGAAGCAACAGTAGCATTGAGGTAAGAGGTACATCTCCAGATAGGGAACAAGATAATGGCCAAGCAGCCCCAGACTTGCAGGCAAAAAGAGTTAGGAGCTATGCAAAGACTGGAAACTCCGATTCCAAACTTGCCTGCCCATCCTAGCCTCACTGAGAGTGCAAGAATAAACAGACTCACGGCAAAAGCCTGTACAGTGTCAGGAGCCAGAGTCAGAATATGTACAGCCGAGGGTTAAACTAGTAAGTGAAATGTCTTCTTTTGTGGTTCAGATCACCGCTTCTTCACAGATCCAGGATTGCCAAGTAATAAAGTTACCTCCTCCTCTAAGTAGGATCCGTTGCACTGTTTGCATTCTCCCATTCCCCACCAGCCAGGAGATCAGCCAGGAGTCTGACTGCCGTTACGCAGCAGGACCTCCAGGAGCAGGACTGCTCTCCAGAGCCCCACACTGGAGCAGCAGGCAGGCACTAGGCCAACGTTAGCCCCAGGAACATTGTGACACTTGACACTGCACTTGATCCACCAGTTGCATGGACAATACTTTCCATAGGAGACTCGACAGTGGCTTCTTGCACGCACACAGTGCCAGTGATTTATTTGCAAGCCTAATTATCTGCAGCTTGGTGAAGTGATTGTATGTAAACACAAGGTTATATAGGAGTCAAAAAAGAAAAGGTAGTTAAGGAAAAAAGGGGAGACAATCTATTTTCACAGAATCATTAAGTTGTAAAACACCTCAGAGATCATCAGCTCCAACTGTACCTGTCTACTACTAGATCATGTCCACAAGCACCTCATCTACCTGCTTTTTAAACACCTTTGGGGATGGTGACTCAACCACCTTCCCGGGCAGCCTGTTCCAGTGCCCAATGACCCTTTCTGTGAAGAAGTTTTTCCTAATGTCCAATCTAAACTTCCCCTGATGCAGCTTGAGGCCATTCCCTCTTGCCCTATCACCTATCACTTGGGAGAAGAGACCAACACCCACCTCTCTTCAACCTCCTTTTAGGTAGAGCAATAAGGTCTCCCCTCAGCCTCCTCTTCTCCAGGCTAAACGACCC
This sequence comes from Phaenicophaeus curvirostris, assembly GCF_032191515.1. NCBI lineage: Eukaryota > Metazoa > Chordata > Aves > Cuculiformes > Cuculidae > Phaenicophaeus > Phaenicophaeus curvirostris. The sequence goes on from NC_091395.1 coordinate 44,426,010, forward strand.
CAGTTCCCTCAGCCAGTCCTTGTAAAACTTGTTCTCCAGCCCCCTCACCAGCTTTGCTGCCCTTCTCTGGACCCGCTGCAGGACTTCAATGTCTTTCTTGTGGTGAGGGGCCCAGAACTGAACACAGGATTCGAGCAGCGGTCTCACCAGTGCCGAGTACAGAGGGAGAATAACCTCCCTGGACCTGCTGGTCACGCCGTTTCTGATACAAGCCAAGATGCCATTGGCCTTCTTGGCCACCTGGGCACACTGCTGGCTCACGTCTCTAGGTCAAAAATTACATTTCGTTAATTTTTGCTCATAAAAAGGCAGAACTGGAGGCCGCTGCAGAGCAGCCTGACCGCTCCCCAGGGCCGCTCCCCGCGCAGGGCACGGACGACAGCGCCAGGACCGACGGGGCCGGGGGGCAGCGAACTAACGTTACAGCTGCCGGTCTCAGCCGCAGCCGCAGCCGGTGCCCTCCCCTTCCTCCTCCGTCCCGGCCCAAGGGCCGCGCTCCCGGGTTCTGCTGCCCCGCCAGGCCCGAAGGGGCGCGCACGGCGGGGCCGGCGGGGCCCGGGGCGCAGCCCGGCCGGGGGGGACCCCGGGGCCGCGGGGAGCGGGCGAGGGGCGGCCGGGGGGGGGGCAGGGATCCCGGGCGGCCCCGGGGACCCGGGCGGGAGCGGGGAGGCGGCGGGGGGAGGCGGGGAGGCGGGGGTCCCCCCGGGTCGCCAAAGAGCCGAGCACGCGTGTCCCGCCGCGAGATGCGACGGGCGCTCGCGGCGACTTAAAAAGATGGAATTTTAAAAGATTAAAGAGTCTTCTCGTGGCTGCCCGGCGAGGGAGACGCCCCTGCGGCTGCAGCCGAGCCCCGAGCCCCCGAGGGGGCGGCCAGCGAGGAAATAAACAACTTCCCTCGAGTGAAAAAGTTCTCCCGCAGGTGCCCGCAGCTGGCGGTTAACACAGGCGGTAAGAGGATCAACTCCATCTCCGCCAGGGGAGCGGAGGAGGAGAGAGAAAAAAAAAAAATAAAAGCCCCCGCGTTTGCTATTCAGAGTTTAGTTAATTTGGATGATAACGGTTAGTGTTTAATCCCATTGTACGAGAATGAATATAGCGAAACCTACACGGCTCTCGGAGAACTAAAGCGGCAGCAGCACCGCGCCCGGGAGGGACCGGGAGGGACCGGGAGGGACCGGGGCCGCCGGCTCCTCTGCTGCGGGGGCCAGAGGGCCGGGGTCGGCGGCGGCCTCCGAGGGCACCCCGGGGAGACCAGGCGGGGATGGGTTCGCACAGCATCGTGGAATCGTCCGGTTGGAAAAGACCTCTGAGAACGTGGAGTCCAACCGCACCTGTCCGCTACTAAACCGGAGCATCCCTGAGCCCCTCCTCTACCCGTCTTGTAAACAGATGCAGGGATGGTGACCCAGTCGCCTCCCCGGGCAGCCCCTGCTGGTGCCCCGTGACCTTTTCGGTAAATCATTTTTTCCTGATGTCTAATCTAACCCTCCCCCGGTGCACCTTGAGGCCATTCCCTCTTGTCCCATCACCCATCACTCGGAAGAAGAGGCCCACACCCACCTCGCTACAACCTCCTTTCAGGTAAACGTAGCCAGGGGCCCTCGGCCTCCTTTCCTCTAGGCTGGATAACCCCAGTTCCCTACGGGTTTTTATAGAATCACAGAATCACTAGGTTGGAAAGGAACCACTGGATCATCAAGTCCAACCATTCCTATCAAACACTAAACCATGTCCCTTAGCACCTCGTCCACCCGTGCCTTAAACACCTCCAGGGAAGGTGAATCAACCACCTCCCTGGGCAGCCTCTGACAGTGCCCAATGACCCTTTCTGTGAAGAATTTTTTCCTAATGTCCAGCCTAAATCTCCCCTGGTGGAGCTTGAGGCCATTCCCTCTTGTCCTGTCCCCTGTCACTTGGGAGAAGAGGCCAGCACCCTCCTCTCTACAACCTCCTTTCAGGTAGTTGTAGAGAGCAATGAGGTCTCCCCTCAGCCTCCTCTTCTCCAGGCTGAACAACCCCAGCTCTCTCAGCCGCTCCTCATAAGGCCTGTTCTCCAGCCCCCTCACCAGCTTTGTTGCTCTTCTCTGGACTCGCTCCAGAGCCTCAACATCCTTCTTGTGGTGAGGGGCCCAGAACTGAGCACAGGATTCAAGGATCAGGATCAGGCACCGGCCGCCCCCTCCTGCCCCCCCCCCGGGCTCCCCCCGTCGGGGTCCGCGGCTCCGTTCTTGGCGGGGGGGGGATGGCACCGGGCAGCCCCGCGGCGCCGTGCCGGTCCCGGAGGCGCACGGGCGGCCGTGGCGAGGGCCGGGGATGGGGGGGGGGGGGGGGGGCGGCCGAGCCCTCGTTGGCGGCGGCGGGGGCGGCGGGCGGGGCGGGGCGGGGCGGGAGCCCCCCCCGGGGCGGCCCCGGCGGGCGGTGCGGGCGGCGCGGGGGCTCCGGGTGCGCTCGGCGGGCTCGGAGCGCGGCTGCCCGGGCGGAGGGCGGCGGAGAGGAAGGCTGACAATGCTGTGAAAATATGTTTGCAGAAAATAGACAATTGTTGGATTAAACGTATTCAAGTATGAAATAATGCCTTTTTGTGTAAAAAACCTCAGCAATGTGAGCGTACAAAAGTTCCCCTGTGGCAGTTTCGTGCTCCCTTTGTGAGCTGCGCGCTCCGGCGTCTCCACTTGGCGCGGTTAACTCGGAGCCCCCCTTTAAACGCGATTGTTTCTTTCTTTTTAATGACATTTACCGGATCAAAACATGCTGTTAATTCGATCAGAAAGCTTTACCCTCCTTAACAATGCCACAATAATTTCTCCTGAAGTTTGTTAAATTGACCAAAATTAGGCAAATGAATAGGGGGTCTGTCGGCGACCCCGCTCGCAGGTGACACCGAATAATGCACTCTCGGACCAGCTGCGATCCCCTCTTTATTTGCCCCTCTTTTCTTTGACCCGCATTATTAAAATTTAGGCCCAATGAAACTATTCATACTTTTCAATGGGACATTTTCCTATAGGATAATAGGCTACAAATTGAGCCTCTCCAAAGGAGACGGGGGGAGTAGGGGGGGTAAAACAACAACGCACAGACGCGCACACCACACAAAAAAGGAGCGTCGTGTGCCAAAGGCTGGCGAGAGCCTCCCCGGGCCGGCGGAGGAAAAAAAAAAAACAAAAAAAAAACAAAAAAAAAAAGGAGGGGGGCGAGGGAGGGGGGGATATCGTGTGCCAGCCCCCCGGTCCCACACCTGCTGGGGTGTCCCCGGCGCATAAAGCGGTGTAAACAAAAAAAGCCTCGCTGCCATCTCTTATAAAGATGGACGTGTCACCAAGTCGTGTGAGAAAAGCCTGAGAACAAACGGGGCCACTCCGTCTCCAAGGGTTCTCCCTTGAACTGGGCGGAACAGCCTATTAAGGGCTTACTTAATTACTTTAATGACTCTGGACAGGCTTTAAAATGCAGTCAGCGCCGGGGCTGAGGGGAGGGGGGGGTGGGATTTGCAGGCAGGCGGCGGGGATGGGGCCGGGGATGCGGCGAGAGGGGCGCAGGGCGCGATGCGCCCTGCGCCCCTCTCGCCGCATCCCCGGCCCCATCCCCGCCGCTATTGTGGGACCATCACGTGTGTCCCCGAGGTCCACGTGGGGTGACACAGCTGGGCCGCCCCCCGGCTGCGTGGAGAGGGAGGGGAAGCCAAAAAAAAAAAAGGAAAAAAAAAAAGATCTCCGCAAACCCTCATCCCTCTCTCGCCCCCTGATCTTTAATGCATACATTCCCCCGGCGCCGCTCGCCCCTAATCCTGTGGGATCAGCGGGGCCGTGGAGGCCCCCCCCCCCCCGCCTCGGGGTCCCCCCCAAGAAGTGATGGCTTTATAAAGGGGACTGGAGGAGAGCGGGGAGGCAGTGACGCGATGGCCTCCAAGCTCAAGGAGCGGAGGGTGAGTGGCCTCCCTCCGTTGCGCGCACGGCTCGGCGGGGGCTCCCGGCGGCCCCGCACCCCTCATGGCCTCCCCCTTCAAAGGAAAACACCCCCGCACCCCTCAAATCGACCTGCCGGGCCGGGGCCGCCCGCACAGACGGGGATCCCCGAGGAGGGGGAGTGGGGGACGGGACGGAGGAGGGGACCCCGAGCATCCCTCCCGGTACCTCGACGCGCCAGGCGCCGCCGCTCGGAGCGGGGTCGGGACCGGCTGCCCGGGACGGGTCGCGGTGGGGGGCGACTGCCCCGGCCACATCGGCCCCGGCTGCTTCGCCCCCCTCTCCTCCCTCCTTACCCCACCCCGTCTGTTTGGCAGAGGACGCCGGTTTCTCACAAGGTGATTGAGAAGCGGAGGAGGGACCGCATCAACCGCTGCCTCACCGAGCTGGGGAAGACGGTGCCCATGGCTCTGGCCAAGCAGGTAGGCGGCGGGGGGGGGGTTGGGGGGCCATGCGCCCCTGACCCCGGGGCGGGGGAGAAGAAGTCATGCCCCCCCCCCCCCCTCCCCCGTCCGCCGCAGAGCTCGGGGAAGCTGGAGAAGGCGGAGATCCTGGAGATGACGGTGCAGTACCTGAGAGCCCTGCACTCGGCGGATTTCCCCCGCGGCCGCGAGAAGGGTAGGTCGGGGAAAACCGTCGGGGCGGGGCGGCCCCGGCTCCCCCCGGGCGCGCCCTGAGCAGCTCGGCCCCGCCGCCTCTCCCCTCCAGCAGAGCTGCTCTCCGAGTTCGCCAACTACTTTCACTACGGCTACCACGAGTGCATGAAGAACCTGGTCCACTACCTGACGACGGTGGAAAGGATGGAGACCAAAGACACCAAATACGCCCGCATCCTGGCTTTCCTGCAGTCCAAAGCGCGCTTCGTCTCCGAGCCCCTCTTCGCCTCCCTGGGCTCCCTGCCGGAGCCGGACTTTTCCTACCAGCTGCACGCCGGGGCCGAGTGCCCCGGGCACGGCTCCGGGGAGCCGCTGCCGTCGGGGGGGCCCTTCCCCTGGCACGGCGCCGCCCGCAGCCCCCCGCTGCCCTACCCGCTCCCCAACGCCGCCGTGCCCCTCGCCGGCCCCGGCCAGCAGCGCGGCGCCTTCCTCTCCTCCGTGCAGGGGCTGGACCGCCACTACCTCAACCTCCTCGGCCATTCCCACCCCAACGCCTTCGGGCTGCCCCCGGGGCAGCATCCCCCCGTGCTATAGAGACTCGGCCCCGCCCGACGAACCCTATTTATGACCGCGGACTCTGCGAGTTGCGCACGGGGAGGCTGCGGGGGGACGGGGAGCGTCGCCCCCTCCTTGCGCCCCCGCCCGCCCTCCCTTCCCGCCTCCGGGTGCGGCGCCCGTACAAGCGATGCCTCGGAATAAACCTTTATACCCGGCGCCCCTTCTTGTTTGCGGGAGGGGGCTCCTTCGGGTGGCCGCGGGGGTGGGGTGGGGGTGCGCGTCCGCCCCCTTCCCCGCCCAGGGGAGCAAAACACGGGGGACGTCGGGGGAGGGGGGGCTCGGTGACCCTCCCTCCGGCTCCCAAGTCGCCACTGGGGGCCAGGAGAGACGTCGGGGGGGTGAAGGGAGCGCTGGAGGGGATGGAGTGCGGGGAGGATAGGATGCCGGAGGGATGGAGTGCGGGGAGGATGGGATGCAGGAGGGATGGAGTGCGAGGAGGATGGGATGCAGGAGGGATGGAGTGCGAGGAGGCTGGGATGCAGGAGGGATGGAGTGCGAGGAGGATGGGATGCAGGAGGGATGGAGTGCGAAGAGGATGGGATGCAGGAGGGATGGAGTGCGAAGAGGATGGGATGCAGGAGGGATGGAGTGCGGGGAGGCTGGGATGCCGGAGGGATGGAGTGCGGGGAGGCTGGGATGCCGGAGGGATGGAGTGCGAGGAGGCTGGGATGCAGGAGGGATGGAGTGCGGGGAGGCTGGGATGCCGGAGGGATGGAGTGCCGGGGATGCCCCGCGCGGGGCGGGCGCTGCCTTCCCACGCATCCATGGAGGGAGGCGTCCAACACGCACCAGGATGACCCGCGTGTTTTGCCCGCGATTTTCCCCGCAGAGCAGCCTGTTCGGAAGGGGAGGGATAAGGCAGGAGGCGCGGGACGGGGCGCAGAGCCGAGAATAAACGAATAAAAACCTCTCGACGCCTGAAGGCTCGCTCCCTCCTGCCTTCCTTAACCGGGCGATCGAAGTCCCACCTGGCCCCGCTGACGTCCCCGGGTGTCCCCGCATCCTCCCGGACCCCCGCTCACCCTGGGAGCCGCCGAGGGGTAAATTAACTTATTCCAGATGTGGGGGGAGGCTTTGAGGAGGTTTGACCCGGGTTGTTTGCCCAGGTCACGGAATGGGCTGACCCGCGATTTGTAAACCAACCCGACCCCTTTATTTCGAGACAAACAAAAAGATCTTCATTACAATGAGTCAAAAAGTAGAATGTGTATCTTCCATTTAACCTGTAAATACAGGAAAAGCTGCTATTTCAGATTAGCGGGGAAAAGGTCACCAGGCGGGATGATGCACTGAGTCAGCCGGGGAGGCGGCGAGGAAGCTCATTTCCTCGGGACACCTTTAGGATGGAAAATCCAGCGGGAAACCCTCTCGCTCTGTGCCCAGAGAGCAATATGGGAGGAGCAAACACGTCCAGCGGCAGCAGGAGGGCTGGTGCCTAATATCAAGCACGTCCTACACTCATTTCCACCGGTGTTGGGTGTAAAATACGCAGAAAAATCCTACATTATTTTATTCTGTGAGCATTAAGCTTTTGTGAACCCCCCTTGGCATTGAAGCATTAAAGACAGAGGGTTTCCCTGGAAATCTAAATTATTAATATATTCAGCATTTTGGTCCCTGTTAACCAAATTAAACAAATCTTCCCCTTGCTAAGTAGATTTTCTGTCTGAGATTAGCAGAGGGCCACCATGATCAGAACTAGGGTCATTTACATATAATTTTGCAAACTCGCAGTGGTCCATGACAGTCTTTGTATCTCCAACGTTGCTATTCTGGATTTTGTCCTTTTTCCCTTTCGTTTTCATTTAGCTGCAGAGGATAAACCGTACTTTGGCTTTACAATGACTTTGGGATAAAAGTCTCCCCTCTCTGCCCTTGCAGTGCTCTGAGCTCACCCCCCAGCCCCACGGACACTGGGTTTTGCCCTAAAAAGTATTTTGGCATCCACTAAAACAAGCGGTACCGGGGATGGGAGCCAAGATGCTGTCTCAGCTCTGTGCATGGGTCCTGAGAGGCCGCAGGGCACAGAGCTCCCCGAGGACAGGCACCCTCTGTGTTTTGGTGGAAGTCCAGTTCATTTGGGTTTTTTAATACTTCTGTGCCTGGAGAGCAGTCTTTTAGCTTTGTTTTGGGTTTTTTTGCCACATTTCTTTTTTTTCTTTTACCTCTGCTGTAAGCATCTCCCAACAGCTCTGGTGGGAGCAGGTAGGAGCTGGATGTCACCTCTGGTGGGAGCAGGTAGGAACGGGATGTTACCTGTGCTGGGCCAGTTAAAGGTCGTACCTGGCCTCAACTGGGGTGCCCATCTGGGATGACGATGATCATCTGACATGGCAGTTGCCATTTACTAGTGTATGGCAGCAGCTAGCACAGGAATGAAGGGTTTGTTCCTGAAAACAAACTACTTTACCTCCCAAAGCCCCCCAAACACTAGCTTCACCGTTACACACCTATTTGGCTAAAAACACTTATAATTAATTACTTGCTTTACCATTTCCTGTTCCTTTGCTCCTGCTACAGTCATTCTCCTTCTTAGACATTCAAATCTCTCTTGCCTCATTTTACCTTGCCTTCCTTTCCCACACTTTTTATGTTCTCTTTTCTACTTCTTCTTCTCCTTGTTATCCAAACTCCTCTTTTTTTCCTCAGGCTTTTCAAGTCTTACGTATATGGCAATTCTGCTCATTCCAGAAAACACTTGTACAGAATAGTCACATCACAGTGATTTCTTTGTGTTGAAGGCAAAGAAACATTTTGGGATCGATGGTTTGCACAATGGGAGTTCACAGTTCTGCTTCTGACACTGACTCTCACCTGTCATTTATTCAGAGTTTACGCTGATCTTAGTAATAATGCATTATTGAAAACACCTCCAAATTGCTAAGTTATCATAAAGTTTTATCTGCACTATCATGAAAGCAAAAACGTCATCAATTAGATGGAAGAGACATAAGTAGCCTGTGCACAATCTCTCTACCTTAAAAACTGAAAAATCTCCAACTCACTAAGTTATCATAAAGCATTATCTGCATTATCATGAAAGTAAAACATAATCAACTAGATGGAAGAGACATAAGTAGCCTGTGCACACTCTCTCTACCTTAAAAATATAGGTTTTAAACAGGCAACAGGTGAAGCCTGGGAGGAAGCGTTACTGTATTGCTTGTAACATTGAAATAAGTAGAAAAGATTTATAATCTTTGAGCATAGATAACATGGATCAGATTGCTTATTTCTTCTCATAGTTTTGCACCAGCCTGAAGGCATAATTCAAAGAACCGGGTGCTTTGCTAGCAGTACCACACTGTGGAGTTTCCAGCCTTGGAAAGTGAGCCCAAGCCACAGAGCACAGTCCCTGAATTTATGCCAAAAAATAATTTTGGGGATAAATTATCAATCAGGTCACCAGCTGATAGGGAAATATTTTTATTTTACCTTGGGTCAGTGGCCCTGCTTACAGCACAGGACCACAAACAGTTGTGTCAGCACATCTGTAAGAGCTGAGCCATGGGTTAGGAAAAAGCAGCTGAGAGAAGGAGGAGGAACACTACTGATGAAGGGTCTTAAACACAGATCCGTTTCAGTAGTGATAGCTGGCTTCCTAGTGGTATGGATATGATCCCTTTCCCATGGTACTAAAGATCCTGCCAGTTTGTAAGTCTTGCTGTCCCACTGCGTTGTGGGATGCCACTGCTGTTCTTGTTTCTCTCAGGCTCACAGGTACCCTGTGGTAGCCCGCACGGTTTGACTAGAAGTGCTTAGGAGAGCAGAAGGTCTCAGGTGCCAGGGTACAATGATCACCCTATCCAGATCAGCTTCTTTCCCTGCTACCATGTTCTCAGAGCTAAACAGTGTACAGGAGCCCAGATAGGTGATTTCCCTGCATAAAGTGATATAAGTATAAGGAGGAAGAGACCTTTTGTTTGCCTGTTGCTCTCAGGACCTATCTGTATATTAGATGCACACTGCTGAAGCAGCTATACGCCCATCCAGCGACTCCCTTGCAAAGGTGGTCTTTTGGAAAAGAAATATTCCAGATGACACTTTCATATTCGCTGAGTATGAGCTGCAGCATCTGATCTCACAGATATGCCTCCTGCCTTGGATGAGTCCATGCCCGCTCACCTCATCCTCTTTATTTCTACCAAGCTTGTCTACAGATTGTGTAATGGACTTGAGAAGGAAAAGAACACCAGTCTCTCTCCACGAGAACACGTAATTGTGGCAAGATGTACAAGAACGGCATTTTAATATGTATATAGGTTAAAGGACTGATATCTACCCACATATCACACTGCACACAAGGAGGCACGTTAAAACAAAGTTCACTTTAAAAGGTGTGAGAAAGCAACATCAAGAACAACTGGATAAAGCATCAAATGTGAGAAGAACAGAGTAGTCTGGGGTCTCCAAATTTAAAATATTAAGTTCAGTTCAACTTAAGAAACAGATTGTTTAACATTCATCTTCAAGCTACAGCAACTGAAAAGCGCGTTATGTTTCCTCAGCAATGATACAGTTAATTAGGCTGAAGAAAATGCTTTTGCTAAGAAGAAATAAAACTTTTGCATGTGTGCCCCGAAAAGTTTAAAGAAAATTTAATTTTTAATTACTGTAAGAATACAACATCTCAAAATGCAGTCCTAGTCCATGTACAGATTGTGTAATTAGAAAAATGAGGATCTTTAAATAAGGGATTCCTGCAAGTTAGTAGGGAATGACAGTGTCTATGACTCAGTTGTTATACTTTTGGTGAACATTATGAAGGTAGTTTTACCCCTGATGGGGGCTCAATCCAGAGCCTGTAGAAGGATTTACATCAGCTCACTTCGTGGTCCTTTATTTAGAGATTATCTCAGACTCCTGCTAGCTTTGTGGAAACCCGGCAGCTCCTGAGCCCTGAGCTCATCTCTGACTCTTGTGAATCCCAGCACTAAAATTACTCTTTTAGTCCCATGAAGAGTGAAGACGTTTAGAGTAGGAGCACTCACACATAACCACTCTGCCCCCATAAAGCCACTTCTGTTGTCTTTGATGGAACCAGTGTGTCCTGGTTAGTCCTTTGAAAGGAGAGATTAGATGACAGTGCGCTAGGAGAGAGTTTGATCTAAGGTATCAAACAGAAGAAGACATCTGATATCAAGTTGCAAGCAAGAAGCTGAGCTCCAGATAGTGACAGGTTCTGAGTGCTTTCTCCATGCCAGGGAGGAGTGGGGACTATGGCTTTTACACTTCTATTCTCCTCCTCTGGAGGTGTATGTGGCCTGTGTATCGTGTGTTTTGCGTACCGTGTGTATACTAATTTATACTACGTATGTAGGAAGCCAATACAGACCCTCTTCCATAGTACAGCTGGATTTCTTTCACTTTTTCTCAGTATTTCCTGGTCTTGTTTGTTCTTTGCTTAAATGTGTCTTTGTTCCTTTTATCCTCAAAACTTCCCATGCATGCTACATTAGAACCATTCCAGGGGATGAATCCACAGAGTTTAGCCTTTAAAATCTTCTATTACTAAGATACAGAATTGGGGTTTTTTTCTTTTTCCCAAAACTAAAATGTCCTTTAATTTACCTTGGGCAATCTCATGGTTTGATGCAGACAGATAATTGATCTACTTCTAGAACATTACTCAGTACAACAGGTGTTGCCACTATAGGTGTTTTTCTACCAGAGGTGGTAGGACAGGAATAATTTACCCTTGCTAACAAATTGATTGTAGGGTTTTCAGGATCTAGAAAGGGACCAATTACACCAAAACCTATAGAACAGCATAGGTTCAATCTAAAAATGAGAAAAGTGTAACAGGGAGAGAATATATATATATAGCGTATAACACAACATTATATTGCAGTGTTTTAAGAGAATCAGCAAAACCTGTGTCTTGCATATTCCACTGTAAACCCCCTTTTTATCTTAGGACGTAATAATAATTTTTCTATGCAATGAACTTTTTTTTCAAACAGTACCTTCTCTTAAAGAAATGAGAAAAAACATATCTCGGAGTTTTATTATTGAAAATATTGTAAACTTTCTCTGATATCTGGAGAAAGAGAGAAAGTAATTGGAAAAAGAACAAGAGCAAGAGCATATCCTTTGCTGCATAATGACAAAGCCTGATAGACAGCAAAGATCTATGAAAAACAGTAAAACAACGATTAAAGGTACCACTGTTTACAGCAAATCACTGTCTGCAGGAAAGCTGGCATGTCAAAGCAAACAAGAGACTCCTATAAGCTATTTGCAGGTATTGTGGACCAAATCTTTAGCTAGTGCAGGTGGGCAAAACTTCCTGCAGATTCCTGAAGCTATAGGTGCTTCCATGAGGAGGAGACACAACGGAGTTGCACCAGCAGAAAGCTTACCAAACAGGTAAGTGAGACAAATTTCAGTAGCTCCACATGCTCATTTTACTAACTCAGCTATGCAGCTGTTTGTTTATAAAGACACGTGAGCTTCTTCCAAAACCAGTCTGTAATCAACTTGCCTTTTCAGATTAGGTCAAATTTAGAGCCAGAATGATAAACTTCATCCTCTTCTAGCAGGAAGTTATGGGTATTTTGGGACTGGAGTTCTGGAAACAGAGCAATCCAGCTTCCTACAGGTGCTTCAAGGAGTCTACCAGGCACTGTAACTGCAAACAGGAAAAAATCAAGGTGATAAGATATTTCAGGAAAATGCCAACAAGTTGGTAGGTGGAAAACCCCTTTGAGCATCTCATCACAACTGCCAGGGTGTAAGGTGAGGACACAGTATGCTTTAGAGCCTGTAGGCCCACAAATGCACAGGCAGGATGCTGTCAAGTTTCATTCCTTACCAGACTAAAATACAAGGATGAGGTGGGACCAACGGGATTTTTTCATTCACGTACTTGGAAAAAATTATTTCATCATAAAGCACCATTATAACCATAAAAGAAAAATCTTTTCAGTGGTCTGATAATAGAAGGATATACTGAAATTTATGAGCATCTGACTTAAAACTCTTAGATATCTCAAATGTAGCTCTCTCAGAGTGAAACAATCCCCATTTTGAATCAGGAAGGAATGCAGGATCAGTAGGTCAGATTCAGATATACAAGTAGGGGAAAAATCAGGGCAGCCGAATCCTAGCCTCTCTGCTGTCTGGCAACTAGCCTAATTTATCTGCTTAGATATTTCAGAGGGCTATACATCTCCATCCTAAAATAACACATTTAATTAAAAGAAGTTCAGCCTCCAGTGACTCAGCCAAATAAAAATTTCTTCTAGCTCATCTCCAAGGCCTGTTGCTCATTTAAAAAAAAATAAGAACCCATTTTTCGTGTGCCTGTTATTCAGACGAGTCCAGCCACCAAACTGAAACGGCTGATGAGTGTTAAAGGGCTCCAGTGGCAGGTTATTCCAGTTAACTGATATTTTTATTTTTCATGTACTAGTTGCATGTACTGCTAGAACAGGAAAGAATTTTGGGTGGGGACGAATGGGTTTTTACTATTTCCCTCCAGCATGCACTGATTCAGAAAAAAAATATGAGCCATCCAATGAAAGTCAGTGTCCTTTCTCCATGGTTTGGTCGTCAAAATGTCAAGCTCAGAAGCTGGAGCACTGATTTGGCTCTGAGATGCCTACATAACAGCAACCATGTTATTCCCCTGCCACCTTTGTCAACATGAAGAAAAGGACTTCAGGAACTCCGTGTGTAAAATGTCTACATATAAAATCAGAAAATCAATATTCTTTAGTACACACATACCAAGGGAAAATTTTGCCATTGATTTAAATGGAAATCAGTTCTCCTCTCCTTCTCTCGTCTCTATTGCAGTCACTAAAATTTTACCAGCTCTGGCTGAACAGAATAATGCTGCATTCTCATGAACATACCTACAAACTGGCATTTCGTGACAAATAGAGACATTATGCGATAGACAACATTTAACCCTTTCTTTAGAAAAAGTTTTATTTCTTTCTTTTAGGCTTCATCACCAGCCAGTTTTGCTGCTAACGTGTCTGCTTCATGCATTTTAAAAAGAAAGCTTACCTTTAGCCAGCTGCTATTTTGGCACTAAATCCCCTGCTAATCTAATTTTGCTACATTTTTTGAACAGATCGCTATGTCAGAACACAGTTTCATGACCACCGTTTTTAATCCCATTAAAATAAATTACGTTTGCTCTGACCACCAGGATGTCTGAATCAGCTGAGCTTCTTCATAACCATGTGTTATCTGTTCCTTTTTGGTGTGGACAATGCTTAGCATTGGGAAAACATGCAGAGCTCAAGGAGTAGCCGAATGTCTCACAAACTCCTGAAAACCCAAAGTGTCATACTTATTTATAATGAAAGCTTCTCAGGCTTGCAGAGTTCACATGACATTTCAGACTGGATGTCAAAACTTCCCTCAGTACACCAAAAATCAAAATGTAATGGCACTGAGAGACTGCAAGAAGCATCGAAAATAGATAATTACTCTTTTGGAAAAAAAAGAAAGAAGTTATTCTAATTATTAACCAAATAATAGTGTACTTAAGTAGAGAACTCCCAGGAAAGTCATTTGAGGTCTTCAGAATTTTTTCTAAGGATCATAGTTTTATGCCAACAGACATCAGACTGCTAAAATGATGCTTGCTCAGACAGAAAATACTCTGAATGTGCGTTAATGAGTGGATCTTCAGAGACATCATCACCCACCATGGTTCTACCTTATTTTCACCATGATTTTCAAGATTGTACATCTTACTAGTTCAACGGAAGATATATGATCTCCTGACTGAGCTACTAGGAGTTTATTTCATCTAAATCTCAAAACTCCTTCTCTCTTTCTGGGTAGTGTTTATCCAGCAAGATTTTTATACCCCTGCATAGCTTGAGACAGGGAAGGAAACTGATGCATAAAGTTACAAAAAAGATTCTGCCTGTTACCATGCTGATACAATTTCTCCTTGCAATTGGTCTCCTACCATGTTCAGCTACCTCTACAGATTTGATGTAGCACAATATCACAATTTCTATGATATGCTCCAGGATCCACTGGAGTCCTGAAGTTTTCCAGATGAGATTACCCAGGATACAAAGACTGGAATTAATTTTGACAGCTACTCAGTAGGCAAACGAGATACTGGGAGCACAACCCTACTGCCAGAGGAACACAAGTCAAGATTAAACTCCACATTATTGCCAGGTTGCAGTACAAAATTCCCCTCTCATTTCTTGTTTCTTCTTGTTTCTGGTGTTTGCCAGACCTTAATGTAACTACTATTCTGTGCTATGGAGTAGCTCACATAGTTTCAGCACTGTTTTACACTATATCCAACTAACCACTGCTCAGAATGTATGCAGTTCACAGCGCTGACCCTGCAAGGATTTGCACGTGACCTCAGCCTCCTGCACTTAGCTTGCTTTACTTTACTGAGGGCTGCTTCACTCAGATTTCACAGGAACTAGATTGAGGGAAAGTGTTGGTATCACAGGGATTTTGGAGGAAATGGCAAGTTAAGAATAAAATAGTGGTCATAATTGTGCATTCTTCCAATACCCCTGAAAAGGCCAAGACTAGTGGCTTTACAACTGTCACCTGTACGCTTTCAAGTAGCACCTCAGATGCAGCCCTGAGCTTTCCTATCAAATTTTAACCCAGAGGGATCATAGTCAGTTCTACCCCAGTGAAAGACAAGCTGCTCTTCAGGACAAAGAGAAGGAGTAGAACCGCAGGAGCAAGTTGGCTTTTTTTCTATACCTGCCCAGGATATCTTCCACCAATGCTTTTTGGATCTGCTTATTTTCATTCTCTTTACACTCAGATCCCAGCCTGAATGGAGGTCTCAAGAGACTAGGCTGCCCTTTTCCAAAAGAGAAAACATAATCCTTTCTTTTCAATCATACAATGCCTCTTCTTAACTAATATATCAGAGCCTGGGTAAGTAAGAAACATTCCTTACCTGCCAGCGGAATTTCAGGCTGTTTTTCTTCTTAAAAGGTACCCACAGGTACGGCATTGCTGGGCAGCACTGTTTAAGTATGGCAGATCAGATGCTCTCCTGGTTTATAACCTCTGCCAACCCAAGTGAACGCAGGAGCTGGTAACTTCACACATACGTTCAGAAGGTCAGGATGCCCAAATGTAATGCACTTGAGGATGCATTTTTTAGGGAGTCTCTCAAGCCCACCTGGCATGGCTCAGGAAGGTAACTCAGCCTGTGCGCATTTACTTTGCTACCTGGAAAAGAATAAGCAGGCCAGGGCACAGCGCAACACAGTCATGGCAGGCTCTCAGGGCTTGCAAATCACCCTGATGGCAATAATGGTTACGTGACTGAGACGCAAACTTTGATTTCAAATTTTAATCACAAAGTGCAAAACATGGAGCCTATCAGCAGCTGGCAGACTTGCCTGCCTTTCCACCCACACTCCACGAGAGCGTGGCTTCAAAGTGCAGCAGCACACTGAACTATCTTCTGCTCACCATGAAACGGAGTGTAAAGCAGCTTTTAAATAGATGAAGCATCTCCAGGTGGTTAAGGGCACAGAGCTACAGCAAATGTCTGCGGTGGGCATAACCGTAGGCCGGCAGGGTTAAAAGGGAGGCTGTCCAAATTCATCTAAGACCTGCAAATCTTGAAACACGTAAACCCAACATGCATCAGATAAAGAAGCCAGAAATAAAGGTGCCCCCTAATGAGTTTTTTTTGCGCTTGGGTGAGCGAAAGGGCTGCTTCAGGAGGCTAATAACTAAAAACCTTCCAGGCTTTTGTCCGGAGAAATGGCAGGCACTTTCCATCCCTTTTTAAAAAAGAAGGCCTTTCGGAGTCTTCACGAGAGATGTGGATTTTAAGGGCGACCTTAGGTCATACAGAACTAATCAAGCGAAAACAATAAGAAAATTAGACTGACAGTCAGCAAGTATCTGAGGACTTTATCAAAAAGAATTAGGAATGGACAAATTCACTGGGAGCAAAGGATCAGATCTGCAAGGTGGCATTGTGTGGTGGGATTAAATTATTTATTCATTGTTAATTTATTTATTTATGTATGTGCAAATGACCTAGCTGCTGCAGGTGCTGAGGAGTTTCTGAAAAGGCCCAGTTTTAGAGCCAAGGCTAGAATATTGGTCCATTTAACTCATTCTTTTCCTTAAGGCGATCAAACAGTGACTTTTATCTAGGAGATAGAGGAGTAAAACCATATGTGTACTGGGAATGATGCGGGGTCTGAGCAGCACTAAGTACCCAAGTATTCCAGTCTCATTCAAGAATGCTGTGCAGTTTAATGTCCAGCAAATTAGCAAATGAATGCTTATGTCAATATGTGAAAAATCCCTAGTTGGTTTAAACAGATAAAAAGCCTCTTGGGAAATGGCAGAAAATGCAGGCTTTCTCTCTCTTTCTTTTTTAAAGAAAGAAAGAAAAACAGTACTTATTAAATTTTTGCCAAACTTACAAACATTTGCAGAAAACAACAACAGTTTGGGTGGATGCTGGATCTTATATATCCATGAAATATTTCCAATGCTGCTACTGCAAAAATACAAGAAGCTTTTGCCAGGCACTTTTTGAATCACATACTTCCTATTCAGAAGAAAACAGTAAAATCTGGGACAGCTACAGAGACTGTGAGATGCCATCCTGCTACCCCTCTCTTAAAGGCACAGGAGGTCAAAAGCCCTGGAGAGGATCCTTCTTTACATTTTGCCCTCATTTATAAAATCAGTCTCGAAGATGAAATCCACCAACACCTCTTGGTTTTCCTCTTCCAAATTTAACAATTGATGGGAAAGGGTAAAAATTGTCATCTAATGTTTCCCTTGACCCAGCAGAGCAAAGCCACAGTGGGGACTCTGTGTACGACATGACCCTGGGGAAAAAAGGAACACGAGATCTCAGCATGGGGGTTGGAGGCAAGAGGTCACACATATCGAAAATGACAGCGTCACATCAGTTAATGCCATGTGATAAGGGAGTCCTGCTGGGGTTTACGTCTTTCTGCAGAGATACACTTGAAGGTTGACTGGTAAGGAAGATTTTTCACTAAATCCAGAAAGGGGTTGCAGACATTTGAGCAGTACAGATTATAATGAATTATCTTTCTTCAGGGTGAGCATCAGCAGCTATGCTGGGGATAGTAAAACTGCTCCATGAGACAAATGGAAACCTACACATTTTGAAACCAGACAGGTTTATGTAGAATGTCATCTTTCATACTTCTGCTTCATCCATGGCATTTCCCTTATGGTCATTTGAAGGCCCTCTTCTCAAAACCAGATTTCTTTATGTCATTTTGGAGTAAGGGCTAATGAAGAGAAAAAGAGAAGGTATTTTAAAGAACAAATGTCTTTAATAATACTAAATTTGAAATATTACCACAAATTAAAAGTTCAATGAAAGAATTTCCCAGGCCGTGCAAAAAACCACAGGCCATGTAGAAAGTCTGTTTCCTCCTTGGAGTCAAAAAGCCCTTCTTTCTCCCTTATATGTTAATGTGTGAGGATGAATTCAGACAGTACAAATGTCAGCATTTCACTAACAAGCTGCCACTTACCTCCACACAGAGACCACGGAGCCTGCTGAGCTAAGGTCTTATTTCACGGGCTGCCAGGGTGCCTTTGAGGATGGCATGAGGGAAAAGCTGAGCTACGTAGCACCGAGAGCTCCATTGTCTCAGGAGTAATCAGCACAGGCCAGATCTCTTCTTGCTCATAGTTTCAAATGGATGGAGGCCTAGCTTCAAGAGAAACACTTCTTATCAGTATGCAAAGGCATGCTCTAGTACTATCACTGAATTTCATGTTCTTAAGACTATACAATTCACCTCCTATGATGACTTTGATTTCAGATATATTGACAATGTTTCTTACTTTTCTCATCGGCAAATTTCACCACTATCTGTCTGCTTTCAGTGTCAAAGGCACTAGATAAAGTATTACTATTTCCAGTAGTATTACTAATATTGAAAGTAGAATACTTCCAGTATCTCACCTACCTTTCCACGTATTCATGTTAAGATTTCTCTATTAATTCTTATTTTCTCCAGCTTCAGTGTTCATTCCCCAAATTGTGCAGAATTAAAATTCCTTTTTTTTTTTTTTGCTCCTAATTAAGATGTTTTCCTTAATGTCCCAGATATATTTTACACAGGAGAGTCAAAGGGGCTGCTGGGGAAGCAGTCTGGCTACCTACATAAGTGAAAACAGGTGCCTCAAGGCAGAATGGAAATATGGACTTCAGTTCTGCAGGCAGGGCTCAGCACAGGACCAGAGGAAAGACAAAGTAAAAGGTAGCTTAAACTGTCCTAGCTCTCATCACTACACTTCTGAATGTGCAGCAGCCACCCATTAATGTTTTCTGCCACCAGAAATTAAATATTGGCAGACTAGAAGAGGGAGACCTTGCTAAACCTGGAGCTCTGCACAGTTGCATGGGCAAGTATTCCCAATGGAATATTTTTCCAGGAATTTCAAGAATCTGAAGCTTAGCCTCAAGTGAGATCCCATCAGCTAATGCCTTTATTACCATTACCTCTGAAGTACTATTGGATGTGGTTGCAAACTACAAAATATAAAATTACCAGAGGTTTCCATAGCCTTTCACAGGGAGTACAAGGCTGAGCTAAAAGCAGAGATTTCATATTGCGTACTATTATTAAATTCTGATTTCTCTAACATTTTGGGTTTGTTTCAGTGTCCTGTTGTTAAAATAACTACTTCACTTCACAGACTGTGTGTACAAGTACATGGGATGCTAAACTCAGAGTTAGAAAGGCTATGCTGCAGTCCCATTTTTGCCATGGCAATTAAGGATGAGTTCAGGCAGTTTCTGCCTCTGATTTCCAGTAGGTGAATCAGATATCATATTGCTTTTGTATTTATAATGTATCACAGCTTATTATTATTAATTTTCTTTTTTTTTTTAATTCTAGTACTGTCATCAATTTAAGATTTGCATCCACAGAGCCGTTCTGCCTAGAGCAGCACCCCCTAATATAGGCAGACAAGCTTTTGAAATCCATTGCATTTTTACAGCACAGAAGGTAAAGGATAGCACTGGAGATTTTTTTTTCAGCTAGATATCACACTAGCATTCAAGGAAGAGGCAGTGGAAGTCATACATGGGGATACCTGTTTGTAAGTAAAGCTAATTAAACATCCAAAAGTGCTGGAAATATATCAGAGAAGAAAAATCAGGGAAGGAATGTAGAACTTCAGCAGCCAGGAAGTAGCATTAGGAAACCAGACTTTTCTCTCAGTCAGAGGGAGGCAGTTCAAGTAGGCTCCAGGGAAGTCCTGTCACTGAGCTCAAGGTGCAGCAGGTATAGCCTAGTTGTTACGACTTCTGAGATGTTTGTATTTTACAAATAACAGCCTTCACGATGCAAACAGATGGAAAGTCGCTGTGAAATTAGTGTGCTATTTCTTTATTCAGCTAAAAGCATGTATGTTTACACCTCCTGAAAGGAGAAAAAAAAATAGCAGTGATTAAAAGGTGGACCGAGCAATACGTTAGACAAAACACAAAGTTATGCTACGGTAAGTGTCAATTGAAAATTCTGTCTTTTTGAGAAAAGACTTTTCAAAACAGATTCACAGATCTTACTGAGGCTCAAAGATTTCTTCTTCAGAAGAAGCAAAGTTTAAACAGATGATAACGATTGTTATAACAGTTTTCAGCAGAAAGGCTAAAAGTAAAGGGGGACAAAAAGCAGAAGACCATAGAAAGAGATGTGCAAAAGTAGGAGATTATTAAGAAAGATACTATTAAAAATGCCTCCCAAAGCCGAGCAGGTAGTTTGCAGTAATAAATAAGTACAGCAGTAAATGACATAAAGAATCCTCCTTCAATCAGAGGAAGTTTGGCTTGGTTGATCCGATGCTCAAGACAAACACCAAGGTGGAAAGTGCAATACAAATCTGCCCTTTGGCATCTGGTTCATGATGCCGGTTGCTACTACACGTGTGTTTTCAAGTATCTTTTATATTTTCTCTACTTAAAACATGCAAATACTACCTAATGAAATACTGAGTTAGTTACTAGCTTCAAATGTCAGAGGGTCTGAGATGCTAGAGCACTTTGAACTAGCAATGTATCCCATTCCCTGAAACACAGCTCTGAAATAAAATATTTCAGGACTTTAAAAAAGATTTTATAGTATTCTACAACTTTTATGTTGTGTGGGAAGAAGGATGAATCTTTACTATTCTTGCTGTGTGGTTGATCATGACTTCTGTGCACTCTTTTATACAGTACACATTCTTCTGGGATAATACATAAAATGCACATAGCAGGAAGAAGTTCAGACACTCAGTAGCTTGGCCCTACTTAAGTGTTTCAGGAAATTAAACTGGGAATTAGAAAGCTGTTTGGCTAGCACACATGAATATTGCAGCCTCGCCTCTCCTAATGGTCCCACAGAATTTGGCTTTGTTTACTTTAAAGGGAAGATATAGAGGAAGTCACAGAAGCAGGAGTTATTTTGATGGATACAACCAGAACAGAGTGCCTTAAAAAGCCTACACAAGTAGTATTTTTCTATAGAGACTCTGCCCTTCCCAGAGACAATATAAATAATGTTTCTCATACTTTTATCTGGAATAAGTATATGAAAATGCAATTTATGTACAATCAAATATGATAATTATAAAAAGAATGGACATTTTCACATTTCATGTTGCCAGGGGAAAAAGAATCCAACAAAACGTATAGACTGATTTTTCAAAATCTTATGATAAGTTGCTCAGTGAAGGGAAACAGCTTCACAAGGTCTTACTAACTGTTGAGATGCTGTTGTGGTGAATATTCTAAAGTTAATTTAAAGTCAAGCATAAATACATAGCAAGGTGTTTTGCCCAATTCAGAAAGTTGGACTACATGATTCAAGGGTTTTGCCTAGAACTATCATCATCCTTGACTCTTTCTTCATGAGATATTCCGTCTAGAAAATCTAGAAAAAAGAGGGGAAAAAGAAAGTATGTATGACATCACACATCCCTGGAATGGAGAACACTTCTTTCTCCTTTACAGAAGCACAGGAGGTCACAGTGGTATTTCAAAGCTGCATTAGAAAACCAGCATGAAATTATGAAATAGAAGTGAAAGAAATATTTTATAGATCTCAGCTGCTCTTGGTTGATTGGGAATTCATGTGCAAGTGTCTGAAAACCAGTACTAGAAACTAACTAGTTTATTCCTGTGTTCATGGTACATGAAACGAATGGCTGCTCATGAAAATTAAATTTATTTTTAAATATTGTTAAAGATTTTTAAAAGATCCTAGTTGTACTAACCTAACTGCTACCAGGCACAGAGAAATTGAAGCAATTCCTGAACACCTGATTCTAATCTGAATCTGAAACCATCCGAACGTAGTGGTGGCATTATGTTCAGGATGTACACTACGTACTCCGGCCCTAGAGTGGTTCTAGTGGTCATGCATGAACTTCTGAGGCCTCTGACATCAGTAGAGTCAGGCACCAAAGTGCAACTGCTTGTGACGTAGATACCAGGTCACCAACAGCAATGAGATCAATAATAAGAAGGCTGGTACACCAGTAAGAGGGAGATGGCAGGCTTATCTTCACACATTGCAAAGATTCCTTGGTCTGTAGTTACTTTAGCCCTTCAGGCTGATTTAGTTAGATTTATATGAAAATTAGATGAAGCAAATTATGAAGGAAAGTATTATGAAAAAGGCCCATGCCAACATCCCGTTTACAACATGACTACTTCAAACCTTTGGGCAGACTCAAATCACAGTGATGCAAGAAGTAGCATTTTCAGTATCAATAGAATCATAGAATAGTTGGGTTGGGTCTTGCCTGGACTAAAACCAGATCAGAACACGCCGAGATGTCTACAAATCAGGTCCAGCTGGGACACAGCACCTCACATGCCTCTGCACTTCACTGCCAGAAAAAAGGGCAAGGATTGGTGAAGATACACTGGAAAATGGGAAGACTTATTGTGCTTCTGTTTCTGTAACAAACTTGCTTGGCGTGCACTGCTGACTGTTACCTGTGCATCCACATGCTGTTGGCTGACAGCTCAAGAATGCAGGCAGGCTAGGACAGGACATCAGCGCTAGTGGCTGTGCCAGATGGCTCTGCTCTAGCAGAGGCTGTAGAGTAATAATAATAGTACTACAGGCTGGAATTACTTGGTTTTGTGCACTAACTTCCAGCTTAGTGAGGCTCACGTCACCTAAGCATGTCACATACCTGAGGATGGAGGCTGGACCCTTCTGTTTGCCGTTTGATCTCTCATCTAGATTCAACTTAAACAAGTTTGACACTAAAACATTTTACAGCAGCCTTAAGTCTGCCTTAAAGTTTCATCAGCTGGAAGAGCTCTCTCTAACCTTTTTTTGACCCCCAGCCTTGCTAGGTCACTCTCCAGAACAAGGTTTACAGAGTCCAGTTCCCCCTGGCCACTGCCAGCTGCCTCCTCCTCCCTGCTCTGCGGGGTACAGTGAATGGATGCACCAATAGCCTGGAGAAGAGGAGGCTGAGGGGAGACCTCATTGCTCTCTACAACTACCTGAAAGGAGGTTGTGGAGAGGAGGGTGCTGGCCTCTTCTTCCAAGTGACAGGGGACAGGACAAGAGGGAATGGCCTCAAGCTCCGCCAGGGGAGGTTTAGGCTAGACGTTAGGAAAAAATTCTTCACAGAAAGGGTCATTGGGCACTGGAACAGGCTGCCCAGGGAGGTGGTTGAGTCACCTTCCCTGGAGGTGTTTAAGGCACGGGTGGATGAGGTGCTAAGGGGCATGGTTTAGTGTTTGATGGGAACGGTTGGACTCGATGATCCGGCGGGTCTCTTCCAACCTGGTTATTCTGTGATTCTGTGATTCTGTAATACAAACACTTTGCCCACCAAAGGTTTCTTTGCAGAGAAGAGGTGTCCAGATGCAAACTAGGGTGGCTTTCCAGGTGTTTAGTAATTCAAGATCTACCCCACTACATGGACAATACAGATAAGGTGGGGAAAGAATTTTCACTTGAATAAAGAGCAGAAAACTTGAGGTTAAATGTGGGTGTGCTAAGAGGGCAGCGAAACGGACTCTTGTTGAAGGTTATCCTCAGACATGAGCTAGCTGAAATCTAAGTGCTGGAAATGTCAATGTCAGAAAATCTGGCAGGGTAAAGTGTTGCTGCCCCAAGTTTTTGATAGGAATGGTTGGACTCGATGATCCGGTGGGTCTCTTCCAACCTGGTTATTCTATGATTCTATGATTCTATGATTCTAAGTGCCAGACTTCTACTGGAGCTCCCATACTTAGAGTTGCGTGAATGGGATAGAGTTTCATCTGCTGTTTAGAGCACTCACAGCCATATCACAAAAAATACAACCCACTGTAGCCAATGGGACAAGAGGGAATGGCCTCAAGCTCTGCCAGGGGAGATTCAGGCTGGACATTAGGAAAAAATTTTTCACGGAAAGGGTCATTGGGCCCTGGCACAGGCTGCCCAGGGAAGGGGTTGAGGCACCTTCCCTGGAGGTGTTTAAGGCACGGGTGGACGAGGTGCTGAGGGGCATGGTTGAATGATTGATAGGAATGGTTGGACTCGATGAGCCTGTGGGGCTTTTCCAACCTGGTGATTCTATGATTCTATGGCACCTCAAAGCTTTGCTGCCACTTCTCCGATAACCCAGCTAGCCCCCAAAAAATTCCAAACACAGAATAGTATTGGAACATTGTGTCCAGTTCTGGAATTCTCAGCATAAGAAGGAGATAGAACTTTTGGAATGGGTCCAGAGGAGGCTGCAAAGATGATCAGAGGGCTGGAGCACCTCCTGTACGAGGACAGGCTGAGAGAAGGGGGGTTGTTCAGCCTGGAGAAGGCTCTGGGGAGACCTTTGAGCGACCTTCCAGTACCTGAAGGGGCTACAGGAAAGCTGGGGAGAGACTGTTTACAAAGGCTTGTAGTGATAGAACAAGGGGGAATGGGTATAAACTGGACAGGGGCAGATTTAGACTAGACATAAGGAGGAATTTCTTCACCATGAGAGTGGTGAGGCACTGGCACAGGGAAGCTGTGGCTGCCCCATCCCTGGAGCTGTTCAAGGCCAGGCTGGATGAGGCCTTGGGCAGCCTGGGCTGGTGGGATGTCCCTGCCCAAGGCAGGGGGGGCTGTTCCTTTCCGAGATCCCGAAGCAGAAGTTTCCGTGGGGAGCGAGGCCGCCCCCTCGCCCGCGGCGGGCCTGCTGCGCCCCCTGCAGCCCCGCGGCCGCCGCTCCCCTCGGGCCGGGACTCGGCAGGGCCCCAGGCAGGGAACGTTTCCATCTGAAACGCTGGTGCCTCTGTTCCTGCGAAACTGGCGAATCGCAGGTCGCTTTGTCAGTGCATCTATAAAAAAACCAGATTTTTTTACTCCCTGCTCTCCCCGCCCTGGGCGCCAAGTAACTAATACAGTGTGACTGCATAACACACCCTTCTGCTGTCAAAAATAAATCGAAAAGAAGTATTGCGATACCTAATTTTGATCTAAAACTTGTGGAGGTATAAGAAAGGAGCCGAACCACGGATTTGAAACTTATTTGCTCAAGAAAGCTCTGCCGAAAGGCATCCTCTGCTTCTCTGTCAGGCCCCGGTTTTCCCACCTCATTTTACAGCTGCCGTGACTGAGGTCAAGTGATATGTCACTCTGTCAGATCACACAGCGAGTCAGTGGCTCTTCCCGGATTAGAACGATTCCACACAGCCCTCTGAAAAGATTTGTAACAAATGTCAGCGCCGACCATCCACTGTTTAAAGCATATGTTTAAAGCTCTTAGACATCTCAGTCAAAAGGTATTGTAAATATAGTGACAAAGCTAGTAAATGCATCGCTGTGGAGTTTTAATAATGGCAAACCAGAATCTGGCAGGGATAAAAACCCCTTAAAACTGGTCACCTTCTCCAGGGAATATGCACTCTGTTTTGGAGCCATTCCAATGCCAGAAAAGGATTTGGTTTCCCCCTTGTCCCCGTAGAAGCCCAAATGGTCAAGATGTTGGTGGTTCAGCACAGGCTGGTAAGGTCACAGGGCTGGACGACACAAAATAGCTTGAATATAACTTTCCTTTTCTTGCTTGTTTGCATCCCCAGCCATTGCTTTCAGTATCTTTTTCTTTTAATGAAAAAGGAAGCATGCTTAAAATGGTCATCCTGTTACGCACCACACAGACAAAAATGCCTGATGTTGTGGTCTTGCCTTAATTCTTTACTAATGTCATCAAAATACAAGAAATTCCCTTGCAGAAATCTTAATTGTGTAGAGAGACATTAAACACGAGTTTAAAATGAAATCACAACCTAATACACAACAGCACTCCTTTATCATCTCATCATTTTAG